>NC_064819.1:8762500-9387500 GCF_024166365.1 Elephas maximus indicus | reverse complement strand
TCTCAATTCTGTTCCACTGGTCTATATGCCTGTTGTTGTACCAATACCAGGCTGTTTTGACTACTGTGGCTGTATAATAGGTTCTGAAATCAGGTAGAGTGAGGCCTCCCACTTTCTTCTTCTTTTTCAGTAATGCTTTGCTTATCCGAGGCTTCTTTCCCTTCCATATGAAGTTGGTGATTTGTTTCTCTATCGCCTTAAAAAATGACATTGGAATTTGGATCGGAAGTGCATTGTATGTATAGATGGCTTTTGGCAGAATAGACATTTTTACTATGCTAAGTCTTCCTATCCATGAGCAAGGTATGTTTTTCCACTTATGTAGGTTCCTTTTAGTTTCTTGCACTAGTACTTAGTAGTTTTCTTTGTATAGGTCTTTTACATCCTTGGTAAGATTTATTCCTAAGTATTTTATCTTCTTGGGGGCTACTGTGAATGGTATTGATTTGGTTATTTCCTCTTCGATGTTCTTTTTGTTGATGTAGAGGAATCCAAGTGATTTTTGTATGTTTATCTTATCACCTGAGACTCTGCCAAACTCTTCTATTAGTGTCAGTAGTTTTCTGGAGGATTCCTTGGGGTTTTCTGCGTATAAGATCATGTCATCTGCAAATAGAGATAATTTTACTTCCTCTTTGCCAATCCGGATGCCCTTTATTTCTTTGTCTAGCCTAATTGCTCTGGCTAGGACTTCTAGCACAATGTTGAATAAGAGCAGTGATAAAGGGCATCCTTGTCTGGTTCCCGTTCTCAAGGGAAATGCTTCCAGGTTCTCTCCATTTAGAGTGATGTTGGCTGTTGGCTTTGCATAGATGCCCTTTATTATGTTGAGGAATTTTCCTTCAATTCCTATTTTGGTGAGAGTTTTTATCATAAATGGGTGTTGGACTTTGTCAAATGCCTTTTCTGCATCAATTGATAAGATCATGTGGTTTTTGTCTTTTGTTTTATTTATGTGGTGGATTACATTAATGGTTTTTCTAATATTAAACCAGCCTTGCATACCTGGTATAAATCCCACTTGGTCGTGGTGAATTATTTTTTTTGATATGTTGTTGAATTCTATTGGCTAGAATTTTGTTGAGGATTTTTGCATCTATGTTCATGAGGGATATAGGTCTGTAATTTTCTTTTTTTGTAATGTCTTTACCTGGTTTTGGTATCAGGGAGATGGTGGCTTCATAGAATGAGTTGGGTAGTATTCCGTCATTGTCTATGCTGTGAAATACCTTTAGTAGTAGTGGTATTAACTCTTCTCTGAAAGTTTGGTAGAACTCTGCAGTGAAGCCATCCGGGCCAGGGCTTTTTTTTGTTGGGAGTTTTTTGATTACCGTTTCAATCTCTTTTTTTGTTATGGGTCTATTTAGTTGTTCTACTTCTGATTGTGTTAGTTTAGGTAGGTAGTGTTTTTCCAGGAATTCATCCATTTCTTCTAGGTTTTCAAATTTGTTAGAGTACAATTTTTCGTAATAATCTGATATGATTCTTTTAATTTCAGTTGGGTCTGTTGTGATGTGGCCCATCTCGTTTCTTATTTGGGTTATTTGTTTCCTTTCCTGTATTTCTTTAGTCAGTCTAGCCAATGGTTTATCAATTTTGTTATTTTTTTCAAAGAACCAGCTTTTGGCTTTGTTAATTCTTTCGATTGTTTTTCTGTTCTCTAATTCATTTAGTTCAGCTCTAATTTTTATTATTTGTTTTCTTCTGGTGCCTGATGGGTTCTTTTGTTGCTCACTTTCTATTTGTTCAAGTTGTAGGGACAGTTCTCTGATTTTGGCTCTTTCTTCTTTTTGTATGTGTGCATTTATCGATATAAATTGGCCTCTGAGCACTGCTTTTGCTGTGTCCCAGAGGTTTTGATAGGAAGTATTTTCATTCTCGTTGCATTCTATGAATTTCCTTCTTTCCTCCTTGATGTCTTCTATAACCCAGTCTTTTTTCAGGAGCGTATTGTTCAGTTTCCAAGTATTTGATTTCCTTTCCCTAGTTTTTCTGTTATTGATTTCTACTTATTGCCTTGTGGTCTGAGAAGATGCTTTGTAATATTTCGATGTTTTGGATTCTGCAAAGGTTTGTTTTATGACCTAATATGTGGTCTATTCTATAGAATGTTCCATGTGCGCTAGAAAAAAAGTATACTTTGCAGCAGTTGGGTGGAGAGTTCTGTATAAGTCAATGAGGTCAAGTTGGTTGATTGTTGTAATGAGGTCTTCCTTGTCTCTATTGAGCTTCTTAGTGGATGTCCTGTCCTTCTCCGAAAGTGGTGTGTTGAAGTCTCCTACTATAATTGTGGAGGTGTCTATCTCACTTTTCAGTTCTGTTAAAATTTGATTTATGTATCTTGCAGCCCTGTCATTGGGTGCATAAGTATTTAATATGGTTATATCTTCCTGATGAATTGTCCCTTTTATCATTATGTAGTGTCCTTCTTTATCCTTTGTGGTGGATTTAAGTTTAAAGTCTATTTTGTCAGAAATTAATATTGCTTCTCCTCTTCTTTTTTGCTTATTGTTTGCTTGATATATTTTTTTCCATCCTTAGAGTTTTAGTTTGTTTGTGTCTCTAAGTCTAAGGTGTGTCTCTTGTAGGCAGCATATAGATGGATCGTGTTTCTTTATCCAGTACGGGACTCTCTGTCTCTTTATTGGTGCATTTAGTCCATTTATGTTCAGCATAATTATAGATAAATAAGTGTTTAGTGTTGTCATTTTGATGCCTTTTTATGTGTGTTGTTGACAATTTCATTTTTCCACTTTTTTGTGCTGAGGCGTTTTTCTTTGTAAATCGTGAGATCCTCATTTTCATAGTGTTTGACTTTATATTTTTTGAGTCGTTACATTTTTCTTGGCTTTTATCTTGAGTTATGGAGTTGTTATACCTCTTTGTGGTTACCTTAATACTTACCCCTATTTTTCTAAGTAAAAACCTAACTTATATTGTCCTATATCGCCTTGTATCACTCTCCATATGGCAGTTCTATGCCACCTATATTTAGTCCCTCTTTTTGATTATTGTGATCTTTTACATATCAACTTCAATGATTCCCTGTTATGAGCATTTTTTTTAATTAATCTTAATTTGTTTTTGTGATTTCCCTATTTGAGTTGATATCAGGATGTTCTGATCTGAGACCTTGTGTTGTGCTGGTATCTGATATTATTGGTTTTCTGACCAAACAATTTCCTTTAGTATTTCTTGTAGCTTTGGTTTGGTTTTTGCAAATTCTCTAAGCTTGTGTTTATCTGTAAATATCTTAATTTAGCCTTCATATTTCAGAGAGAGTTTTGCTGGATATATGATTCTTGGCTGGCAGTTTTTCTCCTTCAGTGCTCTCTATATGTCATCCCATTGCCTTCTTGCCTGCATGGTTTCTGCTGAGTAGTCTGAACTTATTCTTATTGATTCTCCCTTGAAGGAGACCTTTCTTTTCTCCCTGGCTGCTTTTAAAATTTTCTCTTTATCTTTGGTTTTGGCAAGTTTGATGATAATATGTCTTGGTGTTTTTGTTTTTGGATCAGTCTTAAATGGGGTTCGATGAGCATCTTGGATAGATATCCTTTCGTCTTTCATGATGTCAGGGAAGTTTTCTGTCAGCAGATCTTCAACTATTTTCTCTGTGTTTTTTGTCCTCCCTCCCTGTTCTGGGACTCCAATCACACGCAAGTTATCCTTCTTGATAGAGTCCCACATGATTCTTAGGGTTTCTTCATTTTTTTAAATTCTTTTCTCTGATTTTTTTTCAGCTATGTTGGTGTTAATTCCCTGGTCCTCCAGATTTCCCAGTCTGCATTCTAATTGCTCGAGTCTGCTCCTCTGACTTCCTATTGCGTTGTCTAATTCTGTAATTTTATTGTTAATCTTTTGGATTTCTACATGCTGTGTCTCTATGGATTCTTGCAAGTTATTAATTTTTCCACTATGTTCTTGAATAATCTTTTTGAGTTCTTCAACTGTTTTATCAGTGTGTTCCTTGGCTTTTTCTGCAGTTTGCCTTATTTCGTTTCTGAGGTCATCCCTGATGTCTTGAAGCATTCTGTAAATTAGTTTTTTATATTCTGTATCTGATAATTCCAGGATAGTATCTTCATTTGGGAAAGATTTTGATTCTTTTGTTTGGGGGTTTGTAGAAGCTGTCATGGTCTGCTTCTTTATGTGGTTTGATATCGACTGCTGTCTCCGAGCCATCACTAAGATAAAAAAAAAAAAAGATATAGTAGTGGTTTATTCTGTAATTGCTCACTGAGTCTTATCTTGTTTTGTTTTCTTTCAATATACGTGGATGGGCTACTAGATTGTGCTGTTTTGTTTGTTGTAGCCCTTGACTTACTTATGACCTATTAGCAGCTGGTTTGGGCTGTTGCCAGATATATATGCCTGAGTCTGTTCACTATTCTTGAGTAGAATCCGATTTTGGGTCATCAAGTGTGTGCTGCACCCTAACACCTATCCACCTCGAGAAGTAGTGGTGATAGTTGTGTGCACCAGATTCTATTAGCAGCTGGGGTTCACCCTCCAGGGGGGGCAGGATGCTGAGAGGCTTCCCCCAAGTGTCAGTGAGGTAGGTGTGTCTCTATTCCTGTAGCACCTTGGTGGGAGGGCACTGCAGCTGTACCTTAGGCCCGCAATGCAAGTACCTCTACTGATTGGTAGGTGTCACCCTCCTTAGACCCCTAAGGCAAGAGGCTAAGTGGTCTGGGGGGAGCTTCAGCCCTCAGTTCCCTGATGTGGGTCAGTTAGGGCTCTGTTGAATAAGCAGAGATATCAGACCTGGGAAACATGTTTTTCCAGAAAATCCGCTAAAAAAAAAAAATGCAGTCAGATCCCTATCAGAACTGCCTTTGGATTATAACCGCCACCTTGTTCCGTGTAAGGATGAAAGTCCAAGATTTGGATCATATATGCTTGGCTGTAGCTGGTTCTGTGTTTTTAGTCCAATTAGGGGTGGATTTTTGGTCCCTGGGTTTTTTGTTGTTCCTTCTCTCAGGCCGGAAGAGTGGGTTAGGAAAAGACCAAAAAAAAAAAAAAAAAAAAGGGAAAAGCAAAGCCACCATGGAGCCAGAGCCGTTCTCCCTCTGGCTCAGGAAATTCCAATGTTAATGAAGCCGCCTGGGAAGGGTGGGGGAGGGTTCAGAGAAACAGGAGAGTAAAAAAAAAAGCACCCCGGAATATAGCCAAAGTTGCTTATCTTGCTTAGAATGACTATTTTATCTGAGACTCCTGAGGGGCGTATCGCCTATGTGTGCTGGCTGTGTGGAGATTGTCCCCAGGGGTCTGGCCCGCTGAAGCCGCAGTCAGATCCTCTGCTGCCAGTTCAAAGCCCAGCGACAAGGTTCCCCTGCTGGGACGCTGCACTCCCGCCTCCAAAATCAGTCGCTGCCTCCTGGGGACTTCTTGTCCCGCCAGCCGCGTCGCCACGCCGTCTCTGCGGACCGGCTGGGCCCCCTCCTGGGGTTAGTTCAGGGGAGTAGGGCTACGCCCTGTTCTTGGTCCGTGACAGCACCCAGTCTAAAGCCCGGCGCCAAGGTTCCCCGGCTGGGACGCTGCACTCCCGGCTCCAAATCCAGTCACTGCCTCCCGGGGACTTCTCCCACCAGCCACGTCGCCACGCCACCCGCGCGGACCGGCTGGGCCCCCTCCCAGGGTGAGTTCAGGGGGGTAGGGCTGTGCCCCTTGTTTGCACTGTCACAAGTTTTTTAAGTTCAGCTCCCCTGGGCCCAGACCTAAGCCCGGCACCAACGTTACCTGACTGGGATGCTGGCTCCAGGCTCCGAAAACAGTCGCTGCTTCCCTGTATTTGTTCATTCTCCGTCTCTAAGTCTGTGTTTGTTGTTCAGGGTTCATAGATTGTTATGTATGTGATCGATTAACTTGTTTTTCTGAGAGATCCGAGGTAGCGTCTACCTAGTCCGCCATCTTGGCCCCGCCTCTCCTCACTAGCTTTTAAGACCCTAGACACCACTCACCAAAATGGGATGCAGAATGTTTTCTTAATGAACTTTGTTATGCCAGTTGACCTAGATGTCCCTTGAAACCATGGCTCCCAGACCCCTCCCCTGCTACTCTGTCCCTGGAAGTGTTTGGTTGTGTTCAGGCAACTTTGTATCTTTTGGTTTAGTCTAGTTGTGCTGACTTCCCCTGTACTGTGTGTTGTCCTTCCCTTCGCCTAGGATAATTTTGTCTACTATCTAGTTAGTGAATTCCCCTCTCCCTCCCTTTCCACCCTCGTAACTTTCAACGAATGTTTTCTTCTGTGTTTGAACCTTTTCTTGAGCTCTTATAATAGTGCTGTCATACAATACTTGTCCTTTTGCAACTGACTAATTTCACTTAGCATAATGCTTTCCATGGTCACCCACTTTATGAGATGTTTCACGGATTCATTGATGTTCTTTATTATTGTGTACTATTCCACTGTGTGAATATACCATAATTTGTTATATCCATTTGTCTGTTGATGCACACCTAGGTTGTTTCCATCTTTTTGCTATTGTGAACAGTGCTGCAATGAACATGGGTGTGCATGTTATTTGTGTGACGGCTCTTATTTCTCTAGGGTATATTCCAGGGAGTGGGGTTGGTCGACCGTAAGGTACTTCTATTTCTAGATTTTTAAGGAAGTGCCAAATTGATTTCCAAAGTGGTTATACCATATTACATTCCCACCAGCAATGAGTAAGTGTTCCAGTCTGTCCACAACCTCTCCAACATTTATTATTTTGTGTTTTTTGGATTAATGCTAGCCTTGTTGGGGTAAGATAATATCTCATTGTAGTTTTGATTTGCATTTCTCTAATGGCTAATGATCGTGATCATTTCCTCATGTATCTGTTAGCGACCTGAATGTCTTCTTTGGTGAAGTGCCTGTTCATGTCCTTTGCACATTTTTTAATTGGGTTATTTGTCTTTATGTTGCTGAGGTTTTGCAGTATCTTGTAGATTTTAGAGATTAGATCCTGATCGGATATGTCATAGCCAAAATTTTTTTCCCAGTCTGTAGATTGTCATTTTACTCTTTAGTAAAGTCTTTTGATTTGAGCATAAGTGTTTGATTTTTAAGAGCTCCCAGTCAGCTAGTTTCTCTTCTGGCGTTTGTGCATTGTTAATAGTGTTTTGTATTCTGTTTATGCCATGTATTAGGGCTCCTACCGTATTCCCAATTTTTTCTTCCATGATCTTTATCATTTGAGATTTCATATTTAGGTCTTTGATCCATTTTGAGTTAGTTTTTGTGCATGGTGTGAAGTATGAGTCTTGTTTCATGTTTTTGCAGGTGGGTATCCAGTTACACCAGCACCATTTGTTAAAGAAACAGTCTTTTCCCCACTTAACAGACTTTATGCCTTTGTCAAATATCAGCTGCTCATAGGTGGATGAATTTACGTCTGAATTCACAATTCTGTTCTATTGGTCTATATATCTGTTACTGTACCAGCACCAGACTGTTTGACTACTGTGGCTGTGTAATAGGTTCGAAAATCAGGCAGTGTAAGGCCTCCCACTTTCTTCTTCTTCTTCAGTAATGCTTTACTTATCTGGGCCTCTTCTCTTCCGTATGAAGTTGGTGATTTGTTTCTCCATCTCATTAAAAAATGTCATTGAAATTTGGATTGGGGTTTCATTGTATCTGTGCATTGCTTTAGGTAGAATCGACATTTTCACAATGTTGAGTCTTCCTATCCATGAGCAAAGTATGTGTTTCCACTTATGTAGGTCTCTTTTGGTATCTTGCCGTTGTGTCTTGTAGTTTTCTTTGTGTAGATCTTTTACATTTCTGGTGAAATTTATTCCTATAAATTTGGGGGCTACTGTAAATGGTATTGATTTGGTGATTTCCTATTTGACATTCCCTTTGTTGGTGTAGAAGAACCCAACTGATCTTTGTATGTTTATCTTGTATTCTGATACTTTGCTGAACTCTTCTATTAGTTCCAGGAATTTTCTTGTGCATTCTTTGGGATTTTTCTGTGTATGAGATCATATCATCTGCAAATAGGAATACCTTTACTTCTTCGTTACCAATTTGGATGCCCTGTATTTCTTTTTCAAGCCTAATTGCTCTGGCTAGGGCCTCCAACACAATGTTGAATAAGAGTAGTGATAAAGGGCATCCTTGTCTGGTTCCTGTTCTTAAGGGGAATGTTGGCCGTAGGGTTTGTATAAATGCCTTTTATTATGTTGAGGAATTTCCCTTCTATTCCTATTTTGCTGAGAGTTTATCATGAAAGTGTGTTGAACTTTGTCAAATGCCTTTTCTGTATCAATTGATAAGATCATGTGGTTCTTGTCTTTTGTTTTATTTATGTGATGGATTACATTCATTGTTTTTCTAATGTAGAACCATCTTTGCATGCCTGGTATAAATCCCACTTGGTCATGGTAAATTATTTTTTTCGATATGTTGTTCAGTGCTATTGGCTAGAATTTTGTTGAGGGTTATAGCATCTATGTCCATGAGGGATATAGGTCTCTAATTTTCTTTTTTTGTGGTGCCTTTACTGGGTTTTGGTATCAGGGAACTGCTGCATCATGGAATGAGTTTGGGAGTATTCCATCCTTTTCTATGCTGAAAGTTTGGTAGAATTATCCAGTGAAGCCTTCAGGGCCAGGGCTTTTTTGTTGGGAATTTTTAAATTACCTTTTCAATGTCTTCTTTTTTTTATAGGTTTATTTAGTTGTTCTACCTCTGTTTGTGTTAGTTTAGGTAGGTAGTGTTTTTCTAGAAATTCGTCCATTTCCTCTAGGTTTTCAAATTTGTTGGAGAATAATTTTTCATAGTATTCTGTTATGATTCTTTTAATTCTTGGATCTGTTGTAATATCACCCATTTCATTTCTTATTCAGGTTATTTAATTCCTCTCCTATTTTTCTTTTGTCAGTTTGGCCAGTGGTTTATCGATTTTGTTGATCTTTTCAAAAAACAAGCTTTTGGTCTTCTTAACTCTTTCAGTTGTTTTTCTATTCTCTATTTCGGGTTTTATTTCATTTAATTCTACTCTGATTTTTATTATTTGCTTTATTCTGGTGCCTGAGGGCTTCTTTTGCTGCTCTCTTTCTTTTTGTTTGAGTTGTAGGGTTAATGCTTTGATTCTGGCCCTTTCTTCTTTTTGGATGTGTGCATTTATTGCTGTAAATTGACCTCTGAGCACTGCTTTTGCTGTGTCCCGAAGGTCCTGGTAGAATGTGTTTTCATTCTCATTTGATTCTGTGAATTTCTTTATTCTGTCCTTAATTTCTTCTGTAACCTAGTAGTTTTTGAGAAAGGTGTTTTTCAGTTTCAATGTGTTTGATTTTTTTCCTTGCTTTTTGTGTTACTGATTTCTACTTTTATGGCTTTATGATCAGAAAAGATGCTTTGTAATATTTTGATGTTTTGGATTCTGTTAAGGCTTGCTTTATGGCCTAATATATATTCTCTTCTGGAGAATGTTTCATGTGTGCTGGAAAAGAAAGTATACTTGTTTGCTGTTGGGTGGAGTGTTCTGTATATGTCTATGAGATCAAATTGGTTGATTGCAGCATTTAGATCTTCCATGTCTTTATTGAGCTTGTTTCTGGATGTTCTGTCCTTCACTGAAAGTGGTGTGTTGAAGACTCCTGCAATTATTGTGGAGCTGTCTATTTCTCTTTTCAATGTTGTTAGTATTTGTTTTATGTATTTTGGAGCCCTGTCACTGAGTGCGTAAATATTTATTATGGTTATGTCCTCCTGGTGTATTGACCCTTTAATCATTATATAGTGTCCTTCCTTATTCTTTGTGGTGGACTTTGCCTTAAAGTCTATTTTGTTGGAAGTAATATTGCCACTCCTGTTCTTTTTTGATTGTTGTTCGCTTGATATATTTTTTTCCTCCTTTGAGTTTGTGTCTTTGAGTCTAAAGTGTGTCTCTTGTACACAGTGTTAAGACAGATTGAGTTTTTTTAATCCATTCTGCCACTCTCTGTCTCTTTATTGGTGCATTTAGTCCATTAACATTCAGCGTAATTATTGATATGTATGAATTTAGTGCTGTCATTTTGATGTATTTTTTTGTGTTGATTTCAGTTTCTTTGTTCCACTTTATTTTCTGTGCTGAGTCATGTTTCTTTATGTACTCTCATCTTTTTCATTGTTGTAGATTTTGCATTTGCTGAGTCTTTATGTTTTCCTTGGTTTTTATTTTGATGTGTAGGACTGTTAATTCCCTTTGTGGTTACCTTAATACTTACCCTTGTTTTTCTAAGTTTAAACTAATCTTTTATTTCTTTATATCGCCTTGACTTCCTCTTCATATGAAAGATCTATAACTCATTATTTAGTCCCACTTTTTTGTTTTAATGTTGTTATCTTTTACATATTGACGTCTCTGTTTCCCTATTTTCAAAGTTTTAGCTTTGATTTATTTTTGTCACTTCCCTATCTGGGTTGATATCTTGTTCTTCTGTCTTGTGTTCTAGTCTTGAGTTGTTATCTGATGTTGTTGATTTTCTAATCAGTGAACTCCCTTTAGTATTTCTTGTAATTTTGGTTTGTTTTTTACAAATTCCCTAAACTTCTGTTTATCTGAAAATGCCCTTATCTTGCCTTTGAATTTGAGAGACCATTTTGCTAGATATATAATTCTTGGCTGGTAAACTTTTCCTTCCAGGCTTTGTATATGCCATCCCATTGCCTTCTTGCCTGCATGGTTTCTGCTGAGTAGTCCAAGCTTAGTCTTATTGACTCACCTTTATAAAGGACTTTTCATTTATCCCTGGCTGCTCTTAAAATTCTCTCTTTATCTTTGGTTTTGGCAAGTTTAATTATAATATGTCTTGGTGACTTTATTTTGAATCTACCCTTTGTGGGGTTCGATGAGCTTCTTGGATAGATATCTTCTCATCTTTCACAATATCAAGGAAGTTTTCTGCCAAAAAATCTTCAACTATTCTCTCTGTGTTTTCCGTTATCTCCCCTGTTCTGGTACTCCAATCACTCATAGGTTTTTCCTCTTGACAGAGTCTCACATAATTCTTAGGGTTTTTTCATTTTTAAAAAGACTTTTATCTTATTTTTCTTCAAATAAGTTGTTGTCAAGTGCTTTGTCTTCAGTCTCACTAATTCTGATTTCCATAGCCTCAGTTCTCCTCCTATGACTTCCTATTGAGTTGTCTAATTCTGGAATTTTATTGTTAATCTTTTGGATTTCTGTTTGCTCTCTCTCTATGGATTCTTGCAGCCTGTTAAGTTTGTCATCATGCTCTTGCATAACCTTCTTAAGTTCCTCTATTGCTTTTTCTTTGTGTTCCTTGGCTTGTTCTTTTTTTTTTTTCATGATCTCCTTCCTGATCTCTTGAAGGTTCTTGTTTTTTTGCTGAAGCCATCATGTTTTGCCTGTTTGATATTGACTCTTGTCTCTGAGCCAACTATAAGTTATTACATTTATTTATTTTATGTTTGCTTACTGGGTCCTAGCTTCTTGTTTTGATATGCCTAAATAGGCTGATTGTGTGAGCTAGTTTGATTATTGGTGTCTTTGAAGCTCTCGCACCCTGTCTCCAAATGGTTAGAACTGTTACTAGGTATGTGAGCTCAGGAGTCCATTTACTTTTCTTGTGTGGATTCAGCTCAGGTGTTCAGGTCATTAGTCTCTGAGTGTGTAGTACAGTCTCTCTCCTACACAGTCCTAGATGGGCAGGGGTGATAGAGTAGGCACAGGTATCAGGCTGCAGTAGGGGGTCATGTGCCGAGCAAGGCAGGGGGTCAGTAGCTGCCCCTGAGTGTCTGGGTGGAAGGCATGTCCCTGTTCCCTAGAATGTGTAGATGGGTGGGTTTTGAAGCCGGACTATGGGCACCCAATGCTGTTGACTATAAGGACTGAGAGGCACCAGTTATTCTTGGACCCCTGTGGTGGGTGGCTAAGTGAAGTAGGTGAACCCGCCAGTCCTCAGGCCCCTGATGTGGGTAGGTGAGGACCCTGCTTAATGGGCAGGGTGGTGTCAAATGTCAAAAAACTGCCACTCCCCCTTATAGCTGATGCAGTTGAAAATAGGTTTCAGATATATAGCCTGTTTTACTGTGCTAATGAGGGCTTATGCTGTTGAAACGGTACCACACAAGTCTATGTAGGGATGAAAGGTGATCAAAGTCTGTGGACCCCTTATGCCTGTGTCTAGGCAAAAGGGTTGTGCCTGCCCTGATTTCCTTGCTTAGAGGAGCTGGCAGGTTATTTTTTCCTGTTTGCTAATTTGTTTCTTCTCCAAATTGGGAGAATGGCTCAGAGCATGTGACGGGTCCTACTTCTGGCCCAGGAAGTGTAGCAGTCATGGAAGCTGAACCAGGACCTGGAGCAGAGTGGGAAAGGGAAGGTAAATGGGAGAGAGGTACTTCCCAAAGTGGGGGTTATTTTGATCCACATGGTAGTTTAGATGCTTGTACTTATCTTTTGTCATTTGAGCACTGCTTCTCACTGGTTCTGGAGGCTTGAGCAGACTGTCCACTGCTTGGTCTGTCCCAACTGGAAAATGAGCCCCAAGCACCATTGCTTGCCTCACCCCACATGCACTAGCCAATCCAGCCTCTCGGGTGCTGGTCCCAACCAGGTCAGTTCTGGCAGTTCCTTGCTGCTTCTGAATCATCTCTCCCTTCCCCTGCTGCTCAGGCTGATACCTCAACTTTGTCTTTGATGTTCAGGCCTCCTAGATTGTCATATATAATGAATTCACTTGCTTTTTTCAGCTCTCTGCTGTCAGAGAGACCACACAAGTATCTGACTGCTCTGCCATATTGGCCCTGCCTCCTCCCAGAAGTTTTTTTTTTTTTTTTTTTAGTGTCACAGAGCTTCTTCTGTTATATAGTGTTAAAAAAATGTGATGTTCTTTCTAGGATTTCTTGCTTTTGTCACCTTCCTTACTTTGGTCAAATAGTCTTTTTCCTTTGTCCCTATTCTCTTCATTTGATTCTACCCCCAGCAGCTTATCCTCATTGTGCCATCCTGTCCTAGTACTCCTAGCTCCAGGTTAGCGTGTTATTTCTGGCAGACCTGAACTGATAAAGGGGTTCTGTTGTGAAGTCCACCAGAAGCTGCCTAATTGGTTCTTTCTTCTACATTCCAAACAGACATGAATACCATATAGATCTTGTGGATGTTAGTGACTTGTCCACATCCATCTCTATTTTGTGATATGTAGGAAAACCTTGTCATTTCATTTTTTGATAAATGCTGTTCATAGTTTTTTTATGTTGGGGTTTGGAAACAATGAAAAAAACTATGCTGCCACTGCTCACATCTTCCTGGCATTCATATTAGAATACTAATCAACTGCAGCTGTTAATATTATTAGCTTGGCATGTATATTCCTGCCATTGGCCATTAGCTGTACCTGGTGAGGTGACTCACTAGGATACTCCAACTTTCATGCTTTAACATCTCTTAAGATCATTTTCCTGATTGTATGTAGGCTATCTTCTGATCTTAATTTGATTTCTCACTTGGAAGAATACATGTTGATTAGTTAAGTTGAATAAATGTACTTGGGTGTTCTATTTGTCCTGGTAAATTATTCATATATTCAATTCATGTTAACCTTAATATTGAGCCTATTATTTGTGCCAGGCACTACGAGTTAGGTACAAGAAATACAGAATTGAATATGACATAGATTATAGGAGCTCACAGTCAGATATATTTGTTTATTGGTATTAAGGATTTGTCCTTATCTCAAACTATGACAAAAAACAGACCCCTGAAAACAAACTCTAATGAAGAGAAGGAATCTGGCTTCTATGACTATCAAACCCTTATGAAAATATTTAGTAAACTCTCTGGTAAGTATCATATCATTTGGTAGGCTCCACATCAATGTGGAGGACAAGACTTTGCTTTGTTAATTTATATTGAAGCTTCCTGGTGGATGTTAATGATTCGTCGCCACAGAACGTAGTCAGGTGAAGTCATTTAATGATCCATGTTTTTCCTAAGCCCTGGGGCCAGCTAGGGTAATTCTCAACAGTCTGGTGAGAAAGACCTCAGAAGCCCAAATACATGAATGGAAAGCAGCTTCTGCAGGAATAGGTAGATTTATTAGGTCTTTCTGTGCTCACTTCACTGACATGAAGCTGATACAGTAGAATTTCTGGGAAATGTCCAAAGAAGTACAATACTAATGATTGAAGGTGAAATATATGGGCTTTGCAGACAGAGGTAGTGATGGCATGTGAGTTGTATGATATACCATTTTCTGTTATTTATATTTCTTAATATATATTTATATATGTGCACACACATACACACACATACACATATACATATACACACACATAGGTGTGCATATATATATATGTAAATCTTTATGAAAACGTTGCTTGTCATATATAGATCAGTTAATACCAAAGGTTGGAAGTAAACTATGTAGAAATATTTTATGAGCTAATTGTCTGGGGCAATTGAAAGAATGAGATTAATTTTTTAAAATTGGATTTAA
Organism: Elephas maximus indicus; assembly: GCF_024166365.1. Lineage (NCBI taxonomy): Eukaryota > Metazoa > Chordata > Mammalia > Proboscidea > Elephantidae > Elephas > Elephas maximus. The sequence goes on along the minus strand of NC_064819.1, from coordinate 9,373,061 downwards.
ATGGTCAATTTATGCCACATGTTTGTAGCTTTACTCTAAAACTTAACCCTAACAATTACTATCCTTTTTATGCTCCCTTTAGGTCGGATAGTTTTTTGTTTGTTTCATCTTCTATAACCCTGCTTTTGTATGTATTTTTGGCCACAGAACCATGCTAAGTTGATGTTTTCAGAAAATAGTTTATTATGCCTCCTAAATCCTTCTCTTGGGATATGAGTAAAATTCAGTTTTTTATAGTTATAAATATTTGAACCCAAATGCTCTGAAGACTTTGTTTTTTTCACATAGAAGATCAGGATTTCATATTATAATCAATAAAACTTACACTGACATTAACTAACCTGAAATATTTAATGATCAGCATGATTACTATTGTGCTCCATGAAATTTTAGGATAAATGATAAGCACTCAATTTTGGCATTAAAGTATTTACATGTTAAGGGACAATATAGACTTAACCCCAGGAAACATATTATTGTATTGATCGTAAGAATGTGATTGAGGGTATGATTTAATACATTATATATTATTTTCTGTATGACTATTCACTGAAGAAATTTCTATTCTCAGTACCTGGAGTAATTGCATAACTACTAATCAATTTTGGTTTTTTTGCCTTAAAGGACTTCGTATCTTACAACTGATCATGTTTTTCTTTGCATTGCCTGCCAGGAAGCTCAGAACCAAATTTATGGCTAACCTGTGGTAAGTGTTTAGGATATCATGGTCTGTTTCTTTATGTGACTTGATATTAACTGTTGTCTCCGAGCCATCTATAAGTTATTGTATTAGTTTATTTTATGTTTGCTTACTGTATCATAGCTTCTCACTTTTTGTTTTGATATGCCCAGATGGGTTGCTTGAGTGAGCTAGCTTGATTATTTTTGCCTTTGGAGCTCTGACATCCTGTGCCCAGATGGCTAGAGCTGTTATCAGGTATATCAGTCTAGGAGTCCACTCACTTTTCTTGTATGATTTCAGCTTAGGTGTCCAGGTAGCTGATCATCAAATGTGTGATACCAGCTCTGTTCTAGAGTCTTAGAGGGGAAGGGGTGATTTGTATAGGTACTGGCATCTGGTTGCAGTAGGGGGTCATGCTCTGAACTAGGCAGGGGTCTGAGAATCGTTCCCCAAGTGTCTCTGAGGAAAGCGTGTCCCTCTTTCCTAGAGCGTACAGGTGGGTGGGTTCTGTGGATGGACCATGAGCACCCAGTGTTTTTGGTTGTCAGGACTGGGAGGTACCAGTTATCCTTGGACCCCTGTCATGGGCAGCTACATGACCTGAGTGGAGCTACCAGTCCTTAGGCCCCTGAGGTGAGGACCCTGTTTAATAGGCAAAGCAGTGTCAAACATCAAACACACACCTCTCTACAGCACAGCTGAAACAGTTGTAGTCTGCCAACAAGGGTCTATTCTCCTGAAATAGGCCCACACAGGTCCATGCAGAGGGGAAAGGTACTCAAAGTTCACGGACTGTTTATGCCTGGACAAGAGCCGCTTCTGTCCTGATCTCCCCTCGTTAGTGGAGCTGGCAAATTATCTTTTCCCCCCGTTGCAAATTTATTCCTTCTCCAAGGCCAGGAGGATGGCTCTAGGTGCTCAACAGGGCCTATCTCAGGCCCAGGGAAATCAACAGTTGCTGAAGCCAGCTGCCAGGGGGAAGGCGCAGTAAAAAATATGCAAATACTTAGCTTTTGCTGAGAGCGCCGTTCTTCTCTGGTTCTGGAGGTGTGAGTAGGCTGTGTGGCCAGCTGCTTCTCCCTCAGGAGACTGCAGAGGAACGCTACCACCAGCCCACTGTCGCCACTGCCAGGAATGGTACCTAAGGGCTCCTGGTGATTCAGGTCTGGTAACTCCTCTCCACTTCTGAACTGTCTCTTCCTCCCCCTGCCCCTCAGTTCATTTTCTAACTTTGCATTTGATGTTCAGGGCTCCTAGCTTGTCACAAATATACTTGTTTTTTCCAGTCTTTGTTGTAAGAGGGCTCGCTGGAATCATCTGTCTATTCTGCCACCTTGGCCCCGCCTCGATATTATGGCATAGATTATTTGTACTAACCTCATTCCTGACTTCATCATCTTTCTTTTACTTTGCCATTATTTCTTCAACTATTTTTATTATAACTTATTATATTGTTTTTATCTTTGTAAGTCATTCAATTTTAATTAACAAGAGATTTGAATAAATAGTGAGTAGCTCCTATAAATTATTACAAGTGATAGGTGTTTATGTAGTCAAAGTCAGTTGCTCCAGGGTTGGTGCTGAGTATGAGTGAGGCAGGAAGTTACTCTGAACTCTATCTGACAATCTCAGTATCCATAACGGAGGAGAAATTAGGAGGTAAGGCTTTCTAATTTTCCTGGTTGAAACCTCCCACATCTCAGGTGTTCCGGGGACTGCAGCCTCAAACTCTCTCCTTTTTCTTCCCTATCCTTGTTTTTCAGTGCTTGCCTTAGCAGCTGAGACCAAGAAGTGTGTTACGAGTGAAGGCTTCCTGGCACAAAATGTCTTTCCTTGTTGCCTAAAATTCCACCAGGTACAGACATATTTGGGCCAACAAACAAATATCTATTGGAGGACTAAGGATTGGACAGCCCACCTATCATTCACAATTGTTTCTAAGTGCAGTCAAGTCAGTTTCCACTCATAGTGACCCCATGCACAACAGAATGAAACACTGCCTGGTCCTGTGCTATCCTCATAATCACTGTTATGCTTAAACCCATTGTTGAAGCCTCTGTGTCAATCCATCTCATTGAGGGTCTTCCTCTTTTTCACTGATCCTTGATTTTACCGTGCATATTATCCTTACCCAGGGACTGGTCCCTCTTGATAACATGTCCGAAGTAAGCGAGACAAGATCTCACTATCCTTGCTTCTAAGGAACATTCTGGCTGTACTTCTTCCCAGACAGATTTGTTTGTTCTTCTGGCAGTCCATGGTATATTCAATATTTTTCACTAACACCGTAATTCAAATGCATCAATTCTTCGGTCTTCCTTAGTTGTTGTCCCGCTTTCACATGCATGTGAGGCAAATGAAAATACCATGGCTTAAATCATTATAAAACTGAAAAGGACTTTAGAGAGCCTGAACAACCCTGTCATTTTATAAATGAGGAAATTTAGGCTCCCTGAGGTAAAGCTCTGGATGTGCAGTTGTTAAGGCCTCGGCTGCTAACTAAAAGGTTAGTGATTTGAACACACCATCTGCTCCTCAGAAGAAAGATGTGACACTCTACTTCTATAAAGATCACAGCTTGGAAACCTTATGGGGCAGTTCTACCCTGTTCTATACGGTTGCTATGAGTTGAAATCAACTCAACAGCAGTGGGTGTAAGGTAAGGCATATAACTTATAAGTGTTAAAAAAACAAAATGAAACAAAAAACCACGACTAGAATTCTTGACTCCAAATCCAGTGTAGAAATGTATTTTTAAAAGAACTGTACAGTTCTCAATGTATATATTTGATATATATAAAATATTCTATAAAAGAGGTTTCACTACCAGAGCTGGTGGCTCTTGTGGTTTCAGTATTCATCTAAGTATTATGGAAATGATAATGGGACTAGTGATTGAGTAGAGGATGAAGCAATAAACTGAGAAAAAGAATGCACGAAAATACGCCGCAGTTAAAAGTAGAAGGAAAAGAAGCAAAGGAAATGATTATGAGGAGAAGCAGAGCCAGATAGAAAAGAGGCAGATAAAAATAAAAGTGAAAGAGAAAAAGGAGGATAAAAATGAGCAAAAGAGAAACAGATAAAAAATGGGACTGTGATTATTAAAGTAAGAAAAAGATAATAAAGAATAAGACACGATAAAGGTAAAGAATGTCCCATGGGCAGTCAGATGTTCAGTCAAGTGTTGTAAATACCAGGAGGAACAATACATTAAAAAAAAATTACATTAAGTAATTTTAAAAACATCGAGTATTGGTTTTATTTTCTTAGTTCTTGAGAGACACCAAAATATTGCGTTAAAATGACTATTAATATTGGTGTTGTTGTCAGGTGCTGTCAAGTCAGTTCCGACCCAATGCACAACAGAACAAAACACTGCCCAGTCCTGCACCATCCTCACAGTTGTTGTTATGCTTGAGCCCATTGTTGCAGTCACTGTACCAATCTATCTCCTTGAGGGTCTTCCTCTTTTTCACTGACCCTCTACTTTGCCAAGGATGATGTCCTTCTCCGTGGACCAATCCCTCCTGATAACATGTAAAAAGTATGCGAGATGCCATCCTTGCTTCTCAGGAGCATTCTGTCTGTACTTCTTCCAAGACGGATTTGTTTGTTCTTCTGGCAGTCCATGGTATATTCAGTATTCTTTGCCAGCACCACAATTCAAAGGTGTCAATTCTTCTTTGGTCTTCTTTGTTCATTGTCTAGCTTTCTCATGCATATGAGATGATTGAAAATGACAATTAACACAATATTTAAAACAGCAAAACCAACAAATGCCAAAAACTTCCTGGGTGAAATTCTAGTAAGAGGAAATTCATTAATATGTGAATAACTTTTTAATTTGCAGGGAAGTGGTTAAACTGGGATAAAAAAACAACTGTCACCCTAGGTATGCTCTATCTTCCTTTAAAGATGCAAATTAAGCATGAACTCTCAAATGTTACTTAGGAAAGTTACAATTAGTTGCTATAATAATTGTGCTCTTTGCTTCTTGCTTTGTTTCACAGTGGCTTTAATTAAAGGCCTAGTGATGTCAGAAAGTCACATTAATTATTCATCTGCAAACATTTACATAGACTTCCCTGTTCCCCTTCAATAAATTATCAACTTCACATCTCCATAATTTAATCAAAATGACTAAAAATATACCATCTCAGGCTTCCGCCCCTCCTCTTTGGGCTTTGTCTGTTCAATGCTGTTTGTTACTGGAGAAGACTTCCCACTGTTATTAAGAAAGAAGAGAAGAAAATCTGCCTGCTGAAATTGTAGATAGTGTTTACTTTTTTGCACAGTCACATTGATTGGTATAAAGCTGTGGTTTGCAAACGTCCATAATTTTTTTTGGAGAAAGATGAGAGGTACCATAAAATTTTGCTCTTATTAAAAATCAACATGATGCTGGGATATATTAATAGAAGCAAGATATTTGAGAATAGAACAGCAATTTCTCCCATAATCCTCAGAGTGTAAAGAATAAAAGCTTCCACTATTAAGCATGGGAAAATCAGAAAAAGGAAAACTCCTATGGGTTACAACTAAAAGGCAAGAATAAGCAGGGTCAGAGAACCAAATGAATAGTTACAAATGCCATTTAAGAATACTGAGGCATATTGATAAATTGGAAAAATTGCTCAAAGAAGCACATGTACAATTTTTAAAAAAAATCTATTGTGCTTTAAGATGAAGATTTACAAAGAAAATTAGTTTTCCATTCAATAATTTATATACAAATTTTTCATGACCTTGGTTGCAATCCCCATAATGTGTTGGCACTTTCCCCATTACCACTCTGGATTCCTGGTTTCCATTTGTCTGGTTTTCCTTCCTTCTCATCTTTGCTTTTGGGAAGATGTTACGCTTTTGGTCTCACATAGATGATTGGTCTAAGGAGCACTTTCTTCACGGATGTTATTGTTTATTTTACAGTCCTCTCTATTACTTGAGTGACAGGTTACCTCTGGGAGTAGTTTCAGTCCCAAGTTAGAAGGGTATATGAAGTCCATGGTCTTGGAGGTTCCTCCATTCTCTATCAGACCAGTAAGTCTGGTCTTTTTTATGAATTTGAGTTTCATTCTACATTTTTTCCCCCAATCTAACCAGGATCTTCTATTGTGATCCCAGTCAGAGTGATCAGTAGTGGTAGCTGGGCACCATCTAGTTCTTCTGTTCTCAGGCTAGTGGAGCCTGTGGTTCCTGTGATCCATTAGTCCTTGCTTCCTTGAGTGGTTGGTTTTCTTCACTCTTTTTTGCTCCAGATGGAAAGAGATCAGTAGTTGTAGAGATGTTCAATTTGATAGATAAGTTACTTAGAAGGTCTGCCATTGGCCTAAATTTTACAGGTACATTGGAAAGTGGATATATCCAAGGACTCTGAAAAGATGGTAATGGGAAAAACATGGAGTTCTGGGTCTACTGAAGTTGAGTTCAAATCTCAATTCTGGCATTTATTTGTGCTCTGATTTCTTGTTTTCTTGATAGATAATGACTTAGCCTGGGATAATTTGACTAAAAGACACAGAAACCCCACCCATGTCAGATTAAGTATAGAGGATTTGTCGTAAAAAAAACAAGGAAATCGCATGAAATACTCATGCATTAAATATAGTCAGGCCTTATGGAAAATAGAAAATTTTCAGTTTTCCATTCTATGAATATTCTCCTACAACCTCTTACTTCTTATTCCTCTGCAGGATTTATACTTCCTAAAGAAGTTAAAGAAGACCTAAATAAATGGGAGGACATCCCACATTCATGGTTCTGAAGACTTAATATTGTTAAGATGGCAGCATTCCCCAAATTGATCTATATATTCAATACAATACCTATCAAAAGCCCATATGGTTTTTTGTTTTTGTTTTTTCAGAAATTGACAAGCTGATCCTAAAATTCATATGAAATTCTAAGGTATCCTGAAAAGCCAAAACAATTTTACAAAAGAAGAATAAAGTTGGAGAACTCAGACTTTCTGATTTCAAAACTTAGTACAAAGCTACAATTATCAAGACAGTGTGGTACTGGTGTAAGGACAGACATATAGATCAATGGAATAGAATTGATAATTCAGAAGTAAACCCATGCTTCTACAGTCAATTCATTTTTGACAGAAGTGTCAGAACATTCAATGGGGGAGAGAATAGTCTTTTCAACAAATGGTGCTGGGACAACTGAATATCCATGTGCAAAATAATGAAGTCAGACTCTTATCTCATAGCAGATGCAAAAATTAACTCAAAATGGATCAAAGACCTGAAAGTAAGAGCGAAAACTATAAAGCTCTTAGAAGAAAACATAAGCATCATAAATTTTTGTGACCTTGAATTAGGAAGTGAATTCTTAAATATGACACCAAAAAACACAAGCAGCTGAAACTAAAATAAATAAATAAAAGTTCACTGAAATTAAAAATTTGTGCATCAAAGGACACTAACAAGAAAATAAAAAGACAACCCACAGGATGGGAGAAAATATTTGCAAACCATATATCTGACAAAAGCCTAATATCCAGAGCATATAAAGAGCTTTTACAAATCAGAAATCAGATTTAAAAATGGGCAAATGAACTTCATAGACCTTTCTTCAAAGAAAATATACAAGTGACCAATAAGTACATGAAAAAATGCTCAACATCACTAGTTACCAGGGAAATGCAAATTGAAACCACAATGAAATACCGCTTCACACCCACTAAAATGGATATAATCAAAAAGACAGATCATAAGTAGGACAATGGTGGGGATGTGGAGAAATGTGAACCCTCATACACTGCTAATGGGTATGTAAAATGGTACAACTACTTCGGAAAGCATTCAGACAGTTCTTGAAATAGTTCCATATAATCCAATAATTCTGCTCCTAGGAGTATACCCAAGAGAAATGAAAATATATTTCCACACAAAAACTTGTACATGAATGCTTATGGCATTATTCATAATAAGCAAAAGTGGAAACAACATAAATGTCCATCAGCTGATGAATGGATAAACAAAATATGGTATACCCATATAATGGAATACTATATGGCTATAAAAGTAATAAAGCTCTGAAAAATGCTGCATGGATGTACCTTGAAAACATTATGCTAAGAGAAAGAGGCCAGTCATTAAAGATCACATATTATATGATTCCATTGATAAGAAATGTCCAGAACAGGCAAATCTAGAAAAACAAAAAAGTAGATTAGTGGTTGCCTGGGGCTGGGCAGTGGAAATCCCAGTGGCTTGGTGGCTAAGTGCTATGGCTGTTAACCAAAGAGTCAGCAGTTCAAATCCACCAAGTGCTCCTTGGAAACTCTATGGGGCAGTTCTACCCTGTCCTATAGGGTTGCTATGAGTCGAAATTGACTCGATGGCAATGGGTTTAGGGTTGGATGGAGGATGGCGGGGGTGGGGTGGTTGGGAGTGACTGCTAATGGGTACAGGATTTCTTTTGGGGTGATGAAAATATTCTAAAATATTTAATTGTGCGATGGCTGCACAACTCTGTGAATACACTAAAAAGCACTGATTTGTACACTTTAATTGGGTGAATTTTATCATAAGTGAATATAATAGTTACTCCAGTGTCCCCCAACTCATCTGTCAGTTTGTTGTACTATGGGGGCTTTGTGTTGCTGTGATGCTGGAAGCTATGCCACTGGTATTTCAAATACCAGCAGGGTCACCCATGGTGGACAGGTTTCAGTGGAGCTTCCAGACTAAGACAGGCTAGGAAGAAGGACCTGGCAGAATGCTTCTGAAAAGAATTAACCAGTGAAAACCTTATGAATAGCAGCAGAATATTGTCTGACATAGTGCCGGAAGATAAGCCCCTCCAGTTGGAAGGCATTCAAAACAGGACTGGGGAAGAGCTGCCTCCGTGAAGTAGAGTTGAACTTAATGATGTGGATGGAGTCAAGCTTTTGGGATCTTCATTTGCAGATGTTGTACCACTCAAAATGAGAAGAAACAGTTGCAAACATCCATGAATAATTGGAACATGGAATGTACGAAGCGTGAATCTAGAAAAATTGGAAATTGTCAAAAAATTAAATAGAACGCTTAAATATTGATATCCTGGGCGTCAGTGAGCTGAAATGGACTGGAATTTGCCATTTTGAATCAGATAATCATATGGTCTACTATGCCAGGAATGACAACTTGAGGAGCAATGGTGTTGCATTCATCGACAAAAAGAACTTTTCAAGATCTATCCTGAAGTACAACACTGTCAGTAACAGGATAATATGCATATGCCTCTAAGGAAGACCAGTTAACATGACTATCATTCAAATTTACCCACCAACCACTAAGGCTAAAGATGAAGAAATTGAAGATTTTTACCAAGTTCTGCAGTCTGAAATTGATTGAACATGCAATCAGGGTTCATCAATAATTACTGGTGATTGGAATGCAAAAATTGGAAACAAATAAGAAGGATTGGTAGTTGGAAAATATGGCCTTGGTGACCGAGATGATGCCAGACATCATGTGATAGAATTTTTGTAAGACCGATGACTTATTCATTGCACGTACTTTTTTTCAATAACATAAACAGTGACTATACATGTGGACCCTGTCAGATTGAATGCACAGAAGTCAAATAGACTACATCTATGGAAAGAGATGATGGGAAAGCTCAATATCATCAGTCAGAAAAAGGACAAGGACTGACTGCTATATAGAGCATCAATAGCTCGTATGCAACTTCAAGCTGAAATCGAAGAAAATTAGAACAAGTCTACAAGAGCCAAAGAATGACCTTAAGTATATCCCACCTGAATTTAGAGACCATCTCAAGAATAGATTTGATGCATTGAACACTAATGACCGAAGATCAGACTAGTTGTGGAATGACATCAAGGACATCATATATGAAGAAAGCAAGAGGTCATTTAAAAGACAGGAAAGAAAGAAAAGATTGAAATGGATGTCAGAAGAGACTCTGAAACTTGCTCTTGAATGTAGAGTAGCTAAAGCAAAAGGAAGAAATGTTGCAGTGAAAGAGCTGAACAGAAGATTTCAAAGGGCAGCTCAAGAAGAAAAAGTAAAGTATTATAATGACATATGCAAAGACCTCGAGATAGAACACCAAAGAGGAAGAACACACTTTGTATTTCTCAAGCTGAAAGAAGTGGAGAAAAAATTCGAGCCTCGAGTTGTAATATTGAAGGATTCTACAGAAAAAATCCCCCACGTGTCTGTCAGTTTGTCGTACTGTGGGGGCTTGTGTGTTGCTGTGATGCTGTAAGCTATGCCACCGGTATTCACACACCAGCAGGGTCACTCATGGAGGACAGGTTTCAGCTGAGCTTCCAGACTAAGACAGACTAGGAAGAAGAACCTGGCAGTCTACTTCTGAAAAGCATTAGCCAGTGAAAACCTTATGAATAGCAGCAGAACATTGTCTGATATAGTGCTGGAAGATGAGCCCCCCAGGTTGGAAGGCACTCAAAAGATGACTGGGGAAGAGCTGCCTCCTCAAAGTAAAGTTGGCCTTAATGATGCAGATGGAGTAAATGTTTTGGGACCTTCATTTGCTGATGTGGCACAACTCAAAATGAGAAGAAACAGCTGCAAACATCCATTAATAATCAGAACCTGGAATGTATGAAGTATGAATCTAGGAAAATTGGAAATCGTCAAAAATGAAATGGAACACATAAACATCGATATCCTAGGCATTAGTGAGCTGAAATGGACTGGTATTGGCCGTTTTGAATCAGACAATCATATAGTCTACTATGCTGGGAATGACAACTGGAAGAAGAATGGTGTTGCATTCATAGTCAAAAAGAATGTTTCAAGATCTATCTTGAAGTACAACGCTGTCAGTGACAGGATAATATCCATACGCCTACAAGGAAGACCAGTTAATACGACTATTATTCAAACTTACACACCAACCACTAGGGCCAAAGATGAAGAAATAGAAGATTTTTATCAGCTGCTGCAGCCTGAAATTGCTCGAACATGCAATCAAGATGCATTGATAATTACTGGCGATTGGAATGTGAAAGTTGGAAACAAAGAAGAAGGATCAGTAGTTGGAAAATATTGCCTTGGTGATAGAAACAATGCCAGAGATTGAATGATAGAATTTTGCAAGACCAACGACTTCTTCATTGCAAATACCTTCTTTCACCAACATAAACGGCGACTATACACATGGACCTCGCCAGATGGAACACACAGAAATCAAATTGACTACATCTGTGGAAAGAAGTGATGGAAAAGCTCAATATCATCAGTCAGAACAAGGCCAGGGGTCGACTGTGGAACAGATCATCAATTGCTCATATGCAAGTTCAAGCTGAAACTGAAGAAAATCAGAGCAAGTCCACGAGAGCCACAATACGACCTTGAGTATATCCCACCTGAATTTAGAGACCATCTCAAGAATAGATTTGACACATTGAACACTAGTGACTGAAGACCAGGTGAGTTGTGGAATGACATCAAGGACATCATCCATGAAGAAAGCAAGAGGCCACTGAAAAGACAAGAAAGAAAGAAAAGACCAAGGTGGAAGTCAGAGGAGACTCTGAAACTTGCTCTTGAGCGTCGAGCAGCTAAAGCAGAAGGAAGAATTCATGAAGTAAAAGAACTGAACAGAAGATTTCAAAAGGCCTCTCAAGAAGACAAAATAAAATATTATAATGACATGTGCAAAGAGCTGGAGATGGAAAACCAAAAGGGAAGAACACGCTCAGTGTTTCTCAAGTTGAAAGAACTGAGAAAAAATTCAATCCTCGAGTTGCAATAGTGAAGGATTCCATGGGGAAAATATTAAATGATGCAGGAACCATCAAAAGAAGATGGAAGGAATACATAGAGTCATTATACCAAAAAGAATTAGTCGATGTTCAACCATTTCAAGAGGTGGCATATGATCAGGAACCGATGGTACTGAAGGAAGAAGTCCAAGCTGCTCTGAAGGCATTGGCGAAAAACAAAGCTCCAGGAATTGTTGGAATATCAGTTGAGATGTTTCAATAAACAGATGCAGCGCTGGAGGTGCTCACTCATCTATGCCAAGAAATATGGAAGACAGCTTCCTGGCCAACTGACTGGAAAAGATCCATATTTATGCCTATTCCCAAGAAAGGTGATCCAACCGAATGTGGAAATTATAGAACAATATCATTAATATCACACGCAAGCAAACCTTTCCTGAAGATCATTCAAAAACGGCTGCGGCAGTGTATCAACAGGGAACTGCCAGAAATTCAGGCTGGTTTCAGAAAAGGACGTGGAACCAGGGATATCATTGCTGATGTTGGATGGATCCTGGCTGAAAGCAGAGAATACCAGAAGGATGTTTACCTGTGTTTTATTGATTATGCAAAGGCATTTGACTGTGTGGATCATAACAAACTATGGATAACACTGCGAAGAATGGGAATTCCAGAGCACTTAATTGTGCTCATGAGGAACCTTTACATAGATCAAGGGGCAGTTGTTCAGATGGAACAAGGGGATACTGATTGGTTTAAAGTCAGGGTTGTAGTCTTTCACCATATCTATTTAATCTGTATGCTGAATAAATAATACGAGAAGCTGGACTACATGAAGAAGAACGGGACATCGAGATTGGAGGAAGACTCATTAACAACCTGCGTTATGCAGATGACACAACCTTGCTTGCTGAAAGTGAAGAGGACTTGAAGCACTTACTAATGAAGATCAAAGACCACAGCCTTCAGTATGGATTTTCAACATAAAGAAAACAAAAATCCTCACAACTGTACCAATGAGCAATATCATGATAAATGGAGAAAATATTGAAGTTGTTAAGGATTTCATTTTACTTGGATCCACAACCAACACCCATGGAAGCAGGAGTCAAGAAATCAAAAGATGCATTGCATTGGGCAAATCTGCTGCAAAGGACCTTTTCAAAGTGTTGAAGAGCAAAGATGTCACCCTGAAGACTAAGGTACGCCTGACCCAAGCCATGGTATTTTCAATCACATCATATGCATGTGAAAGCTGGACAATGAATAGGGAAGACTGAAGAAGAGTTGACACCTTTGAATTGTGGTGTTGGCGAAGAATATGGAATATACCATGGACTGCCGAAAGAACGAACAGATCTGTCTTGGAAGAAGTACAACCAGAATGCTCCTTAGAAGCAAGGATGGCGAGACTGCATCTTACATACTTTGGACATGTTGTCAGGAGGGATGAATCCCTGGAGAAGGACATCATGCTTGGCAGAGTACAGGGTCAGCGGAAAAGAGGAAGACCCTCAACAAGGTGGATTGACACAGTGGCTGCGACAATGAGCTGAAGCATAACAACAATTGTAAGGATGGCGCAGGACCGGGCAGTGTTTCGTTCTGTTGTGCATAGGGTCGCTGTGAGTCGGAACCGACTCGACGGCACCGAACAACAACAGGGAAAATATTAAACAATGCAGGAAGCATCAAAAGAAGATGGAAGGAATACACACAGTCACTGTATCAAAAAGAATTGGTTGACATTCAACCATTTCAGGAGGTAGCATGTCATCAGGAACCAATGGTACTGAAAAATTAAGGCCCCAGGAATTGACAGAATACCAATTAAGATGTTTCAACAAATGTATGCAGTGTTGAGAGTGTTCACTCATCTATGCCAAGAAATTTGGAAGAAAGCTACCTGACCAACCAACTGGAAGAGATCCATATTTATGTCCATTCCCAAGAAATGTGATCCAACCGAATGCTGAAGTTATCAAACATTATCATTAATATCACACTCAAGCAAAATTTTGCTGAAGATCATTCAAAAGCAGCTGCAGCAGTGTATTGACAGGGAACTACCAGAAATTCAAGCCAGATTCAGAAGAGGACATGGAACAAAGGATATCATTGCTGATGTCAGATGGATCCCGGCTAAAAGCAGAGACTGTCAGAAAGATATTTACCTGTGTTTTATTGACTATGCAAAGGCATTTGACTGTGTGGATCATAACAAATTATGGAAAACATTGTGAAGAATGGGAATTCCAGAACACTTAATTGTACTCATGAGGAACCGGTACATAGAGGCATTCGTTTGAACAGAACAAGGGGATTCTGTGTGTTTTTAAGTCAAGAAAGATATGTGTTAGGGTTGTATCCTTTCGCCATACCTATTCAATCTGTATGCTGAGCAAATAGTCCGAGAAGCTGGACTAATGAAGGAGAGCATAGGATCAGGATTGGAGGAAGCTTGTTAACAACCTGCGTTATGCAGAGACACAACCTTGCTAGCTGAAAGTGAAGAGGACTTGAAACACTTACTGGTGAAGATCAAAGACCACAGCCTTCAGTATGGATTACACCTCAATATAAAGAAAGCAAAAATCCTCACAGCTGGACCAATAAGCAACATCATGATAAATGCAGAAAAGGTTGAAGTTGTCAAGAGTTTCATTTTACTTGAATCTACAATCAACACCCACGGAAGCAGCAGTCAGGAAATCAAAAGATTGCATGCATTAGGCAAATCTGCTGTGAAAGACTTATTTTAAAGTGTTGAAAAGGTAAGCTCTCACCTTGAAGAATAAGGTGCTCCTTAGGAAATCCAGGGTGTTTTTATCGTATCATATGCATGAGAAAGCTGGATGATGCATAAGGAAGACTGAAGAAGAATTGACACCATTTCAATTGTGCTGTTGGTAAAGAATGGACTGCCAAGAGAATGAACAAATCTGTCTTGGACGAAGTACAGCCAGAATGTTCCTTAGAAGCAAGAATAGAGAGACTATGTCTCATAATTTGGACATGTTGTCAAGAGGGACTAGTTCCTGGGAAAGGACATCATGCTTGGTAAATTAGAGGGTCAGCATAAAGAGGAATATTCTCAACGAGAATCATTGACACAGTGGCTGCAACAATGGGCTGAAGCATAACAACGATTGTGAGGATGGCACAGGACCCAGCAATGTTTCATTCTGTTGTACATAGGGTCACTATGAGTCAGAACTGACTCGATGGCACTTAACAACAACAACGACTCTAGTATCTCAATAATGCTATTAAAAAAGAAAAAAAGATTTGTATTTGCTTACTGGCTATTACTTAGACTTGTTTATGGGGGAACAGGGTTCATGCAATACTTACGTCATCGAACCTGGGCCGTAGCTTCTTAAGAAAGGAGTGTGAAAGGAGAGGAATTAATGGTTTTCTCTAATACAGAAACGCTTCGTGTAAATCAAAATTGGGTGGATTCAATGAGATGATAATAAAGCACTAAGAAAAGTGCCTATGAAGGTTTACCTTTACCATTTTGACTTAGCTTTTAATTTTTGTCAGATTGAAACAACTATTATTAGACACATCACTTGTTGTGATTCTTTGTGGCATGGTCCTCAGGCAGACCAGGAAAATGAGGTATTTTGTGCAGTCTGGTAACAATCTATGTTACTGAGGTTTAGGATCCATCCTGGTAAGCCTGTTTTCTAGGCTTTTAAGAATCCTCTAGATGCTCCCGATCATTGGCCATTAGAGAAATGCAAATCAAAACTACGATGAGATTCCATCTCACTCCAGCAAGGCTGGCAGTAATCCAAAAAAGACACAATAATAAATGTTGGAGAGGTTGTGGAGAGACTGGAACACTTATACGCTGCCGGTGGGAATGTAAAATGGTACAACCACTTTGGAAATCAATTTGGCTGTTCCTTAAAAAGCTAGAAATAGAACTACCATATGATCCAGCAATCCCACTCCTTGGAATATATTCTAGAGAAATAAGAGCCTTTACATGAACAAATAGATGCACACCCATCTTCATTGAAGCACTGTTTACAATAGCAAAAAATGGAATAAACCAAGGTGCCCATCAGTGGATGAATTGATAAATAAATTGTGGTATATTCACACAATAGAACACTATGGATCGGTAAAGAACAGTGATGAACCCGTGAAACATTTCATAAGATGGAGGAATCTGGAAGGCATTATGCTGAGTGAAGCTAGTTAGTTGCAAAAGGACAAATATTGTATGAGTCCACTATAAGAACTCAAGAAATAGTTTAAACACAGAAGGAAATATTCTTTGGTGGTTACAAAGGTGGGGAGGGAGGGAATGAGAAGCGTATTTACTAATTAGGTTGTAGACAAGAACTATTTAAGGTGAAGGGAAAGACAACACACAATACAGGAGAGGTCAGAACAACTGGACTAAACCAAAAGCAAAGAAGTTTCCTGAATGAACTTAATACTTTGAAGGCCAGAGTATCAGGGGCGGGGGTCTGGGGACCATGGTTTCAGGGAACATCTAGGTCAATTGGCATAATAAAATATATTAAGAAAACATCCTGCATCCCACTTTGGTAAGTGGTGTGTGGGGTCTTAAACACTGGCAAGCAGCCATCTAAAATGCATCGATTGGTCTCAACCCACCTAGAGCAAAGGAGAATGAAGAACACCAAAGACACAAGGTAATTATGATCCCAAGAAACAGAAAGGGGCACATAAACCAGAGACTACATCAGCCTGAGACCAGAAGAACTAGATGGTTGCCAGCTACAACCAATGACTGTCCTGACAGGCAACACAACAGAGAATCCCTGATGGAGTGGGACAACAGTGGGATGGAGACCTCAAATTCTCATGAAAAGACCAGACTTAATGGTCTGAGACTAGAAGGACCCTGGAGGTCATGGTCCAGACCTTCTGTTAGCCCAAGACAGGAATCATTCCCAAAGCCAACTCTTCAGACAGGGATTGGACTGGACTATAAAATAGAAAATTCTACCAGAGAGAGTGAGCTTCTTTGATCAAGTAGACACACGTGGGCAGCTCCTGTCTGGAGGGAAGATGAGAAGGCAGTGGGGGACAGAAGCTGGCTGAATGGACATGGGGAATACAGGGTGGAGAGAAGGAGAGTGCTGTGTCATTAGGGGGGGAGTACCTAGGAGTACATAGCAAGGTGTATATAAATTTTTGTATGAGAGACTGACTTGATTTGTAAACTTTCACTTAAAGCACACACACAGACACAAAGAATCTGCTTGAATGTTTGGGCTTGACAAGGCATTAAGTTCATCCTTGCTCACATCTTCTGGCCATGGCCTCAGATTTAATCTGATTTCTCATTGGACTGTAGCATTGAGCTGACCATGAACATCAGTCAGTATTTCTATTCATATTTTCTTGTATGTCTCCTTTGAGAGAGTGGGCATCATCAGATAGAAACTCTCATCTGAGTACCTAAGGTCCTCTGATTATGATACTAAGTCTTTCTCACAAGTATGGAAATACCTTCTGGTATCAGTTTCCTTATACCTTTGGACAGTGTAAAGTAGATTACATCTTACAGTTAGTTATGCACTTTGGTTTCATTCCATTGGGGATAGACTAGAACACATGGGGACCATCTGCTTTGACAGAACCAGATATGCCATTATGTAGGATCAATTGACTCCTACATGATTTCTCAGAATGTACAAAGTTGCTTAGTGTCTCTGAGAGTCATGCTCCAGGGGATATTAAGCACCTGTGCAACTACGTAGTACTGCTGGTGCTTCTACATCTGTTGTATACGTGATTTATTTTTCATATACTTCTTTAAGACTGCAAATCACTTCATGATATAATAGGTAGTGTATCAGTTTCCTAGGCTGCCATATGGTACACTGAGTTGAATGTTTACACACTTGACTACTACTACTAGCCAAAAAGTTGGTGGTTCGAATCCACCTAAAGGCACCTAGGAAGACAGGCCTGACAATCTGCTTACAAAAGGTCACAACTTTAAGAACCCTACTACTCTGCACGTATCGGGTGGCCGTGAGTCAGAATCGACTTTATGGCAACTGACAACAATAACAGGGCCGCCATAATGAAATGCCATGAATTGGATGAATTGGATGACTTATAAAACAGAAATTTTTTGTCTCTCAATTGAATTCAGGGCATCAGCAGGGCCATGCTCTGTCCACTCTAATAGAAGATTCTTCCTTGTTTCTTCCAGCTTCTGGTAGCCCCAGGTGTTTCTTGGCGGTCCTTGGCTTGTAGATGCATCGTCACATGGCCATCTTTCCTCCCAGGTCTTTGTGTCTGTTCTCCTTTCTTGTAAGAACAGCACTCAGATCGGATTAGGACCCACCCAGCTCCAGTATGACCTCAGTTAATTTAACCAATAACATGTTCAAAGACTCTTTTTCCAAACAAAGTCATGCTCACAGGTACCGGGGTTAAGACTTCAACATATCTCTTTTCGAGACACAATTCAGTCCATAACAGGAGTATGGGAGACTGGTAAAAGAGCTGAATTTGGAGTCAGACAGACTTGTGTCAAATCCTCATTATTATACAAATATTAATTGTGTCCCTTGGAAGTGTTACTTAAGCTCTGTACACTGAACATAATAATAATAGTTCTTACTAAGTTGTGGAGAGGAGTAAATTGTGTGTGCACAGTGCCCAGCACAAAGAAGACTCTTACTGAATAGTAATTTGAATATGAATTCAACTGTCTGGGGAGCTTCACTTATTCTTTAAGCTCGAGCTCACATTGTTATTTCCTGTCTCCATAGGAAAGTATCCCTCCTTTATTTTTCTTCACAGCCAGAAATTTTGAAAGAACAGTGTATGTTTCTCCTCTTCCTCACTCCGTGTTTACTTTGTAGCCAGCTACAATTCATCTTGTCTCTACTGCATTGAAATTTCTTGCTCAAGTGACTAGTCTTCAGTAGGCTATTTTTTCTCCTTCTCTTAACCTTTTTATGACATTTATATCTTTTATTCATTCACTCCTTCTTGAAACTCTCCAACTAAGACCTCTGTGAAATTATTCTTCTCTTGGTTTTCTTTCTACTTCTCTTTGTATTATAGCCTACTTTAAAGGCTCTTCTTTCTCTCATATGTTCATTCTTGCATGTATTCATTGATGTATTCTACACATATTTTGAGTACCTACTATGAACCAGGCACTGTGCTGAATACTGGGGTAACCACAGTGGAATACAACATAGACAAGATCTCTGTCTTCCTGGAGCTTACTTCTAATTGTGGGACTCTTCAGTAATTTTTCAGTAAACAAGTAAATAAACCAATAAAACTGCTATAAATTATGATTAGTGCCATAAAGGAATACAAATAAAAAGGGTGAAGTGATAATTGATAAATATGGGAGATCTTTTTAGATATAATGAGTAGGGAAACCCTCTCTAACCAATTGTATGAAGAGTAGAATATTCCACCAGAAAAAAATGGCATTTTGGTGGCATTTATAGCCATGGGAATGTATGAGATTCAATTAATGAGACTTGGAGACAGATAAAAAAGGCTCTCTTACATTTAGAGTTGAGTGGAGGATGAAGGACCAACAGAGGAGACAAAAGCCAAGTAGGTAGGAAGAACCTGAGGTGAGTGAGCTGGAAAGATGTTGTAGGCACAACAAAGGGGAATTAAGTTTGCAGATGTAATTAAGGTTGCCATTCAGCTGGCATTAAAATAGGGAGATTATCTCGGTAGGACCAACTTAATCAAAATGGTTTGGCTCATAGACTGCCGAGGCTGATGAATCCCAAGATCGGCAGGTAAGCTGCTAGCTCAAGTCCCAATAACCAGAGGTCAGATGAACAGAAGCCAGCTGCAGGATCCAGAGCGAGAAAAAGCCAATAAGCTTTACCAGAAAGTCCACCTATATTGGATGCAGACCACACCCCCAAGGGAACTCCCTTCTGGCTGATTGGCTGCTCATAATAAATCTCATCATGGAGGTGATTACATTATATCAGATCTCATTGTGGTGATTACATCATTACATAGCTCCAACCTACATCATTACATAGCTCCAACCTACGTCATAACTGCCAAACCACTGAGAATCATGACCCAGCTAAGTTGACACACAACTTTAACCCGCAAGCGAGAACCGGAGGGATGGCAGCATGAGAAGGACTGGACCTACTGTTGAAGATGGAGGAACAGGGCCACAAGTCCAGAGACATGGGCAGCCCCTAGATCCTGGAAAATACAAGGAAACAATTTTTCCCCTAAAGCATCCGGAAGCAATGCAGCCCTACCAACTACCTGGATTTTAGCCCAATGAGACCCATTTTGGACTTCTGACCTCTACAACTTGCAGGCAAGTCACTCAGCAGTGGCTGCAGCTAGGTTGGCCTTAGTGAGTGAGTGTTGTGGATTGAATTAAGATATTGAATTAGAACAATAAAGAATGTAAACCCAGAAAACAACCCAGTGCCGTCGAGTCAATTCCAACTCATAGCGACCCTATAGGACAGAGTAGAACTGCCCCACAGAGTTTCCAATAAAGAATGTAAGCTAAAAAACTCTGTATTGTTTAAGCCACTAAATTTGTGGTAATTTGTCATAGCAGCAACAGAAAACTAGGTTGTGACTTCAGCTGTCTCTTCAGCTTCTTATTCTTTATACTTGTCCTGAGAAACCTTGTTCTTGCCCATGACCTCAGTCACCACGTGTATGCTCATGCCTCCCTACTCGACATCTGTCACCCATCTTAGCTACAAATTTGTACACAAAACATTATTTTATTTGGATATTCCTCAGACACCTTAAACAGGTATCTCTTTCAAGGGCACTGTCACATATATGTTTCTGCTATATTTTCCACCCCTGGAGGCTTATTGGTAGATGTTTGAGCCACTTTAGTATGTTCTGGCATCATGGCAGATACTGGTGCAACTGCCCGAAAAACAAGGAAGTTGTTCTGCACACATTGAGTGTTGACAACCCTTCCTATGAGAGGTTGCTACCCAGAAGAGTGATTGTGTGAAACTTTTGTGTTTTTTGGCTTCTGTATAGGAAACCCTGGTGGCGTAGTGGTTAAGTGCTATGGCTTTTAACCAAGAGGTCGGCAGTTCGAATCCACCAGGCTCCTTGGAAACTCTATGGGGCAGTTCTACTCTGTCCTATAGGGTCGCTATGAGTCAGAATTGACTCGACAGCAGTGGTTTTTTTGGGTTACTGTGAGATAAGGCTTGCAATTATGTTTACTATCTCCTTTGTGTTATTGGGAAGATACAGTTAGTGGCATTCAGAAATACTGAAGTAAATGAGTTTTTTTTTTTTTTTTTTTTTTGGTGAAAACAGTTTGTGATGCACTTCCTGGTCCATAGGACCAAAAAGTACTGTGTACATGATGTGCTTCATGGAACATGGGACCTATATGGCCCAATTGCAATTGGCACCCCATTTTTTCAAATAATAAAAAACTACCAACAAACCAATGATTCAGGATCCATTCTATTAGTGCAAAACATGGCATCATCAAAAAGTTCCAAAAAAAAAAAATTCATCCTTTAAAGGGATATAAATCAAGTTCATGGGCTTTTTATAAATTGAGTTTTCTCCTGTGCTCCTTGTCCCAGTGAATGGCATCAGCATTCACTCATTACTGGGTAACTCCTCTCACAATGAATCATTAATTTCTATAGAGTTTCTCTTCTTCCTTTCTCTTGCTCCATCACCACCTCACCATTTCTATTGCCACTGCCTTGGTTCAGGATTTTTATGTTCTAGTTCAAGGGGTTGGGAAGGTTTCTAATAGTTTGGTTGCTGAACTATGGATCAAAAGGTAGCCTACAGTAAATGAACTTGAAATTCTAGAACCGTCTTGGTATACGTTATTGGGAAAACCCTATTTCCCCAAACGAGGCCACGTTCACAGGTCTAGGGGTTAAGATTTCAACATATCTTTCTGGGGGACACAATTCAATCTACAACAAATTGTCACTCACTAAGACCCAACCGAGGTACAGCCACCACTGAGTGCCTAATTTGCCAGCAGCAGAGATCAACATTGGGTCCTCGGTGTGGCACCATTCTCTGAGGGGATTGACCAGCTACTTGACGGATTACACTGGACCACTTCCATCACGGAAGAGGGAGAGCTTTGTTCTTACTGGGGTAGATACTCTGAATACGGATTTGCCTTCCGTTAGCAATGCTTCTCCCAAAACTACCATCACAGATTTGCAGAGTGCATCACCCACTGTCACGGTATCCCACGCGGCATCGCTCCTGGCCAAGGGAGTGATTTCACAGCAAACGAAGTGCAGCAGTGGGCCCGTGGTGATGGAATTCATTGGTCTTATCGTGTCCTTCATCATCCTGAAGCAACTGCTTGATGCAATGGTAGAATGACTTTTTGAATACACACGCTCCCCAGGTTACGAATGAGATCCATTCCTAAGTCTGTCTTTAAGTCCAATTTGTAGGTAAGTCGAAACGGGTACATACGGCTCTTATTTAGTGTCAGTTAGTCAAATATTTGTCTTATATATGATATATATTTTACCTTTCTATGTACAGAAGACACTTAAGAAACACTTCCAAATAAACTAAAACATCTTAAACATAAATAATACAGTACATAATAATACAGTCAAATATTTGTCTTGTATGCAGTATATATTTTACTTTTCTATGTATATAAGACACTTAAGAAACACTTCCAAATAATCTAGAACATCTTAAACAAATAATACATAAAATACATAAAAATAAAACCAAATAATACATAAAAATAATACAGTACTAACAATAGTGTGCAGTAATAATAATAATAACTACATATGGTATTGTGTGTGGGTATACAGCACTGTAAAATGAATATTAAAGAAACAGTTCTTAAAACAGCTCAGATAGATAAAAAGGAAAAAAATCATCATTAAAGATTAACATGTATTCTTGTTTCATCATGTCTTGCATGCCAGAAGGGGCATTTGTGAGGTTAACATTATGATAACGTTAATAATCGGATGATCCAGGAGAAGATGATGGAGTGATGGCTACCGATGAAGATGATGGGTCTGGTGTTGGAGAGGCTGGACCTGGTTCTGGAGAGTCAGGGTCTGGTTCTGCTGCTGGAGAGAGGAGTTTACTAGTGGAGTCATTTTCTTGAAGTAGGCATCAAAGAAGGTTTGTACAGAGCTTTTCTTTGTCTCATCATAACCGGCCTTGTAGCAGCTGAGGCCCTTGGTGACTGTACGGTAAACTCTGGTGAACCTCTCTGTATTAGTATATTATTCCTCTAACTTTGCCGTCCCTGCTTCAATGAGATGAAAGTCTTCAGCTAACTTATGTCAAAAATTTTTTCAGTTTTGGAGTTTTTAGGTCCT
Source organism: Elephas maximus indicus (assembly GCF_024166365.1). Classification (NCBI taxonomy): domain Eukaryota; kingdom Metazoa; phylum Chordata; class Mammalia; order Proboscidea; family Elephantidae; genus Elephas; species Elephas maximus. Next base: position 9,350,317 of record NC_064819.1, on the reverse strand, counting down.
AGTGTTCTTGCTCAAATGCTATTATCTGTTACTCTAATTCCATCAAGTCTTCATTGGTTAGTTCTTCGGTACAGGAGTTGAGTATCTCTACGACATCAGTTTCACTGATGTCTAACTGAAGTTGATTTCCAGTATCAACCACAGCTTGCCTGGCTTGGGTGTTATTGTCAGCTGTAAAGTCCTGAAAAGCATTCGCAAAGTGGGGGCACAATTTGTTCACACCCTTTTCGTATTTGATTGCTTCACTTCATCCCAAGAATCAGCAGTTTTTTTAAATTAATTTTTATTGTGCTTTAAGTGAAAGTTTACAAATCAAGTCAGTCTCTCATACAAAAATTTATACACACCCTGCTATACACTCCTAATTGCTCTCCCCCTAATGAGACAGCACACTCCTTCCCTCCACTCTCTCTCCTCGTGTCCATTCGGGCAGCTTCTGGCCCTCTCTGCCCTCTCATTTCCCCTCCAGACAGGACATGCCAACATAGTCTCATGTGTCTACTTGATCCAAGAAGCCTGTTCTTCACCTGTAACATTTTCCATCCCATATTCCAGTCCAATCCCTGTCTAAAGTGTTGGCCCTGGGAATGGTTCCTGTCTTGGGCTAACAGAAGGTCTGGAGACCATGACCTCCAGGGTCCTTCTAGTCCCAGTCTGACCAATAAGTCTGGTCTTTTTATCAGCATTTGGGGTCTGCATCCCACTACCGTCCTGCTCCCTCAGGGGTTCTCTGTTGTGTTGCCTGTCAGGGCAGTCATGGTTTGTGGCCAGGCACCATCTAGTTCTTCTGGTCTTTGGGTGATGGATTCTCTGGTTTATGTGGTCCTTTCTGTCTCTTAGACTCATAGTTAACCTTGTGTCTTTGGTGTTCTTCATTCTTCCTTGCTCCAGGTGGGTCGAGACCAATTGATGTATCTTAGATGGCCGCTTGCTAGCATTTAAGAGCCCAGACGCCACTCTCCAAAGTGGGATGCAGAATGTTTTCTTAATAGATTTTATTATGCCAATTGACTTAGAAGTCCCCTGAAGCCATACTCCCCAAACCTCCATTCCTGCTTTGCTGGCCTGCAAAGTGTTCAGTTTATTCAGGAAACTTCTTTGCTTTTGGTTTAGTCCAGTTGTGCTGACCCTCTCCTGTATTGTGTGTTGTCTTTCCCTTCACCTAAAATAAAACTTATCTACTATCTCATTAGTGAAATCTCATCTCCCTCCCTCCCCCCCTCTCCCTCGTAACCATCAAAGAATATTTTCTTCTCTGTTTCAACTATTTCTCCAGTTCTTATAATAGTGGTCTTAAACAGTATTTGTCCTTTTGCAACTGACTGATTTCACTCAGCTTAATGTCTTCCAGATTTCTCCATGTTATGAAATGTTTCATGGATTAATCATTGTTCTCTATCGATGTGTAGTATTCCATTGTGTGACTATACCATACTTTATCCATTCATCCATTGATGGGCACCTTGGTTGCTTCCAACTTTTTGCTATCGTAAACAATGCTGCAATGAACATGGGTGTACATATATCTGTTCCTGTAAAGGCTTTTAATTCCATAAGATATATTCTAAGGAGTGGGATTGCTGGATCATATATGGTAGTTGTATTTCTAGTCTTTTAAGGAAGTGCCAAATTGATTTCCAAAGTGGTTGTACCATTTTACATTCCTACCAGCAGTGTATAAGTGTTCCAGTCTCTCCACAACCTCTCCAACATTTATTATTTTGTGTTTTTTGGATTAATGCTAACCTTGTTGGAGTGAGATGGAATCTCATTGTAGTTTTGATTTGCATTTCTCTAATGGCTAATGATGGTGAGCATTTCCTCATGTATCTGTTAGCTACTTGAATGTTGTCTTTAGTAACGTGTCTGTTCATATCCTTTGCCCATTTTTTGAGTTATTTGTCTTTTTGTAGTTGAGTTTTTGCAGTATCATGTAGATTTTAGAGATCAGGCACTCATCATAAATGTTGTAGCTAAAAACCTTTTCCCAGTCTGTAGGTAATCTTTTTCCCTTTTGGTGAAGTCTTTGGATGAGCATAGATGTTTGATTTTTAGGAGCTTCCAGTTGTCTAGTTTTTCTTCTGCATTTTTAGTAATGTTTTGTATACTGTTTATGCCACGTATTAGGGCTCCTAGGGTTGTCCCTATTTTTTCTTCCACGATCTTTATTGTTTTAGATTTTATATTTAGGTCTTTGATCCGTTTTGAGTTAGTTTTTGTGCATGGAGTGAGGTATGGGCCTTGTCTCATTTTTTTTAGATGGATATCTAGTTATGCCAGCACCATTCGTTAAAAAGACTGTCTTTTCCCCATTTAACTGTTTTGGGGCATTTGTCAAATATCACCTGCTCATATGTAGATGGATTTATGTCTGGATGCTCAGTTCTGTTCCATTGGCCTATGTATCTGTTGTTGTACCAGTGCTAATCAGCAATATTTTTGATGATGACATCATAGATGTTGTATTTCCTCCAAAACTCCCTTAAGGTCGTCACATTACCTTAGGTAGCCCTGACTGCTTGTGAGAATGTCTGCTGTAAATAATAGACCTTAAAGGAGGCTATGACTCCCTGATCCATTGGCTGAAGTATCGATGTGGTATTGGGGATAAAAATATGGCCGTCACATCGGGGTGAAGGTTATCTAAAGTGCTTGGACGTCCAGGTGAATTGTCAAGCACAAGGAAAATCTTGAAAGGAATTTTCTTGGCCAAGCAATAATGTTCAACAGTAGGGACAATATGATTCAAGAACCAGTCCTCAGAGATGACAATTGTAACCCAAGCCTTTGCATTTGCATTCTAAATATTGGGAACCAAAACCAAAAACCAAACCCACTGCTGTCTAGGCAATTGCGACTCATAGTGACCCGTATGATAGAGTAGAACCGCCTCATAGAGTTTCCAAGGAGCACCTGGTGGATTCGAACTGCCAATCTTTTTGTTAGCCGCTGTAGCTCTTGACCACTATGCCACCAGGGTTTCCAAATAATGGGAAGACATGCCTTAATAAATCAAGGAAGTGCCCTCAGATTTAGGGAGCAACACACACACAAAGGCTCGAGCTTGAAACCCTCGAATGCATTACCCCCAAGCAATAATGTTAGTCTGTCCTTCCATGCCTTATGCCCTGGTGCATTTTTTCCCTCTTTTGAAATGTAGGTCCTTTCAGGCATATTTACCCCAAAATAAGCTGGTCTTGTCTACATTAAATATTTAGTCTGGCAAATAATCTCCATCCTCAATAATTTTTCAATATTTCAGGAAAATCACTCAGAGGACTTACATCAGCAGTCGCCGCTTCACCTTGCACTTCAATGCTGTGTAAACTTGCCCTCACTTTGAAACAATTGCACCAGCCCCTACTCACAACAGGTTCTTCATAATCACCTTCACTTGCTGTAAGTGCAGCTTTTAAATCATTGAAAAGGCTCCATCCTTTTCTTGCACTAAAGTAAGGCTAGTAGATTTCGATTGTCTGACCAAATAGCGATTCCACTTCAATAATTAAACCACTGCGTTGCTTAGTAATAACTGTAGCTGTCATTGGGGCAGAGCCTTTCGCACGCTCCATTATCCTCACTTTATCCTTTAAAATTGTTCAGATTCTTGACCGACTGCAGTCTAACACTTTTCCAATGACCACTGGCGTTTCACCTCTTTTTAATTGCTTTATCTTTTCCACTTTATTTTCAGTCGTGATCACTTTCCTTTTCTTCGATGCATCACCAGCACACGCCTCGGATTTATGCTTTGGAGGCATGGTTACCAGGGTAAATAAGAGGAGAATTTAAGCCAAATACACAGTTACACAGTGAACATAGTGTTAATGGCAATGTGGTTCTGCTTTGACTTAAAAAGGCAGAATTCCTTCTCTTTCCTCCAGCTGAAGAACCAATGAAGCCACACAATATTTTCATGAGCATCACAAAGTAGTGCTGGCTTTTGTTATTATGAACCATTGTATTTTACACAAATTTTTAATACAGTAGGCTTTATGGCAGTCAGTTCTTAAGAATAAGTTGTCTGTAAGTCGGACAATCACAACCTGAGGCTGTTAACTATGGTGCCAGATAGGTGACAATACTTTGTAGAGCTGAGGCAGTGTCCTCTAGGATTCAATTGTTGCTGTTGTTGTGTGCTCCCAGGTAGGTTCTGGCTCATAGCGACCCTATAGAACAGAGTAGAACTGCTCCGTAAGTTTCCTAGGCTGTAGTCTTTAAGGAAATCTGCCTCGTCTTTCTCCCATGGAGTGGCTGGTGGGTTCAAAGCACCCACCTTTCAGTTAGCAGCCAAGCGCTTAACCACTGCACCATCAGGGTGCAATGTATGTTCTAGATCCAGGGTCCTGTACATGGTGCTGTTTCTCTTACAGCCACGATTCACAGGTCCAGGAGTCAAGGGGTAAAAATGGATTGCCTTCTCTCACCATTTCCCCTAGTGATCCAGAAGCAAAATTTTTGCTTCCTGTCCCCGCATCGGACGGTTCTGCTGGTCTAGAAGTCTTCGTTCTAAAGGGTAGACTATTTCCGCCAGGGAGACACAACCATTGTCCAACAACTTTGGACTCCTTGTGTCTTTGAATCAACAAAGAAGGGAGGTTACTGTACTGGCTGGGGTGATTCAGATGGACTGATCCTATATGTTTGGAGATTTGTGGAGATTAGGGAAGATATCAGAGATAATATTCCCTAGAAATACAAGTTAAAGTCCTCAACTTCGACAGTGAATGGAATACATCAGTGTTGCCACTTGTACATTGATAATTATGTCAAATAATCAAGTTACAATTCATTCCCATGATATACAACATCCCATAGGTAAAATACATGCTTAGAGCATATACCACATTCCCTCGGCCAAATAATCATCTCCTTTATGAACCCTCCTCCTGTATCTCTTTGTCTTATTGACACTTTTAAGCATTGCAGGACCACTTTTTGTCAAAAACAGCAATCACAAATAGTGTGAAAATTGCTATGTTACCACTCAAAAATAATATATCACTATTTTCTTCAAAGGGTTTTTTATCTAGTGGTGGATTTTTTCCAGCTAGTACATGGGTAACCTGGACAACCAAGGCTTCACCAGATGGTTTGATTGTAGCCATGTAACATTTATGTCCAAGTCTGCCTCTTAGTTTTCCCTATTCTTGCAGGTCTTTACCTCCGTATCAAAAATTTCCCCTCATTGTTTCAAGGACCTTGTATGATTCTGGCTTGTGAATAATGCTGTCTATGTTTTTCCACTCTCGTATAAGCCCCCTGACTGCCAGGCACGAGGGGGACACCTGTCCTGGCCAGGAGCTTTTGTGAGGCTGCTGCTCTGCTGCCCTCTGCCGGCTATATGCCAAGGCTGCTTTCCATGGCAGAGTTGGGCAGAAAGAAGTCTTCACTTTGATTCTGTATTGCACTTGATCTCCAGGACATGAAGTACTTCTGTGTTCAAAGCCTCCCACAGACTTTCATGAATATTCATCTTTCAGCTTTTGCTGTAAGACTGCTCTCAGAGGAATTGAAGCCATCATTAGGACAGACATGGAAAGAAATGGCACAGCATTCTGACCATTGTCTTCAATTTTCTCTCTTCTTTATTCCACAGGCACCTCTATACTGCCTTATCTACCCTTATGTGATGGCTAAGGTTGCGTGTCAACTTGGCTGTGCCGTGATTCCCAGTGGTTCAGCAGTTACGTAGTGATGTAACTTGGCAGTTATGCAGTGATGTGATCATCCTCCATGATGTGATCTGATGTGTTCAGCCAATCAGCTGTAAGGTGAGTTTCCTCAGGGGTGTGGCCTGCATCTAATATATGTATATACATGTCCTGAAAAAGCTCACTCGCTTGCTCTGGACCCTGCATTTTTTTGTCATCATCTGATCTCTGGTTCTTGGGTCTTGAGCCTGTGGCCTGCCTTCTGACGTGCTAATTTTGGGTTCATCAGCCCCTGCAGCTATGTGAGTCAGGAGAAGCCTCCAGCCTGACACCTGACCCACGGACTTGGAACTTTCCAGCATCTACAACTGTGTGAACCATTTCCTTGAGAGAAATGTCTCTCTCTCTATGTACACTTCACTGGTTTTCCTTCTCCAGAGAACCCAGCCTAAGACAGCTTGCCAAAAAATGAAATAAAATAAAATCCCCAAACCTAAAACCAAAGAAACAAAACAAAAAAATCAGAAAAAAAAAAAAAAAACCTCTAAAACCCGTGCACATCTATTCTAAGGGTAGATACTTGGATACTACCCACACATCAGATCTGTTTCTTAGCTGTCCAGGTAGGACACCCTGGTACAATTTTAAAAATTATCCTAAAGTGGTTAAATTTTGAGTCTGTGTAAAATATTATCAGTTAGTCGTTAGTTGGGTATGCTTGCTTAATCAGTTCAGCTCCCTTGGCCTCACACGTTTCTTTCCCTTATGCATTCCAAATATGGCGTTAGTTCTGTGACTGGAACAACTCTGTATTATTTTAGGCATAGGTACAAATACCAGCAATTCCTGTACTCAAGCTCCCAGGGAAAAACGTTGTCTTAGCCTTGGTGGCACAGTGGCTTAGAGATTGGCTGCTAACCAAAAGGTTGGCAGTTCAAATCCACCAGCCACTCCTTGGACAACCCTATGGGACAGTTTCACTCTGTCCTGTAGGGCTCCTATGACTCAGAGTCGCCTTACGGCAATGGGCTTTTTTTTTTTTTAGGTATCTAGTGCTGCTATCCATCTAGTGCCTTGTCTCTTCTTAGCTCCTGTTCCTTGGTGATCTTCATATGGTGCAGCATCTGTCTCCCTCCATTTCTGCTTGATTGCTTGGTGGCTTGTTCAATCTGCTCTTTTATATCTCAAAGGAAATTGATTTAAGACACACACTACATACTGCCTCATTAACATAACAAAGGAAATCCATTCCTAAATGGGATTATAAACAAAGGTATAAACCAAACCAAGCCCACTGCTTTTGAGTTGACTCTTAGTGACTGTATAGGATAGAGGAGAACTGCCCCATAGGGTTTCCAAGGAATGGCTGATGGATTCGAACTGCTGACCTTCTGGTTAGCAGCTGAGCTCTTAGCCACTGCACCACCAGGGCTCCAACCAAAGGCATCAGGGTTAGGATTTGCAACACATATTTTTGGGGGACACAACTCAATCCATAACAAAAGGTAAACGCTTTCTGCTGGAGATCAGTTCATTTTAGTTTTCAATTTTCAAAAGAGTGAAAAAACACATCTGAAATTCTTAAGGGCCTAAGGTTAAAAGTTACACCATCTACCTTTTTGGCCTAGAAATACATAGGGAAATCTGTAAGAAGTATACCATGAGTTCTAAAATCAGGACCGCCTGAATACTTATCTCAGCTTTACCACTCACTTACGTATCCTTGGTCACGGTGCTCTATGGGTCTCAGGTTCCTCCTTTGTAAACTGAAGACACTTCCCCGTGTCCATGTTACGGTTAAATAAGATGACATGAAGTGCCTAGCACCTAGTGGGGGCTCAACAGATGTTCCTTCCTCCCACCCATCATTATTTCTTCCAGAGTTGTCATGTACTTCAGTGAATCATTGCTATATGGAATTTCAGAGCTGGAAAGAAATAGGTCTCAATTTTCATTGCCATGACGACAGAAGCAGAGAAGTGAAAATTCTCCTCCTGAAACAGCGAGCAACTGTTAACAAAATAGCACCTTTTTTAATTGGTGGCAAATATGTGATTTCTTTCCTTCTTTCCCCTTTGCTTCTGCGAGTTTCCCTAATCCTACTTATGTCCCCTGAAAGGACCTAAAGGAGAAGTTGGTTAGTGATTTTCTACTACTGTGAAACTTTTAGCAATAATATCTGCTACGGTTATATCATATAAAAAATATTTTTATTTTATTTTTTTACGGTTATATCACCTACCGTCCATCTGCTACCTGGAGAATATCATGAAAGGTACCTACAGCCTCATTTTTTCTAAAATTAGACCTTTTTATAATCAATATTTGCATTTGTCAGATGTCTTGAAGCCACAATTGCATTTTACTCATAATGTCTCAGAGAGTTATACGAGTATATATCTAGTTATGAATTACGTCTAGTATTTCTTTCAATCTCTGAATAGAGTCATTCCCAAAAGGGATGTTTCTAGTATTTGTTTTGAAATGCTTAAAGTTGACTCGTTTACTTTCCATGGTAATATATTTTACTTCCTCATAGTTTTTATGGTCTTCATTACCAACCCAACCTACTAAAATTTAAGCTTGTTGCCGCTTCTGTCTTTCCAAAGATACAAACATAATTACTCATTGTCACTAATAAAATGTATCTTTATATATGCTCTAATTACATGATCTAATCAAGAAAGATCACCAGGTACAATCTCTTAAGATAAATAAACCACTGTCCTTTTATCATGTGACACAACATAAAGGTATTTTAAAACTATGTATCACTTAAGACATATTTTTATCAAGTTTCTTTGAAAGCCTGATTCCTTGAAAAGCAGTTTGGCGGAGATCTATGACCAAGGTCAGGCTTCAGAGATCAGTACAGAAATCATTTAACTGAAAAGTTCTTACTAGAGAGAAGAACTGAATGATGTAGAAACAGTTTGCAAGTAAAATTCTTTCCTTCTTATTGATGAAGGACCACTGTTTGCATGTAAATACGAAATGGCAAAAACCCTCTTTGGGTTTTTTGATAAGGTACTTGGAGCAGAAAATAAATTTTCTCTTGTGCAATTACAGACAGGAATTCATTAGTCTGATAAGAAAGAAGCTAAAAGAAATACTAAAAATGGGACTGTAACAGAGACTCATGGCCCTAAAATGTATATTTTCTCCTTTTTTTTGTAAGAGGTAGGGAGGGCAGCAATGTACCCAGGTTAAAAAAAAAATTACATTTGCCTGCTTCCCTTGCAGATAGAAATGGACAAATGGTATAAACCAATGATATATGAATGGAAGTTAAAGATTAGAGCTTTGGGAATACTCCTTTAAAAGTGGGTGATCTCATATGCCCTTTATGCTCAATGGACTTTCTCCTTTTTCCTGCCTGAAACATAATAGCCATATATGGATGGGGGTCCATTTATCTTGCAGTGGTGAGGGAAAGCAGAGGGTACTGGGTACCTCAACCAAGACCTTAACCTTCTAATAGTATCTTTGAAGAGGTCACTGGTACTTAAGATTGGCTGCTCATTAGAATGTCCTAGAGATATTTAAAAAATCCACATGTTGAGACTTTCACTAATAGGTAGGATGTAGTAGATTGTGGCAGGCCAGGGTTCTAGTTGCAAAAACCAGGTAAGTTACAAATATCGTATTTTTAAAGTTATGAGAGAGCTGTAAAAGCAATTTTATTAAACTAAAATTCCAGAGAGGGAAGAACCACGTTGAGGCTGCAGGTGAACAATAGTCATTTTTTTCCCCTGGGGGGCATTTTCCAGTTCTGGCTTGGCCTGGCAGAGTTACTCTGCTGAGAGAAAGAGAAACAAAGTTTGTAGTAATCAGGCAGGGCTAGAGTGGAAAAAGAAGATCTCTGGCACTTCAGATGCATGGCTGGTTTTCCCTACAGGACATTGCCAAGTTTTGTGCTGCACAAGGGACTAAGCAGCTAGGCTGAAAAAAAAAAAGGCTTCCAAAAAGCAGAATGAATCCACTGTAGTCCCATGATGCTTAGGCCAAGGGAGGAAACCTGCCTCAAACAAATAGCTGGTCTCCCCCTGCAAGACATTTGCTAGATTTTGAAATGTAAAGGGTAGGAGAATGAAGTGAGGGGCAGAGAACTTAGAAAGAACAGAACCAAAGCACCCACAGTTTCTTAGAGCTGAGGAGATGGAAACGCTCCAGGCTCTCAATAAAAAGTTCAGAAGAACCCAAGGATAAGGGGTAAATTTGAATGCTATTAGAAGTACAACTCAGCCCCAACCCAACTCAGTACTTATTTGGATTGAGGAAATCAGCCTCTCACTCTCTATGCCTAATAAACGAAAGGAGAAATTCCCTTTGATGAAAGTTAACATTATTTGGAGACTTGTTTTTTTAATATACTGTGTTTACCATGCAATAGGAAAACCTGGTGGCATAGTGGTTAAGTGCTTTGAGTGTTAACCAAGAGGTCGGCAGTTCGAATCCACCAGGTGCTCCTTGGAAATTCTACGGGGCAGTTCTACCCTGTCCTATAGGGTCGCTGTGAGTCAGAATTGACTCAAAAGCAGTGTTTTTTTTTTTTTTTAACTATGCAATAAAAGCTACAACACATACAATGAGGCAAGACAAATACAACCTATAATCAAGAGAAAAAGTAGAAAATAGAGGCAGGCCCTCAGATGACCCAGACATTAGAATTTTCAGACAAGAAATTTAAAATAACTGTGATGATTATGTTTAAGAAAATAAAGGAAAAAATGGCAAAAAATGAAATGATGGAAAATTTCAGCAGATAATTGAAATCATGCTTGGTAAAGTGAAAGGTCAGCAAAAAAGAGAATGACCCACAACGAGACGAATTGACACAGTGGCTACAACAATGGGTTCAAGGACAACAATGATTGTGAGGATGGTGCAGGACAGGCAATGTTTCATTGTGTTGTACATAGGGTTGCTATGAGTCGGAATGACTCGATGGCACCTAACAACAACAACATTCTTGGATCAAGCTGATGAAACAAGTCCCAGCTCACTATTCCTGAAATCACCAATGTGCCCTGGCAGTCCCAATCAATACATGATTCAGTAACTTCCTCATCAATCCTTAAGTTTTAGCTTGAAGGGCCACCAGGTGGTGCAAAACCACAGCTAGGACAGGAATAGATTTGGATTCAGGAACAGGCCTTCTGGAATTCCTGGTCAACTAGCCAGCCTGTCAGTTTATTAACCCGGTTGTTTTTTTAACCTGTCAATAATGTGACCATGCATTTTATGTGTTAGAGTTGTTTGGATGCCACAATCACATCATAGAGGGATTTTTCTTCACTTGTTGAATGAAGGAATGACTAAATGAGAGCTGTGTAATTTCAGGGATGGTGGGAGAAGAGGATAGGGTTTGTTGTGAGGCAAAGCCATCTGTTAAAACAATATGCCTTGAAGTACTCTTATTTCAAAGATCTGTACAGAGGTCTGCTCGGTTTCTCCTGTGGAGACATTTTGATTTCAAGTATTATATTAACTCAAGTACTTGCTTATGGCTGCAAAAATATAACACCTTGGTTTCTGGTGGAAATACTAAGATGACAAAATGGTTATTTTATCCCCGATATGGCAGATTTTCAAATAAAATGAATTTTACTAGAATTGGTAATAATAACAGCAGCTTATGTTACTTCCTAGGCTTATCATTTGCCAGGCAATGTAATGGGCCTATTCACATATATTACCTCATCGTACCTTTATAACTACCTGCAGAGTAGGAATTATATTCTATTTTTATAAAGGTGAAATTTGAGGCACAGAGAGATTGTGACTTTCCAAAAGTTATTTTAAAAATATAGCAGAGCTGAAACCGAGCAAACCTTTTATCATTTAAAAGTTCAAACACAAAAGCTGTGTTTTGTATTTGCCTTATTTGATTTTGGACATCAAAAAATATACGTTATAGAGACCTGCCAAAATCTCTAGGACCAGCAAGAAGCGCACCATTCTCATCAATTTGATGTATTCTTTGAAAAGAGTTGGCTATTAAAAAATTAAACAATAGTTGAATCTTAGTAAATACCATATACACAGATACATAAAATCTACTTTAGGGCAGGTCTCTTACCTTGGTTTACCTTGACAGAGTATCCTGAGTCAAAGGTATATATATAATTAATTAAATTAGTAATCCTAGGGAGCATGACTAAGTGATGAAGAAGTGAGAAAGGGGAGAAGGAAAAGCCAATCAAGAAGGAGTTCGTTGTTTGTTGGCTACAGGAGTTCATGCCAAGGCCTTCTGAGGAGACCGATGAACTGTGACTAAGAACTGCCCAGACCTTTCTGTTAGCAGTCAAGTGCTTAACCATTGAGCTGCTGGTGCTTCTTGCACTTTTTAGGCACGCCTGGTATTAATATCAGGATTTGGTAATAATAATGATTACAGGTATGTGGATTTTCCTAAAAATGATTTTAAAGCTGTGAGCCAATTTATTAAAATTAAAATATCTTCTAGACCGTCTAATGTTTTCTCACTGTGTTACCATAGAAACACAGCAGAGTTCACTGTTTTTGAGTTCCAAATTTTACAGATTATTTCTGATTTTATTATTAATAGAATATATGGTCCAGGCATTGTTTAATATTTCAAGCTTACTGAATATACAATTTCAGATTAGTTTTTTCAAATTTAATTAAGAAATCAAATGACATATTGCATTGGGAAAATCTGCTGCAAAAGACCTCTTTAAAGTGTTAAAAAGCAAAGATGTCAACTTGAGGACTAAGGTGCACTTGACCCAAGCCATGGTAATTTCAGTCACCTCATATGTACGGGAAAGCTGGACAATGACTAAGGAAGACCGAAGAAGAACTGATGCCTTTGAATTACGGTGTGGTTGAAGAATATTGAGTATACTATGGACTGCCAGAAGAACAAACAAATGTGTCTTGGAAGAAGTACAGCCCGAATGCTCTTTAGAAGCAAGGATGGCAAGACTTCGTCTCATGTACTTTGAACATTTTATCAGGAGAGACCAGTCCCTGGAGAAGGACATCATGCTTGGCAAAGTAGAAGGTGAGAGAAAGAGAGGAAGACCCTCAACGAGATGGGTTGACACAGTGGCTGCAACAAGGGGTCAAGCAAAATAACAAGGATTGTGAGGACTGGGCAGAGTTTCATCCTGTTGCACATAGGGTTGCTATGAGTCCGAGCCGACTCGACGGCACCTAACAACAATTATTTGGGTTGTACTCCTTAAGTGCTGATATAGACCAAGCAGTTTAAAGCTTCTCTGACTCTAAGTTTTCTTCATCTGGAAAAATGAGGGTAAAACTACCAATCTCAAGGGATTGTTGAAGATTAAATGAGACAGTGTATGTCAAAGCAGACAGTGTAGTCCCTGGCACATAGTAACCAAACCAAGCCCACAGCTGTGGAGTTGATTTCGACTCATAGCGACCCTACAGGATGGAGTAGAACTGTCCCAGAGAGTTTCCAAGTCTGTACCTTTTATGGGAGCAGACTGGCACATCTTTCTCTTATGGAGCAGCTGGTGGATCTGAGCAGCCAAAGTTTTGGTTAGTAGCTGGGCTCTTAACCACTGCACCACCAGGGCTCCTTTGGCACATAGTAAGTACATATAAATATGGATTGAATATCAATCTGAAATGTCCACCCCACACTACCTGTGATCTCCACAATGATCATATATGGAGGTCAGCTTTTCAAAATCTTCTGGGTCTTCTCATGGCTTGTTCCTTCTTATTTTTTGAATCCTAGCCTAGATGTCAGTGCTTTAAACATATCTTCTGTGATGGCCATAATCAAATAGGACCTTCCACACCTCATTTAAAGTGTAAGTTAATCAATACCTCTAACTTCCTTCTGTACAGGCAAAAGCCTCAGAACACCTTAATTCTAAAGACAGTGCTCTTGGTTGCCAACAACAGAAATTGATGGTAGTTAATTATCGCAGAAAAAGTCCGGAATATTGGGTAGCTCATGGAAAAGATGGGGTGCGTAAAGAACCAGAAAACAAGCTGTGACTGAAGCAGTCTGGGCAGCCAAAATGATGTGCTAGGAACAGTCCAGTGAGGGGACTGGACAGCTACTGTCACCAACACCACTGCCAGCACAGGAACTGGATGCCACACCCGGCACAATAGCCGCAACTGCCTTTGGTCAGCGGAGGGTGGAATGAATTCTTTCTTATCCCTGAATTTTTGCGGCACCTGCTTGAGATTTACAGTCCCAGAGAAGAGCCTCTCCTGTTGACTAAGCCTGTGTTATGAGACTGCGCTCTACTTGTTAGGAGGTGGAGAAGCCTTTTTGGCTTCTGCAGTGGGAGGTGGTCCCTGCCTTCCACTGAGAATCAAACTCTGGGAAATTCTCTGAACATTGGAAAAGGGTCCTGATGCTTAGCAGTCAAAAAAATGACAAATGATCCCCAGAGTCTACCCGTTTGAATACTCAATATCCACCAATACCATTTTGCTCATATTTATACTTGGAAAAATATATAATGCTTGTATCCTTCTTACAACTGAGAAATCTCTCAATTCCCTACATTAGGAGACAACCCAAAGTCTTGTCAGTTACTATTTCCAGCCAAGTCCAATGGTAATATCCATTGTTCTCTCAGTTGGGTTGTTCTTCTGTCTTGATATCCTTCAGTCTGTGGACTAACCGTAAAGTTAACTGCCACCATCATACCCTAAATAAAACGGTAGGGTAAAGTGATAGGAAAGAAACAGAAAGTTAGTTAAAATTATAAACATATAAAAGATGCAGAAATGGAGGAGATAGCTATAGAGGCGACATACCTTGTTTCAGCCAATGACTATGAGGCCATTGCTATTTCAAGAGATAACGTTGTTTTATCATACTTGAAGTACATCCAATCCTGTTGGGCATGGAGTCACCATGAGTCAGGGCCAACTGGACCACAGCTAATATCAACCACAACAATAAAGACCCAAGTTTCAGTCCTTTCCTTGAACCCAGAAATTAGGGATTTAAATATGTTGTCTTCATTCTTTAAGCAATATAGTGCCATTAAACGTAGTTATCCCATCCCATAGTTCTTTACGCTATTTTCACTACTTGCTAGGAACGACAACTAGGTTTCTCAAAGCCTTGTCTTCAGTGGGCACTTAATAAAATGATCGTGTGGTTTTCCTCTTCTCACTCTTAATGTTGTGAATTATGTTGATCAATTTTAAAATGTTCAACCAACCTTACATTCCTTGAATAGAATAAATCTAATCAGTGTGATGTATTTTTTATCTATTAGTGGACTTGGTGTGATAATATTTATTTGCATCTCCCTGCATGATGAAAATTGATCCTTAATTTTTTTCTCCTAATATTTTTGTCAGTATTTGGTATTCAAGACAATGCTAGCATCATTCCTTTGTTCTTAGTTTGCAAAAGATTGAAATTATTTGTTTCTTGAACATTTTGTAAAGCTTGTTGGAAAATTGTTTGGATCTAGAATTTTATTTGTAGGATGGAACTACTGAAGTCTTCTGTTTGTTGTTAAGTTTTGGTCAGTGTCATGCACTGAATTGCGTCCCCCCAAAATATGTGTCATCTTGGTTAGGCCATGATTTGTGTGTTTGTCCTCCATTTTGTGATTGTAATTTTATGTTAAAGAGGGTTAGGGTGGGATTGTAACACCCTTACCCAGGTCACATCCCTGATCCAATGTGAAGGGAGTTCCCCTGGGATGTGGCATGCACCAACATTTATCTCTCAAGAGACAAAAAGGAAAGGGAAGCAAGCAGAGAGTTGGGGACCTCGTACCATCAAGATAGCAGCGCCAGGAGCAGAACATGTCCTTTGGACCCAGGGTGCCTGCACTGAGAAGCTCCTTGACCAAAAGATTGACGACAAGGACCTTACTCCAGAGGCGACAGAGAGAGAAAGCCTTCCCCTGGAGCTGAGGCCCTGAATTTGGACTTACAGCCTACTAGACTGGTGAGAGAATAAATTTCTCTTTGTTAAAGCCAACCACTTGTGGTATTTCTGTTATAGCAGCACTAAATGGCTAAGATGGTAAGTTATATTTTTATAGGAAATTGTCCATTTTTCCAAGTTTTTTAATTTATTGGCATAATATTGTTCATTCTTCTTAACTTTTTATTGTCTGCTGCATCTGTAGTGATATCTTCTTTTTTATCCTGATATTGAGTTCTCTCTGTCTTTATCTTTCTTACTTTTACTTTTGACTAGCCTCACCAGAGATTAATCTTTTTAATGTATCAATTTTTGGCAATATTGATCTTCTCTATTGTATGTTTTATACTTTATTAATTTTGCCTCTAGTATTTTCTTCCTTTTACTTTCCCAGGGCTTATTTTACTTTGTCTAACTTCTTAAAAAAAAAAAAAAAAAAAAAAAAACTTCTTAAGACGTACCTTAATCCATTTGTGTTTAAGCTTTCATTTTGTCTAATATAAATATTTAAGACTCTAAGTTTCTCTCTAAGTATGTGCTATAGCTGTATTTCACAGGTTTTGATATAAAATCTTTTTATTTTTTGCTCTCTTCTAAATGCTTTCTAATATGCTTTGTGATTGTTTCTGTGATTTTTGAACTATTCAAAAGCAGCTTTCAAAATTTTCAAACGTTTGTTTGTGCTGTACTGTAAGTTATTGATATCTAGCTTAATATCACCGTGGTCAGAGAATGTTTGAAATGATTTCCATCCTGTGATATTTCTTGAGACTTGCTTCACCCGTTGACTCATCTATTCAAAATGTTTCTCCAGTGTCTCCTATGTGTCTGGGTCATGCAAATGGCTAAGCGCTGGACTACTAACTGAAAGGTTGGTGGTTCAAACCCACTTCGAAGTGCCTTGGAAGTAAGCCCTGGCGATCTGCTTCTGAAAAGTCACAGCCTTGAAAATCCTACGGAATATAGTTATACTTTGCAGATATGGAGTTGCCATGAGACAGGATCAACTTGACGGCAACTAACAACACGTGATGAAGTGCTAAGAAAAAATACAAAAGGGAAATGGATTTTAAAACGTCTTTTGAATTTTTGTTTTGGATAGGATGGTCAGTTAAGGCCTCACTTCAGTTGACACATGAGAAAAGGCCTGAAGGATGTGAAAGGAGAGAGCTGTGCAAAAATTGAGGGAAAAAACAATCTTAGTGGCCCTGAGGCAAGCATGTTCTTGCTAGTTTAAGGAATTTTGAGGAGGTCATTGTGGTGAAAGCAGAGTGAGGGGGAAAAGAGAAGCTGAGATCAGAGTGGGGATGGGGACTAAACCAAGTTGGACCTTGTGGTAGGCAGAATAACAGTTCCTCAAAGATGCCTGTATCCTAATGGCCATAAAAAACCCAAACCCATTGCCATCGAGTTGATTCCAACTCCTAGAGACCCTACAGGACAGAGTAGAACTGCTCCAGAGGGTTTCCAAGGAATGGCTAGTGAATTCAAACTGGTGACCTTTTGGTTAGCAGCTGAGCTCTTAACCACTGCGCCACCAGGGCTCCTCCAAAATCTCCAGAACCTGTGGATACATTACCTTACATGGCAAAGGGAAATTAAGGTTGCAGATGGAATTCAGGTTGCTATTCATCTGATTTTGAGATGAGGAGATTATCCTGGATTATATGGGTGGACCCACTGTAGTCACAAACCCAAAAAACCAAACTCGTTGCCATTGAGCCGATTCTGACTCACAGCGACCCTATAGGACAGAGTAGAACTGCCCCATAGGATTTCCAAGGAGTGGCTGGTAGATTCAAACTGCTGGCCTTTTGGTGAGCAGCTGAGCTCAACCACTCTGCCACCAGGGCTCCTACTGTAATCACAAGAGCCTTTAAACATGGAAGAAGGAGACAGAAGAAAGAGTCAGATGGCAGTGTGAGAAGAACTTGGCCTTTCGTTGCTGACTTTGAAAATGGAGGTAAGGGGGACCATCAGCCAAGAAAGCAGGGGGACTCTAGAAAATGGAAAAGGCAAGGAAACAAAGTCTCCCCTAGAGTCTCTAGAAAGGACCACAGCCTTGCTGACACCTTGATTTTTGCCCAGTGTGACCCATTGCAGATTTCTGACCTCCAGAACTGTAAGATAATACATTTGTATTGTTTTACACCACTAAATTTCTAATATAATTTATTATAGCAGCAATATACTTAGTTTATAATACAAGGAGTCCCTGGGTGGCACGATTGGTTAAGCCCTTGACTACTAACGAAAAGGCTGGCAGTATGAACCCACCCAGAGGTGTCTCGGAAGAAAGGTTCTTCACAATCAGCTTCCAAAAGGCCACAGCCTCGTAAACACCATGGAGGGCAGTTCTCCTCTGCACACCTGGGTTGCCATGAGTTGGAATTGACTCAATGACAACTTTTTTTTTTTTTTTAATACTTAGTAGTAAGCATTATTATTTTGGGACTCTGAGTGAGATGGGAAATCATTGGAGGGTCTCGGGCAGAGGGGTGATCTGAAATGACTTAACTAAGAGGATCACTGTGGATGCACTGTTGAGAGTAGACCATAGAAAGGCAAGGATGGAAGCAAGGGGACCATTTAGAAGGCTATTGCAATAATGTTGTTTTGTTGTTACGCGCCATCAGGTTGGCTCTGACTTATAGCAATCCTATGCACAACGGAAGAAAACACTACCTGGTCCTGCACCATCCTCACAGTTGTTGCTATGCTTGAGCCCATTGTTGCAGCCACTGTATCAGTTCATCTCATTGAGGGTCTTCCTCTTTTTCAATGACCGTCTACTTTACCAAGCATGAGGTCCTTCTCCAGGGACTGATCCCTCCTGACAACATGTCAAAGGATGTGAGACGGAGTCTCATCATCCTTGATTCCAGGCAGCATTCTGGTTGTACTTCTTCAAAACAGATTTGTTAGTTCTTTTGGCAGTCCATGGTATATTCAATATTCTTCACAAACATCACAATTCAAAGGCGTCAATTTTCTTCCATCTTCCTTATTCATTGTCCAGCTTTTGTATGCATATGAGGTGATTGAAAACACTTGGGTCAGGCACACCTTAGTCTTCAATGTGACATCTTTGCTTTTTAACATTTTAAGGAGATCTCTCGCAGCCAATTTGCCCAGTGCAATGCGTTTTTTTGATTTCTTGACTGCTACTTCCATGGGTGTTGACTGTGGATCCAAGTAAAATGAAATCCTCGACAACTTCAATCTTTTCTCTGTTTGTCATCATGTTGTTTATTGGTCCAGTTGTGAGGATTTTTGTTTTCTTTACGTTAAGGTGTAATCCATACTGAAGGCTGTGGTCTTTGACCTTCATCACTAAGTGCTTCAAGTTCTCTTCACTTTCAACAAGCAAGGTTGTGTCATCTGCATGATGCAGGTTGTTAATGAGTCTTCCTCCAATCCTGATGCCCTGTTCTTCTTCATATAGTCCAGCTTCTCGGATTATTTCCTCAGCATACAGATTGAATAGGTATGGTGAAAGGATACAACCCTGACGCACACCTTTCCTGACTTCCAACCATGCAGAATCCCCCTGTTCTATTTGAACAACTGCCTCTTGATCCAGGTGCAAATTCCTCATGAGCACAATTAAGTGTTCCAGAATGCCCATTCTTTGTGAAGTTATCCTTAATTTGTTAGGATCCATGCAGTCGAATGCCTTTGCATAGCCAATAAAACACAGGTAAACATCTTTCTGGTGTTCTCTGCTTTCAGCCAGGATCCATTTGACATCAGCAATGATATCCCTGGTTCCATGTCCTCTTCTAAATCCAGCTTGAATTTCTGGCAGTTCCCTGTAGATATACTGCTGCAGCTGTTTTTGAATGATCTTCAGCAAAATTTTGCTTGCATGTGATATCAATGATATTGCTTGATAATTTCCATATTCAGTTGGGTCACCTTTCTTGGGAATAGGCATAAATATGGATCTTTTTCAGTTGGTTGGCCAGGTAGCTGTCTTCCAAATCTCTTGGCACATATGAGTGAGCACTCCCAGAGCTGCATCCATTTGTCAAAACATCTTAATTGGTTACCGGTCAGTTCCCAGAGCCTTGTTTTTTGCCAGTGCCTTCAAGTGCAGCTTGAACTTCTTCCTTCAGTACCATTGGTTACTGATCATGTGTTGCCTCCTGAAATGGTTGAATGTCGACCAATTCTTTTTGGTATAGTGACTCTGTGTATTCCTTCCATCTTCTTTTGATGCTTCCTGCATTGTTTAATATTTTACCTGTAGAATTCTTCAGTATTGCAACTCGAGGCTTGAATTTTTTCTTTAGTTCTTTCAGCTTGAGAAACGCTGAGCGTGTTCTTCGCTTTTGGTTTTCCATCTCCAGGTCTTTGCGTATGTCATCATAATACTTTGTCTTCTCGAGCTACCCTTTTAAACCTTCTGTTCAGCTCTTTTACTGCATCATTTTGTTTTTCCTTTTGCTTTAGCTACTCAACATTCAAGAGCAAGTTTCAGAGTCTCTTTTGACATCTATTTAGGTCTTTTCTTTCTCTTGTGTCTTTTTAATGACCTCTTGCTTTCTTCATGTATGATGTCCTTGATGTCATTCCACAGTTCATCCGGGTCTTCAGTCATTAGTGTTCAACGCATCAAATCTGTTCTCGAGATGGTTTCTAAATTCAGGTGGGATATATTCAAGGTCATACTTTGGCTCTTGTGGACTTGTTCTAATTTTCTTCAGTTTCAACTTGAACTTGCATATGAGCAATTGATGGTCTGTTCTGCAGTTGTCCCCTGGCCTTGTTCTGACTGATGATATTGAGCTTTTCCATCTTTTCTTTCCACAAATGTAGTGGATTTGACTCCTATGTATTCCATGTGTATTGTCACCATTTCTGTTGGTGAAAAAAAGTTATTTGCATTGAAGAAGTTATTGGTCTTGCAAAATTCAACCATGCAATCTCTGGCGTCATTTCTATCACCAAGGCCATATTTTCCAACTACTGATCCTTCTTCTTTATTTCCAACTTTTGAATTCCAATCACCAGTAATTATCAGTGCCTCCTGATTGCATGTTCGACCAATTTCAGACTACAGAAGTTGATGAAAATCTTCAATTGCTTCATCTTTGGCCTTAGCGGTTGGAGTGTAAATTTGAATAATAGTCATATTAACTGGTCTTCCTTGTAGGCATATGGATATTATCCTATCACTGACAGCGTTGTACTTTAGGATAGATCTTGAAATGTTCTTTTTGATGATGAATGCAACGGTATTCCTCTTCAAGTTGTCATTCGTGGCATAGTAGACCATATGATTGTCTGATTCAAAATGATCAATAGCAGTCCATTTTAGCTCACTAATGCCTAGGATATTGATTTTGATGCTTTCCATTTCGTTTTTGACAATTTCCAATTTTCCTAGATTCATTCTTCGTAGTGGAGGTGTGAGAAGTGATTAGCCACCATGCTACCAGTGTGGGGCTAATTTAAACTAAATTCCTTGAGGTTTATTGGATCACCCAGATATTTGGGCTGCTTACCCTAGTGAGTTGCTTATAGTTACGAATTCTCATAAGTAGTTTTTTCTTTCCTCTCACCTCCTGGCTAAGGTTCAAGATAGGTAATTGTCTTTGCAAAGCTGTGGTGGAAGGGTTGCCCTGCGCATGCAGATACATAACTTTCAGGTGACATATAAAAATGTTACTGGTGCTATTGCCCATGTTAAGTCCTAGAAAATGTGGGTACCACTTTAAATTTGCCATCAGAATGAATTTTATAGTACTTTGTCACAGTATCGGGGCTTTGATATCACAGTGGTTAAGAGCTTGGCTGCTAACCAAATGACTGGCAGTTCAAATCTACCAGCTGCTCCTTGGAAACCCT
Organism: Elephas maximus indicus; assembly: GCF_024166365.1. Taxonomy (NCBI): domain Eukaryota; kingdom Metazoa; phylum Chordata; class Mammalia; order Proboscidea; family Elephantidae; genus Elephas; species Elephas maximus. Next base: position 9,328,897 of record NC_064819.1, on the reverse strand, counting down.
GTGGGGCAGTTCTAGTCTGTCCTATAGGGTCCTATAAGTTGAAACTGACTTGACAGCAACAGGTTTGGTTTTTGGTTTTTGTCACAATAGGCTACACTCAGCAAGTGACTTTACCTAAAAATAAGTCAGTGAATGTAATGAAAACATTTCAAAGAAAAGAGCCTTCTTTCCCCAAAACAAATGAAGATGTTGTGAAAATTTGCTTCAGCAATATTCACAATGGTGGTAAGGATTAAGCTATGGGGAGGGGGATGGAGATTGTAATCTGCCTTTGTATAAATTCTATCTTGCAAGAGTTGCCAGAGGAATAGGCAAAAATAGATATGAGGAAGACTAAGCTATCAATATATCTAGGGTATAAATCAATCCAAAATTTGAGAAGGATGCTTAAAAATATTAAATGGTCTAGTTATATGACCAAAACAAACAAACAAACAAACAAAAAACAAACCTATTGCCAGCAAGTCAATTCCCACCACTCACAGAGACCCTATAGGACAGAGTAGAATGCCCCATAGGGTTTCCAAGAAGTGGCTGGTGGGTTCAAACTGCCAACCTTTTGGTTAGCAGCCATAGCTCTTAACCACTATACCACCAGGGCTCCTGTTACATGACAACATGAAATAAATACTTGCTGGTTTGCTTGCTGCCTTATCTAATGACACCATTTTCTTCTCCGCTCCTTTATTGCCTGTTTAGAAAATTTCTTGACTCTTTACCAGGGGAAAGAGAGAAGAGTTTCTCTCAACTTTACTTCTAAAAAGAGCCAAGCTTTGGACTATTTCAGGCTCTAAGCAGCTGGGTTAAGATAGTTATAAAATGAGCTACTAGCTTAAACAATCAAGCAGGCCTGTTCCAAGTTGAAAAATGATGTTCTTATAAAATACTCCATAGACAAATATCCCCCAACTTAAACGCAATTAAACCTTTAATTTATATACACAAATGGAGAGGGATCAGTGGTATTAATAATTTAAAATAACTAATTCAAACATAATTTCTATTTAGCTTTGAAAGCATATAATTCCCAGTCATTTCTCTTAATTATGTTTTCTCTAAGCTATTGATAAAATTAATTTTTCATTCTTAAATGCAGATTAACTCTGAAAAGAGATGGCCCAGCATTTTGATGGGTGGAGGAGAGAAGCGAGTCTAGGATTAAAATTTGAATTTGGATAATCCACATTTACATATTTGGAAGTTGACTGTGTTTTTCAGTCAAGGTTACTATTACACTATAGCAGGGTCTTCTACCAGGGTTCCCTGTTTCAGGTCATTCACCTCTCCAATTCTTCCTTGGTTAGGTGGACCAACTATAGCTCCTTTACAGGTGGAGGTGGAGCCAATCTCACCCAAATTTTTTTTTTTTAAGGTGGAGGAGGAGTCCTGCTGGCACAGTGGTTAAGAACTTGGCTGCTAGCCAAAAGGTCAGCAGTTCAAATCCACCACCCGTTCATTTGAAACCCTATGGGGCAGTTCTACTCTGTCCTATAGGGTTGCTATGAGTCAGAACGACCACACAGCAACGGATTTGGCTTGGTACGGGCAAGGTGGAGGAGAAGGAGCCCTGGTGGCACAGTGGTTAAGCACTTGGTTGCGAACCAAAAAGTCAGTGGTTTGAACCCATCAGTCGGTCTGTGGGAGAAAGATGTAGCAGTCTGCTTCCCAAAAGATTACAGCCTTGGAAGCCCTGTGGGGCTGTTCTACTCTGTCCTACAGGGTCCTAAGAGTCAGAATTGACTCTGTGGCAACCGGTTTGATTTGGAAGGTGGGGGAGGAGTCCACTGGTGGGGCAAACGGTTAAGCACTCAACTACTCCCTGATGGGTTGACAGTAGGAACCCACTCAGAGGCGCGTCAGAAGCAGGCCTGGTGATCTGCTTCTGAGAAGGTCACTAGCCTTGAAAACCATACGGAACAGCTTTCCTCTGCACCCATGGGACTTGCCACGAGTCAGAGTCGCTGTATCTCACGAGGGGCTGGGAGGAGTCCCTGGGCGGCACCGCAACTGACGGTTGGTTAAGTTTGGGGGTTGGGTGTTCGTGGGGGGTCTTGGGGATCATGGAAGGGTGGAGTGGGCATAAATGTTGGGAAGACAACTACAGCATTCCCCACAGATCTCTAGGATTTATATAAATTTATTTAGATGTTAGTTTATAAAGACGAAAACTGTGTGGTGTGGTAGAAAAACTACAGGCTGAATGTTAGAAGACCTTGGTTCCAGTTCTGCTGATTGGTACCTGGTACCAATTGGTACATGCGCTGAGGTGTCCTGTGATCTTTCTGAGACTCAATTCCCTTCAGTGTGACAAGGGGTAACAATACTTGCTTTACTTACCCCCTGTAGTTGGTGTGAAGATCAGATCAGATAATGTGTGTGAAAGCACTTTGAAATTTATCAAGTATTATAAAAATGTAAGATCTTGTCTATTGCTTTAGCACTCAACATACTTAAGAAATTTCAAGAAATCTTACTGTGGTCATAAGCAGGAATGGATTACCCAATAAGCAAGATATGCATGAGTTTAATTGTGCTTATTTGCTAATCTGTAATGCACAATTTCACCTGCTTTTCACCACATCGAAGAAATTAAGAAAGTGTGCATTACAGATTAGAAGCAAACACAACCAAGCCCCTGCCTACCTTGCTTACTGTAAATCGGTGCAGACGGACCATGTTTACTAGTTAATCCGTCCTAGTCATAAGGCAGATTAGGATAAAAGAGCTGATGAAATTCATCTTTTCTAATAAATTACTCTAAATGCATGCCAGTGGTGTTACCTCTGTGACTTAGAAGCACATGTTTTATCCCCTGTGGGAGCGTTCTACTGGAAGGCTCTGTGCACAGCTTCGGCTACTCCCAATCTGCTTCCTTTTGGGTCCACCGTCTACCATCTGCCCGTGTACTTCTGGGCAGCCACATTGCCTCCTGAAATCTGATCGTCACCACTCGCACTACAGAAGGCACCCTTCTTTTCCTATTAAAGGGGCTTCTCCACTGAACTGTGACCACTCTGTCCTCTTAACTCAGGCAAGGCAGAAGTACACTATGGGGACAAAGCGGCAGAAGAGCTTTCTTTATTGATTCAAGATAACACAAATATATCCTGTGTACAATTGGAAGTTATTTGAGGACAAGATCATATCTTATACTTTAACCTTTAACTCAGTACCTGACACAGTGGAGGCGCTAAGTATTTGTTGGATCGATGTGATAAGAAATATATATGATAATTTGCTTTATCAGGGATTTTAAGCCTAGATTATTAGGTTATTTATTAAGCTTATTAGGTTATTATTAGGTTATAGAGAATAAATATTCCATCTATATTTAAATCGGGAATTTTGGCAAAGTACTGCTCTAAGTAGCATGTGCCACTTCAGAACTTCCTTGCTTTTTTCCTGCCTATATTACTTACTCTTATGCCCTTCTGGGAATTGAGGAGAAGGTAAGGAATTTAATTGGATGTAGAAAAGAAAATTTCGTCTTTGTCATGGAGTTTAAAAGGAGAATGAGCCCAGTGATTAAGTCACTGTTGAAACTTTAAGCTTGTTATTGGTATGAACAAGACTGTCATACTTTTTATTATTATCATTAGAGGTCTTGCTAATTTCTAAAGGCAAGAAAAGAATTCTAGCAAATTGGAATTATTGAGCACAGTTGAAGTGTCTATAATTAATAATCAAGATTTGTTTTTTCAGGGTAGTCTTGCTAAATACAGCTGTCATTTCTTAATGTTTTCTTTTAGTTTGTATTTAAAAATATGAACATCATATGACGAACGTCACCATTTTCAAAAAAGTACATCCATAATTTCTCCATCTTGATACTGTTACTTTCATTATTACATATACTGTACTTTCCAAAACCCAGTGCCATCCAGTGGATTCCGACTAATAGCGACCCTGTAGGACAGAGTAGAACTGCCCCATAGAGTTTCCAAGGAGCGCCTGGTGGATTCGAACTGCTGACCCTTGGGTTAGCAGCTGTAACACTTAACCACTAAGTCACCAGGTTTTCCTGTACCTTCCAATCCTTGTCCAAATGCACAGATGTTTTACATATTTACCCTTCTGTGCATACTATTTTTGTCTCTGAGTTGCTTACCGAGATGGAATCTGCCAGATAGGGGCTCAGAATTTCTGAACAGTCCCAAGAATCCCCACCTACGCTGTTATAGAAGTTGACCAGAAACTTAGGAGACTCATGTTGGAGTCTGAAGCAACAAGCGACTATAGATTGTAAGACAGAGAACAGCGACCTAAATGGAAAAAGGTGACGATGTTGGTAGATATTTAAGAAATAATTTCAGATGCCAGGAAGTTTCCCCCTACCCACCCAAAACAAACAAACAAACAAAACCCAAGGAAAGTGACAACCATCACAACAAAAGCACCTCCGCACCAGTTAACAAATGTTTGAAATTAGTTTAAGAAATCCGTAAAGTTTACAACGGAAAATGTCCTCTTAGAAGTTGGCATAAGTTTTACAAAAGCGGCAAGAGAAGATGGGAGTCTCTGATGGGAATGGTGGTGAGCCAAGTACAGTCCCTACGTAAAGAGAAGAGAAGAAGGAAGGGTATTCAGGAAACGAAAACAAGCCCTAGCTGTGTCAGGGTCAGGTGCTTTTAGCTTGCTGGGTTGCAGAAGACAGGGCTGAGAGACATGGGATGAAAACCGCATGGAGAAGAGCCTCGCCAGCTCTCGGGAGATCAGGACCGACAGCCTGGGGCACAGTGGAGGGCAGCGTGGCGAGGACCGCCGCCCGGGGGACCCCAGGGCCGCGGGGAGCAGGAGGGCAGCGTGGCGAGGACGATGGATGCCTGTGGGACCCCAGGGCCGCGGGGAGCAGGAGGGCAGCGTGGCGAGGACGGCCGCCTGGGGGACCCCAGGGCCGCGGGGAGCAGGAGGGCACCGTGGCGAGGACGGCCGCCTGTGTACCACAGGGCCGCGGGGAGCAGGAGGGCGGCGTGGCGAGGACGGCCGCCTGGGGGACCCCAGGGCCGCGGGGAGCAGGAGGGCAGCGTGGCGAGGACGGCCGCCTGGGGGACCCCAGGGCCGCGGGGAGCAGGAGGGCACCGTGGCGAGGACGGCCGCCTGTGTACCACAGGGCCGCGGGGAGCAGGAGGGCGGCGTGGCGAGGACGGCCGCCTGGGGGACCCCAGGGCCGCGGGGAGCAGGAGGGCAGCGTGGCGAGGACGGCCGCCTGGGGGACCCAGGGCCGCGGGGAGCAGGAGGGCACCGTGGCGAAGACGGCCGCCCGGGGGACCCCAGGGCCGCGGGGAGCAGGAGGGCGGCGTGGCGAGGACGATGGCCGCCTGGGGGACCCAGGGCCGCGGGGAGCAGGAGGGCGGCGTGGCGAGAACGGCCGCCCGGGGGACCCCAGGGCCGCGGGGAGCAGGAGGGCAGCGTGGCGAGGACGGCCGCCTGGGGGACCCCAGGGCCGCGGGGAGCAGGAGGGCACCGTGGCGAGGACGGCCGCCTGTGTACCACAGGGCCGCGGGGAGCAGGAGGGCGGCGTGGCGAGGACGGCCGCCTGGGGGACCCCAGGGCCGCGGGGAGCAGGAGGGCAGCGTGGCGAGGACGGCCGCCTGGGGGACCCCAGGGCCGCGGGGAGCAGGAGGGCACCGTGGCGAGGACGGCCGCCTGTGTACCACAGGGCCGCGGGGAGCAGGAGGGCGGCGTGGCGAGGACGGCCGCCTGGGGGACCCCAGGGCCGCGGGGAGCAGGAGGGCAGCGTGGCGAGGACGGCCGCCTGGGGGACCCCAGGGCCGCGGGGAGCAGGAGGGCACCGTGGCGAGGACGGCCGCCCGGGGGACCCCAGGGCCGCGGGGAGCAGGAGGGCGGCATGGCGAGGACGGCAGCCCGGGGGACCCCAGGGCCGCGGGGAGCAGGAGGGCACCGTGGCGAGGACGGCCGCCCGGGGGACCCCAGGGCCGCGGGGAGCAGGAGGGCACCGTGGCGGGGACGGCCGCCCGGGGGACCCCAGGGCCGCAGGGAGCAGGAGGGCGCCGTGGCGGGGACGGCCGCCCGGGGGACCCCAGGGCCGCGGGGAGCAGGAGGGCGGCGTGGCGGGGACGGCCGCCCGGGGGACCCCAGGGCCGCGGGGAGCAGGAGGGCGGCGTGGCGGGGACGGCCGCCTGGGGGACCCAGGGCCGCGGGGAGCAGGCGCGCGGCGAGGTGCCCGGGCCTCGCCAGCTGCGCGCGCGGGTGGGCCGCCAGGCGTCGCGCTGGAGCCGCGTTGCCCGGGAGACCGAGCGGGGCGAGTGGGCGGCGCGGAGGCCCGCGGGCCGCGGCCGGAGTAGCCGAGCAGCCCGGCGGGAGTCGGGGGAGTGGCTGCCCCGGCGGCGCGAGGGGCCGCGGGCTGGGGCGGCGCCAAGCGGCTGTGGCGCGGCTGGCGCGGCCGGCGAGCTCGCGGCTGAGGCTCCGCCGAGCGCACTTGCTCGTCCCGGCGGCGGGTCCGAGGGTCCCAGCCCCGGCCGGCGCGGCGCGAGGACCCGGCTGCCCCGAGGGCGCAGAGAGCCGGGGTGGCGTCGCCACTGCCGCGCCCCGGGCCCCCAGGCGGCGGGATGACTGCTCGGGGGTCCCCCCTGGCGCCCCTGCTGCTGCTCTCGCTGCACGGTGAGTAGGAGCCCTCCCGGCCGGCGGGGCAGGTGGCCCCGGGGAGAACTTGTCGCCTCCAAGGCTCGGGAGCCCGACTTTTCTCGGGTTGTCTTCGTTGGCCCCGGGCGAGGCTCGGCGCCCCCCTCCCCGGCTGCGTCCCCGCCCGCGCCCCGCTTCCCGGACCCCCGGCGCAGGTGTCCCCCGACCCAGACAGGGAGCTGACCCTGCTGGCCGCTTCCCGCCGAGCCCGGCTCGCGCCCACTTAGCCCGCTGTGTTCCTGGGAGATCCAGGACCCTTTTAGGTAACAAACTCCTGTACGTAGGGGATCCGGGTGGAAACAGTATTTAGAACCACTTTCCGTTTACTAGGCGGCTCCAGGAAGACTGGAGATGCTCTTAGAATAATTTGGAAAACTTTAAACTGTAGCTTTACTCCAACCTCTAAGAAGCATCCGCAGGTTTGGATTGAAAATGTGCTATTTGTTTAAAAAATAGCCTCCAGGGTCTGACGCTGTATTCAAAAATAAGAGTTTTTTTACTGGGTTTCTTTTTCAAAAGCTGTAAGTTGGCTTACAGAAATACATAGAATATAACAATTTGAACAGGCTGAGCATGCGTTTAACTCCTTTTTTGGTTAACGGTTTTTAAAAACCTGTTTACCTAAAAAGTAATTACCTGTTTGTTATTTAACCTTTTTTTTACATTTTATCTTCTATGAATAGCCATAATTTTAAACCTGATTTTCATCGTATAATTGTCCTTTTCTTCTTGTGTATGCCTTGTCCTGTGGAATCAAGTTTTCTGTCCCATTTAATTGATTGCTGAGATTTACTCTGAAAGATTTTTTTTTAAAAGACAGGTTCACTGATCTATAGAGTATCATGATTGCTTAATCCTGTGTCTTTCTGAAGTTAGGAGTATGTTTCCCTTAGGTTCGTGGCCTTATTTGAACTGATAATATGCTCATAGATATTGACGTAACCTAATTTCAGCAGACTTAGATGATACAAATCATTGAATAGGGGAGATAAGAATAAAAAGAAAACATTTTGTATACCTTCTTCATAGAAGCTGGTGAAGGTATAACCTTCAAAATTACAACTGTCTTTTCTGGAGTTTGCTTTGTGTATTTTTGGTGGTGACCTGGAGATAATAGTTAAGTGACGTTAATACATACGTTTTATGAATTTACGCTTTCAAATGAATTTTGCACTGTTAACAGTGTGAGAGGGCTGACATCTCCTTTTGTTCTGCTTCCTTCAAATGTGAAATCCCTTGAACATAACTGAAAATATGATAAATATTACTATATGAACAGCCCAAAATTTGGTTAAAAAATCTCTTGTTAAATTGTGTATATTATAATAAATGCCACTCTCTTTTTCTAAGTTGCATTTGTGAATAGTTTGCTTTTGAATTATTAGGCAGTACTTTTTTTTTTTTACTTTTAAGAGTTGATGCAATTCGCAGAATCAGCCTTACAAGGTCATCTGATTTATTTCTTTTTCTTCAGGCGAACGGTTTCTAAACCAAGGCCATTTCAGGCTTTGTGATAATCTGTTCTGTAGGATACTTTTCACTTTCAAAAACTGTGTTCATTTGTTCAACAGATATTTGCTGAGCTGCTGGTCTGTGCATTTGGGTGTCTGGCAGGGGGAATGGTGGTGGAATACAGAGATGCAGAAGACTTTGTCCTCAGCACTCGAGGAGTTTACAGTTTTTTAAAACAGGCTCTAAGCATGCACAGATAATTTACGATGCAAGGAATATGTGATGAGTGCCATTTATTAATGGTGTTATTGAGGAAAATGTCATGGAAATGTTTACTTTTGACCTGGACCGTGAATGAGTGGGATTTGAATTGGCTGAGATGGGAGTAGTTGGGCTCTCTTGGGCAAAAGAATAGCCTAAACGAAAGATAGGAAGTGGAAAGTGTAGGGGCGTATTCTTGACAGGCCACAGTTCTAGCTTCCAGAGCAGGAGTGTGTGTGTGTGTGTGTGTGTGTGTGTGTGTGTGTGCAAAGGAGAGATAACTGAACACGTATTTTGGGGCAAGATGGCTTTAATAAGTAGGCCACCTATAAAGGTACCCATGTTCAATTTCCCTAAGGTGGGGAGAGAAAGACGATGGGTGGCTATTGAGTACCGGCTTGTGCCTAGCACTGAGCTAAACCCAAAACCAAACCCAGTGCCGTCGAGTCGATTCCGACTCATAGCGACCCTATAGGACAGAGTAGAACTGCCCCATAGAGTTTCCAAGGAGCGCCTGGCAGATTCGAACTGCTGACCTTTTGGTTAGCAGCTGTAGCACTTAACCACCACGCCACCAGGGTTTCCAGCACTGAGCTAGGTGCTTTTTATTTGTTATTTCATCTCGGCAACAACCCTGTGAATCCACCCCACAGCAACGGGGTTTGGTTTGGTTTGGTTTTATCATAAAGAGAAGTCAGGTGACTTTAAATTGTATCAATGTAGAGTTCACATATTATATATAGGATAACTGTGTCAGATTTAAATATGGATCTATCAGTTAGGATGCTTTCTGCTGCTAATAACAGAAAACTCATTTATAGACAATAAAGTTTTTTTTTTTTAATCTTAGAAAGCAAGATGTCCAGAGGTATCGTGGGCCGCAGAAGTGGTAATGATCAGGACTCCAGCTCCATTTCTCAGAAACCCTGTTTGCTCAGTGGTCCTCTGTGTGTTGGCCTTGTCCTCAGGCTGGCCAACCTTTTGTTTGTAAGATGGCTGCCAAGAGCAATTGGGGCAAAGGTTGTCCTGGCTCAAGTGCAGCGGGAGAGAAAAAAAAAAAAAAGAATTCTGTAACTCCAAACACAGAATAACAGTCTTTCCATTCAGTTTGGTTCCTCACTTCTGGACTTGTAACAAACTGCAGGAGAATAAATACTGTGTCCTGACTGAATTAAGTTCTTGAACCAGTCAATGCCAGTGGGCTTGGGACTGGTTTGTACGAATTAGGGCCCATCCCTAGACCTTTCAATATGGAATGGGAGTGGGGGTGGGAGGTGGGGGTTCCTTTAGGAAAGAGGAAGGAGAAAGGGGAAACAGATGCTAGATAAAGAACACCAGTGGCCACTGCAATGGAATAAGGCACAAATGGTAGAAATGGAATATCTTTTAAAATATAAGAAAGGAACGGATGCCAAGAAATTTCTGCTTTTATTTTTGTTTAAATCACTGTGGAGTAACTTCAAAAGGACTTTGAATTGAAAAGTTGACCTGTATATAGCTCTTCCAGTGGTTTAGATATATCTGAAGTGTTTCTTTTACTCCTTTGTGATTCCTTGAAATAGCAGATAGCTTTCCAGAATCTGAGAAAATTGAAAAAGGAAAGATCCCATAAGATAAAATGAAAATGAAAAAGTCATGAACCTAAATGTTAGTATTATAAAAAATTTAATGTAAATTTCAATATATGAGCTGTAAAATTATGTAACTGATTTAGAAGAATTCATTCTTCAGGAAAAAAATCTACAGTTTGATCTACTTGAAAGATGACCATCACTGGATGAGAATTGTAAAGAAATTAAGCTTAATGCACTATGCATTTATTCAACATGGACTATTCAGAAAGCAGTTTAAATATTAAATCATCAAGTGCTCTGAAATGTTACGCTTGGCATTGCTGTCAGACCCAAGGTAATGATGCGGTGGCTAAAGGTGCTGGTTTTGGCTTCCCCCTCCCCCCCAGCAATGGTATGTGGCACATTTTCAAATGTGTTTTCACACTTTGATAGTGGAAGCATTTGTAATGAGAATTCTCGTTTGAATCTTCATACTTAAGCCATGTGATTTAGTGTCAAGTGAGGTGATGTGTTGGTGCACAAGATTTTTATTTTTTTAAAATTTTTCGTGTGCTTTAAGTGAACGTTTACAAATCAAGTTAGTCTCATACAAAAATTTGTATACACCTTGCTGTGTACTCCTAGTTGCTCTCCCCCTTATGAGACAGTACACTCGTCCTCTCCACCCTGTATTCCCCGTGTCCATTCAGCCAGCTTCTGTCCCCCTCTGCCTTCTCACCTGCCCTCCCGACAGGAGCTGCCCACATAGTCTCTTGACTATGAGCCACTTGAGCCAAGAAGCTCACTGCTCACCAGTATCACTTTCTATCCCATAGTCCAGTCCAATGCCTGTCTGAAGAGTTGGCTTTGGGAATGGTTCCAGTCTTGGGCCAACGGAATGTCTGGGGACCATGACCTCCAGGATCCCTCTAGCCTCAGACCATTAAATCTGTTTTTTTTTTTTTTTTTTTAATGAGAATTTGAGGTCTGCATCCCACTGCTCTCATGCTGTTGTGTTCCCTTTCAGGGTAGTCATTGGTTGTAGGCAGGCACCATCTAGTTCTTCTGGTCTCAGGGTGATGTAGTCTCTGATTTATGTGGCCCTTTCTGTCTCTTGGGCTCATAATTGCCTTGTGTCTTTGGTGTTCTTCATTCTTCTTTGCTCCAGGTAGGTTGAGACCAACTGATGCACCTTAGATGGCCACTTGCTAGTGTTTAAGACCCCAGCTGCTACTTTCCAAAGTGGGACGCAGAGTGTTTTCTTAATAGATTTTATTATGCCAATTGACCTAGATGTCCCCTGAAACCATGTTCGCCAAACTCCTGCCCCTGCTGCTTTGGCCTTCGAAGCGTTCAGTTTATTCAGGAAGCTTCTTTGCCTTTGGTTTAGTCCCGTAGGTGCACAAGATTCTTAAGTTACAGTGTGTAGTACAAAGCAAAGGACTGTTGGTACTTGTTGAGTTGGGATAAATTTGGGAAAATTGTGGTGTTTCCACTAAAATTCTTACCTATAACGAGTTTATGTAGAATAGGGATTCCAAATCTATTGTTACTTAGATTAACTATACCAGTTTATTCTCTCTCAGCCGTTAAGGGTTTTAGGTGGGATCCCCAGCACTAACATATCTCACCCTTGCATTTTGAGAGTAGCCCTCCAACCAGCTGGAGGATCTGAAATCCTCTTTTGATCAGACTTTGAGAGCAGCTAGTTTAAGAGAGGTTGTCAGTTCTTGGGTGGTATTCACAAAGCCATCTGATTTGACTGAGTTTGGTCTTAGAAGTACAGAGCTAATTAGTTTACTTTTTAGTTAAGTCCGTCTTACCAAACGGTGAAGGGAAATTTTTCTTGCTATTAAATTTTGGATATCAGTCCCTTCTGTACTTTTTCTCCTATAGCCTACCAGACCAACTGTAGTAATAGTTTTACATATGTGATGGTTTCAAATTACAGGAATGTGAAGCCAAAGAGAGAAAATTTACTTATTCCCCAATTTCACATATGATAGACTTAGCCATGGATCTGATCCTAGCTTTATAGTCCATGCTCAGATCCTGTATAGGTACTGTGTAGTGAGGTCTGCCTCATTCATACAATATAGGAAAAATCATATTTTAATAAATATCACTAAATGTTCATGTTTATAGAATTGGAGTAAACCAATACAAGTTTGTCAGGGTGAACAAAACAAAGTTTATTCAATAAAAAAATCAGTTGAAAAAGTGTACTTAGTGGTTTCTCTTCATTTAGCAGTTTACTTTTTTGATCTTGAGAGACACAACAGATTGACAGGGTTAGATGTATATTTTTATTTGAAAAACATTGTAGGTAAAGAAGTTGAGGTCCCAGAAGCACCAAGTTCAGGAAATGCTTGCACCTCATAGTTCTTTGGAAGAATCCTCAGGGAATTAGGTTAACACTAGCAGCTGTAGATCAGAATTTAGGGTTAACGTAGATGGTTAAAGTATTATAGGTTTGTGGGATTAGAAGTTAATGCTGTTTTCTTTTTTCATAAAGGGTCACAACTATGTAGTAACACAATGTGACATTGCGAATGTAACTCTAATATAATGGGACCACTTCTGGGCCAGTCTTAAAAGACTCATCTGTGCAATATTTTTGAGAAGATACTTAAATCTTTACAAAAACATGTTGAAGATCATCACATCAGTGGAGCATAATAGATGTTCAGTTTAGAGAATCCTTTTACCCACCTTTGCCCTAAAGTCTCATTGTTCATAGCAGTTGCTCACGTAAAATCTCTTCTCTCACTCCTGGATTCTCATTAATATTGATTCTTCCTCTCTCCAACTCATCTTCTCCTCTCATTCTGGAGGATGTTATATTCTACTGCTAGTAGCATCAGGTTCTTAAAAGGTAAATAGATTTAGTGATTCATGGCTCATTCCAATTATTCAGCTCTACCAATTTTGAGGATTGTTATAAAAAAAATCTTGGAGCTAACCAGGTAAAGCCACAAACCACCTTACAAGCTGGGCATTGGAGGAGGTATGTGGGGTTGTAGACATAGTCATAGGGCAAAATTTTTGTCTTGTTCTATAAGTTGACTGTGCGTATGTGTGTGTGTTCCTCAAAAGACAGCGCCATGCCTAGCACATAAGCGTTCAGTAGATCCTTGTACATGAAAGTGGTATTCTGTGTCCCTTCAGTTCCTTAAAAGAACGTTTTCTTTCTCTTTTAAAGAAAAGTAGAATTTTTGTTAAAAATTATCTGTAGGGGTTTGATGTGACTGTGTCAGCTTCAACTGATCCTCCTTGTTGTTATTGTTAGGTGCCAATTCATAGCGACCCTATCTATGCACGACAAGAATAAAACATTGCCCAGTCCTGCACCATCCTCACAATCCTTGCTGTGCTTGAGTCCATATTACAGCCATTGTGTCAGTCCGTTTCATTTCATTTCAAAAAAGAGATATTCCTCTTTTTTGCTGACCCTCTATTTTACCAGGCATGATGTCCTTCACTAGGCACTGGTCCCTCTTGATAACATGCCCGAAGTACATGAGATGAAGTCTTGCCATTTTCGCTTCTAAGGAGCATTCTGGCTGTACTTCGTCCAAGACAGATTTGTTTGTTCTTCTCTCAGTTGATGGTATATTCAGTTTTCTTTGTCAGCACCTTCAAAGGCATCAATTTTGGGGTCTTCCTTACTCACTATCCAGCTTTACATGCATATGAGGCGATTGAAAATGTCATGGCTTAGGTCAGGCACAATCTTCCTTAACCAAAAAAAAAAACCAAACCCACTGCCTTCGAGTTGATTCCGACTCATAGCGACTCTATGGGACAGAGTAGAACTGCTCCACAGAGTTTCCAGGGAGCATCTGACGGATTTGAACTGCCAACCTCTTGGTTAGCAGCCTTAGCACTTAAGCACTACGCCACCAGGGTTTCCATCTTCCTTAAACCGTGATATATATTTTGTGGAACAGAGGTGATAGGGATCCAATTTCACAGTCTTTTCAAATCCTGTGGAAACCCCTGGTGGCGTAGTGGTTAAGTGCTAAGGCTGCTGACCAAAGGGTCGGCAGTTCATATCCGCCAGGCACTCCTTGGAAACTCTATGGGGCAGTTCTACTCTGTCGTATAGGGTCGCTATAAGTCAGAATCCACTCAGCGGCGCTGGGTTTTGGTTCAAATCCTATAACATCTTTGGAAGTTTGTATAAAAATGCAATACATAGAGATTAAAAAAAATGATTCTTATCTTATATTTTATTCTAAATTTTTATTTAGTTTGTTCTTGTTGAGAATATACACAGCAGAACACACCAACTACACAGTTTCTACCTGTACAATTTAGTGACTTTGATTACATTCCTCAAATTGTGCAACCCTTCTCACCCTCCTTTTCTGAGTTGTTCCTGCCCTATTAAAATATACTCACTGCCTGTAGCTAATCTTTAATTCCAAAATTTTGTTACTGTCCATTTTTGAAAGAATTTTTCTAAGAAATCCTGAAGGTTTTGTTCCATGTAGTAAAGAGTAATCTTGGACTTTGAGAAATTCATTTAGAAGCTTGAAGTTTCTCATTCCCATGTCTAGTATTCTTAGTCTTGAGGATATGTATGTTAGAACTAGCCTTTCGAGAACAGAGATATTTAAAGTAACACCTTGTGTAGTCTAACACCCCGTCATTGTGTATAAAGGGTTGCAGGTGCATTAGGCCCGTGTGGGGGGGGGGCATGATAACCTACTCCCACTGGAAGCTGGCAGTTGCCTTGCCGTTCCCTTGTGTCCCCTTCTCCGAAAGTCTACGTATTTCCAGCACAGTTTCTTTCAGCCACGATTCATGCCCTGTGAACTATGCGCTCAGCATGCATTGATGTGTATGATGTCAGAAGTCTGCTAGTCAAAGATGCATCCTTAACCATGGCCTCCAAGATGCCTTAAATATCGTCAAATATATATTTTACCGTCAATCACAATATTTAATCTTTTCTTTGTACCAGGTCCATCACTATCAGCTTTAGCCACCATGGGTCAAGATCGTTTGCCACAGTACAAAAGACATGGCAGAAAGAGAGACGGCAGGATAGTAAACCCCAGTTGTTAGAAAACATATCCAAGTAAGGCTAGTGTCTTAGAGAATTCACTGGCTGAGAGAGCTTGTAGTGTAGTGTGTTTGTGCTTACTGACCAGGTATAAATAGATTGCCATATAGCGCTGGTTGGCAAAGACTAAAGCATTACACACAGCATGACGTGTAATGCACTAACAAGGTACTGTAACGGTTCTCAGACTTTTTGACCTTAAAGATTATTGAGGACCCAAAGAACTTTTATTTATGTCAGTTATACCTGTTGATATTTATCATATTAAAAATTAAAAGTGGGAAATTAAAAAAATTATTAATCCATTTAAAATACACCAATAATAAATCTACCACATGGTATCATCACTAATATGTTTTTATGACAAGTAACAATTTTTTTCCAAAACAGAAAGTATTAGTGAGGAGGGTGGCAGTGTTTTACATTTTTGGAAGTCTCTTTAGTGTCTGGCTTATTAGAAGACAGCTAGATTCTCCTGCTTCTGGGTTAAGTTTGTTATGCTGCGTTCTTTTGGTTGAAATATATGAAGGATATTTGGCCTCACACAGATACGTAGTTAGAAAAGGAAGGAATATTTTAATAGCATTTTCAAGTACTTTTGGATATTCTTTGATACTTGACCAAAACTTAGCAAATGGTAGTTTCCTCAAAGATGAGTTGCAGCATGGAATCTTAAGATGTATCAATAAACATTGCTTATTCAGTTACATTAAAATCCATTGGTTTATCTTGTACTTTGAATCTTTTACTCGTGCATGATTTCATAACATTATGCATTAAGTATTTGGAAAATATTGACTCACCGAGTTATGGGCATCTCAAATGTTGACATATTTCATTCTATAATAATAATAAAAAAAAAACTTAATATCACCACTAATCACATCAGAATAGTCTTTAAGTATTGGGAAACTGTTACGTTGAGCTCACAATGGCAGATGCAACTTTTCCAAAATTCTAATATTTGCTGGGCAAAGAGCAGCTGCCAGTTATTTCCCTTGAAGTGATGGTCTCACTCGGTTCAGTTTTGAGAAAATGTCTGTCAGAAACATAAGTCTGAATAACCATACCCTGCAAGTTGTTCTTTCAAGTGAAAATGGTGTTCCATGAAAAAAAAAAAATAGCTAGTTCAGCTTTGAGCTCAAACAGTAGTACCAGTGCTTCTCCCTGGGACAACTATTTTGCTTTGGTATAGAGCATGAGTGATTTATGTTTTACATTTCTCATTTGGCCACACAGAATATTATAAAGGGTTGAGACTGAATAAAATTATTGTTAGTGCTTAATTGAAGGCATTGCTTAGTGAAATTGGATTTTTTTTTTTTTTTTTTTTAACTATGAGTACATGGCAGTGAAGACTGTAAAGGCTACTGCAACTTAGTGCCACCACCTTGACTTTGGCTGAGGTGCCAGGAGTTCACCTACTACTGCCTTTGTGCCAAAGGACCCTGGGTGGCGCAAACGGTTTGTGCTCGACTACTAACCTAAAGGCAGACAGTTTGAACCCATCCAGTGGTGCGGTGGAAAAAAGGCCTGGAGATCTGCTTCTGTAAAGATTACATCAAGAAGACCCTACGGAGTAGTTCTACTCTGTAACACAGCAGGTTGCCGCGAGTCAGAATCGACTTGACCACAATGAGTTTGGTTTTTTGGTTTCGCCTTTGTACTGCCAATGCAAATATCAACACAGTGAGAAAGGCAAATGACATCGTAGTATTAAGAAAATAGTTTTTACCTCACGGACTATTTGAGAAAGTCGTGGGGATCCGCACAGGTCCATGGAGTATACTTTGAGAAATGCTGGTGTACTGTAATAGAATGTTAGATTCTTTTTTTTTTTTTTTAGAGACAAATAGCCATGTGATTAATTAGTGCTATGTGGGATGGCTTAAGAGTATGCATGCAGTATTTTAAAATAAATAATAAGCTCATTAAAATTCTTTAGTTTTATATCATACATTTTTTTGCTTATATGCAAGTTCAAGTTGAAGTTGAATAAAATTAGAACAAGTCCATAAGAGCTGAAGTATGACTTTGAGTACCTCCTGCATGAATTTAGAGACCATCTCAAGAATAGATTGGACGCATTGAAAACAATGACCAAAGACCAGACGAGTTGTGGAATGACATCAAGGACATCACACATGAAGAAAGCAAGAGGTCGTTAAAAAGACAGGAAAGAAAGAAAAGACCAAAATGGATGTCAAAAGAGACTCTGAAACTTGCTCTTGAATGTTGAGTAGCTAAAGCCAAAGGAAGAAATGATGTAGTGAAAGAGCTGAACAGAAGATTCCAAAAGGTAGCTCGAGAAGACAAAGTAAAGTATTGTACTGAAAAAGACTTGGAGACAGAAAACCAAAAGGGAAGAACACGCTCAGCATTTCTCAAGCTCAAAGAACTGAAGAAAAAATTTCAGGCCCTGAGTTGCAGTATCGAAGGATTCTATGGGGAAAATACTAAACACGGGAAGGATCAAAATGAATGTGGAAGGAATGCACAGAGTCACTGTTCCAAAAAGAACTGATTGGTTTTCAGCCACTTCAGGAGATAGCAGGTGTTTAAGAACTGATGATAATGAAGGAACAGGTCCAAGCTGCACTGAAGGCATTGGCGAAAAACAAGTCTCCAGGGATTGACAATACCAATTGAGATATTTCAACAAAAGGATCCAGCGCCGAAAGTGCTCATTTGTCTATGCCAGGAAATTTGGAAGACAGCCACCTGGCCAACCAACTTGAAGAGATCCATATTTGTACCCATTTCCAAGAAAGGATACGACCGAATGTGGAAATTATTGCACAATATCAATATCACACATAAGTAAAATTTTGCTGAAGATCATTCTAAAGTGGTACGTCAACAGTACGTCAACAGGTGTCTGCCAGAAATTCAAACCAGATTTAGAAGAGGACGTGGAACCAGGGATATCATTGCTGACGTCAGATGAATCCTGGCTGAAAGCAAAGAATACCAGAAAGATGCTTACCCGTGTTTTATTGACTATGCAGAGGCATTTGACTGTGTAGATCATGACAAATTATGAATAACATTTCAAAAATGGGAATTCCTAAACACTTAATTGTCCTCATGAGGAACCTGTACATAGACCAAGAGGCAGTTGTTTAAACAGAACAAGGAGATACTGCGTGGTTTGAAGTCAGGAAAGGTATGTGTTAGGGTTGTATCCTTTCACCATACTTACTCTATCTGTATGCTGAGCAAATAATCCTAGAAGCTGGACTATATGAAGAAGAATGTGGCATCAGGATTGGTGGAAGACTCATTGACAACCTGCGTTACGCAGATGACACAACCTTGCTTGCTGAAAGCGAAGAGGACTTGAAGCACTTACTGATGAAGATCAAAGACTACAGCCTTCAGTTTGGATTACACCTCAACATAAAGAAAACAAAAATCCTCACAAGTGGACCAAAAAGCACCATCATGATAAAGGAGAAAAGATTGAGGTTGTCAAGATTTTCATTTTACTTGGATCCACAGTCAATGCCCATGGAAGCAGTAGTCAAGAAATCAAATGACATATTGCATTTGGCAAATTGGCTGCAAAAGACCTCTTTAAAGTGTTAGAAAGCAAACATGTCACTTTGAGGACTCAGGTGTGCCTGACCCAAGCCATGATGTTTTCAAATGCCTTATGTGCATGCGAAAGCTGGACAATGAATAAAGAAGACCGAAGAAGAATAGACGCCTTTGAATTACGGTGTTTGCAAAGAATATTTAAAACACCGTGGACTGCGAAAAGAATGAACAAATCTGTCTTAGAAGAAGTGCAGCCAGAATGCTTCTTAGAAGCGAGGATGGCGAGAATTCGTCTCGCTTACTTTGGACTTGTTGTCAGGAGGGACCAGTCCCTGGAGAAGGACATTTTGTTTGGTGAAGTAAAAGCTCAGTGAAAAAGAGGAAGACCCTCGGTGAGATGGATTGACAGAATGACTGCAGCAGTGGGCTCAAACATAACAATGATTGTGAGGATGGCACAGGACCAGGCAGTGTTCCATTCTGTTGTACATTGGGTCACTAGGAGTGGGAACTGACTCGATGGCAGATAACAGCAACAACAAAATTTTTTTTAATCACAAAATTAACATATCCTGGACCTAAAAACTCAAACAGTGCAGAAGTGTATAAGAAGTGTCTTCCACCTCATACTCACCCACCAAATATTTCATTTTATTTATATATTTAATTTTTATTGTGCTTTAAGTGAAAGTTTATAAACCAAGTCAGACTCATACAAAAACTTACACACACCTTGCTGTATAGTCTTAGTTGCTCTCACCCTAATGAGACAGCACACTCCTTCCCTCCACTGTCTGTTTTTGTGTCCATTTGGCCAGCTTCTGACCCCCTCTGCCCTCTCATCTCCTCTCCAGACAGGAGCTGCCAACATAGTCTCATGTGTCTACTTGATCCAAGAAGCTCATTCTTTACCAGTATCATTTTCTATCCCATAGTCAAGTCCAATCCCTGTCTGAAGAGTTGCCTTTGGGAATGGTTCTTGTCTTGGTCTAACAGAAGGTCTGGGGACCATGACCTCCAGGGTTATTCTAGTCTCAGTTAGACCATTAACCCACAGCTCTCCTGCTCCCTCAGGGGTTCTCTGTTGTGTTCCCTGTCAGGGCAGTCATTGGTTGTAGCCGGGCACCATATAGTTCTTCTGGTCTCAGGCTGATGTAGTCTCTGGTTTATGTGGCCCTTTTTGTTCTCATGCACTCATAATTACCTTGTGTCTTTGGTGTTCTTCATTCTCCTTTGCTCCAGGTGGGCTGAGACCAATTGATGCATCGTAGATGGCTGCTTGCTAGCATTTAAGACCCCAGATGCCACTCTCCAAAGTGGAACGCAGAATGTTTTCTTACTAAATTTCATTATGCCAGTTGACCTAGATGTCCCCTGAAACCATGGTCCCCAAACCTCCGCCCCTGCTACGCTGACCTTCGAAGCGTTCAGTTTATTCAGGAAACTTGTTTGCTTTTGGTTTAGTCCATCCAGTTGTGCTGACCTCTCCTGTATTGTGTGTTGTCTTTCCCTTCACATAAAATAGTTGTTATCTATTATCTAATTAGTGAAAACCCCTCTCCCTCCCTCCCTCCCTGCTCTCGTGACTATCAAGGAATATTTTCTTCTCTGTTTAAGCTATTTCTTGAGTTCTTACAATAGTGGTCTCATACAATATTTGTCCCTTTGCAGCTGACTAATTTCACTCAGCATAATGCCTTCCAGATTCCTCTATGTTATGAAAGGTTTCATGGGTTCATCAGTGTTCTTTATCGATGCATAGTGTTCCATTGTGTGACTATACCATAATTTATTTATCCATTCATCAGTTGATGGGCACCTTGGTTGCTTCCATCTTTTTGCTGTTGTAAGCAGTGCTGTGGTGAACATGGGTGTGCATTCATCTGTTTGTGTAAAGGCTCTTATTTCTCTAGGATGTATTCCAAGGAGTGGGATTGCTGGATCGTATGGTAGTTCTATTTGTAGTTGTTTAAGGAAGCTCCAAATCGATTTCTAAAGTGGTTGTACCATTTTACATTTCTACCAGCAGTGTATAAGTGTTCCAGTCTCTCTACAACTTCTCCAAAATTTATTATTTTGTGCTTTTTGGATTAATTCCAGCCTTGTTGGAGTGAGATGGAATCTCATTGTAGTTTTGATTTGCATTTCTCTAATGGCTAATGATAGTGAGCATTTCCTCATGTATCTGTTAGCTACCTGAACGTCTTCTTTAGTGAAGTGGTTGTTCATCCTTTGCCCATTTTTTAATTGGGTTATTTGTCTTTTTGTAGTTGAGTTTTTACAGTATCATGTAGATTTTAGAGATCAGACACTGACCGAAATGTCATAGCTAAAAACTTTTTCCCAGTCTGTAGGTAATCGTTTTACTCTTTTGGTGAAGTCTTTGGAAGAGCATAGGTGTTTGATTTTTAGGAGCTCCCAGTTATCTAGTTTCTCTTCTTTGCTGTAAGTAATGTTTTGTGTACTGTTAATGCCATGTATTAGGGCTCCCAGTGTTGCCCCTATTTTTTCTTCCACGATCTTCATCATTTTAGATTTTATATTTAAGTCTTTGATCCATTTTGAATTTTTGTGCATGGTGTGAGGTATGGGTCTTGTTTCATTTTTTTGCAGATGGATATCCAGTTATGCCAGCACCATTTGTTAAAAAGACTATCTTTTCCCCAATTATCTGACACTGGGCCTTTGTCAAATATCAGCTGCTCATATATGGATGGATTTATATCTGGGTTCTCAATTCTGTTCCATTGGTCTATGTGCCTGTTGTTGTACCAATGCCAGGCTGTTTTGACTCCTGTGGCGGTATAATAGGTTCTAATACCAGGTAGTGTGAGACCTCCCACTTTGTTCTTCTTTTTCAGTAATGCTTTACTTATCTGGGGCCTTTTTCCCTTCCATATGAAGTTGGTGATTTGTTTATCTTATTAAAAAATGTTGTTGGAATTTGGATTGGAATTGAGTTTGTCTATAGATTTTTTTTTTATAGATGCATCGTTTTATTTTTAATAGTTTTGTTGTGTATTGTTCTAGACTACTTTCTAATCACAAAGTCTGCATGCCTGTGTATTTTTTTTTTTTTAAACTAATCATGCTGTAAATATTCTACAACTTACTTTAAAAAATGACAATTTAATATAGGCATCTTACCACACCTGTTACATGGATCTATCTCTTTTTATTTGTTATTTCATAGCATGTCTATACCATGATTTTTTAAAGCTGTTTCCCAAGATTTGTGTTATTTCTAATTTAATGTTGTTCAGTAATGTTGTAGTCAACATCCTGGTACATATAACCTATGAATTTGTGTAAATATTTCTGTAATTTAGCTTGCCTAAAGTAGAATTGTTTGGAGGGACACATTAAACATTTTTATATGTCTTGCAACATTGGCCACCAGAGAGGTTATACCAGTTATATTCCCACAAAATATGTATGAATGTGCTATACCCAACCTTACCTTCACTGGATATTGTAATTAACACTTTTTTCAATCTTGTAGGTGGAAAAGAATTTCTCGTTTTATTTTGCATTTACTTGGGCACTGTTTAAGTTGAACATGTTTTCATATGATTATTAGCAATTGTTATTCTTGTTCTAATTTGTAAGTAGCCTGTTCATGGTTTTGCTATTTTTCTATTGATTTTTTTGTGTTTTCCTATTAATTTGTAGAGTTCTTTGTATATTTGGCAAAATTAATGTTTTCGTTTCAGTTTATCTTGTAACTTGGTTTATGGTTCTTTTTGCCACATAGAAAATCTTTTTATATATATTTAAAATTTTATTTTTGTGACATACTTTTTCAAAAGAAAACTTAGTGTTGGTTATGTAAATATAAGCTAAACTTAAAATTGGGTTAAGCAGCCTTCATCTTCCACTTCACGAGGGCAGGGAATAGGGCTTTCAGTTTCCAAATAATTTCTCCCTGAACTCTGAGTCAGAGGGAAAAAAAACACACCAAACCGGTTACCTTCAAGTTGATCCCAACCTATAAGGGTTGGATGTAATGCCCAGCTGCCACTGACTACTGATAGGACCTTAAGCAAATCCTTTAACCTCTTTGAGCTCCTTTTATTAATTTGTAAAATTAAATAATAATGCGTGTTAAGAACACGTTCCCCAAATTGAGATCCCCCAGTTACCTGGGGGAATTAATAGGTATTCTGTTTAAAGAGGGCCAGCTTACCTGGAGGAACACAGGGTTAACTCCAGCTAAACAGGTGACTGTGCGAGCATTCTCAGAGCCTGTAACATGCTAGTCTGCATTGTGGAGCAATAAGAAGGTACGGTTTCCAGCGTTATTTCTAGAGAGAAAGCCTTTACTGTGGTGTATTTCACAGGTATTGTTTTTCAAAACGCATTTTCGGAATTGCTGTCTGAAAGTTACCGTGAGGGTTAAATAAAATGATAAAATATGTGACAGATTTTCACTCAGGTGGTATTCAGTATCTGCTTGTTGAATGTTGTCTTCGTTACCTAGTGCTGCCATAACAGAAGTATCCCAAGTGGGTGGCTTTACAGAACAGGAATTCGTTTTCGCACAATTAGGAGACTGGAGGCCCGAATTCAGGGCTTGACTCTAGAGGGAGGCCCTTCTTTCTCTAGTTCAGCTTCTAGGTGTTGTTGGGTGCTGGCAATCAGCTTTGACTGAGAAGCTGCCAGCAGTAAGAGCCCGGGTGGTACAGTGGTTAAGCGCTCTGCTGCTGATGGAGAGGTCACGGTTTGAACACACCAGCCACTCCTGGTGAGAAAGATGTGCCAGCCTGCTTCTGTAAAGATTGTTGTTGGTCTTATGTGCTTTTAAGTCAGTTCCAACTTAGAGGCCCTTTGTACAACAGAACGAAGCACTGCAGAGACGTGCACCACCCTCACAATCATTATATTTCAGCCCGTTGTTGCAGCCACTGTGTCAGTCCTTCCTCTTTTTTGCTGACCTTCTACCTTATCAAGGATGATGGCCTTCTCCAGGGACTGGTCCCTCCTGGTAACATATCCAAAGTACGTGAGATGAATGCTTGCCATCCTCGCTTCTGAGGAGCTGTACCGCTTCCAAGACAGATTTGTTCATTCTTTTGGCAGTCCATTCAGTATTCTTCGCCAACACCACAATTCAAATGGTGTGAGTTCTTCTGGCAGTCCATGGTATATTCAGTATTCTTCACCAACACCATAATTCAAAGTCATCTATTCTTCTTCGGTCTTCCTTATTCATTGTCCAGCTTTTAAATGCATATGAGGCGATTGAAAACACCATGGCTTGGGTCAGGTGCACCTTAGTCCTCAAAGGGACATCTTTGCTTTTTAACACTTTAAAGAGGTCTTTTGCAACACATTTGTCCAATGCAATATGTCGTTTGATTTCTTGACTGCTGCCTCCATGGACGTTGATTGTGGATCCAAGTAAAATGAAATCCTGACAACTTCAGTCTTTTTTCTGTTTGTCATGATGTTGCTTGGAAACCCTATAGGGCAGTTCTGCTCTTTTTGCTTGTTTTAACAACAACAAAAAGCAGTACTGTAGAGGTGATTCTCACTGACAGTGACCCTGTAGGACAAAGTAGAGCTGCCCCATAGGGTTTCCAAGGCTGTGATCTTTATGGAAGCAGACTGCCATATCTTTCTCCCATGGAGCAGCTGGTGGGTTCAAACTGCCCACCTTTCAGTTAGCAGCCGAGCTCTTAACCACTGCACCACCAGAGCTCCATTTATAGGTACATGGGTTAGGATTTCAACACATATTTTTTGGGGACACATTCAATCCACACCAAATAAGAAAACTTTATATGTTTATAGGAATTTCTTTATGTCTATTGATCACCTGAATTATTTCATATATTTAGGAATTAAGTGGTATTGTTTTTATTTAAAATTTTGTCTATATATAATACGTCTCTGTTTATTATACACATATATACATATGTGTGCCTTTTATCATTAATTTTTGTCTTTATGAAGGGCAGATTATTTATCTCATAACCAGTTAGTTATTTGGAGACAGTAGCATTGTGTAAAGATTATGGGCTTTATAGAGTTTGAATTCCTGACTTGTCATGTATTTGCTCTGTGACTTTGGGCAGGTTATTTAATGCCCGGACTTGAGTTGATTGTCTTGTAAAGCGGAGATGACCTTCTCATTGCCTTGAGAAGTGCTGTCCTATAGCAAATCCTTGGTCAGTGGCAGTTATCGTGTCACAGATTGGCCACAGCTTGGGTCAGGAAACGGGGGTTCTGTCCAGGGTGTATCACTGAGAGGTGTGGCCTGGGGCACATCATGGAATTCTCCAGGCCTGCTTTCATTTGCAAAACAAGGGGTTAGACTAAGCAAACACCTGTTTTTCCAGCTCTGTAATTTTCTGATTCTTTGACATGGCTTCCAAGTATTGAGAATGTTGTCAGTAAGATAAGCTGGAGATAGCGTATGGCCGATTTTAACATATTGATAAAACTTTCCCTAAAATGGCTACTTAACCTTCCCCTCTTCCCCAGTCAAAGTAATGAGACATTGTGGTGATTTCTGTTCTAGGAATTAAAGCCGTCTTCATCTAGTGTACCAGTACCAGTTGCCCTCCAGTTGACCCTGACTCATGATAACCCCCTGTGTGTCAAAGTAGAACTGTGATCCATAGGGTTTTTAATGTCTGATATTTCGGAATTAGATTGCTAGGCCTTTCTTCCATCATCTGGTGTAGAGAGATTATAAAAAGTGGTTTCAAATATAAAGAATCATATTTTAAAATTTTATGTTAAATTGATTTCTACTCACTTTGGCTTAGGTGCATATATGAGTCTTTATTCTTTTAAATCCTTTATATCATAGACAGAGCTTGGATGTGTCAAGACAGGGTCGATTGAAAGCAGTGTATGCATGTGACTGATACCTTATTTTTACCACAATAACTGCGTTCTGATCTTGTAACTCTGTTTCTATGACTTCTCTGATAATGATTTTTTATCTAAGCCAGGCATAGGTGTCTAAATTTTATCTACACTGAGCTGCATGATGAATGTAAACATTTTAATAGTGTTGTTATTGATTAAAAGTGAAAAGCCCGAGAGCTTTTAAAAAACATGGTGAGTTTAGGTCAGGAAGGGTGAGATAATTAAAACTGAATGCTTTGGAGGGTTATAGTTAGGGCGCCTCTTACTTCTGACTCTAGGTTTTATGACATCAATAGTGTTTCCCAGCTGCTCTTTTTGTGTTTTCATGAAAGAGGGTATTTTTGTACAATGCCCGGTGGATCCTAAAATGGACAGTTAACTACACTGGAAGAACTTTCAAAGTAATTCTGAGATTCATAAACTCATTTCTTTCTGTGTTATCTTAGTAGGCATAATTTGTTTTCAGCTCATTAATTTTTTCTTGAAATTTAAGCCATATTGATAGAGAAGATTGAAACTTTAAGTATGATTCATTTTCATGAAAATACTTAATGAAATTTTATTTCAGAAATTGTGACTTTTAATTCTTCATAATTTTTGATTTCATTGCCCTCAGAGAAAAGATGTTATAGTTGCCATTTGATCAGTTTATATTTCCAGTTTCAGTCTTAACATTTCTACTTCTTTGAACAAATTGGTTGTGCTCTCCCTTTTTTTCCTGGTTATTTTGAGTTCAGGGAGTTGTCTTTCTCATTAATAAGAAAGTATAGTGTCGTGACCTGGGAAGGTCTCTTAGGGCCCTTTAATTCCATAATGTCCTTGATCTGACGAAGCCGCTCAGCAAATCTCTTCACAATTTCCACGACCAAGCCATCTGCCTGCATTAAAATAAATCAAATCTGCTTACTCCGTCAATGTCTAACAAATATTCTATAAACTGATGATGATGAAGACCAGGAAAATGAAAATAATTTGCAGTCTCGAGCACTTCCTCTTGCATTCTCAGCTCAGATTCTCTCGACGTGTGGAAGTTGGCGTGCCAGCTTTCCCTGATGTGAATAAAAGGGTAGTGGAACTTCCCCCCCCACCCGTTTAGTTCCAGTTATCCCAACCATGGCAAGTAAACTAATTCAGCTTTTCCATGTTTAAACATCTCAAAACCTTTACGTGCCCTCCTGCCTCACATGTGCCAGCTAATTAGGTGGGTGAACACATGGGATCGCCTACTTGTACAGCATGATGCTGCCCCGTCTACACAGTCTGATTTTACGTATGGGAATTTTTACATGTGGTTCTCTCTAGACGCACAAGATTTGTCTTTGACATAAAAATATTTAAAAGAAAAAAGAGGCACACGTGTAGCCCAAGCCAAGGCGGGTAGAGATCAGCTTTAAGATAACGTAAAAAACGAGATTCTTTATCTTTGATAGATAGGTGCTGTTGAGTCCGCTCTGACTCGTGGCACCCTAACGTACAGCAGAATGAAATGTTGCCGGATCCTGCATCATCCTTGTGCTCGCCAGCATGTTGAAGTCCTTTATGGTGGCCATTGTGCCGGTCCATCTCACCGAGGATCTGCTTCACCCTTGCTGGTCTCTACTTTACCAGGCATGACACCCTCCTCCAGTGACTGATCCCTTCTGTTGATGTGTCTAAAGCCTATAAGGTTTTCGTTGCCTAATTTTCAGAAGTAGATAACCAGGCCCTTCTTCCTAATATGTCTTAGTCTGGAAGCTCTGCTGAAAGCTGCCCACCATGGGTGTCCCTGCTCGTATTTGAAACACCGGTGACATAGCTTCTAGCATCACAGTAACGTGTAAGCCATAACAGTGCAACAGACTGACAGGTGGTGATTATATATGGTATATATATGGTTATCTATGGTGTATGGTACAAAAAAACAAAACCTGTTGCCATTGAGTGGATTCCGACTCATAGCAACTCTATAAGAGAGTAGAACTGCCCCATAGGGTTTCAAGGAGTGGCTGGTGGATTCAAACTGCTGACTGTTTGGTTAGCAGCCGTAGCTCTTAATTATCGTACCACGTAAATCTCAGGTAGACTGGTTTTGTGTCCAGGCTCAAGCTTCTGGTGTTTTACAGACTTTGGAGGCTATAGATTGTGGCAGCCTCATGCTGTATAAGTGGGTGATCCCATGGCGTTCTTGGGGTGGGGGGGAATCACCTCTGCTAACTGTTGAATTATTTTTTCTCTCAGTGATCTTCTTACTATCTTTTCTTTTCCTCATCAACTTCCTTATTTATATCTTTATCATTTTACACTTATGTCATTCAAACAGTATTCTACCTGGTCTTTACTTCAGCCTTTCTTCTGTTTGGTCCATCCTGTACTCTCTGCCAGGTTGGTTTCTGTCAAGCAATGTTGTCATTGTTGTTGTGTGCTGTTGAATCGATTTTCGACTCTTAACAACCTTATATGATAGTAGAGCTGCCCTATAGGGTTTCCTAGGCTATAATCTTTATGGGAGCAGATTGCCAGGTCTTTCCCCTGCATAGTGGCCAGTGGGTTCCAACCAGCAAACTTTCAGTTAGCGGCTGAGTGCTTAACCATTGTGCCACTAGGGCACCTTTCAACAAAAACAGCAACAAAAACAACAGCAAACTCTAAAAATCTTACAGTTTATTCCAAAGTTTTTAGTGTCTTTTTTGTTGTCGTTGTTAGGTGCCGTCCAGTTGGTTCTAGTTCATAGCAACCCTGTCCACAACAGAATGAAACATTGCCCAGTCCTGTGCCATCCTCACAATTCTTTCTATGCTTGAGTGCATTGTTGCAACCACTGTGTCAATCCATCTCCTTGAGGGTCTTCTTTTTCGTTGACCCTCTGTTTTACCAAGCATGATGTCCTTCTCCAGGGACTGATCCCTCCTGATAACATGTCCAAAGTATGTGAGACCTAGTCTCGTCATCCTTGCTTGTAAGGAGCATTCTGGCTGCACTTCTTCTGAGACAGACTTGTTTGTTCTTTTGGCAGTCCATGGTATAGTCAATATTCTTCATCAACACCACAGTTCAAAGGCATCAGTTCTTCTTCAGTTTTTCTTGCTCATTGTCCAGCTTTCACGTGCATATGAGGCGAATGAAAACACCATGGCTTGGGTCAGGCAAACCTTAGTCCTCAAGGTGACATCTTTGCTTTTCAACACTTTAAAGAAGTCTTTTGGAGCCAATTTGCCCAATACAATGCATCTTTTGATTTCTTGACTGCTGCTTCCATGGGTGTTGATTATGGATCCAAGTAAAATGAAATCCTTGACATCTTCAATCTTTTCTCCGTTTATCATGATGTTGCTCATTGGTCCACTTGTGAGGATTTTTGTTTTCTTTATGTTGAGGTGCAATCTGTACTGAAGGCTGTGGTCATGGATCTTCATCAGTAAGTGCTTCAAGTCCTCTTCGCTTTCAGCAAGCAAGGTTGTGTCATCTGCATAACGCAGGCTGTTAATGAGTCTTCTTCCAATCCTCATGCCTCGTTCTTCATATAGTCCAGTTTCTCAGATTATTTGGTCAGCATACAGATTAAATAGGTATGGTGAAAGGATACAGCCCTGACGCACACCTCTCCTGACTTTAAACCTTATGGTATCCCCTTGTCTTGTTCAAGCGCCTACTTCTTGATTCACGTACGGATTCCTAATGAGCACAGTTAAGTGTTCCGGAATTCCCATTCTCCGCGATGTTATCCATAATTTGTTATGATCCACACAGTCCAATGCCTTTGCGTAGTCAATAAAACACAGGTAAACACCTTTCTGGTATTCTGTGCTTTCAGCCAGGATCCATCTGACATCAGCAATGATATCCCTGCTTCCACGTCCTCTTCTAAATCCAGCTTGAATTTCTGGCGGTTCCTTGTAGATGTACTGCTGCGGCCACTTTTAATGATCTTCAGCAAAATTTTGCTTGCATGTGATGTTAATGATATTGTTCGATAATTTCCTCATTCAGTTGGATCACCTTTTTTAGGAATAGGCATAAATATGGATCTCTTCAAGTTGGTTGGCCAGGTAGCTGTCTTCCAAATCTGTTGGCATAGACGAGTGAGCACTTCCAGAAACATCTCAATTGGTATTCTGTCAATTCCCAGAGCCTTGTTTTTCGCTTATGCCTTCAGTGCAGCTTGGACTTCTTCCTTCAGTAACGTTGGTTCCTGATCACATCTGCCTCTTGAAATGGTTGAATGTCGACCAATTCTTTTTGGTATAGTGACTCTGTGTATTCCTTTCATCTTCTTTTGGTGCTTCCTGCATTGTTTAATATTTTCCCCATAGAATCCTTCAGTATTGCAACTTGAATTTTTCAGTTTGAGAAATACTGAGTGTGTTCTTGCTTTTTGGTTTTCTGTCTCCAGGACTTTGCACATGTCATCATAATACTTTGAAATCTCAAGCCACCCTTTGAAATCTTCTGTTCAGCCCTTTTACTTCATCACTTTTTCTTTTTGCTTTAAGTACTCGACGTACAAGAGCAAGTTTCAGTCTCTTCTGACATTCATTTAGGTCTTTTCTTTCTCTCCTGTCTTTCAGTGACCTCTTGCTTTCTTCATATATGATGTCCTCAATGTCATTCCACGGTCATCTGGTCCTCAGTCATTAGTGTTCAACGCGCCAAATCTTTTCCTGGGATGGTCTCTAAATTCAGGTGAAATATACTCAAGGTCTTACTTTGACTTTCGTGGACTTGTTCTAATTTTCTTCTGTTTCAGCTTGAACTTGCATGTGAGTAATTGATGGTCTGATCCACAGTTGGCCCTTGGCCTTGTTCTGACTGATGATACTGAGCTTTTCTATCGTCTCTTCTCACAGATGTAGCCGATTTGATTCCTGTGTATTCTGTCCGGCAAGGATAGTTGCCATTTATGTTGGTGAAAAAAGGTATTTGCAATGAAGAAGTCATTGGTCTTGCAAAATTCAGTCATGTGATCTCCAGCATTGTTTCTATCACCAAGGCCATATTTTCCAACTACTGATCCTTCTTCTTTGTTTCCAACTTTCAGATTCCAGTCTCCAGTAATTACCAGTGCATCCTAATTGCACGTTTGATCAATTTCAGACTGCAGAAGTTGGTAAAAATCTTGAGTTTGTTCATCTTTGGCCTTAGCGATTGGTGTGTAAATTTGAATAATAGTCATGTTAACTTGTCTTCCTTGTAGGCATATGAATATTATCCTATCACTGAGAGCATTGTACTTCAGGATAGATCTTGAAATGTCCTTTTTGATAATAAATGCCGTTCCTCTTCAAGTTATCATTCCCAGTGTAGTAGACCATATAACTGTCCAATTCAAAATGACCAATAGCAGTCCATTTCAGCTCACTAATGCCTAGGATATCCATGTTTATGCATTCCATTTCATTTTTGACGATTTCCAATTTTCCTAGATTCATACTTCTTACATTCCAGTTTCTGATTATTAATGGATGTTTGCAGCTGTTTCTTCTAATTTTGAGTTGTGCCACATCAGCGAATGAAGGTCCTGAAAGCTTGATTTCATTCATGCCATTGAAGTTGACTCTACTTTGAGGAGGCAGCTCTTCCTCAGCCGTGTTTTGAGTGCCTTCCAACCTGAGGGGCTCATTTTCCAGCACTATGTCAGGCAGTGTTCTGCTGCTGTTCATAACATTTCCCCTGGCTAGTTCTTTTCAGAAGTAGATCCCAAGGTCCTTCTTCGTATTCTGGCTTAGTCTGGAAGCTCAGCTTAAACCTGTCTACCATGAGTAACCCTGTTTGTATTTGAATACTGGTGGCGTAGCTTTCAGCATCACAGCAACACACAAGCCCCCACAGTACGACAAACTGACAGACGTGGGGGAGTGTCTTCTGTAGCTTTCCCCTGTTCCGCACCCAACACTGCCCTTCCATCAACACTCAACATCTACCTCTTCAGCTCTGCGGCTCTTGTTTCCCATCCAGGTCTCTTTCCTCAGAGATGTTCTTGCATTCAGCTGCTTTCCTTGTGAGATAGCTTCCCTCTGATCCTTTCCTACAGCAGTTACAGTTGGTGCTGCTCCTTGGTACCCACCCCAAGCTGCTGTGCCTTGTTCTTCCACGTTCTTGCAGTCTCCACAGGGTGAGCACGTGGTGCTGTGCACACGACACGTGCGTAAGCTGTGTTTTTAGCAGCCTTTTATCTTGCATTTTTCTTGTGTTAGGTAATATACACTCCTATTCTCTCATTTTATAGGCAAAAAGTTGAAATTTTACGTGTGAAATTGAGATAGTTGTATCAATATTAATGTTTTAACCAAAGCATAGACATGTCTCATTCTCAAAAAATGATAAAAACGCAGGGATTCTTTTGTGCTGTGAGTTGAATTTGCAGTTCGTTGGTACTCTGATTTCAAAAAGCTTCATACGGTTTCTCAGCCTTTTCCTTTAGGCGAACTAAGTTTATAATAGCCTCCCACTATCACCTAACATGGTCCCGCTGCTTTTTTTGTCATTTATACTTAGTTCAGCCTACTGAAGAGCCCTGGCTTATTTATAGACAGATTTTTTCTTTCAGTATTACATATTTCAAAGTTACTGTATTTACTGCAAAAGGTAATAGTGACAAGGACTTTACACTTTTTTACAAGTGTTATGTGCATAAAAACAGTGTAGAAATCTCAAGAGTACTACTTAATGGATTATCACAAGTGAGTACACTGTGTGACCATCATCTAGGTCCAAAGACAGAGCATTGCCAGCATCCCAAGAGCCCAGCAGCCCCCATAACCCTCTAAATCCCTCTACCGTTCTCTCTTACCCGAAAATAACCACTCGAGGACTTCTAATACAGAAGTTGCCTGCTTTTGAAATGGATGGAGATAGAGTCAGTCATTCATTATGCATTCTTTTGTGTGTGGCCTTTTAAATTCAGTGTTATTCATGAGATTTATCCACATTGTTACATGTAGCCGTAGTTCAGTCATCTTCATCGCAGTATAGCATTTCATTGTATGAATAAACACGCCATGATACTGATTTATCTGTTTTACTGCTAATACACATTTGGGTTGTTTTTCAGTTTGAGCTGTAATGAATAACGCTTCTAGGAACGTCCTTGTACGTGTCTTTCGGTGCGTACCAGAGTGCGTGTGTCTGTTGTGTATATATCCAGGAAGCAAACTGTATATATTCAACCTTAGAAGATACTGCCATTTTTCCAAAGTGATTTTGCTAATTTTTATTCCCACTAGCAGTGTATGAGAGTTCCGTTTGCTCTATATCTTTGCAGACAACCCACTGTACGTATGTGCATGTGTGCAGGTGTTTCCTACTGCCCAGATTACGGATGAGATTGCTTTTTCTTCTGTTCATGGGCCGTATAGGTATCCGCTTTTATGAATTGTCTGCTCAAGTCTTTTGGCAGTTTCTTAAAATTAGAGAGTCTATATGCCCCCCCGCCCCTTTTTTTCTGATTTGCATGGGATTTAAAGAGATTTTCTTTGGAATCCTGTCATATTATTAATTATACGTATTGCAGAATCTTCTCTTACTCTGTAACGTGCCTTTCACTCTCTTATTTTGGTGTCTTTTGAAAAATTGAAGTTCTTAATATTGATGTAGTTCAGTTGTAACCCTTTTTTTTTCCTTTTTGACTAATGCTTTTTGTATCTTGGTCTAAGCATTCTTTGCCTACCCCAAGGCCATGGAGATATTTCTGTTATCTTCTAGATATTTTATCTTTCATATTTAGACTGACAGCTCACCTGGAAATGATATCTATTTTTGTATGTGAGTATTTAATGAGAGTTGGGGTCAAGGACTAGAGCTTAATTTTTGTGGTTTCCATTTATTACCTGATCATATTTATGTCCAGTCTTTTTGGTTAGATACATTCTTCAATTCCGTCTTATACTGCGTTTTACCTCCAGAGTCTAGTACAGTTTCTTGCACATGGTTAGTGATCAATAAATGTTTACTAATAACAGGGCAGTTCCTGTTAACAGTGATTAAGCACTCAGCCGCTAACCGAAAGGTCAGCAATTTGAACCCACCAGCCATTCCATGGGAGAAAGACGTGGCAGCCTGCTGCCATAAAGATTTACAGCCTTGGAAACCCTATGAGGCAGTTATACTCTGCCCTGTATAGTCACTGTAAGTTGGAATTGACTTGACGGCCGTGGTTCTACTCTGTCCTGTAGGGTCTCTGTTAGTCAGAATCGACTTGGTGGCACACAGCAACAATAACCAGAGGATTGGGTCGTGAAGATTCATTTCCCAAAGGACACATACAGGCCCAATCAGAAGGCTGTGAAATGTGGCTTTATTCTTTAATAGTATTCGTTGCCTCTGCACAGCATTATTTTCTTCTCTCCCTTTTTGTCTGTTATCTTTTTCCTCCATCTCTGTTTCCGTCACCATTTTTGCAGTCGTTATGGTCTTCTTCTTTATTGTCATCATCATCAGTTGGAACGGAGCTTAAGTTCTAAATCTCATGATCTTAATTTTACCAGCATATAGTAATTTTGTTCAAAAGGAATCATTTTAATGGTGTAATGGTCTTATATATTATTGCGTACCTGGCATCGTAACAGCAGCACCTTACATTTGTTTTTGTGCAAGGAGTTTTAACTGCTGGTCTAAAAATGATTTTTAGGGAGGTCACTGAAATTTACACAAACCTTAGTGGTGTGTGCATTTTATGGAGCCCTGGGAGCAAAGGGGTTAAGAGCTTAGGCTGCTAACCAAAAGGTGGGCGCTTTAAATCCACCAGCTGCTCCTTGGAAACCCCGTGGGGCAGTTCTACCCTGTCCTGTAGGGTCGCTATGAGTTGGAATCAAATTGACTTGATGGCACATGAATTTTATATTTTTCTTTTTCCTGGGGAAGGTATCTCACCAACCTTTTTAAAGTATATCCTTTTATTTTCCAACAAACTGTTGAGAACCTACTCTGTGTACACCAGTTTGCTAGGCACTGTGGGTTATATGAAGATATTCAGTGTGGTACCTGGTCTTAAGAAATTTAATATATGTGTAAAATGGTACCTGGTCTTAAGAAATTTAATATATGTGTAGCTGTTGTGAATTGAATTGTGTCCACCAAAAAGGTGTGTTGGGTTCCTAGCCCCAGTGCCTGTGAATGTGATCCTGTTTGGAAATAGAATTTTCTTATGCTGATGAGGTCATATTGGAATAGGGTAGATCCTAAACCTAAGCAGTTCTGAGTAGTGTCTTATAAATAAGAGCAGAATAGGCACAGACACACACATACTCAGGTCAAAGAGACCATGTGAGGAACTGTCTACAAGCCAAGGAATGCCTGGGGCTACTGACAAGGAGGGACCTTCCCCTAGAGCCAATGCCCTGATTTGGACTTCTCGCCTCCAAAACTGTGAGACAATAAATTCCTATTCTTTAAGTCAGCACTTGGTAACTAAGACAATAGCTGTAGTTAGAATTGTTACAATTTGGAGATTTATGTGAACCAGAAAAGGAGTGATTATGGAGCACTTGTTGTCAGGCTCATGTGAGGAAATAAAAGTACAGATACGTGGTAAAGTGTCACGTGGATAAAGATGCAGCCAGACGGTTAATGACCTTGTGCACTTGCCTGTCTGGTCTGACTTTATCCAAACTGATGATATACAGCAGTCGTGTTCCTTCTGTATTCAACAACAACTGAGGGTTTAGTATGCTTCAAGCATCTGGAAATAACAACAACAACGACAAAAAACCCAAACCCATTGCCATCAAGTTGATTCTGACTCACAGCAACCCTACAGGACAGAGCAGAACTGCCACATAGGGTTTCCAGGGAGCAGCTGGTGGATTGGAACTGCCGACCCATGGGTTAGCAGCTGAGCTCTTAACCACTGTGCCACCAGGGCTCCAAAATAGAAAGATGAAAAAGGTGTAGGGGCCAGTCTTCAAGGACTCCATGGTTTAGTCTAAAAGGCGAACATGATTTAGCTCACTGTGATATAACGTGTTATAGTAAGGGTGTCAGTAAAGTGTTGTCCTTCTCAGTTCTCACTCTTATTCTGACTGAGCCATTTGATTTCTTATTGTGGTATTGTTCTTGAGTTCTGCAGGCTCTGCACCTGGCAGCGTTCAACATGGTGCTGGAATAATGGCACAGAGGCAGTGACAGAAGGCAGGTGGAGCCTGAGGAAGTGCTCAAGGTTCTCCAGGGCCGACATCAAGTGTGTAAGAGACTTAGTACTGCCTGCCTGTCACAGTGAGGGGCTGGTAGAGGCCTGAGGTTAGAATGAAGTTGTCTGTGTGTGCGAAAATTTCAAGGTCAGAGACAAATGGCAGGACCACAGTACAAGGGAGAAAAAAAAAAAAAAACCCAAACCCAGTGCCGTCAAGTCAATTCCGACTCATAGCGACCCTATAGGACAGAATAGAACTGCCCCATAGAGGCTCCAAGGAGCGCCTGGCGGATTCGAACTGCCGACCCTTTGGTTAGCAGCTGTAGCACTTAACCACTATGGGTCTCCATTCCACAACAATAGAAAGAATACTCCTTCCCTCCCCAGAAGACCCATCATACCTTGACACCGATCTGGGGAGTAGCCAGCCGGTCAGGAGACTCTACAGCGGAAGCGAGTGAACATCCAGAGAATTCTATGTGGATATGAGGGCCACCTCTCTTCTCCTCTGCCTTGAAGTAGTTCGAGGACTCTCCTCCTTCATGTAGTCAGATACCATCTTGAAGAAAAGCAGGGTGAGGGGAAAGAAATCTGAAAAACTGGACATATACCTGAGCCATCCAAAAGACACATCTATGATGTTCCTTAAAGAGACTGAATTTAGTTAGTCCCTACCCCCTGCCATCCATCTAGTTGGGAGTATGTTGCTGAAAGATGAGAAGTTGTTAAGGAGATCAGATTTGTTTGAGAAGAAATAAACTCTGCTTCCTTACATATGCTTGTTTATTAAGAAAGAAATTAAATTTACCTGTTACTATCTTTTTGATAAAATTTGCTTTAGATGATTGGCTGATAAAATTTGCTTTAGATGATTGGCTGATCCCACAGACTCTAGGGTCCTAATCTAGCCAGATGAGCTAATCTTGAGCCCTGTCCTAGTTTAGTTTAAGCTGATATACCAACATGGCAGCAAATGTGTAAGCAGTTGGAAGAAGCATACTACAGTGGTTTATTGAATCTCAATAAATATTCTTTTCTTTTTTTAAAGAAGCCTCTATTCATTTGATCACTTGGTTTGGCAGTGCTTTTCTGATACTGAGGTGCCCACAGTGAACTGAATGTGGCCGAACAGCTTGGAACACTGGAGTTGAATAGGCTCTGGGCACATGTGCCAAAGGGTGGCAAGCCAAGTCATCCCGCCTCCCGTGCCAGCCCTGACAAGTTCCAGTCCTGCTGCTGCTGCCACTTCTGGGTGCTTCTCTGAGCTGCGCACATTTCTTTTGCTTCGAGTGTCACAAGTTTCTAGTCCAGGTGTCAAGTTTCTATTAAGATCATAGCTGCCATTCTTGAGTACCCACCACGTGCTAGGCGTTGCTTAGGCATTCAATGCATGTTTACGTCGCCGACCCTCACAACAACCCTGTGAGATAGGTGCAGTTGTAGAGTGAATTTCAGTACCTGGCGCTAAGTGCCTGGGGGGTTAAGTGAGGTAATATGTAAAGTGCCTAAAACTCTGTCAGGCTGAGACAGCCAGGAAGTGGGTTACATTTAAGCTCTATTTGACTTTCTGGTGGTTTTGTCTAACCAGAGAAGAATTTGGAAAAATTTAGAGGAGCTATGAGCAGGCCCTTAAGACTTTTAGAACCCTAAGCATTGAAAACATGGTGCCCCTGCCTGTGACATGCAGAATGAAACACTGAACTGTGCGGTAAGAGTACACACGTCCAACACAGTTCTCAGTTTTTTTCCTCAAAGGGTCTGCTTTGATCTTTGTTCTGAAATATCAAATATCAACTTAAGATTTTTTCTGTCTCTTTTTGGCATCCCTGCTTTCCTCATGCCTTAAGTGTTTGTTCATATGTTATCTCATTCAAAGAGAAATGAGTAAAAATGATTACATTTACATCTTTTGGAGATCAACTAGGGTTGCTATGGAGCCCTGGTGGTGTAGTGGTTGAGAGGTATGGCTGCTAACCAAAAGGTCAGCAGTTTCAATCCACCAGCCACTCCTTGGAAACCTGATGGGGCAGCTCTACTCTGTCCTATAGGGTCACTATGAGTTGGAATTGACTCAATGGCAACGGGTTTGGGTTTATATTTTTTGATTAGAGTTGCTGTGAGTCGAAATCCACTCAATGGCAGCTGGTTTGGTTTTTTGGTCAGCAAGAAATTGTGCTTGGAAATTGTGTTATATACTGCAGGTGATAGGAAGGTAGTATAAAGCTCAGTTCCTGCCTTCCTTGAGTTTGCCGTTTTGAAGGAGGGATGGGAGAGAACTTTCTGAATGCCTACAAGGTGGTGATGAGGTATTGTTCATTGCCGTCGAGTCTGCTGCTTCTTGTGGTGACCTTATGTATAATGGAATGAAATGTCGCCTGGTC
Source organism: Elephas maximus indicus (assembly GCF_024166365.1). Taxonomy (NCBI): domain Eukaryota; kingdom Metazoa; phylum Chordata; class Mammalia; order Proboscidea; family Elephantidae; genus Elephas; species Elephas maximus. The sequence goes on along the minus strand of NC_064819.1, from coordinate 9,291,016 downwards.
CTGTGCCATCTTCATCATCATTGGCATGGTTGAGTCCATTTTTGTGGCTGTTGTACCAGTCCATCCCATTGAAGAATTCTCTTGTTTTCATTTGCTCTCTGTTTTACCAAACATGATGTCGTTTTTAGCAATTGGTCTTTCCTGATAATGCAGCCAAAGTGAGCGAGTTGAAGCCTCACCATCCTCGTGTCTAAGGAGCATTCTGGTTGTATTTCTTCTAAGACCCATTTGTTCATTCTTCTGGTAGCTCACAGCATATTCAATATTCTTTCCCAACACCACCATTTGCATGCATCAATTCTTCTTCTGTCTTCCTTTTTCATTATCCAACTTTTGCATCCATATGAGGCGATTGAAAAGACTATGACTTGGGTCAGGCTCACCTTAGTCATTAAAGTGATCTTTTGCTTTTGAAAACTTTAAAGAGGTCTTTTGCAGCAGATTTTCCCAATGCGATACATTGTTTGATTTCTTGACTGCTGCTTCCATGGACGTTGATTGTTGATCCAAGTAGAATGAAGTCATTGACAGATTCAGCTTCTTCTCTGTTTGTCATGATCTTTTTTATGGGTCCAGTTTTGAGGATTTTTTCTTCACGTTCAGTTGTAATCCATACTGAAGACTGTTTTCTTTTACCTGTGTTAGTAAATGCCTCAAGTTGTCTTTATTTTTAGCAAGCAAGATTATATCATCTGCACGTTTCAGGTTGTAAATGAACCTTTCTCCAATCCTGATCCCACATTCTTCTTCATATAGTCTGGCCTTTTGGATTCTTTGTTCAGCATATAGTTTGAATAAGTAAGGTCAAAGTATACATCCCTGCCCTATGCCTTTTCCAATTTTAAATCACGCTGTATTCCCTTGGTCTGTTCGAACCAGTGCCTGTTGATCCATGTACAGGCTCCACATGAGCACAATTAAGTGTTCTGAAATTCCCATTCAGTTCCAGTACCAAGGACTACTAAGTACTAGTCCTTAGATATACAATATATAATTAATCTCAATCACAATCGTGCATTATTTCCATTTTATAAATGAGAAAACTGATGTTCAGAATGGTTAAATAAAGTCACACAGGTCAGGCTTTTGGTTTCTAAAATCCGTGTTCTTCCTGCTTAAGAAAACATTATCACTTCAATTTGAAATTCCCCTTCCTCCTCTTTTTTCCTGGTTCTGGCGAATAATGCTTCAAGATCCAGCGTGAATGTCACCTCCCGTGTGAGTTTTTCCCCAGGGTTGTTTTTCTTTTCTGTATTCATGTAACTTTGTTCATACTTCAGCCCTCACCTGTTGTACTTACCCTCTTGTTTAACCCTCTCTTCCTCGCGTACCCATTGGCATTATGCCTGATACACAGCCAATGTTTGTGTCATCAATAATAAGTAATGATTATATTGGTTAGACTATTCGTGCAACTGGAGTTAAAAAGAGACTTTACGGAATAGAGTTTTGCAGGATGTGAATAGAATGTAGACTGGCATAAAGAAGGCTGGACACACCAGATTTAGGGAGGGGGGTGAGGTTGGGGACAGCATTAGAAGTCGTATGTGGAAAGAAGCACTGCTGGTTCCCGTTAGAAGTAATGTGAGTTAAATTTGGATGTCACACTCATTATTTCAGCTTTTTGAGATGATAACTGATTTCTTTTGTTTCCTCAAAATTAATTATCTTTGGTAGCTATGGTAACTCTTTTGAAGTTCTATTTTGCATGTAGTCTGTACATATTGAACTATTTGTTTCAGCATTCTAAACATTTTCCTACACAGACAATAATTTTGTATTTATAATGTTTCCTTCCTTTTGGTGAAGATTAGCTTTTCTCTTTAGATTTCTAAAGATAATTTAAAAAAGAATTAGGAGTAAGGTAGGAAGGTGGAAGAGAGCACACCCACCGCAGACACAGGTTGGTGGTGAATATTTATACATACAGGACTGTAGGTGACCCTCATATATTAATATAAACAATAGAGCACACAAGGGACACAGTCAGGGAAACCTTTTAGACATAACCAGGCTCTTTGTGAGATGAAGTTCCTAGGCTTGAAGGCAAAGGACCATAAACTTGGGAGACATCTGTGTCAATTGGTATAACATAGTCCATAAAGACAGTGTTCTGCATCCACTTGGGTGAGTAGTGCCTGGGGTCTTAAAAGCTTGTGAGCGGCCATCTAAGATACAACTGTTAGTCTCTTCGCATCTGGAGCAAAGAAGACTGAAGAAAACCAAAGACTGAAGTGAGAATTTAGTCCAAAGGACTAATGGACCACGTGAACCACAGCCTACGTAACCCCGAGACCAGAAGAACTAGATGGTGCCCAGCTACCACTACCTACTGCTCTGACTGGAATCACAACAGAAGGTCCCAGACAGAGTGGGGGAAAAATGTAGAACAAAAAATCAGATTCACGAAAAAGATAAGACTTACTGGTCTGAGAAAGACTGAAGAAACCCCTGAGGCTGTGGCCCTAAGACACCCTTCTGAACTGGACTGAAGCCATTCATGGAGACCACCTGCCAGCCAAACAATAGATATGCCCATAAAATAAACAGTAACACCTGAAAGGAATGTGCTCCTTAGAACAATCAATTATACAGATCAGAAGGGCAATATTTGCACAAAAGCAAAGAGGAGAAGGCAGGAAGGGGTAGAAAATCAGGAGGAAAGGAAACGAACCCAGGGCGGAAATGGGGAGAGTGCTGACACATTGTGGGGAATGAAACCAAGGCCATGAAACACTTTACGTACATACTACCGAACGGGAATCTAATTTTCTGTGTAAATCTTCATGTAATGTACAGTTGAAAAAAAAAAAAAGGAAAGAAAAAGGAGGGTGAGAGTGATTGCACAACGTGAAGAATGTAGTCGTTACTGAATTATGCATGTAGAAATTGTTGCATTGGTGTCTGCCCTGCTGTGTGTATATTCAACAATAAAAATAAAAGAAGGGGGAAAAAAAGAATTAGGAATGACAGCTTGATTAGGAATTAGGAATGACAGTAATTATTTATTACAATAAATGACCATCATCTTTGTCACTAATGTTCATGCCATTATTTGCTTGAATTTACATATTTCTGGGCAGTTTTTACTTTTAGAAACTTTGAGAACATGACACACGCACCCTGGCTTCCTCAATTTCCCTAGCTCCCCAGAGTCCCTGACACCCTCACTCTTGAGCGCTCCTACCTCTTCTTCTCTGAGCCTGCAGCCCGTGTGACACCTTCTGCGCCTTTTGCCTGGCTGTGGTCCAGCCAGGGACACCTGTGTGTTTGCATCTGCTCTGTGCCGCGCTGCTGCTCATCCTGTTGGTAACCTTCCTGGCTCAGCCCTTCTGCCTGATCTAGTCCCAGACTGGCTTCTTTATGTCCCGGCTCTCTTTCAGAGTTTCACACCTGCGCCCCAGCTCCCCTAGATCAGACTAGATGGTCCTATGTTGTCCCCTCTTCTTTGGTCAGAGTATTGCTTAACATTTGAATTGTTTTCTTCATTTGGAAAGATGAGACAGGCGTCACCTCACCTCCCCGAGTGGCTGAATTAGATGAGAAAGTGGACCTAAAGCATCTGGTGCTGTAGTGAGAAAGCATCTGTAACTCTTCCCTCCTCTCATCTCTTTACATTGTACAGTGATTTTCTAAACCATTTATTCACCAGATCTTTACTGAGTGTGTGCTTTGTGCTAGCCACTGTTCCCTAAATAGACTAAGGACAACATCTTCAAGTGAGACAGCACTAAAATTTCTTTTTCAAGTTCCTGCTGTTGCTTAAAATGCATGTTCACATATAAAATAGTGATATGTTCAGAATAACATAGCTAGTACAGGAAAAATGTGTTAAGAAGTCCCCTTAAGTCATGGTACATGCTTTTAAAAGCCCATCCAGCCTTTCGATTTTTTTCCCGTGTCCTCCAGGTACATGAGGGTTTCCTTGGGGCAGTGACAAGGTAGTGGTGGCCATAGCCTGCACTTGGCCTCTCTCACAAGCAGTTGGCATTGGCTCTCATGAGTAGTATTGTTTTTATTTCTAATTAAGTGAGTTCTTACTGCTAAGAGCAGTAATCAAAACTTGAACAGTCTTGTATTGAGACGGTCATCACTCAGTATTGCTTATAGCACAGTGCCTTATTCAGGGAAGGTTTTCAGGGAAGGTTTATGGACCCAGAACGTTTATTTCTCTGGGTGAGCTTTTATGCTTTTCTTTTGGAGACTTTATCAGCAATTAAATTTGATGTTTATGAGCAGTAATGATTATCATCCTAGATAATGTCTATTTCTCTTTTTCTTTTCACTTATTTTTGTACTTTAACAATGTCAAACTGTCCTGTTTGAATGGCATTTACTATTAAAGTACTTCAAAAATTATTTTAGTATTTAAATGCTGAATGTTGTTGTTGGTGCTGTTGAGTCGATTTTGACTCATAGCAACCCCATGTTAACAGAGTAGCACTCTGCCCCGTAGGGTTTTCTTGGCTGTAATCTTTACAGAAGCAGATCGCCATGTCTCTCTCCCACGGAGCCACTGGGTGGGTTTGAACTGCCAACCTTGGGTTAGCAGCCAAGCACTTAACTATTGTGTCACTCCTCAAATTCTAAATAAACCTCTGTTTATTTAACTTAGAATGTATGTGATTGATACACTTTCAAGGTACAGGAAAGTGGTACATAAGTTTTTACCGATTTGCTTCTGGGTTTAATGCTGATGATTTCAAACCAGTAGGGTGAAACTCTTGTGCTTATGGTTGCCTCCTTGTGAAAACTGAAGTTGTTGTCATACAGTCTCCAAATCGTAGCTCTGGAAGGCACCTGGTTTCTCCTCGGTTGCTCAGTTCCTCCCTCCTCCTCCCACTCCCCGCCTCCCTTCTTGCATGTTATATAAGAAGAAACCTAGAAAGATAAATATGACCTTTCAAAACCACGCAGCATGTAAGTGGCCAAGTTCGGACCAGAATCCAGATTGATGCTCTTTTCCAATAACATCCATGAAATGATATGGCTAGCAATATTCCAGTTGTTTTTTCTGTCATGTTCAAACTAATTTGAAGCTCTTGAGGGTTAACATCATCTTTCTAAGGTTTTTTTTGTCTCTGTGACCCCCACCCCAACAACGTATTCCGTGACAAAAACGTGCATGTACCAGAGTGTACATAGTACATGCACTTGTGTAATTGTGGTAACGTTATTTAAGCAGAGCGGAGGTGCCGTGTATACCAAATAAAATATATACTGGACACCCTGCCCTTTGCTTCTATTATGCTCTATTCCAGACCTGGCAAAATGAACCAGGCAAGAGAATAGATACACAAATTTCATTTTAGAATCCACAGCAGCTGGAGTGAACTTCAAACAGATGGGCTTTTCCACCCTGATTATCCTAACTTCCTAAATTTAGAAATACATGTTTTAAAAAAATGTAAATTACCCGAGGGAGTGGTGTAGCACATGCCAGGCAGTGCTAACGAGTGCAAATAGATGTCATCTGCTGACTTAGATGACTCTCAGCTCCACTGCTGGGTCTCTGTTGCTTCATCCCCTTTAGATTTCTTTTATCTCACTGCTTTCCCTTCTGAAAATACAGCGTCAAGCCTCTTTTCACATAGAGATTAGCATTATTTTAAAATGTTGAGATGTATAGAAATAAAAAAAATCGTATCTTAAACCAAAATAGTTTTTAATCTGCCCTATTACTCAAAATTCCTTCAAGCTGATGGTATAGGATAAAAATTCCTTCAAGCTGATGGTACAGATAAAAAAAAAAAAAAATAGGGAGAGAGAATTACAAGTCTCTTGAATCTTACCTTTGCTACTAACTAGCTGGGTGGATTGGGCAAGAGATTCCCTCCATTGTAAAATGGGTGGGTCGGACTAGCTGGTCTCTAATGTACTTTTCAATTATAAAGTTCTTTGTTTCCATGAATTATCTGTATGCATAAATTGTTTTGTACGCTGTTGTGCCACTCGCTGGCATTTAGCACAGTGCTTGGCGCACAGTAGGTGCTCAATAAACACTGTCAAATGAATGAATAAGACTAGTCAATACTACTGTCTGTTTTATATTTTCAGTTAGCAAAATTAATTGGGCAAATTGTTCAAGAACTAAGCATTTTGTAGCATCCATCTCCCATTTTAGAATATATTACTTTTTTTTCTGATACAGTAACTAAGTTGAGAGACCAAACATACTCAATTATGCAAGGACATAAAAAAGTAATAACCAAACAAGTGAGGTGGTTTGTATATACAGGTCACTTCCCATTGAAGTGTGGGTTGTGTGGGCTATCACATCTTATATAAATGAATATATTGATAGAACCATTTTTATTCCAGAGTCCCAAGAGGGGAACCAGGAAACAATCTGTAGGTACATCACCAAAGGAAGTGGAGTGATCAAGTTTGCAATATAAGGGGCAGAAGTAGTGAATCCAGGAGCTTCTTCTTAGCGGGTAAGTAGGAGCTCAGGAAGCAGGGGGTAGTGGGAAAGGGAGAGGGCATGGGAGAGTTAGTCTTCCTGGACAAAGAGAGTGGGTAAGCAGAGTTAAAGAGGCGTGAAATCACGTGGGAGCTACAGGTAGTTCTGCATGAGTGCAGAGAAGAGTTCAAGGGGCTAGAGATGGGGCCAGAAGGAGAGCAAGCACCAGCTGTTTGGACTTTATCATCTGAGCAGTGAGAAGCCTTCCAAAGGTTGTCAGCAGAGGAGGAACTTGCTCAGATAGATCTGCTCTTTTTAGCAGGTTGGCTTTAGTAGCGGTGAGGATGGGTTGGAAGTAGACCAGGGAGGAGATAGGGAACCTGGAGCCTGATGTGCTGGTTCAATATTGTATCATGTTCCTCAATAATGTTGATAGATTCAATTTAAGCCCAAGGAGAGAGACATATTCTCAGTGAGTCTTCTAAAAAGTTGGTATAATTGCTGTTTCAAGGGAAAAAAGAAAAGGTAATGACTTGTAAGGAGGATATTTCCTTCTCAGAGTGGGAGAAATATAAAAAAGAGAGGAAAAAACCCTAGAAGTTTCATTTAAAAGATGGAGAAATGCAAATAATTGAAAGGTTATCAGTGTTGTACTGAGACTGGGATCTAGCATTTGTTGTCTGTTTTCTACTTCTGGTGTTGGTGACCAGGCCCGACCTTAGAAATCTAGATAGTACAGCAAAGAGGGAAATTCAATTTCAGTTAAACAGCGCCCTAATTAAAAACTAATCTTAGCACACAGTAAACTAAGCCAGCTCTTTTTTGTAGAGGTCATATAAGTTATAAATACATTAAATAAAGCACTTAAAATCAGTGTGGAACCTATTTGGGTATCTCATGGAAGGTTTGGGAGTTGTCATAGTGAATAGTTTTGAGAACGGCCTACCTTTGCAGTTCTTGAATTTGCCTTCAGATACTAACCCCTGAGAGTTTGCTGGTTTCTTCAAGGTCTCCAAGAACTTCCAACAGTCTCTTGGTCACAAGGCTCTTTTCACAGATTCTGAGTTGCATGTGTGTCACTTTTTTTTTTTTAGTTGCGCTTTAAGTGAAAGTTTACAATTCAAGTCAGTTTCTCATACAAAATCTTATACATACATTGTTATGTGACCCTAGTTGCCCTCTGAACATTGTGACAGCACACTTCTCTCCACCTTGTATTTCCCGTGTCCATTCAACCAGCTCCTGTCCCCCTCTGCCTTCTCATCGCGCCTCCAGACAGGAGCTGCCCACATAGTCTCGTGTCTACTTTAGCTAAGAATCACAATCCTTACCAGTAATCATTTTATGTCTTTTATCCAGTCTAATCTTTGTCTGAAGAGTTGGCTTCAGGAATAGTTTTAGTTTGGGGCTAACAGACAGTCCAGGGACCATGACCTCTGTGGTTCTTCCAGTCTCAGACCATTAAGTCTGTTCTTTTTACTAGAATTTGAGGTCTCCATCCCACTTTCCTCCTGCTGCGTTAGGGATACTCTGTTATGTTCCCTGTCAGGGCAGTCATTGGTGGTAGCCGGGTACCATCTAGTTCTTCCGGTTCCCAGGATAATGGAGTCTCTGCCTTATGTGGCCCTTTCTGTCTCTTGGGCTCATATTTTCCTTGCGTCTTGGTATTCTTCATTCTCCTTTGCTCCAGGTGGGTTGAGACCAATTGATCATCTTAGATGGCCGCTTGCTAGCTTTTAAGACCCCAGATGCCACTCACCAAAGTGGGATGCAGAACATTTTCTTAATAAACTTTGTTATGCCAGTTGAACTAGATTTCCCCCGCCCCTGTTACTCTGTCCCTTGGAGTGTTTGGTTGTATTCAGGAAACTTCTTAGCTTTTGGTTTAGTCCAGTTGTGCTGACTTCGCCTGTATTGTATGTTGTCTTTTCCGTCACCTAAAATAATTCTTGTCTACTATCTAATTAGTAAATATCCCTCTCCCTCCCTCCCCACCCTCGTAACCATCAAAGAACATTTTCTTCTGTGTTTCAACCTTTTCTTGAGTTCTTATAATAGTGGTCTCATACAATATTTGTCCTTTTGTCACTGACTAATTTCACTCAGCATAATGCCTTGCAGATTCCTCCATGTTATGAAATGTTTCACGGAGTCATTGTTTTTTTTCGATGTGTATAGTATTCAATGTGAATACAGCATAATTTATTTATCCATTCATCTGTTGATGGGTGGTTACTTCTGTCTTTTTGCTGTTGTAAAGGGTGCTGCAATGAACATGGGGTGTGCATATATCTATTTGTGTGAGGGCACTTATTTCTCTAGGATATATTCCAAGGAGTGGGTTTGCTGGATCGTATGGTAGTTCTGTTTTTCTAGTTGTTTAAGGAAGCGCCAAATCAATTTCCAAAGTACCATTTTACATTCCCACCAGCAGTGTATAAGTGTTCCAGTCTCTCCACAACCTCTCCAACATTTATTATTTTGTGTTTTTTGGATTAATGCCAGCCTTGTTGGGTTGAGATGGTATCTCATTGTAGTTTTAATTTGCATTTCTCTAATGGCTAATGATCGTGAGTATTCCCTCATGTATCTGTTAGCCACCTGAATGTCTTCTTTGGTGAAGTGCCTGTTCATATCCTTTGCACATTTTTAAAAAAATTTTTTTATTGTGCTTTAAGTGAAAGTTTACAAATCAAATCAGTCTCTCATACAAAAATTTATACACACCTTGCTATATACGCCTAGTTACTCTCCCACAAATGAGACAGCACAGTCCTTCTTTCCACTCTATCTTTGTGTCCATTCGGCCAGCTTCTGAACCCCTCTCCCTTCTCATCTCCAGACAGGAGCTACCCTCATAATCTCATGTGTCTACTTGATCACAGAAGCTCACTCCTCACCAGTATCATTTTCTATCACATGGTCCAGTCCAGTCCATGTCTGAAGAGTTGGCTTTGGGAATGGTTCATGTCTTGGGCTAACAGAAGGTCTGGGGACCATGACGTCCGGGATCCTTCTAGTCTCAATCAGACCTTTAAGTCTGGCCTTTTCAGGAGAATTTGAGTTCTGCATCCCACTACTCTTCTGCTCCCTCAGGGGTTCTCTGTCGTGTTCCCTCTCAGGGCAGTCGTTGGTTGTAGCTGGGCACCATCTAGTTCTGCTGGCCTCAGGCTGATGTAGTCTCTGGTTTACGTGGCCCTTTCTGTCCCTTGGGCTTATAATTACCTTGTGTCTTTGGTGTTCTTCATTATCCTTTGCTCCAGGTGGGTTGAGACCAATTGATGCATCTAAGATGGCCACTTGCTAGCGTTTAACACCCCAGATGCCACTCTCTGAAGTGGGATGCAGAATGTTTTCTTAATAGATTTTATTATTCCAATTGACCTAGATGTCCCCTGAAACTATGGTCCCCAAATCTCGCCCGCCCCCTGCCGCCGCCGGCTACACTGGCCTTTGAAGCGTTCAGTTTATTCAGTAAACTTCTTTGCTTTTAGTTTAGTCCAGTTGTGCTGACCTCTCCTGCATTGTGTGTTGTCTTTCCCTTCACCTAAAATAGTTTGGCCAGTGGTTTGTCAATTTTGTTGTTTTTTTTCAAAGAATCAGCTTTTGGTCTTGTTAATTCTTTCAGTTGTTTTTCTGTTCTCTATTTCATTTAATTCTGCTCTAATTTTTATTATTTGCTTTCTTCTAGTGCCTGAGGGTTTCTTTTATTGCCCTCTTTCTGTTTGTTCAAGTTGTAGGGATAATTCTTTGATTTTGGTCCTTTTTTCTTTTTGTATGTGTGCATTTATTGATATAAGCTGACCTCTGAGCACTGCTTTAGCTGTGTCCCAGAGGTTCTGATAGGAAGTGTTTTCTTTCTCATTGGATTCTATGAATTTCTTTATTCAATCCTTAATGTCGTCTATAACCCAGTCCTTTTTGAGCATGGTATTGTTCAGTTTCCAAGTGTTTGATTTCTTTTCCCTGCTTTTTCTGTTACTGATTTCTACTTTTATGGCCTTATGGTTAGAGAAGATGCTTTGGATTCTGCTAAGGCTTGCTTTATGACCTAATATGGGGTCTATTCTAGAGAGTGTTCCACGTGCACTAGAAAAGAAAGTATACTTGACTGCTGTTGTGTGGCGTGTCTTGCATGTGTCTGTGAGGTCAAGTTGGTTGATTGTGGCATTTAGATCTTCTGTGTCTTTATTGAGCTTCTTTCTGGATGTTCTGTCCATCACCAAAAGTGGTGTTGAAGTCTCCTTTTATAATTGTGGAGTTGTCTTTCTCATCTTTCAGTGCTTTTATAGTTTATGTATCTTGCAGTCTTATAATTGGGTGCATAAATATTTAGTATTGTCCTTTTAATCATTATATAGTGTCCTTCGTTATTCTTTGTGGTGGATTTAACTTTAAAATCTATTTTGTTAGAAATTAATATTGCCACTCCTGCTCTTTTTTGATTGTTGTTTGCTTGATATGTTTCCTATCCTTTGAGTTTTAGTTTATTTGTGTCTCTAAGTCTCAGGCATGTCTCTTACAGACAGCATATAGACGGATTGTGTTTTTTATCCATTCTGCCACTCTGTCTCTTTACTGGTGCTTTTAGTCCATTTACATTCAGCGTTATGAGTATAAAAAAAAAAAAAAAGAAAAAAAAATTTTTTTTTTTTTTATGAGTTTAGTGCTGTCATTTTGAAGTCTTTTTTTGTGTGTTGTTGACAGTTTCTTTTTCCCACCTAGTTTTTTGTGCCGAGTAGTTTATATATTGTGTTTTCCTCTTTTTCATTGTTATTGATTTTGTTTCCTCTGAGTCTCTATTTTTTTCTTGTATTTTGTTTTGATGAGTAAGATTGTTAGTCTTCTTTGTGATTACCTTAATATTTACTGCTATTTTTCTAAGTTTAAACCTAACTTTTATTTCTTTATATTGCCTTGTCTTCCTCTCCATATGAAAGATCTGTGACTACATTTCTTGTCCCTCTTTATTGTTTTAATGTTGTGTTCTTTTACACAATGACATCGCTGTTTCCCTGTTTTGAGCATTTTTTTATCTTGATTTATTTTTATGATTTCCCTATCTTTGTTAACATCTGGTTGCTCTGTCTTGTGTTCTAGTCTTGGGCTGATACCTGATATTATTGATTTTCTAACCAGAGAGCTCCCTTTAGTATTTCTTGTAGTTTTGGTTTGCTTTTTATGAATTCCCTAAACTTTTGTTTTTCTGGAAATGTCCTAATTTCACCTTCATATTTAAGAGACAGTTTTGCTGGATATAGGATTCTTGGCTGGCACTTTTTTTCCTTCAATGCTTTATATAAGTTATCCCATTGCCTTCTTGCCTTCATGGTTTCTGCCAATAGTCCGAGCTTATTCTTATTGACTCTTCTTTGTAGGTGACTCTTCTTTTTACTTTTGTTTATCCCTAGCTGCTTTTAAAATTCTCTCTTTATCTTTGGTTTTGGCAAGTTTGATTATAATACGTCTTGGTGACTTTATTTTAAGATCTAACTTGTGGAGTTTGATGAGCATCTTGGATAGATATTGTCTCATCTTTCACGATATCAAGGAAGTTTTCTGCCAACAAATCTTCAGCAATTCTCTCTATATTTTCTGTTATCCCTCCCTGTTCTGGTACTCTAATCACTCGTGGGTTATTTCTCTTGATAGATTCCCACATGGTTTTTAGGGCTTCTTTATTGTTTTACATTCTTTTATCTGATTTCCCTTCAAATATATTGGTGCCAAGTGTTTTTAGTCTCACTAATCCTGCCTTCCAGTTGCACAATTGTACTCCTCTGACTATTGAGTTGTGTACTTCTGTAATTTTATTACTAACCTTCTGAATTTCTGATTGCTGTCTCTCTATGGATTTTTGCAGCTTATTAAGTTTTTCATTATGTTCTTGAATAACCTTTTTAGTTTCTTCAACTGCTTTATCTGTGTGTTCCTTGGCTTGTTCTGGCTATTGCCTGATCTCCTTCCTGATCTCGTTCTTGATGTCTTGAAGAGTTCTGTATATTAATCTTTAGTACTGTGCATCTGGTAATTCCAGGAATCCACGTTCATCCAGAAGATCCCTTGTGTCTTTGTTTTGAGAGCATTTTGAAGGGATCATGGTCTGCTTCTTTATGTGATTTGATATTGACTCTTGTCTCAGAGCCATCTATAAGTTATTGTATTAATTTATTTTATGGTTTGCTTACTGTATCCTGGCTTCTTGCTTTGTTTTGTTTTGATATGCCCAGATAGGTTGCTTGAGTGAGCTAGCTTGATTATTTTCACTTTTGAAGCTCTAACGTCCTGTCATCAGATGGCTAGAGCTGTTATCAGGTATATGAGCCCAGGAATCCATTCATTTTTCTTGCATGGATTCAGCTCAGGTGTCCTGGTAGTTGGTCATCAAGTATGTGATACAGGCTTTGTCTTCCAGTCTTAGAAGGGGCAGGGGTGATTGGTGTAGGTACAGGTATCTGGTTGCACCATGGGGTTATGCTCTGAACAAGGCAGGGAGCTAACAACCATTCCCTGAATGACTGTGAGGAAAGCACATCCCTGTTCCCTAGAGCACACAGGTGGGTGGGTTCTGCAGACAGACCATGGGCATCTAATGCTTTTGGTTGTAAAGACTGGGAGGTACCAGTTATCCTTGGACCCCTGTTTTGGGTGGCTGGGTGACCTGAGTGGAGGCACCAGTCCTTAGGCCCCTGATGTGGGTAGGTGAGGACCCTGGTTAATAGGCAAAGGGGTGTCAAAGATCAAACACCCACCTCTCCACCTCTCCACCACACGCAGTTGAAACAGTTGCAGTCTGCCAACAAGGGCCTATTCTCCTGAAATGGGTCCATACAGATCCATGCAGGGAGGAAAGGGTATTCAAAGTCCACAGACTGTTTATGTCTGGACAGGAGCTGCTTTTGTCTTGAGCTCCTCAGGTTAGCGGATCTGGAAGATTATCTTTTCCCTGAATTGTGATTTTATTCCTTCTCCAAGGTCAGGAGAATGGCTCAGAGCACTCAGTAGAGCCTGTCTCAGGCCCAGGGAAATCAACAGCCACCGAAATCCCCTTGGGGGCTGGGACCATGGTAAAGTATATGCAAGTACTTAGCTTTTGCCGAGAGCGCCATTCTTCTCTGGTTCTGGAGGTTGGCCATGCAGCTGGCTGTTCCTCCCTGAGGAAACTGTGGCTGAACGTTACCACCAGCTTGCCTCAGTAATGGCGCCTGAGGGTTCCTGTGAATGAGGTCTGCCAGCTCCTTTCCGCTTCTGAACCATTTCTCCCTCTCCCTGCTGCTCAGTCCATTTTGTAATTTTGCCTTTGATGTTCAGGGCTCCTTGCTTGTCATAAATATAATCATTTCACTTGTTTTTTCAGGTGTTTTTTGTAAGAGGGATTACTGGAAGCATCTGACTATTCTGCCATCTTGGCCCCACTTTCCCCTTGTCCCATTTTTTAACTGGGCTATTTTTCTTTTTATCGTTGAGGTTTTGCAGTATCTTGTAGATTTTAGAGATAGACCCTGATCTGATTTGTTGTAGCCAGAAATTTTTTCCCAGTGTGTAGGTTGTCTTTTTACTCTTTTGGTGATGTCTTTGGATGAGCATAAGTGTTTGATTTTTAGGAGGTCCCAGGTATATAGTTTCTCTTCTGGTGTTTGTGCATTGTTAGTAATGTTTTGTGTACTGTTTATGCCATGTATTAGGGCTCCTAGCATTGTCCCTATTTTTTCTTCTGTGATCTTTATCGTTTTAGATTTTATATTTAGGTCTTTGATCCATTTTGAGTTAGTTTTTGTGCATGGTATGAGGTATGGGACTTGTTTCATTTTTTTGCTGATGGATATCCAGTTATGTCAGCACTATTTGTTAGAGACTCATTTCCCCATTTAACTGACTTTGGGCCTTTGTCAAATATCAGCTGCTCATTGGTGGGTGAATTTATGTCTGGATTCTTAGTGCTGTTCTGTTGGTCTGTGTATCTCTTGTACCAGTATTAAGCTGTTTTGACTACTGTGGTGGTGGTGGTATAATAGGTTCTAAAATCAGGTAGTGCTAGGCCTCCCATTTTGTTGTTCTTTTTCAGTAATTCTTATCCAGGGCCTCTTCCCTTTCCATATGAAGTTGGTGATTTGTTTCTTCATCTCATTAAAAAATATCATTGGAATTTGGACTGGGTTTGCATTGTATCTGTAGGTTGCTTTGGATAGAATAGATATTTTCACACTGTTAAGTCTTCCTATCCATGAGCAAGGTATGTTTTCCCACTTATGTAGGTCTCTCTTGGTTTCTTGCAGTAGTGTCTTGTAGTTTCTTTGTATAGGTCTTTTACTTCTCTGGTTAGATTTATTCCTAAGTATCTCATCTCCTTGGGTGCTATTGTAAATGGTATTGATTTGGTGATTTCCTCTTTGACATCCTCTTTGTTGGTGTAGAGGAATCCAGCTGATTTTTGTATGTTTATTTTGTAATCTGATACTTTGCTGAACTCTTCTATTAGTTTCAGGAGGATTCTTTTTAATTGGTGTTTTCTGTGTATAAGATCATACCATCTGCAAATAGAGATACTTTTACTTCTTCCTTACCAGTTTGGATGCCCTTTATTTCTTTTTCAACCCTAATTGCTCTGGCTGGGATCTCCAGCACAGTGTTGAATAAGAGTGGTGACAAAGGGCATCCTTGTCTGGTTCCCATTCTGAAGGGGAGTGCTTTTAGACTTTCTCCATTTAGGGTAATGTTGGCTGTTGGCTTTGTATAAATTCCGTTTATTATATTGAGGAATTTCCCATCTCTTCCTCTTTTGCTGTGAGTTTTATTATGAATAGGTGTTGGACTTTATCAAATGCCTTTTCTGCATCAATTGATAAGATCATGTGGTTCTCATCTTTTGTTTTATTCATGTGATGGATTACATTGATTGTTTTTCTAATGTTAAACCATCCGTGAATACCTGGTATGAATCCCACTTGGTCATGGTGAATTCTTTTTTTGATATGTTGTTAAATTCTATTGGCTAGAATTAAAAAAAATTTTTAAAATTATTTTTATTGTGCTTTAGGTGGTTTACAGAACAAGCTAGTTTCTTCTCAAGCAGTACACATAGTTTTATGACATTGGTTAACCGCCCCACGACATGTCAGCAGTCTCCCTTCTCAACCTTAGGTTCCCTATTACCAGCTTTTCTGCCTCCTCCTTTATTCTAGTCCTTGCCCTGGGGCTGATGTGCCACTTTAGTCTCGTTTTGTTTTATGGACCTGTCCAGTCTTTGGCTGTAGAATGAACCTCGGGAGTAACTTCATGACTGATCTGATAGGGTTTCCGGGAGCTGTACCCTTAGGGTTTCTACAGTCTCTGTGAGGTCGGCAATTCTGGTCTTTCGTTTTGAATAAGGATTTTGTTCTACATTTTTCTCCAGCTCTGTCCAGGGTCCTCCATTATGATCCCTGTCAGAGCAGTCAGTGGTGGTAGCCAGGTACTATCTAGTTGTACTAGAGTCAGTTTGGTGGAGGCTGTGGTAGATGCGGTCCACGAGTCCTTTGGACTAATCTTTCCCTTGTATCTTTAGCTTTCGTTATTCTTCCTTCCTTCTGAATGGGTGAGACCAGTGGAATGTCCTAGATGGCCACTCACAGGCTTTTAAGACCCCAGATGCTACCCACCACAGTAGAGCGTAGAACATTTTCTTAATGCAGTATGTTATGCCATTTGAGCTAGATGTTCCCCAAGACCATGGTCCCCACAGCCCTCAGCCCAGCAACTATTGGCGAGAGTTTTGTTGAGGATTTTTCATCTAAGTTCATGAGGGATATTGGTCAGTAATTTTCTTTTTTTTGTGGTGTCTTTACCTGGTTTTGGTATCAGGGTTATGCTGGCGTCATAGAATGAGTTTGGGAGTATTCTGTCCTTGTCTATGTGCTGAAATATCTTTGGTAGTAGTGGTGTTAACTCTTCTCTCAAAGTTCGGTAGAGTTATACAGTGAAGCTGTCAGGGTCAGGGTTTTTTTTTGGGTGGGGAGTTTTAAAATTACCTTTTCAATCCCTTCTTCTGTTATTGGTTTATTTACTTGTTCTATCTCTGTTAGATTGGGTCGGTAGGGTGTTTGTTTTTTTCCATTCCTTGAGTTTTAGTTTGTGTCTTTAAGTCTAAGGTGTGTCTCTTGTAGGCAGTGTATAGACAGATCATGTTTATTTATCCATTCTGCTACTCTCTGTTTCTTTATTGGTGCATTTAGTTCATTTACATGCATGAGTTTCACTTTTTAACTTGTAGTTTCTGGGAGTGGACACTTCCATACTGGGAGGCGTGGAGCAGTGCTATGATGCCCTTCTCTTCTCTCCTCCTACTTTAGTCTGTCCAATGGAAATACATTAAGTTAGCAGCCCTTTTTAGGTGATGGGTTTTTAAATCTTAGCATGGAAATAAAACATGATTCATTTTTTAGTGTGGTTGATGTAGTCACAGCTTGGCTGATGCCACGGTTTTGTGGGAGGTGGTAAGATGGTGCATTGCCTTTACTTTCCCCACATTTCTGGAGCTAGAAAATGCTCTTTGAGTCCTTACTCTGCTGTTCATTAGCTGTAAGCAAATCTTTCTAGACCTCAGTTTTTTTTTTTTTTTAATGGTAATTATAAAAGTATCTACCTTGTAATGTTAGCGAGAGGCTTAAGCAAGATAATACATGTGCCCGGCTTATTAAAAAAAAACAAACCAATTGCCGTCGAGTTGATTTCGACTCATAGCGACCCTGTATGACAGAGTAGAACTGCCCCATAGGGTTTCCAAGGAGTGGCTGGTGGATTCCAACTGCCACCTTTTTGGTTAGCTGCCAAGCTCTTAACCACTGAGCCACCAGGGCCTGGCATATAGACACACTATATTGTACATTACCAGCCAGCAATAGATATGCCCAGGTGTCTCCTGGTTGCATATTTCCTGAACTACCTCCATCCCCATGACTATTTTAGCATTTACATAAAGCATCCGCATCTCCACTGCCAACTGGTGTTTCCCAAGTACCCAGGTACTTGAATTTACAAGTTTTACAAAAATATGTTTCTGAATTATTCTTCTTACACACTCAGACTTAATTGTACAGTTTGCAATCTGTGTAAAAACATGGTACTCTTTTGCGTCTGGCTTCTTCATTCAGCGTAATGATTTTGAGATTGATCCATGTTCTTGCATTTAACACTGTTGTTGTTGGGTGGTGCTGAGTCAATTCTGATTCGTAGGACCCTCATGTGACAGAGTAGAACTGCCCTGTGAAGTTTTCTAGGTTGTAATCTTTATGGAAACAGATCACCATGTCTTCTCCTGAGGAGCCGCTGGGTGGGTTCAAACCACCGACCTTTCCTTTAGCAGCTGAGAGCTTATCCTTTGACTACTAGGGCTTCTCACGTATCTCTGGCTTGTTGCTTTTTTTTGAGTAGAACTTGTTTTTCCATTCTGTTACTGAGAATTGTTTCCAGCTTTGTGACTGCTGTATGTGTCTTTGTGTGGACATGTATTTTCAAAATTTTGGGATAAATACATATGAGTGGATTGGTTGGTGATACTTAACTTTCTAAGAAACTGCCAAACTGTTTTATTCTATAATTATGGTGAATTTTATTAGTTGATTTTGAATGTTAATTGACCTTTCATTTCTGGAATAAACTAGTCATGATGTGTTATCCTTTTTTTTTTTTAATACAGTATTGCTAGATTCGATTTGTTAATTTTTTGTTAAGGATTTATGTTAATGAAGGGTGATGGTCTGTAGTTTGTTTTTGTCAGATTTTGGCCTTGAGGTAATTCAGGCCTCATAAAATGAGCTGAGGAATATTCTCTCCCCCTTATTTTTTGAAAGAATTTGTGTGAGATTGGTGTTTTTTCTTTCTGGAATGTTTGATGGAGTTCTTCACCAATGAAACTATCTAGGCCTAGAATTTTGTTGGTGAGCAGGTTTTTGATAACAAATTCAATTTATGTAATAGATATGGGGCTATTCAGATTTTTCATTTCTTCTTTTGTCATTTTTCGTCAGTTACACTTTTCAAGTTTTGTTTCTTTTTATCTGAGTTGTTTATATGCAAGCATGAAGTTGTACATAGCATTCTCTTATTGTTTATTTAAATTATATAGAATCTCTGGTGAAAATTCCTTTTTCATTGCTGATATTGGCATTTCTCCCCTTTTAAAATTTCTTGATTAGTAAAGAGAGGTTTACCAATTTTATTGATGTTCTCACTGAACCAGCTTTTGGTTTTGTTAATATTCTCTATTACTCTTCTGTTTTGTATTTCGTTGATTTCTGCTCTTGTTTTTATTATTTCCTTCCTTATGCTTAATTTGGCTTTACCCTTTTTTTTTTCTGACTTGTTGAGGTACAAACTTAGGTCATTGCCTCTTTTCTTTTCCACAGCTATAAAGCACAGCTGTAAGTTTCCCTGCAAACATAGCTTTAGCTGCATCCTACAAATTTGGGTATCTTGTATTTCTCATTTGAATTTAGTTCAAAAATTTTTTTTAATTTCCATTTTGATTTCTCTTTGATCCATGGATTTCTCGTGAGAATCTTGTCTAATTTTCAAACACTTGGGGGTTTCCCTAGGTATTATTGGCTTCTGACTTATTTTTGGTCAGAAGGCATATTCTGTATGATTTCATTCCTTTTAAATTTACTGAAACTTGTTTCATGGAAAAACATCTCTCTCGGTGAGTGTATCACCTACCTTCGAAAGAACGTGTATTCTGAAGTCGTTGAGGGTTAAAATGGTTGATTGTATTGTTCTGATTCTCTTGTTCCATATTTATTTTTTTTGTCCAGTGTTTATCAACTGCTGAGAGAGGGATTTTAAAATCTCTACTATAATTGTGAAGGAGCCCTGGTGGTGCAGCGGTTAAGTGCTTGGCTGCTTACCAAAAGGTCAGTGGTTCGAACCTGCTAGATGCTCCACAAGAGAAAGATGTGGCAGTCTGTTTCTGTAAAGATTACAGCCTTGAAAACCCTGTGGGACAGTTCTTCTCTGTTGTGTAGGGTTGCTATGAGTTGGAATTGCCTTGATGGCAACAGGTTTGCTCCTGTAATTGTGGAATTATTTGTGTCTCCCTTTGGTTCTGTTGACTTTTCTTCGATGTGCTTTCAGGGTCTGTTATTAGGCATTTCCACATGTGTCTTCATGATGAATTAATGGTCTCGTTATTATGAATCATCCTTTATCTTTGGTCATACTCTTTTTCTTTCAGTCTATTTTATATGGTTTTAATTTAACTCCTCCAGACTTCTTATGCTTACTGTTCGAATGGTATGTCTTTTCCATTCATTTATTGTTAATCTGTCTGTCTTTATATTTAACATACATTTCCTGTAAACAGAAAACAGTTGGATCTTACTTTTTAATCCAGTCCGATAATCATTTGTTAACTTTTCAACTATTCCCCCTTATGCATTTTTTTAGTAGTTCCTCTAGACATTACAGTATGCATCCTTAACTTGTCACGGTATACTTAGATTTAATATTTTACCATTTCACATAAAATATAGTCTCCTTGCAAACATAGAAGTCCATTTACTATAACTCCCACCATCCTTTGTTATTGTTGTCATGTGTCTTGCATCTACAAATATTATAACCCCCGCCAAATTTGATTTGATTATAAACCCAAAAGTTATGGCTCCTTAAGTCTAAAATTATATTTAGTTAAGGTAACCAGGTGGCTTGGTTTTGGCTAACATTCTTGAGTAGACAAGTATTATGAGAAGGATCTTTGGACATAGGAGGAAGGAGCCCTGGTGGTGCAGTGGTTAAGTGCTTGGCTGCTAACCAAAAGGTCATTGGTTAGAACCCACCAGCCGCTCCATGGAGAAAGTTGTGGCAGTCTGCCTCTGTAAAGATTATAGCCTTGGATACCCTATGGGGCAGTTCTATAGGTCAGAATCGACTTGATAGCAATGGGATTAACATAAGAGGGGCTTCCATCTTTTGCTGTCTTTCCCGTTCCTGTTGTGTTTAACTTTCTTATTTCTTTTTGAATAAGGGTGTGGAGTGGGAAGGCTGCTGGGGAATTCCAGCTGAATCCCTGTGACCTCATGTTTACTGCTTTGGCAGAAGGATCCCTATTCTTGGGCACACTTTATACTTTGTGCAGGGATAGCCCCTGGCTCTGAATCCAGCTGGCTCTGAAATAGGGGTCTGAAGAAAAGGAACAAAACAGTAATAAGTGATGCAAAAAAAAAAGCCTAGGAAACCTTCCAGTCATTTGGCAGTGGAAATAACTGGAGAGACTAAGGGTAAGTAAAATAATCTTTTTGTTAATTCCTATTGACCATTCACAGGTTTGCTCTTTAAAGTTCTCTCTCTCTCTCTTTAATGTTATGTGGATATTTCAGAGGGCTTTATGGGAAAAGGTATTGGATGGAGAGAAAATTTGGGTAGTGGAATTTCAAATAATTTAATATTGTTGGTTGAATTCTAGAATTTACAGTGTAACAGAACAGTGGCTCAGGTAGATTAATGAATATCTACTCTTCATGTGAATATTTATTTGTAGAAGAGGTTAAACCCTAATTCAGGAAAATATTAAGGACTACTGAGAAAGACCAAAATATCTGAAAAAGGAAAGTATATACACACTTAACATTTGGAACTATTGAATGCCTCCTCTTCCTAGAAACTCCTTATCTCCCTGATACTTTTTCTGCCTTTTTGCTTGCTCATTTGGTTTCCATGCCAGATTTTTTAACGGTCAGATTTCAACTCTATACTGACAACTTGAGTGCACAGCAGAGGCAGGAGTAGGGAAAAGCAAGAGAAAAATGAACTTTTTCCTGAAAAGTCCTCACAGTGGAATGTTATCATCTGGTTTAGTGGTTTAGGAATTCACAAAGTGCAAGGCCATGTTCCAAAGCCAACTGGAATCTGCTGCATATTTGTGTTGACCCCCATTTCAAATTATAAGTGCTCGCCTCCTTTTTTGTGATAGTACCTGAAATAGTCCTAGGTAGGTTTCCTCTTGCTTTTTTTGTTTTGTTTTTTTTTTTAACCATGAAGTGTGTGTTTTTTGGGGGAGAAGGTTGTCAAGATTCCAGCCCACACCGATTCAGTGTATAATGTTGTTCACTGTATAATCTGTTCATGTCTCGCAGATCTCTTTCCTTATCTTTAAAATAAGGGAGATGGAGTACATAAGCCTGAAAACCCCTTTCACTTTTGACAGTCTGTGATTCAGTGATTAGGGGGACATAAGGGACTTTCGAGAAGACTGTTTAGTAGAGAATTTGAAGCAAGCAGACATTTCTGGAAGGAAGGAGGAAGAGGCAATGGGTGTGAATTACACACAGCTTGACTAGAAAAGGGAGAGAAATACGACAGTAACGTGCTTCCTTAAAGAAGGCAGCAGTGTCAAGAGAGATTTTTCAAAATAATGAAAGATCTTTGCTTTATTGAAGGCCCAAAGGAAGGGGCCAAAGCAAAAGGAAAGCATGAAAATGTGGGTGGTGGGATAATGGGGCAAACAGGATCTTGGTGGAAGTTGGGAGATGGTTTAAGGCAAGGATGGGAAAGAAGGATGAAAGAAAAGGTGAAAAGATAGGTGCTGATGTGTTAGGGAGAGGACCCCTTAAATTCTTTTGTTGTTGCTATTGTTGTTTTAGGTGCCGCCAGGTAGGTTCCAATTCATAGCGACCCTTTGTACAACAAACGAAACACTGCCCTTCCTGTGCCATCCCCACAATTGTTGTTACACTTCAGCTTGTTGTTGTCGCCACCTAAGATTAAAAAGGGAGGTGTCCGTCAAGGGTTGGAAGGGTAACATAGGAGCAGGAGTTTAAGAGAGATGACTGTTCCGAAGAGTTGTTAAAGCCAGTCAGTGAGAGATGGATAAAGACAGTACCCTTTGGAAGTTAGATAGTGAATCCGAAAGCAAACTTTTTTTTTTTGCTCGTTTTGTTTTATACTTTTAGATTCCTGATTTTTTCCCCCCAAGAACTCTGGGTGTCAGTGGGTCACTAGTGCTGTAGGCACGTTGCTTTGTTCTCACCCTTTTGTGACCTGAGACCCTATTTCTCAAAAATTAATGAGTTAATTTAAAAAAATCATTCCGTCATTTTGGGGTTGTAAAAGATAACGCAATTAAAATAAAATTAATTTAAAATGGATATTCTGTTATTAAATACTATGCTATGAAGTTAGTTATAAATTTTATTCTTAAGATCTAAACCCAGAAAACGAAACCCACTGCCGTCGAGTTGATTCCGATTCACCATGACTCTATAAGACAGAGTAGAACTGCCCCGTCGGGTTTCCAAGGCTGTAAATCTTTACAGAAGCAGACTGCCACATCTTTCTCCTCTGGAGCGGCTGGTGGGCTTAGAACCACTGACCCTTCAGTTAGCAGCCTAGTGCTTTAACCGCTGCACCACCAGGGCTCCCCTTTAAAATCTACTTCTGAAAAATCAGCCATTGAAAACCCGATGGAACACAATTCAACTCTGATACACATGGGGTCTCCGTGGGTTGAAATTGACGCGATGGCAACTTTTTTTTTTTTTTAGCATTATGAGTATAGAGACATTTGGCTTTTTCATTTAACAAGTGATGTACAGTGGAATTAGAAAAACAAATATTTTCAGAACTTTTTTACTCAGTTACTTCTTTAGGGATATGCTAAGAACCACGTGTTTCGTACTGCCTTTTCCTTGTAACCCTGTAGAACTGAAAGAACCCATGTTGTGACTGCCATTTCAACCATTGGTGGAGATAGAAAGGGTTTAGGATGAAATTAACTCTAAGATGGCTGTGTACCATGTGATTCAAAGGGGCACATATGAACAATTTTAAGATTATAGATAAAATTGTCACAGTTCATTTAAAGTTGGCATTATCCATTTGGTTGGAGTCCCTGGAATGGTATAGATGGTTAAGCGCTTGGCTACTAAACCAAAAGGTCGGCTGTTCAAATCTTATAGGTGCCTCAAAGAAAGGCTTGGTGATTGACTTCTGAAAGATCACAGCCATTGAAAACCCTATGGAGTGCAGTTCTCCTCTGGCACACATGGGGTCGCCATGAGTTGGAATCAACTCGATGGCCACTATTTTTTTATTTTAGTTATTGAATAATATGTTTCTGAAAGTATTTGGTTTTTAAAAAAATCTTACACACGGTTTAGTTTTTAAAAATGTCATTTGTTTTAAAAGTTTATTTCTTAAATGTAGATAATACATTTACGTGGTTTAAATTTCAGAAAAGTACAAAAGGTTATCTAGTAAAAACTTTTCCTCCTATCCCTTTACCCACTCACCCAAATTGTCTCTCCACAGGCAACTAGTTTTTTTAAAGTATTATTCTAAAGCTGTTTTAAGCTTACGCAAGCCAATACATTTATATATTCCCCACCTACCTCATTTCCTAAACAAGTAGATGCATAGTATACCTGTTTCCTCAATCTTTTTTTACGTCTCCTTGACATTTTATGGTACTGATATACTATAATGTGTCTCCTGTTGGTGCATACCTAGGTGCTTTCCAATCTTTTATTATTATAAACAATTCCAAAATGAATAACTTTGTGCATACTTTATTTTGCATTGTGTGAAGTTTTCTTAATTTGCTTGAATTAATCACATAAAATAAAGCACTGCATGTCAAATTTTAAAATGACCTCCTTGGTTTTGGAAATGAATGTATTTTAAAGTGTGGACTGAAATATAAAGTTGTATTAAAAACTGAAAAAAAAAAAAAAAAACCCATTGACATCGAGTCGATTCCGACTCATAGCAACCCTGTAGAACAGCCCCGTAGTTTCCAAGGAGCACCTGGTGGATTTGAACTGCTGACCTTTTGGTTAGCAGCTGTAACACTTAACCACTACACCACCTGGGTTCCCAAAATTGTGTTAAGCCATCCAAAATAAATAAATACATAGATAGATGATAGATAGATAGATAGATGATAGATTGATTGATTGATTGATTTAAAAAAACAACTTATCTTGTCACCTAGAATTTATTTTTGGACTTTATTTTTAAATGGCAAAAAAAAAAAAAAAAGAGAAAATACTTCAGACCGCTATATGCAAATACTTTTCTGCGAACAACGCATTGTGGGGGCAGATACTCTTTAATCCCAGTAAGTGCAAAGATAGTTTTGATGGTTAACTTGCAGTATTTTTCCTTGTTTCTCTCGGATTTTGAAGTATTAGAGACATTTTGTTGTAAGGTGTAAGAAATTTGATCAGATAGTACAATTTACAGAGTTGGTAAAAAAAAACGAGTTGAAGTTGCAGTATTTAATCAGGTTGATGTTCTTTATTGACTTGTATTTCAACAATTCTTTTCTGTATTTAACCGAGCGTCTATTATAGATATAAACTGGTTTAAATCAGTTTAAAACCTTAGGACTGTCAAAGCCAGCAGACTGCTGCCTGTGTGCACCTGAATAATAAACTAGCTGACTAGGTCATAAGCCAACTCGTTTTACATTTACTGACTGTTATACATGCTCCCTGGATATGGAGGCAGAAGTTCTCAGAAGATTCTTTTCTAAAAGTTAAAATACTTAAGTAATTATATCTTCACTTAAAAATAGATCGTTGCCATCACCATCTTATTCAACTCCAAGGGTTGTATACAGTAATTAAGCAACCTGACATTTGTGAAAATTGAGGAGGAAAAGGGTGTTGGAGACAAATCAGTGTCTCCTGCATCTGCCTTTGGAAAAGTGATTGTAACTTACAAAAACACCCTGGAAGTTCTTAGCATATATTGAGTGCTTTTGCACAGTGCCATAGTAAGCCCACATTAAATATAGCTTTATTATTATTATCTGGAAATTCTTACAGCAGCCACATCCTAAGGCAGCTTTCTAGGGTGAGTAGGAGAGAGGAGGGAAGATTAATTTTTGCGTCTGTTGTCTGAACTGTTAACTGAGAAGTCACCTGGCGTACCTGTCAGAGTGCAGACTTCTGGGCAGCACCCCAGGTGTACTGTCTGAGAGTCAAGTGAGGTTTATGATTAACTAACAGAAAAGTCACTCGGACACTGGCAAGGACATCAGGGATCAGAGGGGCAAAGGTCTTACGGAAATAGTTTGAAAGAAGTGGCCAAATCATCGGCTCGGCTGCCAAATTGCTCCTTGTAGAGATCCCAACACAAATCTAGTACTAGGTCAGTGGTTTCCATTGTCCTTGAAATGCTAACCTAGACATGACCCAGAGCGGCAAAATTCCAGATTAGAGAGACACTTTAATCTTTTCTAAGAAGCTGAGTTTGCTTCAAGCTTTATTAACTTAGTTCATTGATTGTCTAAAATAGTCTTAGTCCTATTTACCGTAGATGACTCTTCTTATGTTAGTCCTGAAATAGTTAAGCCAAATGTCAGTTTGGATCCAGCCCTTACAGCCAATTGCCAGTAGGTTTGTCTACGTCAGTGTCCCAGAGACAACTCAAACCCAGTAGGCCTCAAATGGAACTCACCATCCTGCCCCCGACCTGTTCCTCTTTTTTTCAAAAATATTTGAGTGTCTGCAATGTACTAGGCCCTAGGTATCTTGAGGTAAATTAAACAAAACATGTTCCCTGTCTTTAGACTTTCAGTACAGTGGGAATTTGTTGAGGGGGTGTATAGTTTATAATGATGAGTCTTGTGTGTGAAGGGATAGGAGGGAATCAAGGATAGCAGCAAGGAGACTGATTAGGGAGCTATTGCATAAATCAAGGTGTGAGATGATGGTGGCAGAAACTAGAATGGAGGCCGTCAGTGGTAACAGAGAGAAGTGAATAGGTGAAACAGATTTTGGAAGTAGAACCAGTGGGACTTGGCAATGGATTTAATATGGGGCATGAGGGAGGAACAGGTGTCAAAGGTTTCTAGTTCGAGCGCCAGCATCAGTCTGGTTCCAAGTACTGAGATGGTGAAACCCAGTGTTGGGGAACAGGTTTGAAGGGAGAAACAGTAGTTCAAGTTTTGGAATTTCTAGGTTTGAAATATCTTTTTGAAGGTCATGTGTTCCTTGTACGTTCCCTTTTATCAACAGAGTCATTCCCCTCTACCCAAGCCAGACGCTCAGAAGTTATCCTTGCTTCTTTCTTTTTCCTTGCTCTTTACATCTGTCAGTTATAAAGTCCCATCGGTTCTACCTTGTTAAAAGTTTTCTTGACTCTTCTTCCCGTTCTTTATCACTGATCATTTTCCCCCTGATCTCTTTCACTAGCTTCCTAATTAATTCCTAGTTTTCCATTATTGCCTCTCTTTTACTCCAAAGTTTTACACGCCATCTTCCCCAGAGCACTGGGGGTTCTTCTGTGGTGGGGGGCTCAAATGATAGTCCACACAGGGCTCCAGACCCTCTACTACTGTTTCAACCAGAAGAGCTTTGCTTTATTGAAATTTTACATACTGGTTTTCTGTGTAAGATTTCATTCAAAAGCATATTAAAAGTAAGTACATAGGTAAATAAAAACTTATGAATCCTTGCCCTAGGAAAGAGTCTGTCTTCATCCTACAAACAACTGCTGGTATGATATTTTAAAAACAAATCTCATCATTTCATTCTCCTACTTAAAAGCCTTCAGTGGCTCACTAATGTCTTTAGGATAAGGTTTAAAATTTGTATCATATATAAAAGTTCCTTCATGATCTGACTTAATTCTCCCAACTAATCTTCTAACATTCCTACCTTATGCTTTTCATTCCCAAACTTCTTCCGATCCTCTAAGCCTCTTTGCTATTGCATACGCCATTTCATTGCATTGACTGTGCTCTGCCTTCGTTTCTACTATTCTTGCCCATATCGTTCCCCTCCTGTCTTCGAATCCTTTAAAGGTCTGCCCATTCTTTAAAGCCTTGCTCCAGTGTCATCATTCCTGTGAAAACTTTTTGCGTCATCTCCAGGCAAAATTAATTGCCCCTTTCTCTGTATTATTTCTCTACCCCTGTACTTTCTCTTTGAGGACTAAAGTGTGCCTGACCAAAGCCATGGTATTTTCAGTCACCTCCTATGCATGTGAAAGCTGGATTATGAATAAGGAAGACCGAAGAAGAATTGATGGCTTCGAATTGTGGTGTTGGTGAAGAACGTTGAATATACCATGGACTGCTGCTATGAGTTGGAATCTACTCAGTGGCGGTGGGCTTGGTTTTTGGTTTGGCCAGAAGAACAAACACATCTGCCTTGGAAGAAGTACAGCCAGAATGCTCTTTAGAAGTGAGGATGGTGCGACTTCGTCTCACATACTTTCGACATGCCACCAGGAGGGACCAGTTCCTGAAGAAGGACATCATGCTTGTTAAAGTATAGGGTCAACGAAAGAGAGGAAGACCCTCGATAAGATGTATTGACACGGTGGCTACAAGAGTGGGATCTAACATAGCAGCGATTGTGAGGATGGCTCAGGACTGGGCAGTGTTTTGTTTTGTTGTACACAGTGTCTCTGTGAGTCTGAACTGACTTGATGGCACCTAACAACAACAGCAGCAATACTTTCTCCTATAGTTTGCACACAGAACACTGAACTGGAACCAGGCGCATACATGTCTGTCGGAGACTTAACAGGCTGTGAACTCTTTTGTCTTAGTATCTTCAGCATAGTCCTTGGCCTATGGTAAGTTTCAGTTAATGTTTATTGAAGTAAATTGAACCAAAATTGGCAGCAAGTGCTGCTAAAAAAAGGGCTTATGTAATTCTTATAAATTTGAAGTGTTTGGAGTGTACATACTGCATTATTTGGTGTCCAAAGCCAGTCCAATTATAGACATACAGGTAGTCCCCTACGTACAATGTTTTCGAGTTAGGATGAACTGCATTTAAGACTGTTGGGTGGTTTTTCTGTACAATCTTACCGTTAGTAATAAGTACCACATAAAGTGTTGCAGTGCATAATTTGCTGATGTTATTGTTCTCAGATGTTCACTCACAGATATTGTTTCATGATTTACTGTTCAAAACGCTGTCATATATATTTAGTTTCCTAAACTAAATCAAGACTTAAGGTGCTTGAAAACATGAACCCAAATGTTGATCGCTTTGCTAAAGTTGATAAGCAGATTTGAGAATCCGTGTGATATTACCATGAAATATATGAATCAAAAAAGAAAAAGACCGTACAGACAACTCTCACTAATTTTCTGACTAGAAATGCCATTCCCATTCCCAGGGATAACCCAGATGATCCAGAACCTTCCACAAATGGACTTATTACTGCAGTTGACAAAATGCCCAATGTTGTCCAACTCTTTTGTTATTGGAGTAAATTTTTATGATGTGTATTTTTTACGTATATATGTATCTTAGTTATCTAGTGCTGCTACACCAGAAATACTGCCAGTGGATGGCTTCAACAAACACATTCATCCTCTCACAGTCCAGGAAGCTAGAGTCTGAACTCGGGGCTCCGGCTCCAGGAGAAAGTTTTCTCTTTCTGTTGGCTCTGGGGGAAGGTCCTTGTCATCAATCTTCCCCTGGTCTAGGAGCTTCTGTGTGTGGGACCCTGGGTCCAAAGGATGCACTCTGCTTCTGGTGCTGCTTTCTTGATGGTATGAGGTCCCCATGTCTCTCTGCTCTATATTCTTGTCTTGCCCTATTAACATAACAACCTCTAATCCTGCTTCATTAACCTCATAGAGGTTAGGATTCACAACACATAGTATGATCACACCAAATCACAAAATAGAGGACAACCACACAAACCTGGGAATCATGGCCTAGCCAAGTTGACACATATTTTTTGGGGACATAATTCAATCCATGACATTCCACACTTTGGCCCCCCAAAATTCATATCACTTTCACCCCATCATTTCGTCCGAAAGTCTTAAATCACCTCTAAGTCCAAATTCTATCCTGAGGCAAAATTCCTCTTCATTTGTGAAGTCTAGAGTACAATTTATCTGCTTCCAAAGCATAGTGGTGGAACAGGTACAAGGTAGACATTTCTATTACAAACGGGAGAAATTAGAGGGAAAGAAGGGATAACAAGTACTAAGCAAGTTAGCAAACACATTAGCTCTCAAGTCTTGGAATTAATCCTGTTCTCTGCGATCATTTAGGCAATAGTCCTGCCCTCCAGACTCTGGGTGATGGCCACTATCTCAGGATTCTGGCTGGAGGCCTCTCGGCCCTGAGCTTCAGCTCTGCCTTCCAGGCCCACTGGAACAGCAACTCTGCTCCCTCAGCTTTGGGCAGTCACATTCTCCTAGTCCATCCGAGTGGTGACCCTACCCCTTGGCCCCGGCAGGCCCCATTCTTCTATCCCCTGGGCATGGTAGCCCCATCCCCTCAGCTTTGGGCAGTGGATCTGGCTCCATCTGATGGGCATTCGTGAAAGGCAGCTCCACATCCTGGAGCCAAGTTGGTAAAGGTCTGACTCTCTGAAGCGTAGGAGGCTATGACCCCACCCTTTGAAACCCAGAGGCCATGGCACCACCCTTTGAGACCCCAGAGGTCGTGGCCCTACACTTTGAGACTTATGCAGCTCTGCTTCCTATGTTCCTGGTCTCTTCAGCTTCTGCTTCCTAGTTCCTTAACCCACCCCCCCAGCCCCTTGGGCCCTTGGGCCGGCAGGGCATCTGCCTTGCTTGGGTAAGTGTCCCAGTGTTCTTTAGCTCTAACGATAAGTGCCTGGAGGAATCCCACTCCACCAGGAAGCCTCCTGTGCCAAGGCACTCAGCTTTCTCGCTCCGTGGATCAGCTCCAGCGTTGTCTTGTGCTGGTGTCCTGGTTCTTCTGTTGCCGTTCTTCTGCTGCTGCTTCTCACTGTCTACATGATCTCTGGTGTTAACAGCTCTTCTCACTTCTTTCTGAGTCCTCACCAGTGTTGTCTTTGTTGTCAATAATCCCATCAACAGCCTCTTCAAGGAAATCTAGGTTTTTACTATTAGGTGCTTTAAAACTCTTCTAGCCTCTATACATTCACAATTTCAAAACCAGCTCCTTGTTTTATGTATTTGTTAGAGCAGCACCCTTCTCTCCTGGCACCAAATTCTGTCTTAGTTATCTAGTGCTGCTATAACAGAAGTTACCACAAGTGGGTGGCTTCAACAAACAGAAATCCATTCTCTGACATTCCAGGAGACTAGAAGTCTGAACTCAGGGTGCAAGCTCCAGAGGAAGGCCTTCTCCCGCCTTGGCTCTAGGGGAAGGTAATTGTCATTAATCTTTCCCTGGTTTAGGAGGTTCTTAAAAAAATTTTTTTTTTTTTTTTAGCCTAGGGACCCTGGGTCCAAAGAACATGCTCCTCCTCCTGGTGCCTCACTCTTGGTAGCATGAAGTCTCTCTCCTCTCTGCTTGATTCTGTCTCTTATATCTCAAAAGAGATTGACTCAAGATACAGTCTGATCCTGTAGATTGAGTTCTACCTCATTAACATAACTGCATCTAATCCTGCCTTATTAACATCATAGAGATTAGGATTCAAAACACATAGGATAATCACATCAGATCACAAAATGGAGGACAACCACACAACACTTGGGATCATGGCCTAGCCAATGTGACATGTATTTTTTGGGGACACAATTCAATCCATAACAGTATGTGTGTATTAAAATACATCTAAGTTTATATATAATGTTTCCAACCCCCAAAGACAAAATAAAGATTGGATTTATAAAGATACTGATAATAAAAGGAAATAATAATGACAACTAGAAAAGAAAAAAAAATGAGGTATTCAATTTATGTCAGACTTGACATTCATCAGAATTGTCAGAACGGAACCATGTTGTAAGTTGTGAACTACCTGTATTTGTGATATAGATAAAGATTGATAGACGTATAATTACTCTAGTTTATATATGCCTGATTCCACCTGATAATAGGTAGCTTGAGGAACTGCTTTAAGAAATGCATAAAGATTTGAAGTTTGATACAATTTTTAAAAAAATTGTTTTATTGAGATACAATTTATATACCATAAAATTAATTCATTTAAGGTATGCAGATTGATGGTTTCAGCATATTTACAGATGTGTGTAACCATCCTCATGATCTAATTTTAAAGCATTTTCATCACCCCAGAAAGAAAACTTGAACCTATTAGCGGTCACTCCTCATTACCCTCTACTCTTTTCTAGCCCTGATGTTGTTAGTTGCTGTTGGGTTGCTTCCAGCTCATGGCGACCCTGTGTGTGCAGAGTAGAACTGCTTCCTAGGGTTTTCAAGGCTGTAATCATTTGGAAGCAGATGATCAGGCCTGTCTCCTGAGGTGCCTCTGGGTGGGTTTGAATTGCGAAGCTCTCAGCTAGTAGTCTAGCACTTAACCATTGGGACTCCTCTTTCTAACCCTAGGCAACTGTCTACTTTCTGTCTCTATAGATTTGGTTATTCTGGACATCTCATATAAAAGGGATAATGATACGTGGTCTTTTGTGACTAGCTTCTTTCACTTAGCAAAATGTTTTCTAGGTTCATCGTGGTATAGCAGGCATTAGTACTGCATTCCTTCTTATTGCTGGGCAGTGCAAATGATGAACATGCTTGGCTGCTAACAGAAAGGTTGGCAGTTCAGATCCACCCAGAGGTGGCTTGGAAGAATGGCCTAGCCATCTAAAAACAAAAAAAAAAAAGCCATCTACTTGAGAAAAAAGAGCCGTTGGAAACCCTGTGGAGCACAGTTGAACTCTGACACACGTGGGGTCACCATGAGTCAGTGCCAAGTTGATGGCAACTGGTTTGATTTGCATAGTTATATAAACCAAACCAAACCTAGTGCCATTGAGTCAATTCCGACTCATAGCGACCCTATAGGACAGAGTAGAACTGCCCCACGGAGCTTCCAAGGAGTGCCTGGCGGATTCCAACTGCCGATCCTTTGGTTAGCAGCTGTAGCGCTTAACCACTACACCACCAGGGTTTCCATTGTGTAGCTATGTAGCATTTTATTTATCCATTTATCAGTTGATGGATATTTGGATTGTTTCTGCCTTTTGGCTGTTACGAATAATGTGGCTGTGAACACTCGTGTGCATTTTTTGTGTGGACACAAGTTCTCATATTGCCTGGGTATGTAACTAGGAGTGGAATTGCTGGGTCATAGAGTAACTCTGTGTTTAACATTTTGAGGAGCCACCAAAATGTTTTTCAAAGTGGTTTCACCATTTCACATTCCCACCAGCGGTGAGTAAGGGTTTTGATTTGTTCACGTCCTCACCGATACTTGTTATTGTCTTTTTCATTGTAGCCATTCTAGAGGGTTTGAAGTAGTATTTTATTGTGGTTTTGCATTTTTTTTTTAGTGACTGATGATGCTTATTTGCCATTGCATGTGTTCTTTGGAGAACTGTCTTATTCAGATCCTTCGTTCACTTTTTAAATGGATTATTTTTGTTATTAAACTGTAAAATTTCCTTTGTATATTCTGATATAAGACCTTTGTTAGACATAGGATTTACAGATATTTTCTCCCATTTTGTCACATGCCTTTTCACTTTTGGATGGCATCATTTAAAGCTTAAAAGTTTTAAATTATGATGAAGTCCAGTTTATCATTTTTTTCCTCCTGTTCTCGCTTGCGCTTTTGGTTCACATCTAAAAATCATTGCTTAACTCTGGCTCAATTTCTTGAGCTTGTTTTTAATTTTCCAACTATTTTTTTTTTCAGTTCCAAGGTGGCCATGCAGTCACTGTAGCTTGTTTCAGAACCTCTGGACCTGTTACAGTACCAGCATCAGACCCATCCTGGTCAGAAAGGCCGTAACTGCGTGCATGCCTGGAGGTCGGGCGAGGATGGCGTGCGGGGCACTGTTTGCCCTGACAGCCTTGGAGAGGTTTTTCCTCGAACCTGTTAATTGCATGAATATAGGATGTTTTTTTTTTACATAGATTGAGATGACGTATGAACAGGCTTTGCACTTTTTTGCTAAATGTCCAGAGAACATCTCGTAAATAATCATCTGCTGGAATCTTGGACCACAGTCGAAACTTGTATATAATAGAGATTTCCAAAAGGAGACTATTTAGGGGAAGTCTACCAGGGAAGGTAGATAATTAGAAGACTCATAGCGTCTGAATTTATCTTATGTCTGCTGCATGAATTTTTCAAAGTGCTAATTATAGTCATCTTATTTCATATTTTGGAATGTTAGTTGTTTGTGATCATTTTTGGGACATTTCCCTGCTCTTCCTCTTAGTGCCAGTTTCAGGAATTACTAATTGTCCATTCTTGCTGGAAAGTACTGATTTCCATTTGAATATAACAGTCTTTTTGCTCAAACTTTCCTGTGGTTGATGCGAGCAAGTACAAGAAGCCTTCTGTTTGTGGACTGAATGTTCAGCCAGCCGTGACGTAGTCAGTATTATCAATGAAGCTTATTCATCACTTTGCATGCTGGTGCATTGTACGGGATTTGCAGAGGATCTCAGAGGCTTGGAATGGAAAGAGACTCCTGCTTACCTCCATACACTGGGCATTAGGCCATTCTGTCCTCTATCTTTTCCAGACCTTGTGGATACTTAGATGTTTTTGTTGTTCTTTGATGCCAATCGTGTCTTGCAGATGGTAGGCAATGCTTGACAATGTGTTCCTTTTCTAATAAAAAATGTCAGTTGATGCTCTTAGGAAATAGTTTTATATTCCCTTCTTATGTATGTGAACACATCCGATGTCATTTTATAGGCAAATTATGTTTTTATAAATAAAATGAAATGGCCGTTGATAAACTTAGGTAAAAGCTTATTACTGCTCAGATAAATGAAACTTTATAATTTTGTAAACTGTTGAATATTGAGGTTAAATTCCCAGGTTAGTTGCTGAATTTCACTTGCATAGATACAGCTGTAGAGATACAGAAGGGATTATTTGTCCCAGTTCATGAATAGCATACAGTCTACGTTGTTATAAAACTAAGCCTCTTGTATATACTTTGGTAAAATCATGTGCCCTAAAATATAGCAGGCACTTATTATAAGTAAAAAAGAAAATTTTTAAGAGCCTGGTAAATACCACCATCCATGGGTATTGAGTCTGTCCCACACAGTAGTGTTAGATAAGTGTGCCCGCTGTATGTTAGTCATGGTTAATGGGGGTGCTGAGTATCCATGTAGAACAGGATTTGCATTGCTTCTCACTATAGCTAACAGTCTGGTTTTTTGTTTTCAAAGTATTCCAGGAACAATCGTGTATGGTTGCCCTGTATTCCCCACCTATGGTCCTTTCTATCAAGAATCACTGAATTTCAGGGACTCACCAAAACTGTGCTCTCTAGTCTAAAGAGAGATAGGCCTCTGGATCCCTGTGGAGTTTAAATTGTGTTTGGAAGGGCTCCACTTTTCCTGGGGTCTAGGTGATTCCAGAGAACTGGTTGAGTCAACAGTTTTCATCTGAGGAACTCATATCTTCCCTGGGACATTTCAGGAGATATTTCTTCCAGCTGAGGAACCCTCCCTCCCCATTCCCTAGTACCACCCCCCCCCCCCCGCCACCCTTTAAAGATTCCCTGAACCCATAGAATTCTTCTGGATTGAAAATGAATCTTGATTTGATACTTGCTGAAGCATCAAAGGTCTGCTGTGGTCCAGGACTAACCTCTAGTTGGTCTCACGAGACCCCAGAGTTGCCCTGGGGCTAGAAACAGTGAAAGGGACTATTCTTATTCTCCTTTGTATCTCCCATAGTGTCCAGAATATTTCTCTGGACGTAGAATGTGCAAAATAAATCTGTTGGCTACAAGTCTTTATCCATTCTTCATGTATATATATCTTATATAATATACAACATATGTAATATATAACATATGTTATATAATATATAACATGTATGAAT
The DNA here is from genome assembly GCF_024166365.1 of Elephas maximus indicus. NCBI lineage: Eukaryota > Metazoa > Chordata > Mammalia > Proboscidea > Elephantidae > Elephas > Elephas maximus. The sequence continues at coordinate 9,255,897 of NC_064819.1, read as the reverse complement.
TTATTTAAGATTATTAAAGCCCAAGATCATTCTAGAATTTAGCACTTCATCCAAGATGCCTCTCCCATCTGTCAGCAAGACACTTTATCATACTTGTATTTACTAAATTCTCATTCTAGAATGTCACATGACCTGCCAGATATCCCTCTTCTCTCTCTGTAACTCACTTAACATTTGTATACTTACTGGTCTCCCCCTTGCTTGATCAGGTCACTTATTGAGCTAAGTGAACAACTGTCTAATAACAAATTCTGATCCATATAAGTAAGTATGAAATATGCATCCCTACTTTCAAAATACCTCTTTAATTAAGCAATTTTCTCTTGCCTTTTTTTGTTGACATAGTTCAGGTTCTCTTTACTCCCCATCTGGAGAATTCTGGTATGTTCAAAACTGGTCTGTGTCTCTCCATTTCCTCTCCTTCTATCTACCATACTGCTGCCAGTAGACCTTTAATTAAAACATAAACACATCTTTCTTGGGCTTATACAAATCTTTGGTGGTTCCCTGTTGCATTTTGGGTAAAGCCCAAAGTCGTAACTTAACTTCCCTTACTCCATTTTACTGGTAATCACTGTGCCTAAAGGCTTATTCTCTAAACAAACCATGCACTTTTATGACCCCTAAGCCACTGGAGATGTTCTTTCTCTGCCTAGAATGCCTTTTACTCTTTACTATCTCTGGAAAACCCCTACTTATCCTTTCTTTGCTGCTCAAAGGTTATCTTCTCTGTGGAGCCTCTCTTAAACCTCACAGGCTCTTTCTCTTCATCTGTGTTTGTACAGTATATACTCCAAACCAAAAAACCAAACCTGTCGCTCTCCAGTTGATTCTGACCCATAGCAACCCTATAGGACAAGGTAGAACTGCCCCATAGGGTTTCCAAGGAGCGGCTGGTGGATTCGAACTGCTGACCTTTTGGCTAATTAGCAGCTGAGTTTTTTAACCACTACATCACCAGGGCTTTTTTTTTTTTTTAATTATATTACTTTATTGCATTACTTCTCAAACTGCTAGTGGATAGATAATTGGTTAAGTTGTAATAAAACTATATTATGAAAAACGAAGTGTCAAAAAGACATACGAACTACAAGCTTTATTTTTATCTTAGATTCAACAAACCTAAATTTATGAGTAGATTGCTATAAAAGTTTCAAAATCTTTACTCTCCATTTCTGTACTTAGCTATCTTGTTGTGGACCAATGACAAACAATTCGTGCATCAGCCCTGGCCCGTGGGCCATGTTTCGAGTGGCATCTACTGCTTTATAACATTTATCAAATAGCTTTACAGTTACTTGCTTGTAATTTGTTTTCTTCCCTAGCCAGGGGAAGGGAAGGGCTTTTCTTAGTCTGGCTCCTCATCCCTTGCCCCTTCCCTCCCCCAAATCCGGGCTGAGACCACTACGTGGCAGAGTTAGCCAGTCAACATTTGCTGACTGAATTAAGGATAGCATTGATTTCATTCCCTCATAACCACAGCTGGCTTGCATTTCAGTTGCAGAGTTCAGTTGAGCTTCATGTTAGTTTATGTGGTTATTACTTTGAACTTGATGATGCCACGGAGAAGTTCTGCTGGGGACGATGTGCTAACTCAGCCTCAAGTGGAGGCAGTTATGTTGTAATGTGCTTTATTGTCAGTAATCTCTAAGAAATCCTGAATTCAGGAAGGAGACATCTCCACATTCTCAGCACAAGTGATAAAACAGATCTTTGTTGTCGGGAAGCAGGATAAGACTAGTTGCACCATTGAGGCAACCTTTCAGCAAGCAGTTGCTTTGAGAACAGTGTTTGCTGCCAGTTACAAATGAAGTGTTTTTTAATGTTTTTGGTATTACTGAGATACCACATGCAGACACCGTGTTGCCCTCCTGGTCTCTCACCCTTGAGGCCCACGCCAGCCCCCATACCCTCACTCCCGGCCTCATTCAAAGCTCATTAGGCTATTAGGTCTGCGATTTGAAAGTCACATTTGCACAGCTTCATAAGCCTGGCACTTGCCCCATTGTTTGCACTTTTGGAGCAGTGTCTGCTATGGCGGGAAGTACCAGGAGGGTTTAGGTACCCAAAGTTCCAGCCTAGGCTTCACTACTAATTCGACTGCATGATGCTGGGCCGATCACACTCTCTTTACAGTTTGCATCCTCATTTGAAAATCCAGGCCAGATTATTTCTGGGGTTGTTTTTAACTGTTCCCCTTTGTCCTCATGGGGTTCGACATTTGCCTGCTTTGCTTTTGGTCTTTTAACTCTGGCTGGTGACCTGTACACACCACTGTGTAAGTCGTATCCCAGCAGTTACCATATTGTGTTGACATTCTTTTTGCTTTTTTCCTTTCGCTAGTATCCAAAGACAGGGACTGTGTCTTATTCATCTTTGTATTAGCTGCTTTCGGCCTGGTGTCAATTCATGCCCTATTAATGTTGGCTGGATCATTAAACTGAACTCTGCCCTTTCTTTACTTTTGCGTCAGGGCTTTGTTTAGCATTCAGGTGAGAAACCCTGCATTGGTTACATATTTGATACCCAATTAATATATTACAGAGCTGTTTGAGATTGTAAATGTCATGAAGCCCGTTAGAGCAGTGCTGACCCATCACGTGTGTGTAAAGCAGATGAGAGGTGTGGTTACTCATTCATTGTTCTCCTTAGGAAGGTCTCATTGATTATTAGCTTGATGAAGGACCTGAGCTGGTCTTACTCTGTGACTTCTTGACCTCTGGCAGTGGAGAATAAGGCATGAGTTCTCTGTCCATGGGCTGTCCAGCCCTGTGAAAGCGGCCTGCCAAGAGTCTCAAGTCACATGCCCAGTGAGTTGCTGCTACAGTTTTTCTTCCTTGTCTTTTTCAAGGCTGCTGTTGTTGGGCTCTCTGCCTGGTGTCCCTGAATTATAGCTCTCTTAGTTCTCTGAGTGATGAACTCCAGCATTGTTTAGCAGCCGAAGCAATCTTTATTGGCGCTGGATTACCTCCACTGAGTAGGCCAGCCATGTTTTTATGACACCACACTGTCAGGTGGGACTTCCAGAAATAGTGGGCACTGTCCTTGTTCCAGTCCTTGCTCCTGAGCTTGAAGCCATGGCTCTGATACCAGTTCGCAGCCCACGGTACCCACAGTGTTCCCAGGCATCCCCAAACCTGGGGTGTGTAGGGGTATGGTGTGAGCGGCAGCCTGTCCTCACCCATTTCCTGGAGGAAGGAAATCTTCTTCCTCTGGGATGAGCCCAGGAAATAGCCCTCACCTTTGGCCTGCCTCGCTTTCCTAGTTAGGCTTTCCATTTTGCATTCTGCAGAACCAAGCCTTGTGCCTCTCATTTCAATATCTTTTATATACTAAAATGTTATTATTAAATGCTTTCATTGGAAAGGTTGCTACTTTGAGCTGTATTTGTAATGGTGGTGATGGATTTAAGCTGAGCTTCTGTGCATGTTTTCCTAGACTAGTGTTTGTAAGGTAGATGGGAAGGGTCAGGCATTTAGTGGGTGGATATCCAGCAGAATGAGACTAAATAATGCTTAATTTTATGGAATGACTGACCTTGACTTTTCTCAACGCTGTTTTCTAAGTAACAGCCATGAGAATGATGTCATTACCCAGAGTTACCTATTCCACCGAGAGATGTAGAGAAAAGAGAAAACTGTGACGCTGGAGGAGAAATTAGAAGAATTGTCCTTTCTTTCCATTTAATTTTTGCATTCTTTTCTCTCACGTGAAAAGCATTTTTGAGTTAATGTAAAACCTGTACTTCCATATCTACCTATCCACTTTCCGGCTGTTTTCCTTGGGAAAATCTGGCATCTTCTCTGAGCTTTAGTTTCCTTCTCTGTAAAACTAGGATACCGTCACTGTTTAACTTCCATGGCTGTTTTCAGTCTTGAATAACAAGTGAAAGTACTTGGTGTGGGGCCCCTGTTGACCTGGAGAAGACTTTACTAAAAGCTTCTTTATATTTCTCCTGTTAAATTGAACATACAAAATACTGCTTACTATAAATCCCACATTTGCCCCTGTGTAAAAATCTAAGAGCAAAACATTACAAATAAAAGATAATAGAAATTGAGGCACTTAATGAGTAAAATTCAGTTTAGTTCAGTTAACATTTAATGAGCATCAGGCACGATGCATGAAGGAGAAGACAGCGTCCTTGAGTAATTTACAGGCTGGTGAGTAATACAGATAAGTAAGCAGGTGTTTAACTCGAGTGTCACCCATGCTATAGAGGCATGATGGTTTGCTGTGCAAATACCAAGGAAGGACCCTCATTCCTGTGAAGTGGGAAGGCAGATGAGGTGGTAACAAAAGTCAGGGAAGAGTTGCTAAAGGAAGGGACTTGTGAACCGTGGCTTGGTGAGGAAGGAAGGGATGGACATTCCAGGTGGAGGGAACTCCATGAATGAAGACAAAGTGTAAATAAAACAGCATAGCTAGCACAACTGCAGGTTGCTCATGCTTGCTTAGCTGTAAAGTGTGAAGCTATTAATGGCCGGCTTGTAGAAGGCCGTTTGTTTGTGCTGAGAAACTTGGTCTACATCCTGTAGAGAAGGGGTGGGGGTGGGGGCAGTTCATTCCAAAGCTTTATACAGGAGTGTGACATGATCACATTTACATTTTAGAAGAATCACTCTGGTGCTAGTGTGTGGAAGGTATTGGAGGGAAACAAGTTAAGGAAGGAGGTGTGTTAAGAAGGTGGTGCAGTGGTTCACAGGAGAGATGATGAAGGCAGAAGGGATGAAGAAGAGGAGACCTTTCGAGAGTAATTTAGGAGATATATCTGTGATGGCATCGTTCTAAAGGATGAAAAGAAGTGTCAAGGGTGAGCCTTGTAGTTTCTTGTCTTGGGTGCATCTAATTGGAATGTCAAGGAAAGGAAGAGGATCAGATTTTGGGGAGAGGACGATAAATTCAGTTTTGGACACATGTATGTTCTGCTTGTGGGATGTGATCCAAGGGGAGGGAACGAGTAAGCAATTTGATATATGGGTCTGGGGCTTAAGGGAGGGAGATCAGGGCCAGAAATGCAGCTGTTTACCTCCATCTTAACCGATAATAATGTTAGAAAAAAAAAAATGTTAGAAGCAGCATGTAAAACAGTCCCTTCGTCCTTGCATCATGACGAAGGGACATAAATTTATAATATATCACAAATGAAGTTGTCATTTTAAATGTCCAGCAGATCCCCCCTCCCCCGCCTCATCAATTCTGTCCTTCGTGGAGATAGAATATTGTTATCTCCCTGTTGTCTCTCAATTCCCATGGTACCTTTGGTTTGAATTACAGCTTTGAAATTAAGTAAGATAGAATTTTGAAGGGTCTTAAATTTTACTGTGACACTTTACGTAACTCCAAGCTGCATTTTAATGTGGCTCAACGTCCCTTCCGATGCCTCTGGGCGTGCTTCAGAGTATCTTTTATTAGTAGTAGTATTTTTTCATTAGCTTTCAGACAAAAGTTTAGAGAAGAGTACTAGAAAAATGAGGAAATATTTCCTAGGCTGTAAAAGGGATAATAAATGTAATTGTCTCACCTTGTAGAGGTGTCTGACATGCCCTGTCTTCTCTCTCCTGGAGGCTCTGAGGTTTTAAATCTCAATGAAGGTGTCACTGAGTTATCAGAGTTCTTGCAGCCCTGAATTTGGGGGGTAGCCTTCAGCATCTTTACCCTTCCCCCATATCATCTCCTCCTCTTCTTCCTGGAAAGAAGGATAGACTTCATCTTGTTTCCGGGGACCTTAGGAAATCATATTCTTGGATGTTCTTCTTCTATTCCTATGTAATCTATTATGTGTCTTAATTATCCTCCTGCCAATATTGAGGTTTGTGGTAACCCGTCTCTTCCTACCCTCTTGTATCAGTCATTCTGGTCAGGATCCTTGGCCAGTACCACTGCCCCTGATGCTATCTGAAAGAGTCTCTAGTTGCACTCTGTATGTGTGTGTGTGTGTGTGTGTGTGTGTGTGTGTGTGTGTGGTGGGGGTGCTGCTATTAACCTTGCTAGTGCCTAGACTGAGGATGCTGTCTCTCGATACCTGAACTAGAGTTCTGTTGGGCCCAGACTGTGCTGATTCTCTCTGGAGGGGGCCCATTCATTGCCCATTCTCTTCCCCACTTGGCACTTGGGTCCTGAAAGTCATACGGTTTGCATCCAGATGTCACAGAATCTCCTATGAAATATCTATTTCCACAGCTCTTACCCACACCCCTCATGTACAATACCAACATGTAAGATACTCTGGAGACATAGCTCCGGTCAGCTGTGACAACTGTTTATAATCCCAAATAGCAAGTGTCTCCCTTGCCTTCAAGATAGTAATAACTTCAGTTTTCATTCTTGTTTTAATTTTTTTTGGTGTAACTAAACTTAATTTCTGTTGTAAGCAGCCCCCATCCAGCTAAGAGGCAGAAACTTAATCTTCATTTTGCTCTGAGACCTTTCTGCTTTCTTAGGTTCCCGCAAAGGGTGGAGTGGATTGGTTGTAGAAGGCCACTCCTCTGGAATTCATTAGACCGTCCCAGAGATTTCTTTCAAGTACAATGCCAATGTTTAGGCATTGTTGTAGATTGTTGGGGGGCTTATTATAATTAAAGGGCTCATTCTGGTGATCTGCCCCAAATCAGTCTCTCCAAAGTTGAATTATAATGTCTGCTTCTTATAAAACACAGCTGCTTTAAGCTTTGAAATTGTACGTTTGTTGTCTTTCTTTTGCCTTTTTTTTCCCTCTGCCTCCCTTCCTTCCATCTCTTCACTCCCCATCCCAATGTTGTTGTTGTTGTTAGGTGTTGTCGAGTCAGTTCTGACTCATAGCGACCCTATGTACAGCAGAATGAGACACTGTGTGGTCCTGTGCCATCCTTACAATCGTTGTTATGCTTGAGCTCATTGTTGCAGCCACTGTGTCAGTCCACCTCATTGAAGGTCTTCCTCTTTTCCGCTGACCCTGTACTTTGCCAAGCATGATGTCCTTCTCCAGGGACTGATCCCTTCTGATGACATGTCCAAAGTATGTAAGACGCAGTCTCGCCATCCGTGCTTCTAAAGAGCATTCTGGTTGTACTTCCAAGACAGATTTGTTCATTCTTTTGGCAGTCCATGGTCTATTCAATATTTTTTGCCAACACCTCAATTCAAAGGTGTCAATTCTTCTTCGGTCTTCCTTATTCATCGTCCGGCTTTCACATCCCAGTATGTCTGTTAAGTTCCTGTATTGCTGTAGCTATATTCTTTAAATACTTTTTGTTTAGAGAAGTTCACTATTTTCACGCAGCTGGTTGCACTCTTAGCAGCTTTAATTGTTGAAAGGACTTTGTGTAACAGGATGATATTTGTGATATATTACCCAGCATGCTCTGTTTCTGGTATTTGCTACTGTGTTCTGACCATTTTATTCTTTCTGTTTCCAAGAAGAGATGCCTCAGCAGGATGTAGAGAAGAGGCAAGCATCTGGGTTTTGAATTTCAGAAATTATAAGCCTGGGTCTGGATATGAAACTAAATTTGGAAGAATAAAAGTCAGGAAAAAGATTTTGTAGACCGTTGGGGAAAGGAGAGTCGGGTAGACATTGGCATTGTACTTGAAAGAAATCCCTAGGAAGGTTTGATGAATCCTAGAGGAGTGGACTTCTCCTACCAACATTGCACCCCACTTCTCACTGGAACCTAAGAAAGCAGAGAGACCTCCGAGCAAAATCCAGAGATTGAGCTCTGCCTCCCAGCTAAATGGGGCCTCACAACAGAAATTGATTTTGTTCTTGTGTGCTATCTGGTCAAGTCTGACTCCTAGTTTCCCTATAGGATAAAGTAGAACTACCCCATAGGTTTCCAAGGCTGTAAGTGGGTTCGGGTTTTTTTTTTTTTTTTTTAATCTTTATAGAAGCAGACTGTCATGTCTTTTTCTCCAGTGATTGGTGAGTTTGAACTGTAGATCTTTTGGTTAGCAGCCAAGCATTTAACCACTGTGCCACCATAGCTCCTTAGAAGTTAAGTGCAGTCACAGGAAAACAACAACAACAACAACAAAAAGAACTTAAAGGATGAAGTTACATTTCTTGCCCATGTGATTTGTGGACTGAGATTTTGTATCTGCTGCTAACCAAAAGGTCAGTAGTTCGAATCCACCAGGTGCTCCTTGGAAACTCTGTGGGGCAGTTCTCCTCTGCCCTGTAGGGTCGCTATGAGTCGGAATTGGCTTGATGGCAATGAGTTTGGTTTGCTTTGGGTATCCATATTGGAGCCCCAAAAGGTCAGCAGTTCGAATTCAATTGCTGTTCCTTCTAAACCCTACGGGGCAGTTCTACTCTGTCCTATGGGGTTGCCGTGAGTTGGAATTGAAGTAGCAGTGGGATATAGTGGAACATTGCCTTGGCTCTGAAGCCAGATTGACCTGGATTTAAATCCTGGCTCTGTGTAATCCCAGTGGAGTTACTTCATCTCTCTGAGTCTGTTATCTCATTGCATAATTGGAATAAAAATATTCACTTTGTTGGAGTGTGGTGATGCTTTGATGAGCTGTATGTGCCGTATTTAACTTGGTGCCTGAGTCATAATAGGCACTCAAACATATTCTCCTTCATGTCAATTTTTCCTTCGCTACCTCCTCTATTTTGTTCTCTTGAGATTTACAGAATGCATCTGAATCTTTCTGTGATGAAATAATCCTACAGATATTTGAAGACCAGTATCCTTAATAGTGCTTAGCACTCTGTCTCGCGTATTTGAGAAGCAGTATGGCATAGTGTATTCTGGAATACATTGCTTGGATTTGAATCTACGCTAAGCCACTTACAGCTGTGTGATCTTAGGTAAATTACTTAACTTTTTTGGCCTCAATTTCCTCATTTGTCCAACAGGGATAACAGTAATAATACCTACCTCATTGGGTGGTTATGAATATTAAAGATGTTAATAACATATGAAGACTCCTGGGCACACATAGTAAGCACCTCATCGTTACAGAGATAATGCTACGTGTTCACCTAGTCCCACTTTATTCTCCTCTTCGTGCATGTTCAGGAAGACTGTATTTTTCCTGCCTTTCTTGCCATTTTTTTTTTCTTGCCATTAGTGTGGGGGCATGTACTTCTTCTAACCCCTAGACTATAAATGCAATTGATTTGTGTCATTTATGAGCCAAAGCTATTTGCCACATGGATTGTGGAGACCACGTGGTGAGATGATGGATTCTTAAGAAGATGCTAGACTGGGCCCCTGAGTCACCATTTGGAAGAGAGTTACTGGATCCATAGAGGGCATTGACTAAGCAAGAAATGAATTTTATGTGTAAAGCCACTTAGGTTTTAGAGTTAATTTCCTACCAGGCATGATCTAGCCTATGTTGATTAATACAACTCTACTATTATTGGTTAAATGAATACTGAATGAAAGAAACTTTTGAGAGTTCAATTTTAGCAGGTCTTTTCAATGAAACTATTAAGAAAGAGGGAAGGGAGGAAACTAATCAGGCTTTTGAGAAAAGATGAAGCACAGTGGAAGAAATATTTAAGGCCTGGTCCATCCATGAATATAGTCAAATGATCCTAGGTGTGAAACCTGGTGAGTGATAAAATGTTGCTAGCCGCTGTCCTGATAGTTTTCTCTGCTCCTCCTCCTGGCAACTGTGCCTCACAAAAAGGTAAATGGATTTGATTCTTGGGAAGCACTTGATATAAGAAAATATCTAAATGTTCTGTGTGTTATTTATCTCTTTTCAATTTTTAATTCTTCATGAATTTCTCAGATTGACTGATTTTGAAGATAAAAACAAAATGAAACCCATTGCTGTCCGGTTGATTCCAACTCATAGCGACCCTATAGGATAGAGTAGAACTGCACCACAGAGTTTCCAAGGAGCAGCTGGTGCATTCAAACCACCAACCTTTTGATTAGCAGCTGAACTTTGAACCACTGTGCCAGCAGGGCTCCAATTTTGAAGATAAACCCAAACCAAACCTGTTGCTGTTAAGTCGATTCCAACTCATAGTGACCCTGTAGAGCAGAGTAGAACTGCCCCATAGTGTTTCCAAGGAGCGGCTGGTGGGTTCGAACTGCTGACTTTTTGGTTAGCAGCCAAGCTCTTAACCACTGCACCACCAGATAAAAAAAACCCAGTGCCGTCGAGTCGATTCTGACTTATAGAGACCCTGTGCACCACCAGATAGGCAAAGAAATACCAGAATGAATATAAGAAAAATACATATCAAGTTTTAAGTGACCCACTTAGTGGTCTAAATCAGGCCAACTTCATTTGTTAATGGAAATGGATACATGAAAAAATATTTGACCCATACCATTAATGGACCAGTGGTCACATATCCCATATGTTGGTATCTTATGACCACTATGCCTGCTTTTGAGAAAGCAGGAACATGACAGCAACTGTTCTCCAGATTTTCTTTTAATGGTTAGGGCCTGTGCAGTACTGCATCAAAGCAGCTGATAAAATTCCGTAACTTTTTTTCTATAGAGGAGGGGGACAGAAGTTCAACTTTTTTTTTAGAAAACTCACCACTATTTTTTTTTTAATTAATTTTTATTAAGCTTCAAGTGAACATTTACCATTCCAATCAGTCTGTCACATGTAAGTTTACATGCATCTTACTCCCTTCTCCCACTTGCTCTCCCCCATTGAGTCAGCCCTTTCAGTCTCTCGTTTCGTGCCAATTTTGCCGTCTTCCCTCTCTCTCTATCTTCCCATCCCCCCTCCAGTCAAGAGTTGCCAACACACTCTCCAGTGTCCACCTGATTTAATTAGCTCACTCTTCATCAGCATCTCTCTCCCCCCTGCTGACCAGTCCTTTTCATGCCTGATGAGTTGTCTTCGGGCATGGTTCCTGTCCTGTGCCATCAGAAGGTCTGGGGAGCATTGCCTCCGGGATTCCTCTAGTCGCAGTCATACCATTAAGTATGGTCTTTTTATGAGAATTTGGGGTCTGTATCCCATTGGTCTTCTGCTCCCTCAGGAGTTGTCTGTTGTGCTCCCTGACAGGGCAGACATTGGTTGTGGCCTGGCACCAACTAGTTCTTCTGGTCTCAGGATAATGTAGGTCTCTGGTTCATGTGGCCCTTTCTGTCTCTTGGGTTCTTAGTTGTCGTGTGACCTTGGTGTTCTTCCTTTGCCTTTGCTCCAGGTGGGTTGAGACCAATTGATGTATCTTAGATGGCCGCTTGTTGGCCTTTAGGGCCCCAGACGCCACATTTCAAAGTGGGATGCAGAATGTTTTCATAATAGAATTGTTTTGCCCATTGACTTAGAAGTCCCCTCAAACCATGTTCCCCAGACCCCAGCCCCTGCTCCGCTGACCTTTGAAGCTTTTATTTTATCCCGGAAACCTCTTTGCTTTTAGTCCAGTCCAATTAGACTGACCTTCCTTGTATTGAGTGTTGTCTTTCCCTTCACCCAAAGCAGTTCTTATCTACTAATTGATCAGTAAAAAACCCTCTCCCTCCCTCCCTCCCTCTCCCCTTTGTAACCACAAAAGTATGTGTTCTTCTCCGTTTTTTCTATTTCTCAAGATCTTATAATAGTGGTCTTATACAATATTTGTCCTTTTGCCTCTGACTGATTTCACTCAGCATAATGCCTTCCAGATTCCTCCATGTTATGAAATGTTTGAGAGATTCGTCACTGTTCTTTATCGATGCATAGTATTCCATTGTGTGAATATACCACAATTTATTTACCCATTCATCCATTGACGGACACCTTGGTTGCCTCCAGCTTTTTGCTATTGTAAACAGAGCTGTAATAAACATGGGTGTGCATATATCTGTTTGTGTGAAGGCTCTTGTATCTCTAGGGTATATTCCGAGGAATGGGATTTCTGGGTTGTATGGTAGTTCTATTTCTAACTGTTTAAGATAACACCAGATGGATTTCCAAAGTGGTTGTACCATTTTACAATCCCACCAGCAGTGTATGAGAGTTCCAATCTCTCCGCAGCCTCTCCAACATTTATTATTTTGTGTTTTTTGGGTTAATGCCAGTCTCACCACTATTTTTGAAGGGTTGATTGTAAAAATTAGTTTTCAATACCAAGATGGGAGTGTTACATGTTTCTCATTTTTTTTTTCTTATTATTGATTTCATTCCATTGTGGTCAGAGAACATACTTTGTATTATTTCTACCCCTTTAAATTTACTGAGGTTTGTTTTATGTTGTAGTATATAGTCTGTCCTGGGGAATGCTCCATGTACACGTGAGAAGAATGTATATTGTTTTTGTTGAGTTGAGCGTTCTCTCTTGCTGTTGTTTGGTTCCGTTGAGTTGGTTCCAATTAATAGCAACCCTGTGTTCAACAAAACAAAACACTGCCTGGTCCTGTGCTATTCTTATAATCATTGCTATGTTTGAGCCCATTGTTGCAGCCACTGTGTCACTCTTTCTTGTTGAGGGCCTTCCTCTCTTTCTCTAACCCTCTACTTTACCAAGCATGATGTCCATCTCGAGGGACTGGTTCATCCTTATAACATATCCAAAGTATATGAGGATGAAGTCTAACCATCCTTGCTGCTGAGGAGCATTTAGGCTGTACTTCCTCCAGGACAGATTTGTTCGCTCTTCTGTCAGTCCATGGTGTATTCAATATTCTTCACCAACAATGTAATTCAAATGCATCATTTCTTCTTAGGTCTTCCTTATTCATTGTCCAGGTTTTGCATGCATATGTGGTGATTGAAAGTACCATGGGTTGGGTCAGGTGCACGTTAGTCCTCAAAATGACATCTTTGCTCTTTAACACTTTAAAGAGGTCTTTTGCAGCAGATTAGCCCAATGCAATTTGTCATTTGATTTCTTGATTGCTGCTTCCATGGACATTGATTGTAGATCCAAGTAAGATGAAAATAAAAAAGAAAAGCCCTAGTGATCTGCTTCCGTTAAGATTACAGCCAAGAAAACCCTATGGAACAATTCTATTCTTTAACACATGCAATCACCACGATCCAGAATCGACTCAGTGGAACTAAAAACAGCAATAGCAGCAGCAGCACCAGTTTTTTGGCTTGTATAATCTCTACTGATCTGTCTTCAAGTTCTTTAATTCTTTCTTTTGTCGGATCGATCTACTGTTGAGCCCCTGTTGTGAATTTTTTTTTATTTCAGTATTGTACTTTACAACTTCATAATTTCTGTTTCTTTTAAAATTTCTGTGTCTCTAACGATAGCGTTTTTTGATGTGACATTGTCGTCATACCTTCCTTCTTTAATGATGCTTTCTGTTAGTTCTGTGAACGTATTTATAATGATTACTTTGAAACCTGTTTCTCTTAAGTTCGACATGTGGTTGCTGTACAGGCAGTTTGTCTTTTCTGCCTTTTTTTTCCCAGCATATGGCTCTTACTTTCCTGTTACGTTCCATGCATGTTAACTTTTTGCTGTATACTGGACATTTTAGATAATGTATGGTAACAGTCCTGGGCACTAGTCCCTCCACTCTGGGGCTTGTTATTTGCTTGCTGATTTATTTAGTAACTGGCTGGATTATTTTAGTGTGTATTTCCCTCTTACATTGTTAAGCCTTTGATGTTGCTCCCAGGGAGGCACACCTTTGGGACACCCACATCTCCCTGGGATGACACTGGTACTAGTAGGGTTCTCTCCCTCTCTTTCTCCAACCACTCTTAGCTGTTAACCCAGCAAAAACCAAACCTGCTGGTTGAATAGATCTGACTCATAAACCCCACCATTTGCTCTCCCATTGCTCTGTTGTTTTCAAGAAAGTGCCGGGGCATAAATTCCTCTACAAACTAATCCCATTAAATTGTTGCTCCTTGGATGAGATAGTTTCTGAGGTCAGTGTTTAATATTGGTTCTCACCACAGGAGGACTCCTCCAGTTTTCAACTGGAACTAGCAGGCTATCTGTATAGGCTATACCTTCATTAGGTCGAGGAATCTCCTCCCAGTCTTTACCACAGCCTCCACTGCTCTTGAGAGCACCTTCAGGTTTAAACTTCTCCACACTCTGTTATAAATGTAGTCATACAAATGAAGAGATTAGGAGCTGTTTTATGATCTGCTTCTCTTCCAGGCAGAAATCTCTTAAGTCATGGCTCTGGAGCTAGGGGTGGGGGTCAATGGCAAGCTTCTCTCTGAGTGATTCCTTTGTTCTAGGAGGTGAGCACAGGGTGGAGGTGGGGAGTGGGCAGTAGCTTGAGGTCCTCTTGGCTAGACTCACCTGGCATGGAACCCTTGTGTCATAAACTATGGGAAGGTCTGTGGGGTCCCCAATAGTCTCAGTGACCACAGCCAAGGTAGAGTCTCCATTCCTTGATTTGAGGTTGGATGAAAGAAGAGAGCACCCACATCTGTACTCCACTTGCCTGGGACTTAGCCTCAGCAACAGGCAGCCCGGGGCAGGATGAGAAACACTGAAGTCCTGCCCTTTCCAGGAGGAAAGTCCTTGGCTGGGAGCTGGGGAAGAGGATGCCCTGTATTCTTGGTTGCAGCAGTCTACCTAGTAGCAGGATTTGTGTTCTCCTCCCTTCTCTAGTGACATGGGGACTTCCTAGAGCCATGGATCATGGTGGCAGTGGTAGACAGCTCGTTTGAGGTATTGGAAGGTAAGTGAAGAGAACCCTGGGTACTTAATTGATGATGGCAATTTTGGGGGAGTCATGACTTAGAGACTTTCTTTACACAAGAGACTGTTTGATAGTACAGAAAATAGCATGAAAGGAGTAGGAAAAATGAGCTTCAAGGTTTAAGTTTGTTGTTACAATAAACTATTGGGAAAATAAACTAATTTTTAAGGGAAAGATGCTGACTTCAGTTGTAGACATTCAGTTTGAAGTGATTACTATTACCACCATGGGTGGAAGTTTGAAACTACGCTTTGTGAAAAACTGGGGCTAACAGTGGCTTGGATAGAGACTTTTTATTGTTAGGCCCAACTTAAAAGACTGGTACTTTCCCAAGTTTATATTTGATAGAGCATATCTTTGGGGTTGTTTTTACAGGTTTGTGAAAGCCTATGATTCATTATATGTACTCCTGATAACATCCTATGAGCACATGTTTTTTTCAGCTGGAGCACAAATTTATCTCTGTTACATGTAGTAACATAAACCTACATGAAGTGAGTAGCCTTTTTTTTTTTTTTTTTTTAAGGAAAGGTAGTATTGAAGGAGATAGAAAAATGGGAATGACATTTTTTTTTTTAAATACCTGAATTTTAGTTTTTTTTTTTCAAGGCCACATTTCATCAATGAAAGGAGACAGTTTCTTCTCTGTCACATTTAGTCTGTAGCCATCTGCTGCTGTACCTCATTATGTTTTTCATGCAATTAAAGCAATTAGGGTAAGGCTTACACTATACGTTGGTCTTGAAATGAGTTTGGAGCTATTTGTAGCCTTGTTTTCAGAGATCTGGAGATTAATGGCTTAATCTTTTAGGTGAACTACTGGAAACTGAGAAATGTTTAAGCTAGTAAAAGAAGAAAGGCAATTTTTCTGTTATCTGTAATGTTGCTCTTTTATCACTGTGGTGACTAGGTCTCTTGATAAATATGTTAATAAGAGTAACTCAAAAGGTGATAAAGATTGTAGAGTGAAGAAGGAGATGGGTCATTTGGGGTGGCGATAGAGGCAGAAACTTCTCTCCAGATTTTTGACACTGGGCAGATTGGAAGGAGGTAATGGAGGAAAAATGAGGAAGGAGAATTTAAAGGAGAAGGCATTGATTGGGGATGTGCAAAACTCTTTTGGGAAGCCAGTCACATGAGTGCGGTTTTCATTCGGGAAAAAGAGCTACTATAACCACAACCGTGGTAAAGCATTGTGGGATTCCTTGGATAGGGCTCTGGGTGCTCCTGGGGGATTAGCGTCCATTCCCTCTCCTGCAAGAGCTTCTCAGAAGGTCTGACAGTTCTTCCTTCCTACCCTCCTTCCACCCCATCTTCTTTATTGTCATTGCCGATAGATGAGTGGTGATTCTCATTGCTAATAACTGAACTATATGCATTTATCTTCCAACTGATCTTTCTTAAATCATTACTCCAATTCAGCCTACCTGTGGCCACCAAATACATTTTTTTTTGAAATACCACTTTATTCTTGTCTCTTCTTTATTCAACACTTTAGTAAAGACCCTGAATTGCCCACAATGCCAGACTTCATCCTGGCATTCCGGGTCACCCAAAAGGAAGACTGACCCATGGCTTTTCTGGATGAATCCTTGTCCAGCCAGGTGCCCATCTTCCCTGTCTTAAAAACGTGTCATGTTCACCTCTGCTGTGGCTTCTCTGCACGTGCCGTTACTCTGGTCAGAAAAATCCCTTTGGTCCTCTATCTAAACCCTAATTCGTTCAAGGTCCAGCTCGGTGCCCCACTATCCTGGTTATTTTCTACTGTTTGTTGTCTCTTATGTTTGTATCTAATAGTCCTTAGCAAAGTTGTTTGTGATACAGTGGATGCTGAGAAGTTGTTGGTGGTTATTGAACCATGGGCCTGTAGAAGTGGAAGAAACTAGAGATCAAGATGGATTGCCTCATTTTGAATTTCAAGTTGCTGTGGCACCCGGTCTTTGGGAACTCACACAGACAAGTTAGCTCAGAGAAATGAGTTGAGTCTTTATTTCATTTCTCTGTTTAATCTCTGTCAGGTCCCTGGTATCACTGAATACCACCAGGCTCAGGCACTTGACAGAGAGAACCATTTTCTCCAGTTTTGAGGAGATTTATCCTGGATGCATTGAATGCATTTAGCCTCTGGGTGCATGCCCAGTGCTGTATACACGGAACAGTTAATTCTGGGGGCTGGCCATGCTCTCCTCTATTCAGATCAGGACCCATTTATGTGTGCCAGACCACTGCTGAGCTTGGCACATGCTGGTGGGTAGGAGAAGCCTGGCTTGTCTCTCTGTATATGACAGGCTGTGTTCCCTGCCGTGTGGGACATATGCCTGGGTGAGAGAGTAACAGCAGAGAACAAAACTGGGAATGAGAAACACTGGGAATGAGAGACTGAAAGTGGTCAATAAGAGGAGAACAAAAAGGAGATATTAAAAATAGAGAGGATTAGTATCCACATTTTTAGTAGAAACACCCGGGAGAGAAGGCTTGTGATGTCTTTCTTGGTGTCATATGCCTTTACCTGAATTTACCCCAGTCCTAGAATCACCTGAAGGTCAGTGGATCCAACCGTTTATTCATCTATGGTGTGACCTATGCCTTATCGCAACTCTAGGAAGGTGTCAATTCTTTATTAAGGTTTCCCGATTTTATTTCTCCAGGGGCCACTGAACTCTTTTAATTTTCTAGTTTATGCCAGTGAAATCCCTGGGCTACACATCTGAAAGTCTTTCATTTATTCTTGAATTATACTTCCCAAGCATTAACCTATAAAAACCAAAGAACCAAACCTGTTGCTGTCAAATCGATTCTGACTCATAGCAACCCTATAGGACAGAGTAGAACTGCCCCATGCGGTTTCCAAGGAGCACCTGGTGAATTCGAACTGCCGACCTTTTTGATTAGCAGCCATAGCTCTTAACCACTATGCTACCAGGGTTTTCGCGTTAACCTATAGCTTGTACGGGTTTAGTAATGGCGTCTGCTCAGAGTAACCAGGATATAGCTGTCCAGCTCTGTTCCCATGCTTTACATGTCAGCCATATGGATTTTGTTGCTTCAATATGGCAAATCTCTAGGATGTCCAGATTTGCATAGACTATGCATAGTCACCCATTCAGCAACTATTGATTTAGCATTATTCTCTTCTCTAATATAAAAAATATGAAGGCCTCTGCCTTCACAGAGCGTACGTTTTAGGAGTAAAGAGACAATAAACGTTACCCATAATAATTATAAATAGAATATGTTAGAAGGTGGTTAAGAACACTGGAAGACAGAAAAACTAGAGAATGATAAGGTAGTGAGCTGAAAACATTCTAACAAGGCTGAACATAGTGTCATATTTTCAATTTGGATACATTTAAACCTGATATTTTAACAGGTAAATAATTGGAAGAGCCTTTATGTGGCTCTTTAGATGACGGAACCACGAGGAGTCAGGCGTGCAGACCCTTGTTTCTAGACCCTACAGGGGTAATTTTCCATTTGGTCCTGGCTACTTGGAACTGGAGAGGAGGATAAGAATAAATCCCCAAACCTCAAATGCAGATCAAAACTCAGTGAGAAGAAGCCAAAAGCAAAGCAAATACCGAGTTCCTCATTCGGTTTTTAGGGTATTGGTAGTTTCTCCTTAAAGGTAAAGTTGCATTTTGTTTTAATATTTGTCTTTAATGTGAAGGAGTAATACTTTAATTTTTAAGTGGTTTTGATTAAATATCTTCTTATTAACTGGATTTAAATAGGATATTGGGAATATCTTAAACATGTCATTCTTCATTCTTAGTCAATACAAATTGTTCAGGTGTAAGGGAAGTTCAAACCCCTGACCTTTTGGTTAGCAGCCAAGCGCTAACCAAAAAAAATATATATTTTTTTTCCCCAAGGGAAGGCTTTTAAAAAGGTGATTAAGTGGGAGGAGAAGGAAGAGTGACCTCTTTTCACCAACTGTGCTTTTATGTCTTTAATTTTCCTGTTTTCCTCCAGTTACTTTTTTTTTTTTTTAGGATAATTGTTATTGAAATGAGGAAATACATCTCATAATACAAAGCAAACCACATGCCCTGTCCTAAGCCTGATTTTTTGATGTTCTGTTTTTCATGGGAGCCCTGGTGGCATGGTGGTTAAGAGCTTGGCTGCTAACCAAAAGGTCAGCCATTCAAATCCACCAGCCGCTCCTTGGAGACTCCACGGGGCAGTTCTACCCTGTCCTATAGGGTTGGTATGTGTCAGAATTGACTTGATGGCAGTGGGTTTGGTTTGGTTTATTTTTCATGGGCACACATAAATCTAGACTTTTCCTTTAGTTATTTATTTTCTGCTACTGGATTTTCACTCTCTGAAGTTTACTCATCTGACTGAAGCTGACCTAATAATTTATAATGTGAAAAATATTTTTCTGTCCCTGTAAATATAGCATGCTAGAAATGCCTTTTTTTATACTTCAGTCATTCCAGTGATTTTTGCTCTTTAGTTCTGTAATTGACTCTTAATACTTTTTCAGGTTATCATTTGGGCGAAGAGTTAGTGAGCTAGTGTAGGTCCATCTGTGAGTTCCAAGGCTAATGACCAGGATTCACCTCTAGGCTTTGGTAGAGTGTGTAAAATTGGGACGGACTCCTCATTATAGTCAGGCTATTGTTGCCCATCAGGATTGAAGGAAGACTCATGAACAACCTGCAATATGAGGATGGCACAACCTCGTTTGCTGGAAATGAAGATGACTTGAAGCACTAGCCGATGAAGGTCAGGTCTACAACATTTAAGTATGGATTAAACCTGAACACAAAGAAAACAAAAACCCTCACAACTGGACCAGTAAAGAACATAATGATAAATAGAGAAGAAATTGAAGTTGTCAACAATTTTATTCTACTTGGGTCAACAATCGGCACCCATGGAAGCAACAGTCAGGAAAGCAGATGATATATTGTATTGGGCAAATCTGTTGCCAGACACTTCTTTAATGTTTTAAAAAAGCAAGGATGTTACTTTGATGACTAAGGTATGCCTGAACCAAGCCATTGCCTTTTTAATTTCCTTATATGCATGTGAAAGTTAGATAATAAAAAAGGAAGACAGCAGCAGAATTGATGCATGCAAACCATGGTGTTGGTGAGGAATATTGAATATACTGTGGACTACCAGAAGAATGAACAAGTCAGGCTTTGGAGAAATACAACCAGAATGTTCCTTAGATGCAAGGATTTCTACCTGCTTACTTTGGACACCGCATCAGGGAAGACCAGTCACTAGAGAAGGACATTATGTTTGGAAATGTAGAGGGCCAGTGAAAATGAGAAAAACCCTCAAAGAAGTGGATTGACGCAATGGACTCTAACATACCAATGATCATGAAGATGGAGCAGGACCAGGCCTGAGCGGTTTCAAGAGCAACTGACAGGAACAACATTGTCGCTAATTCTCGTTCAGCGGGTGAGACACCACAGCGTCATTCGTGTTCTCCTTTTCAGATGTATTTAACATTTCAATTAATAGACTTTATTTTTAGAACAGTTTTAGGTTTACAGAAAAATTGTGCAGAAAACGCAGAGTTCCTGTACCCACACACGTTTTCTCCTGTTGGTAACGTCTGTTCCTGTGGTACAGTTGTTATAATTGATGAACCAATATTATTGCATTGCCAACATGTATAGGTAACATTAGGCTTCACTCTTTGTGTTGTATTGTTACATGAGTTTTGACCAGGGCTTTGAATTGGTTTGTTCCAGTTCGAATCCCTGCTGAGAATTTGCATTTCTAACAAGTTCCCAGGCCATGCTAATAATCCTCCTTAGGGATCTGTTCTGAGAACCACTAACCTATTGCTATCTAGGCGATTCTGAGTCATAGTGACCTTTCAGGACAGGGAACTGTCCCATAGTGTTTCTGAAGCTGTAATCTTTACAGAAGCAGTCTGCCACATCTTTCTCCCATGGAGCAGCTGGTGAGTTCAAACCCCTGACCTTTTGGTTAGCAGCCAAGCGCTTTAACCACTGTGCCACCAGGGCTCCTTACTAGTAGAGCAGTAGTTCTCAAAATTTTTTATATATAAGGATCACCTGGAGATCTTATGCAAATGCAGATTTTAATTCAGTATATCTGGGGTGTAAATGCAAATTCTCAGCAAGGGTTTGGTCTGGATAGAACCAGTTCTGTGCCCTGGTTTCGATAAAAGCATAATGTTGTGTGTCCACCCTTACAATATCATACACAATAATTTCGGTGCCCTAAAATTCCCTTGTGCTCCACCTGTTCATCCCCCGACTGCTCAAGAACCTCTGGAAACCACTGATCTTTTAACTGTCTCTATACTCTTACCTTTCCAGAATATCATGTAGTCGGAACCATATAGTATGTAGCCTTTTTAGGCTGGTTTCTTTCACTTAGCAATATTTATTTAATATTTCTCCATATATTTTCATAGCTTGATAGCTCATCTCTCTTTATCACTAAATAGTTTTGGATTATGTGGGTGTACCACAGTTTGTTTATCCACTGGGTTGTTGTTAGGTGCCGTTGACTCAGCCCCAACTCATAATGACTGCATGTACAACAGAATAAAACATGGCACCATCCTCATAATTGTACGTATGTTTGAGCTCGTTGTTGTAGCCAAAGTGTCAGTCCATCTTGTTGAGGGCCTTCCTCTTTTTCACTGACCCTTTCGTTTACCGGGAACCCTAGTGGTGTAGTGGTTAAGTGCTACAGCTGCTAACAAAGGGTCGGAAGTTCAAATGCGCCAGGTGCTCCTTGGAAACTCTATGGGGCAGTTCTCCTCTGTCCTATAGGGTCACTATGAGTCGGAATCAACTCAACGGCACTGGGCTTGGTTTTTGGTTTTCTCTCCTTTACCAAACATGATGTCCTTCTCCAGGGACTGATCCCTCCTGATAATGTGTCTAAAGTGAGACGAAGTCTCGCCATCCTCGCTTCTAAGGAGCATTCTGGCTACACTACTTCCAAGACAGATTTGTTCGTTCTTCTGGCAGTCTATGGTATATTCAGTATTTTTCAACAACCCCATGATTCAAATGCATCAGTTCTTCTTTGCTCTTCCTTTTTCATCCCTATTATTTCCCCACTGTAGAGCTCTGCTCCTAACCAAAAGGTCAGCACTTTGAATCCACCAGGCATTCCTTGGAAACCCTGTGGGGCAGTTCTCCTTCATCCTATAGGGTCGCTGTGAGTCCGAGTCAACTCCATGGCAGTGTATGTATTTTTATTCAGTATCCTCTACTTCAGTCAATTATTCCTGTCAGCTTTTTTCTTTTAATATCTCTAAACTTACCTATTTATCCTCCGTTCCCATAGATTCCCTTATTCAGATGCCGTTTACTTCTTGCCTAGTTCGATGTGATAACAGTTGGAGAAATTAGCCAGTGCCCCTCCCTCTGGTCTCCTATTATACTTACCTTTCCCTTTTGTTTGGCAGTCTGAATTCTTTTTTAAGGAAAAGGTAAACATAGCATACCCTACACCAAGAAAGAGTTAAATTCTTGACGCTTGTATTTTGTAGAAGTTAAGCTCCAGGCATAAAGGGAGTTGATCCTGGAGGATGTGAATCAATTCTTCCTGGTTTTAGAAAAGTAGAACTTGGGGGGTGATATAGAAACCCCCTGTGCTCAGCACGGAGTCCAGGTGCTAACCAAAAGGTTAGAGTCCACCTAGAGGCATCTTGGAAGAAAGGCCTGGCAAGCTACACCTGAAAAATTAGTCATTGAAAACTCCATGGAACATAGTTCTCTGACACACATAGGGTTGCCATGATTTGGAGTCAACTGGCAGGTGCTCTTGTGAGGCTGGAGAATGTTAGAGATAGCTGTCTAGTTAGTTGGACCTGGCAGCTTTGTGAATTTCCCATGGCAAGAATAATTTAGGGAGCAGCAAAGAAATATCTGTGTACCAGAGAGGCGTAGACGTAGCGAAGAGAAAGCCAGACTTGCAGAAGGCTTGTGGAAAGGATGAGGAAGACAAGAAACAATCTCTGTAGTTCTCCTGGTGGAAGAGCTACAGGTGTTTGCTGATACAGGCTCGTGTGCTTCACCCATCTCTCCACCCTCAAGTCTAGCATTTTGTGATCCTCTGGCATTTTGGTTGCAACCCTTGAGAAAGGGGAACCAGAAACTTGAGATTACCCTGAATCCATGGAAATTTTCAGTTTTATCGTTTAGTGGAATGGGAGCCTCAAAACAAATTAAATTAGTTGTACAAAAGTAAACTCTTGACTTCTTGCACACCGGAGTTTCTGCCTCGCTGTAGTACCCGCTGTACTGGTTCCCTTTTTGGTGCTGCTCTCTAATCTCACTGCTTTCACTGGGGGATCTACGTGACTGTTGGCAACGCATGGCCTGGACTCCTGGGCCCTTCCTAGTCTGCTTCCAGCCACCTGTTTCTCGCTGTTCTGCGACTCGAGCCTCTCATGTAGACAGGCCAGTCTCTTCAGTAGCCGCCTGTCAGCCAGGTGACTTCCCAGCTTCCCACCCAGCTACTTTTTCTTTGCTTACATTTCTTCTCCTTACATTCAGACATGGACGATCTGCTTCTTCTTTGCCAGTGTAAATCCTATTTTCATGTTTCAAGGTTCAGTCCAGATTGTGCTGTCCTTTTAAAGCTTTTCTTTTTTTCAAACTCATAATGGTCTTGGTTTTGAAAAATTTTTACAATACTGCTTAGCACCTAGTTATCTAGTGCTGTTTGTTCCTTGATTTTCATTTTAGTGGTCAGTATTCCTTTTTTTTTTCCTCCAACTAGATGATAAGCTTCTTAAGGACACTGGCCATTCCCCATATTATTCTTGTTGTTTCTTGAATGCTAGTATATGGGAGCATAAAGTGGATATTGAAAAATTACTCATTAATTAATACGGTAAGAAGCTGTTAACATTGTCCATATGAGATGCATTTTGTCTTTATCCGTTTTATTCTTTATTTCTGTGTCTCTCCCACACTAGAGGTTAGAGCACTAGGCAGTGGGTGGATTCACTGTGCTTGTCTCTGACAAGTAAAACAAAGCTGATTTGCTCTATTTTTAGAAAGCTTGATGGTGTTCATTTTTTAAGCGTCACTTAAAAATGGGCAGCTAAATAGGTACTCTGTTTTTAATGTAATAGAATACTTTGGTAAAGAGGCCTTTAACCCTTTTTAACACTGGTTTAACATCTTTAGTTAATGCTTGCTCAAAGTTATTGACGGAATAAAGAAAGCTATTGTTGTGTCTTGTTTAACACTTTTTTAATTATGAAACATTGGCA
Organism: Elephas maximus indicus; assembly: GCF_024166365.1. NCBI lineage: Eukaryota > Metazoa > Chordata > Mammalia > Proboscidea > Elephantidae > Elephas > Elephas maximus. Next base: position 9,232,086 of record NC_064819.1, on the reverse strand, counting down.
TTAATGAGTCCTTTTTGACACTTAAAGCCTCAAAAGAGCCCTTTTTGTCACTCCTGGTTCTGTGTGTCATTTATGTGCTTGAAAGAAACTCAGCTGGCTTCCAGCCCTGTGCTGCACTTCATTTTTTTCTTCCATGTTACTAGCCTCTTCACAGAAGGGTCCTCTTCTGTTAGGTCTTAGAGAGCCTGGACCGCCTCTTTCTACATTACTTCTCTGCCACTGGAATCCCCAGGGGCCCAAAGAGGCAGAAGACCTGGGGAAGGAAGTAACGGAAACCTGAGAGGCTTCAGGCCTGCAGGGATGTTATCCTGTCCCTCTGCACCACCCTCCCCCAGCGTGCATCAGCTTTCCTCCTCACAGAGGAGAACACAAAAACCATTTTGCAGAAGTAGGCCGTATGCCCCTCTTATGAATGGCCTTTAGAGCCCTGGTGGCAAAATGGTTAAAGCGCTTGGCTGCTAACCAAAAGGTCGGCGGTTCAAACTTGCCAGCCGCTCCCACCCACCAGCCAGTCCATGGGGGAAAGATGTTTCTGTAAAGATTTACAGCCTTGGAAACGCTATAGGGCAGTTCTGTACTGTCCTGTAGGGTCACTATGTGTTGGAATTGCCTAGATGGCGGTGGGTTTGGATTTATAAAGCATATGTCTTTTTTTCATATGTAAAAATATTTAATGTATCTAATATTTTTAAAATTCTCAAATGACTGCTTACAAGTACTTTGAGTTTTGCCAGTAGTCTGCTTGTAAGGCAACCTTGTCTGAGTTGCTTTTTATTATTATTAAGAAGCGCTTAAAAATATCCATATGTCAATTTCAGCTATACCCTTTCCTACAGGTAATGACCCTGAAACTAGCCTGCATCACTGTGAGGTTATTGGAAAGTGTTTCTTTATTGTGAGAATAAGGAAAAACATGCTGTCACTTTGGAAGAAATCCTGTCTCATTCAGCGACGCTGCTTGCCAATGCATACCAAAAAGATAAAATAAATAGAAAAGCTTCTACAAAGAGAAAAAACATTTCCTTGCTTATTCACTCATTCATTTCACATGTTTCAATAAATGCTGTGAAGAAAAAGCACAGGATACTATGAGAAACAGTGGCTAGGACAGGGAAGCCTTTCTGAGACGAGTTCTTTAAGGAAGTGATTTCCAAGCTAAGACTTGAAAATTAAATAGGAATTAGGGAGCAGAAAGGAGCCCTGCTGGTGCAGTGGCTAAGAGTTTGACTGATAACCAAAAGGTCGCCAGTTCGAATCCACCAGATGCTCCTTGGAAACCCTATGGGGGAGTTCTGCTCTGTCCTGTAGGGTCTCTATGAGTTGGAATTGGCTCTATGGCAGTGGTTTGGTTTGGTTTTGGTTTTAGGTAGTAGGAGAGGTGGGGTGAGGGAGCAGCCTTGAGGCTGGGAATAGCTGGGTGTGTTGGAGGACTTGAAGGTAAGAGCACAGCGATTGAGAGGGAGAAGGGCAGCAGGGGGGACAGCTTTTTTATTTGTTGTTGTTCAGTGTTGTTGACTAGACTGATACTTATTTTTAATTTTTAAAAGAAGATTTTGGGTTCATGATGGGCATATAGCTGTGGAAAGGAAAATGGCTCGTTTTAGAGTATCAACACGCAGAAACAGATTCTTGTAAAGTTGTATCTAATACAGAGATGTAAAGGGAGACTAGAGAAGACAATTGCCACATACCGTACCGTAATCACAGGAGCCCTGGTGGCTCAGTTAGTTAAGTGCTTGGCTGCTAACCAAGTGCTTGGCCGTTCAAACCCATCAGCCGCTCTCTGGGAGGAGGATGTGATAGTCTGCTTCTGTAAAGCTTTACAGCCTTGGAAACCCCATGGGGCAGTTCTGCTCTGTCCTATAAAGTTGTTATGAGTTGAAATTGACTCGACGGCAGTGGGTTTGGTTTTTTGGTTATACTGTGATCAGTGGCTTTAGTAAATTCTTTTTTCTCTTTTACTTTCAAATACTGAGTGAGATATCCAGCCATTTATTTGACAAGTTTCCTGTTATCATATAGCTAATACGTCTTTTGATTAAATATTTTTGGCATGGATTCTTGAAATTCAGTTCATTTTTTTTTAAATATGTTTAGGAACCTTTTAGAACTTGTAATATCTCACTGAGAATACGACAAAATGGTTGAATTCCAGCCTTCCTTCAAAATCCTGGGGAACTTTGGAAAGTGTGTCTTTCTGCTTCCTTTCCCTTCCTCAGTTTATCATTTAGGTAGAATTACAGAAGACTGCAGGAGCGGTCATCTCTTCTGAGTGGTGGTGCTGTGTTACCTCTGCCTGTGCAGAGATGCCCTGGGCATGGACACGAGACAAAGGGAGAGTATTGGCCTGGCTTGGCCAAGCTTCAGGGCACGTTCAGTTTATGAGCAGATAAACTAGATATAAAGAATAGGAAGCAACAGATAGCTTTTCAGTTGGCTGTCTTAAACCTGGCTCTTACTGATATAATCTGGCTGCTATTTATTATTATATAAATATATGATCTTTTTTTTTTTTTTTTTATAATAACTTTTATTAAGCTTCAAGTGAACGTTTACAAATCCAATCAGTCTGTCACATATAAGTTTACATACATCTCACTCCCTACTCCCACTTACTCTCCCCGTCTTGAGTCAGCCCTTTCAGTCTCTCCTTTCTTGACAATTTTGCCGGCTTCCCTCTCTCTCTATCCTCCCATCCCCCCTCCAGACAAGAGTTGCCAACACAATCTCAAGTGTACACCTGATATAATTAGCTCACTCTTCATCAGCGTCTCTCTCCCACCCGCTGACCAGTCCCTTTCATGTCTGATGAGTTGTCTTCAGGGATGGTTCCTGTCCTGTGTCAACAGAAGGTCTGGAGAGCATGACCGCCGGGATTCCTCCAGTCTCAGTCAGACCATTAAGTTTGGTCTTCTTATGAGAATTTGGGGTCTGCATCCCACTGCTCTCCTGCTCCCTCAGGGGTCCTCTGCTGAGCTCCCTGTCAGGGCAGTCATCGATTGTGGCCGGGCACCAACTAGTTCTTCTGGTCTCAGGATGATGTAGGTCTCTGGTTCATGTGGCCCTTTCTGTCTCTTGGGCTCTTAGTTGTCATGTGGGCTTGGTGTTCTTCATTTTCCTTTGCTCCAGGTGGGTTGAGACCAATTGCTGCATCTTAGATGGCTGCTTGTTAGCATTTAAGACCCCAGACGCCACATTTCAAAGTGGGATGCAGAATGATTTCATAATAGAATTATTTTGCCAATTGACTTAGAAGTCCCCGCAAACCATGTTCCCCAGACCCCCGCGCTTGCTCCGCTGACCTTTGAAGCATTCATTTTATCCCGGAAACTTCTTTGCTTTTGGTCCAGTCCAATTGAGCTGACCTTCCATGTATTGAGTGTTGTCTTTCCCTTCACCTAAAGCAGTTCTTATCTACTGATTAATCAATAAAAAACCCTCTCCCACCCTCCCTCCCTCCCCCCCTCGTAACCACAAAAGTATGTGTTCTTCTCAGGTTTACTATTTCTCAAGATCTTATAATAGTGGTCTTATACAGTATTTGTCCTTTTGCCTCTGACTAATTTCGCTCAGCATAATGCCTTCCAGGTTCCTCCATGTTATGAAATGTTTCAGAGATTCGTCACTGTTCTTTATCGATGCGTAGTATTCCATTGTGTGAATATACCACAATTTATTTACCCATTCATCCGTTGATGGACACCTTGGTTGCTTCCAACTTTTTGCTATTGTAAACAGAGCTGCAATAAACATGGGTGTGCATATATCTGTTTGTATGAAGGCTCTTGTATCTCTAGGGTATATTCCGAGGAGTGGGATTTCTGGGTTGTATGGTAGTTCTATTTCTAACTGTTTAAGATAACGCCAGATAGATTTCCAAAGTGGTTGTACCATTTTACATTCCCACCAGCAGTGTATGAGAGTTCCAATCTCTCCACAGCCTCTCCAACATTTATTCTTTTGTGTTTTTTGGATTAATGCCAGCCTTGCTGGTGTGAGATGGAATCTCATCGTAGTTTTAATTTGCATTTCTCTAATGGCTAATGATCGAGAGCATTTTCTCATGTATCTGTTGGCTGCCTGAATATCTTCTTTAGAGAAATGTGTGTTCATATCCTTTGCCCACTTCTTGATTGGGTTGTTTGTCTTTTTGTGGTTGAGTTTTGACAGAATCATGTTGATTTTAGAGATCAGGCGCTGGTCGGAGATGTCCTAGCTGAAAATTCTTTCCCAATCTGTAGGTGGTCTTTTTACTCTTTTGGTGAAGTCTTTAGATGAGCATAGGTGTTTGATTTTTAGGAGCTCCCAGTTATCGGGTTTCTCTTCATCATTTTTGGTAATGTTTTGTATTCTGTTTATACCTTGTATTAGGGCTCCTAGGGTTGTCCCAATTTTTTCTTCCATGATCTTTATCGTTTTAGTCTTTATGTTTAGGTCTTTGATCCACTTGGAGTTAGTTTTTGTGCATGGTGTGAGGTATGGGTCCTGTTTCATTTTTTTGCAAATGGATATCCAGTTATGCCAGCACCATTTGTTAAAAAGGCTGTCTTTTCCCCAGTTAATTGACACTGGTCCTTTGTCAAATATCAGCTGCTCATACGTGGATGGATCTATGTCTGGGTTCTCAATTCTGTTCCATTGGTCTATGTGTCTGTTGTTGTACCAATACCAGGCTGTTTTGACTACTGTGGCTGTATAATAGGTTCTGAAGTCAGGTAAGGTGAGGCCTCCCACTTTCTTCTTCTTTTTCAGTAGTGCTTTGCTTATCCGGGGCTTCTTTCCCTTCCATATGAAATTGGTGATTTGTTTCTCTATCCCCTTAAAATATGACATTGGAATTTGGATCGGAAGTGCGTTAAATGTATAGATGGCTTTTGGTAGAATAGACATTTTTACTATGTTAAGTCTTCCTATCCATGAGCAAGGTATGTTTTTCCACTTAAGTATGTCCTTTTGAATTTCTTGTAGTAGCGCTTTGTAGTTTTCTTTGTATAGGTCTTTTACATCCTTGGTAAGATTTATCTCTAAGTATCTTATCTTCTTGGGGGCTACTGTGAATGGTATTGATTTGGTTATTTCCTCTTCGGTGTTCTTTTTGTTGATGTAGAGGAATCCAAGTGATTTTTGTATGTTTATTTTATAACCTGAGACTCTGCCAAACTCTTCTATTAGTTTCAGTAGTTTTCTGGAGGATTCCTTAGGGTTTTCTGTGTATATAATCATGTCATCTGCAAATAGTGATAACTTTACTTCTTCCTTGCCAATCCGGATACCTTTTATTTCTTTATCTAGCCTGATTGCCCTGGCTAAGACTTCCAACACGATGTTGAATAAGAGCGGTGATAAAGGGCATCCTTGTCTGGTTCCCGTTCTCAAGGGAAATGCTTTCAGGTTCTCTCCATTTAGAGTGATATTGGCTGTTGGCTTTGCATAGATGCCCTTTATTATGTTGAGGAATTTTCCTTCAATTCCTATTTTGGTAAGAGTTTTTATCATGAATGGGTGTTGGACTTTGTCAAATGCCTTTTCTGCATCAATTGATAAGATCATGTGGTTTTTGTCTTTTGTTTTATTTATGTGATGGATTACATTAATGGTTTTTCTGATATTAAACCAGCCTTGCATACCTGGTATAAATCCCACTTGATCAGGGTGAATTATTTTTTTGATGTGTCGTTGGATTCTATTGGCTAGAATTTTGTTGAGGATTTTTGCATCAATGTTCATGAGGGATATAGGTCTATAATTTTCTTTTTTTGTAATGTCTTTACCTGGTTTTGGTATCAGGGAGATGGTGGCTTCATAGAATGAGTTGGGTAGTATTCCGTCATTTTCTATGCTTTGGAATACCTTTAGTAGTAGTGGTGTTAACTCTTCTCTGAAAATTTGGTAGAACTCTGCCGTGAAGCCGTCCGGGCCAGGACTTTTTTTTGTTGGGAGTTTTTTGATTACCGTTTCAATCTCTTTTTTTGTTATGGGTCTATTTAGTTGTTCTACTTCTGAATGTGTTAGTTTAGGTAGGTAGTGTTTTTCCAGGAATTCATCCATTTCTTCTAGGTTTTCAAATTTGTTAGAGTACAATTTTTCATAATAATCTGAAATGATTCTTTTAATTTCATTTGGTTCTGTTGTGATGTGGTCCTTCTCATTTCTTATTCGGGTTATTTGTTTCCTTTCCTGTATTTCTTTAGTCAGTCTAGCCAATGGTTTATCAATTTTGTTAATTTTTTCAAAGAACCAGCTTTTGGCTTTGTTAATTCTTTCGATTGTTTTTCTGTTCTCTAATTCATTTAGTTCAGCTCTAATTTTTATTATTTGTTTTCTTCTGGTGCCTGATGGATTCTTTTGTTGCTCACTTTCTATTTGTTCAAGTTGTAGGGACAGTTCTCTGATTTTGGCTCTTTCTTCTTTTTGTATGTGTGCATTTATTGATATAAATTGACCTCTGAGCACTGCTTTTGCTGTGTCCCAGAGGTTTTGATAGGAAGTATTTTCATTCTCGTTGCTTTCTATGAATTTCCTTATTCCCTCCTTGATGTCTTCTATAACCCAGTCTTTTTTCAGGAGGGTATTGTTCAGTTTCCAAGTATTTGATTTCTTTTCCCTCGTTTTTCTGTTATTGATCTCTAGTTTTATTGCCTTGTGGTCTGAGAAGATGCTTTGTAATATTTCGATGTTTTGGACTCTGCAAAGGTTTGTTTTATGACCTAATATGTGGTCTATTCTAGAGAATGTTCCATGTGCGCTAGAAAAAAAAGTATATTTTGCAGCAGTTGGGTGGAGAGTTCTGTATAAGTCAATGAGGTCAAGTTGGTTGATTGTTGTAATTAGATCTTCCGTGTCTCTGTTGAGCTTCTTACTGGATGTCCTGTCCTTCTCCGAAAGTGGTGTGTTGAAGTCTCCTACTATAATTGTGGAGGTATCTATCTCGCTTTTCAGTTCTGTTAAAATTTGGTTTATGTATCTTGCAGCCCTGTCATTGGGTGCGTAAATATTTAATATGGTTATGTCTTCCTGATCAATTGTCCCTTTTATCATTATATAGTGTCCTTCTTTATCCTTTGTGGTGGATTTAAGTCTAAAGTCTATTTTGTCAGAAATTAATATTGCTACTCCTCTTCTTTTTTGCTTATTGTTTGCTTGATATACTTTTTTCCATCCTTTGAGTTTTAGTTTGTTTGTGTCTCTAAGTCTAAGGTGTGTCTCTTGTAGGCAGCATATAGATGGATCGTGTTTCTTTATCCAGTCTGTGACTCTCTGTCTCTTTATTGGTGCATTTAGTCCATTTACATTCAGGGTAATTATAGATAAATAAGTTTTTAGTGCTGTCATTTTGATGCCTTTTTATGTGTGTTGTTGACAATTTCATTTTTCCACATACTTTTTTGTGCTGAGGCGTTTTTCTTAGTAAATTGTGAGATCCTCACTTTCATAGTGTTTGACTTTATGTTAGTTGAGTCGTTACGTTTTTCTTGGTTTTTGTCTTGAGTTATAGAGTTGTTATACCTTTTTGTGGTTACCTCATTATATACCCCTATTTTTCTAAGTAAAAACCTAACTTGTATTGTTCTATATCGCCTTGTATCACTCTCCATACGGCAGTTCAATGCCTCCTGTATTTAGTCCCTCTTTTTGATTATTGTGATCTTTTACCTATTGACTTCCATGATTCCCTGTTATGTGTATTTTTTTTTTTTAATTAATCTTAATTTGTTTGTTTTTGTGATTTCCCTATTTGAGTTGATATCAGGACGTTCTGTTTTGTGACCTTGTGTTGTGCTGATATCTGATATTATTGGTTCTCTGACCAAACAATATCCTTTAGTATTTCTTGTAGCTTTGGTTTGGTTTTTGCAAATTCTCTAAACTTGTGTTTGTCTGTAAATATCTTAATTTCGCCTTCATATTTCAGAGAGAGTTTTGCTGGATATATGATCCTTGGTTGGCAGTTTTTCTCCTTCAGTGTTCTGTATATGTGGTCCCATTCCCTTCTTGCCTGCATGGTTTCTGCTGAGTAGTCAGAACATATTCTTACTGATTCTCCCTTGAAGGAAACTTTTCTTTTCTCCCTGGCTGCTTTTAAAATTTTCTGTTTATCTTTGGTTTTGGTGAGTTTGATGATAATATGTCTTGGTGTTTTTCTTTTTGGATCAATCTTAAATGGGGTTCGATGAGCATCTTGGATAGATATCCTTTCGTCTTTCATGATGTCAGGGAAGTTTTCTGTCAGAAGTTCTTCAACTATTTTCTCTGTGTTTTCTGTCCCCCCTCCCTGTTCTGGGACTCCAATCACCCGCAGGTTATCCTTCTTGATAGAGTCCCACATAATTCTTAGGGTTTCTTCATTTTTTTTAATTCTTTTATCTGATTTTTTTTCAGCTATGTTGGTGTTGATTCCCTGGTCCTCCAGATGTCCCAGTCTGCATTCTAATTGCTCGAGTCTGCTCCTCTGACTTCCTAGTGTGTTGTCTAATTCTGTTATTTTATTGTTAATCTTTTGGATTTCTACATGTTGTCTCTCTATGGATTCTTGCAACTTATTAATTTTTCCAGTATGTTCTTGAATAATCTTTTTGAGTTCTTCAACAGTTTTATCAGTGTGTTCCTTGGCTTTTTCTGCAGATATCCTAATTTCATTTGTGATATCATTAAGCATTCTGTAAATTAGTTTTTTATATTCTGTATCTGATAATTCCAAAATTGTATCTTCATTTGGGAAAGATTTTGATTCTTTTGTTTGGGGGGTTGGAGAAGCTGTCACGGTCTGCTTCTTTAAGTGGTTTGATATGGATTGTTGTCTCCGAGCCATCACTGGGAAACTAGTTTTTCCAGAAAATCCGCTAAAAAAAAACAGCAGTCAGATCCCTCTCAGAGTTCTCCCTCTGGCTCAGGCTATTCAGATGTTAATGAAGCTGCCTGGGGAGGGTGGGGGAGGGAACAGAGAGATAGGAGAGTAGCACCTCAGAATATAGCCAGAGTTGCTTGTCTTGCTTGGAATGACTATTATATCTGAGATTCCCGCGGGCGCGTCGCCTATGTGTGCTGGCTGTGTGGAGATTGCCCCCAGGGGGTCTGGCCCGCTGGAGTCACGGTCAGATCCTCCGCTTCCAGCCCCACGCCCAGCGTCAAGGCTCCCCTACTGGGACGGTGCACTCTCGACTCCAAAATCAGTCGCTGCCTCCCGGGGACTTCTCGTCCCTCCAGCCGCGTGGCCGTGCCGCCCCCGTGAACCAGGTGGGCCCCCTCCCGGGGTTAGTTCAGATGGGTGGAGTAGCTCCCCGTGCTTGTGCCGTGACCGAGTGTCCCGGCTGGAACGCTGTTCTCCCCGCTCCAATACCAGTCGCTGCCTCCCAGGGACTTCTCCTACCAGCTGCGTCCTACGCCGCCCGCGCGACCCGGCTGGTCACCTTCCCGGGGTTAGTTCAGGGGGTGGAGCAACTCTCCGTGTTTATGGCGTACCTGCGTGCAGTCCAAATCCCTGCGGGACGGTTCCCCGGCTCGGATGCTGCTCTTTCTGCTCCAAGATCAGTCACTGCCTCCCGGGGACTTCTCCTAACGGCTGCGTCCCACGCCGCCCGTGGAACCGGCTAGTCCCCCTCCCGGGGTTAGTTCAGGGGGGTGGAGCAGGTCTCTGTGCTTGTGCCGTACCTGACTGGTACGCTGGCTCCAGGCTCTGGAAACAATCGCTGCTTCCCCGTATTAGTTCGTTCTCCGTCTCTAAATCTGTGTTTGTTGTTCAGGGTTCGTAGATTGTTATGTATGTGATCGATTCACTTGTTTTTCCGTGTCTTTGTTGTAAGAGGGATCCGAGGTAGCGTCTGCCTAGTCCGCCATCTTGGCTCCGCCCCTCATGATCTTTTTTAAAAATAATTTTTATTGTGCTTTAAGTGTAAGTTTACAAATCAACTCAGTCTCTCACATAAAAACTTATATACACCCTGCTACACACTCCCAATTTTTTTTTTTACATACTCCCAATTACTCTCCCCCACCATGAGACAGCCCGCTCCCTCCTTCCACTCTCTGCCTTCGTGACCATTTCACCAGCTTCTAACCCCCTCTACCCTCCCATCTCCCCTCCAGGCAGGCGATGCCAACACAGTCTCAAGTGTCCACCTGAACCAAGTAGCTCACATCTCACCAGCATCCCCCTCCAACCCATTGTCCAGTCCAATCCATGTCTGACAAGTTGGCTTCGGGGATGACTCCTGTCCTGGGCCGACAGAAGGTCTGGGGTCCATGATCACTGGGGCCTTTCTAGTCCCAGTCAGACCATTAAGTCTGGTCTTTTTATGAGAATTTGGGGTCTGCATCCCACTGTTCTCCTGCTCCCTCAGGGGTTCTCTGTTGTGTTCCCTGTCAGGGCAGTCATCGGTTATAGCTGGGCACCATCTAGTTCTTCTCGTCTCAGGATGATGTAGTCTCTGGTTCATGTAGTCCTTTCTGTCTCTCGGGCTCGTTATTATCTGTGTTCTTGGTGTTCTTCATTCTCCTTTGATCCAGGTGGGTTGAGACTCATTGATGCATCTTAGATGGCTGCTTGCTAGCATTTAAGACCCCAGACACCACTCTTCAAGGTGGGGTGCAGAATGTTTTCTTGATAGATTTTATTTTGCCAGTTGACTTAGATGTCCCCTGAAACCATGGTCCCCAAACCCCTGCCCCTGCTTTGCTGACCTTCGAAGCATTCACTTTATTCAGGAAACTGCTTTGCTTTGGTTTAGTCCAGTTGTGCTGACCTCCCCTGTGTTGAGTGTTTAAATATATAATCTTTGAAATTCTGTTCTAATGCCGCCTTTGTGATAAGCTGACCCTGGAAACCCTTGAGTGCGCCACCGGAGATACGTGACGTGCAGGTGAAAGCTGCCTTTTTAGTTCTCCCCAGAAAGCACGTTGTCAAATTCTTGAAAAAGAAATGGAAAAGGGAATCAGAAAGGTTTGATATATTTTGGTAGACTTACTACACCGTTTTGATTTTTAGCTTGTGTAGAATATAATGAAGATAAACCAAGTAACTCTCTGAAGCCTGTGAAGGAGCCATGGTGTAGGGAAAAGACAATATGGAATTAAGAGGCCCTTTAACACCCCTGCTCTTCTATGAATTAGCCACGTGACTTTGGACTCAATACTTAGCTTTTCTGGAGTTTCTGTGTAGTACAAATAGTTAACGTGCTCAACTGCGAACTGGAGGGTTGGAGGCTCAGGTCCTCCCAGAAGCATCTTGGGAGAAAGGCCTGGTGATCTGCTTACAAACAAACAAACAAATAAAAATAGCCATTGAAAATCCTACGGAGCACAGTTCTACCCTGACACACATGGAGGCACTACGAGTAGGAATCAATTTAATGGGAGCTGGCGCTTAGACTTCCTGAGCTGTTTCCTCATTTGTGAAATGGAGAAAGCAATACCTACGTACTCATTAGGGCCATTTGTGAGGATCACAGTACATGTGAAAGAGCCCACCGTCAGGGCTCGTGGTAAGCGCTCGCTGTGAATTGAGTCTGAATCTGAGGATAGGACCAAACTAAAACTCACAGAGCAGTATGTCCCTAACCTTCAATTTGATGAAATAATTGTTGAGCAAATAATACGTACAAGGTTGTGATATGCTGAGCAAGACATATCACCTGCCTTTAAGCAGTTCACGTTTCAGTAGCTGTGAGGCCTGTATTTCTTGCAGTTGGTCCACTTGTTTGAAAAGCATTAGCAATGTCATTTCTACATCGTGCTTTGAGTCAGTGTCCAACACAGATGGTGACTCACAGAATCCTGCAGTGGACACTGGGCCATATAACTGGACGCTAAGAATTATCACCATCCTGCTGGACCACACGTGATCAGTGGATGGAAGAATCATCTTGGTTTGGCTGTAAACCCTGGGAGATGAAATGGGGGTGAGTCCACCAAAAACAGGTTGGGTGGAAGAAAGGCTTCAGGATCACATGAAACGATGTTGGGACCCTAGCAGTGAGAGTCAGCATGTAGAGATTGTTTAATGAAAACTGGGGTGAGCTCTGAAAATGGGGATGGGAGATGTGTGGCAAGGTAAAATTTGTCAGGTGGTTATGCATTAGATATTGGTTTTGTATTTCTCATCATGCTATTTGTATAAAAAAAATAGTATTTTTGTGTGCTAAAATGAGCTTGAATACAGTTGTACCATGGTTTTGTCCACGCAGTTCTTACTCTTCTATTTTTTTTTTCGCGTTTCTGTGGCCTTTTTCCTTTCTTTTTAAGTAGTATTTTATTGAATTTTTGGTGAAAGCTTACACAGAAAGTTAGCTTCCCATTTGACAATTTCCATATAAATCGTTCAGTGACATTAGTTACATTTATCACAAAGTATCAACATTCCAATTATGTTCTGTTTGTTCCATTTCCAGCACTCATGTTTCCCTGCCCCCTTATCTTCTTGTCTTTGCTTTCGAATAATTGTTGACCTTTTGGTCTCATACAGACGGTTTTAAAGTGCAGCACCGATCTTATTTTTTGTGACACTCTGTTTCACAAAAAGGCGATCTCAGGAGATAGGCTCAGTTCTAGGTTTAAAGAATGTCTCAAGGTGATAGTTCTCAGAGAGTTTGTCTACCTTTTTTTTAAAGAATTTGTGTTCTGCTTCACATTTTATCTGGGACCCTCCATGTGACCTTGGTCAGAATGGTCAGTGGTGGTAGCTGGGCACCATCTAGCTCTTCTGGTCTCAGGGTAGATGATATGGTTCGTGTAGACTTGTTTCTTCTCTGAGCTTTTGGTTACTTATTATTTTGCTCATGGCGAGTAAAGACCCATAGTTGTGTTTTAGATGGCTGCTGGTGAGCTTTCAAGACCCCAGATGCTACTCACTTCACTAGGAGGCAGATCATGATTTTTGTGAACTCTGTTATGCCATTTGGCTGAATTGTCCTATGAGACTATGGTTCTAAGCCTTCAAATCCGGAAAACCAATCTTAGAAGGTATTTGGTTGTGTCTGAGGAGTCTCTGTATTTGTGTCTTCAATGAATACATGTACCTGCACTCACATATTGTATTTACACATACCTATTTTTATTTTCTTTTATTTTTATAGATACTTTTGGTTATAGATAATTTTGGAAACCGTGGTGGTGCAGTGGTTAAGAGCTAAATCTGCTAACCAAGAGGTTGGCAGTTCGAAATCATCAGACACTCCTTGGAAACTCTATGGGGCAGTTCTCCTTAGCCCTATAGGGTTGCTAGGAGTTAGGATTGACTTGATGGCAACGGGTTTTTTTTTTTTTTAAATAAATACTTCTTTTTATGTACATACCTGTACATACCTGTACCTACCTGTATAACAATTTGCCTATACCTATCCATCCGTGCTTGAACACTTGTTATTACTTTGGATGTGCTGTGCTCACTGCATCCACGTTTGCCATCACCAAAAATAATAGGTCTCTGCAATCTAAAGCGCACTTTCCCCTCCCTGCTCCTTTTCCTGGCAGCCACCAATAAACATCTTCTCTATATTTATCTATTCTTGTCTTCTTATGAAAGAGGGGGGATCATACAATATTTGTCCTTTTATGCTTGATTTATTTTACTTAGCATTATGCCAGGTCCACCCATGTTATTATATGTTTCACGGACTCGTCATTGCTCTTTATTGTTGTGTAGTATTCCATTGTATGTATGTACCACAATTTGCTTATCCACCTGTTGATGGGCACTTCAGTTGTTTGCATTTATTTACTATTGTGAATAAAGCAACAGTGAACTTAGGTGCACATATGTCTGTTCATGTCATTGTTTTTAGCTCTCTAGAGTATATACCTAGAAGTGGGATTGCTGAATCATAAAAAAAAATAGGGTAGCTCTATTTCTAGTTTTTTGAAAAAGAGCCACACTTTTCCATAGTGGTTGTACCATTTTACAGTCCCTCCAGCAATGGTTAAGAGTTCCAGTCTCCCCACATTCTCATCATCATTTGTTGTTATCTGTGTTTGTTTTTTTTTTTTTAACTTTTTTTAATCAGTGCCATTTTAGCTGGGGTAAGATGGTGATATCACTGTAGTTTTGATTTGCATCTCACTATGAGTCTTTTATGAGTCAGACTGGACTTGATGGCAGCATTTTTTTTGTTGTTAATGGTAACGATCATGAATATCTTCTCATAGGTTTCTTGGCTACCTGAATGTCCTCTTTGGTGAAGGTTCTGTTCACGTCCGTTGCCCATTTTGTGATTGGGTTTTTGTCTTTTTGTAGTTGAGTTGTTGCAGTTTTCTATAGATTTTAGAGATTAGACCCTTATCGGATGAGTCGTTTCTGAAGATTTTTTCCCAGTCTGTAGGTTGTCTATTTACTCTTTTAATAATGTCTTTTGATGAGCATAGGTTTTAATTTTTAGGAGATCCCATTTATCTATTTTGGCTTCTTCTATTCGTACATTTGTTGTTATCCTATTTTTGCAAAAGATTAAGTCCTATAGTTTTCTCCCGGGAATTTTATGGTTTTAGGCTTAACATTTAGGTCTTTGATCCCTTTTGAGTTCATTTTCGTGTAAGTGTGAGGTATGAGTCCAGTTTCATTTTTCTGCATTTGGATATCCAGTTTTGCCAACACAGTTTATTAAAGAGGCTGTTTCTGTCCCACTGAATGGACTTTGACCCCGTGTTGAAAATAGTTGTCCATAAGTGGCTGAGTTTAGTTCTGAGTTCTCAGTTTGATCCCACTGGTTTATGTGTCTGTCATTGAACCAGTTCCAGGCTGTTTTGATTACAGTGGCAGCATAGTAAGTTTTGATATCGGGGAGTGTGAGGTTTCCTCCTTTTTGTTCAATATTGTTTTGGCTGTTCTGGGTCTCCTTCCTTTCCACATGAAGTTGGTCATTGGTTTTCTCATTTCATTAGAGAATGTTGTTGGGGTTTATATCGAGATTGCGTTGTATCTGTAGATTGCTTTAGGTAGAATTGACATTTTCACTAGATCAGGTCTTCCAATCCATGAGCACAGGATGGCTTTCCATCTTTGTAGGTTTCTTTTAGTTTCTTGTAGTAGTATTTTATAATTTTCATTGTATGAGTCTTTCATGTCCCTGGTTAGGTTAATTCCTAGGTATTTTCTCTATGTGTAGGCTATTGCAAATGGTATTGATTTCTTTTTTAGAGTACTTTTTGTTAGTGTAGAGGAATCCAATTGATTTTTGTGTGTTGATCTTGTACCCTGCAATATTGCTATATTGTTCTATTAGTCCCAGCAGGTTTGTGGAGTATTTAGGGTCTTTTTTTTTTTTTTTATGTATAAGATCATGTCATCTACAAACAGACATAATTTTACTCCCTTCTTTCCGATTTGGATACCTCTTATTTCTCTTTTTTGCCTTATTGGTCTGACTAGGATTTCTAGTACCATGTTGAATAAGAGTAGTAGTAATGGGTATCCTTGTCTCCTTCCTGTTTTCAAAGGGAAGGCTCTCAGCCTTTCTTCACTGAGTATAATGTTGGCTGTTGGTGTTACATTTGTGCCTGTAATTTTGTTGAGAAATTTCCCTTCTATTCTTATTTTGCTGAGAGTTTTTTTTTTTAATCAGGAAAAATTGGTAAGATCATATGGTTCTTTTTCTTTGTTTTATTTATGCAGTGAATTACAGTGATTGATTTTCTAACGTTGAATCACCCTTGTCACCCTGTTCTGAATCCCACTTGATCATGGTATATGATTTTTTTTTGATATGTTGTTGAAACATGTTGGGCAGAATTTTGTTGAAAATTTTTGCATCTATGTTCATAAGGGATATTGGACTGTAATTTTCTTTTTTTGTGTGTGATGTCTTTGCCTGGTTTAGGTATCAGGGTTTTGCTGACTTCATAGAAACCATTTAATAGTGTTCCTTCCTCTTCTGTTTTTTTGAAGGAATTGAGTAGGATTGATGTCAACTCTTCTCTGAATATTTGGTAGAATTCCCCAATGTAGCTGTTGTTGATAGTTTTTTAATGATATCTTCAGTCTCTTCTTTTGTAATGGGTCTGTTTAAATTTTCTACCTATGTTTGTGTTAGCTTGGGTAGGTAGTGTGTTTCTAGGACTTGGCCAGTTTCGTCTAGGTTTTCACATTTGTTGGAGTACAGTTTTTCATGCTAATCTGATATGATCTTCTTTATCTCTGTTGGATTGGTTGTAATGTCACCAGTCATGTCTTAATTTGGCTATTTGCCTCTTCTGGTTTTTTTCTTTTGTGAGTCTAGCCAGTGGTTTGTTTATTCTGTTGATCCTTAGAAAAACCAACTTCTGGTTTTATTGATCCTTTCTATTGTATTTCTGTTTTCTATTTCACTTATTTCTGTCCTGATCTTTATTATTTCTTTTTTTCTGGTAGCTTTTGGCTTATTTTGCTCTTCCTTTTATATTTGTTTAAGTTGTCCATTGCAGTTAATGATTTTGAATCTTTCTTCTTTTTTAATGCTGTGAATTTCCGTCTAAGTACTGGCTTTGATATGTTGTTTTCATTTTTATTTGATTTTAGTAGTTTTTTAATTTTACTTTTGATATCTTCTATGACCCAATAGTTTTTTAGTAGATATTATGGATTGAATTGTGTCCTCCCAAAATGTGTGTCAACTTGGCTAGACCGTGATTCCCAGTATTGTGTGATTGTCCACCATTTTATGATCTGATGTGATTTTCCTATGTGTTGTAAATCCTACCTTTATGATGTTAACGAGGTGAAATTAGTAGTAGTTATGTTAATGTGGGAGGACTCAGTCTACAAGATTAGGTTGTGTCTGAAGTCAGTCTCTTTTGAGATGTAAAAGAGAGCAGTGAGAAGAACAACAGGGGGACCTCCTGCTACCAAGAAGGAAGCACCAGGAGCATAGCTAATCCTTTGGATCCGAGGTGCCTGCACTGAGAAGCTCCTTGACCAGGGCAAGATTGATGACAAGGACCTTCCCCCAGAGTCAACAGAGAGAGAAAGCCTGGAACTGGCACCCGAATTCAGACTTCTAGCCTCCTAGACTGTGAGAGAATACATTTCTCTTTGTTAAAGCCATCCACTTTTGGTATTTCTGTTATAGCAGCACTAGATAACTAAGATAGTAGTGTATTATTCAGTTTTCATGTACTTATTTATTTTTTTCCTCATGTTGATTTCTAGCTTCATATTGTTATGGTCAGAGAAGATAATTTGTATGATTTCAATTTTTAAAAATTTTTGAGGCTTGTTTTGGGTCCTAGCGTATGGTCTGTTCTGGAAAATGATCTGTGTACCCTAGAGAAAAATGTGTATTGTTCTGATGCTGAGTGGACTGTTTTGTATATGTCTGTTAGGTCCAATGGGTTTAGCATTTTATTTAAGTTCTCAGTGTCCTTAGTGATCTTCTTAGATGTTCTATGATTTTAAGTGGAGGTGTTGAAGTCCCCTATTATTATTGTGGAGTTGTCTGTTTCTGCTTGCATATTAGTATTTGTTTCATGTATTTTGAAGCATTGCTGTTAGGTGTGTATATATTTATAATTGGTATGCCTTCCTGCTGGATTGATGCTTTTATTATTATGTAATGTCCTTCTTTATCTCTTGTAATAGATTTTGATTTAAAGTCTTTTTCTTCTGATATCAGTATGGCCACCCTTGCTCTTTTTTGTATACTGGTTGCATGGAATAAATTTTCTCCATCCTTTTATTTTCAGTCTGTGTCCACTTGTTTATGGTGTGTTTCTTGTAGACAGCGAAAGGATAGATCTTTTTTTTTTTTTTTTTATACATTTTACCACTCTCTGCCTTTTGCATGGAGTATCTAGACCATTTACATTTAAGGTTATTACTGAGAATGAAGTGTCTACCTCACTCATTTTTATATTTGTTTTTTGAGTGTTTGTCATCTTTGTTTTTTCATTCTGATTTTTTCTGTTTTTGTTTGTATTTGACTGCTTCATTGTGATGAACCTTTTGCCTTCTTCCTTCTTTTGTCCCGAGTATTTTTTCTTGGTGACTTTTTAGTGATTACCACATATATTACACAACTTCGAATTTCAACAACATTTAACATATGAATAACAATTAACATATAGCCTTAACATATTAAATCTAATCCTGATATGCTCCTCCCTTCCCAATTTCTGTTGGTGTGTTTCCATTAACATCAATATACAACCAATATTCGATAAGTTTACTTTGTACTTATTTCTTACAAACGATGTTTTATTGTTTGTGGGATTTTCTTATTGAGTTTATTCTCTGAAAACGTCACATACTTGGTCCTTACTATTGCCTGTGTTGTTGCGTTTTTTTTTTTTTTTTGAGATCTCTGTCTCTAATTTTTTCTTATGTATAGATATGAATATTTATTTAATGCCCTTGCGTTTCCATTTGGAGTACTCCCTTGAGTATACTTGCAAAGCTGGTCTGGTAGTGGCAAATTTCCAGAGCTTCTGTTTGTTTGGGAATGTCTTGATTTCCCCCTCATTTTTGAATGACAGTTTTGCTGGGTAAAAAACTCTGGACTGACAATTGCTTTTGTTCAGTTTCTATGTATGTTGATCCATTATCTTCTGGCCTCTAGAGTTCTGGGGAAAACTCTGCAGTAATTCTTATGAAGGACCCTGTGTATGTTATATTGAGTTTTTTCTTGCTGCTTTCAGAGGTCTCTCCTTGTCTTTGGTTTGCAAGAATGTTATTAGGATATGGTGCAGAGTTGATCTTTTTGTATTTTTTCCAATGAGGTTTGTGGCTTTCTGTATTTGCAAGCTTGGTTCTCTGTTCAGGTGTGGGAAATTCTCTCTGATTATCACTTGGAAAATTCTTTCTAGACATTTATTGTTGTCATGGTGCTCTGGATTCCAGTAACTCTAGTGTTAGATGTCTTAATTGAATCCCATATTTCCTTTGGGTTTGTTTGCTCTTCTTTGTTTTTTCTCTTGAGACTTGATAACTTTAGTTATTTTGTCTTCTAGTTCATATATTGTCTTCAGTCTGTTTGACTCTATTGTTGAGTGTTTCTCTTGGTTTTTTAATTCAGTTGCTTTATTCTTCAGTTTCAGTAGTTCCCCCTCCTCTTTTTTTTTTTTTTGATGCTTTCAGATTTCTTGTTGAGCCTCTCATTTTGTTCCTCCATTTGTTTCCTGATCTCTGCTAGTTTGTTTTCTGTGTGCTTTTTGTTTCTTGGAAACCCTGGTGGCGTAGTGGTTAAGTACTACGGCTGCTAACCAAGAGGTTGGCAGTTCGAATCTGCCAGGTGCTCTTTGAAAACACTATGGGGCAATTCCACTCTGTTCTCTAGGGTCGCTATGAGTTGGAATCGACTTGACGGCAGTGGGTGTGTGTGTGGTTTTGTTTCTTGAAATGTATTTAGCACCGTAGTCTGAATAGTTTCAGTTTTTTCCGTTACTCTGACCTCCATAGGAGAAATTTCCTTTTCTTCATGTTTTACTTTTGATTGATCTTTCTTCTCTTGTGATTTTCCAATTTTTTGTTGAACTTGGGCCATTTTGTTATCTTTTTTTACTTTAAATTTTGTGTTCTGGTTTTTGTGGGAAAATTTTCTGATTGAGCTCCCTGCTGGCACAGCAGCCAAGCGCCCGCTGCCAACTGAAAGGCCAGTGCTTGCACCCACCAGCTGCTCCATGGCAGAAAGATGTGGCATTCTGCCTCCACAGAGATTCACAGCCAGGGAAACCTCACCAGGCACATAGGGTCGCTATAAGTCAGAACTGACCTGATGGCAGTGGGCTTTGTATCTTCTCCTGAGAACCACTAGGGGTACTCTTATCCCTCTATTTTTTTCAGTACTGATCAGGAGTTCTGGGTGCTTGATCTCAGGAATCCAGCAGGCATGTATGGAAGGGGAGACTTAGCTGGTCGCAGACGCTGATGTAAGTGGTGATGCTTGACTTTCCTGTGGCGAAAGCGGTGGGGGGGGTCTCTATGTCTTTCCCTCATGGGCGCCCCTGCATGTGCTCTCCCCATTGTCCCGCAGTGGGCAGGAAACCAGCTGTTACCCTATGTATCGTTCATCTGAGGTATTCTCATTGCTCTGATGCCCTTGCAGTTCCTCCTGGTCCTAGTGCCTGTCCATCTCAGGTCTCAGCACGATTCAACAGCACTTTCTCACAGCACCACAGTCTCTGCTCACCCCCCTTCAAGTGTGCAGAATGGGAACTTCCACAGCTAATCTGTGCCACCTTAAAAAATCAGGATACAGCTTCCTCAGTTTTTAGCTACCTTTCTGTGTTCCCTGTTCGGGGTGTTGTCCAACCCTGTCCCAAAATGGCTGCGATGAGCGAGTGCACCAGATGTTAACGGGTAGGTTCTTACAGTTTCTGTGCTGTCCCTGCTCCTCCCCTCCTCTGCTTCTGGACTCACCCTGACTCCCCAACACCTCAGCTGCCGTCCAGAGTTCAGAGATCTCTATCTGTTTTTATTCATTGTTAGGTGGGTTAGTTGCTGGGCAAATAAATGGGAGTGTCCACTCATTTTGCCATTTTCCCCCCATAATATACATTTTTGAAGGTAGAAAAGTAAAAACAAGATTAAAATTACTCACAATGTTTAGCACTTATAGCTTGCATCTGTTAAACTTTTGGTATATCCTTTCTGTTTTTTAAGCAATTATTTAGGAAACATTTGGATTTCCAGTGTAACCCATGTAGACTTATTATGTTTAGAAAACACCCCCGCATTTATTTATGATTGCTGATAATTTGATAATTTGGAACTATTTCCCCTCAAGAATATAATCACCTCTATAGAAATGTATGAGTTGGAATCAACATGAAGGCAATGGGGTGATAGAAAGGTTTTTTTTTTTTTTTTTAAACCACTTCTGATATGAGATTACTACAGTCACTAATCTTGATTCGTTTATGAGCCAGAAAGAAGCAATGAAGTAAAATTAGGAGAGAGAAGAGTTCTTTTCTTTACAAAGTAATTAAAGTGCCTTATAATTTCTGACACATCTTAGATACTGAAAAACCGGTTAGTTTTCTTTTTTCTTTTCCCTCATTTTCCTTTCTTGTACTTCTTTTCAGTTCACAAATTTAGCCAAGGAATGGAGTCCCACTCTGTGTCTTTGCGGCACAATATGTAACACATTAGAACACTAGTATGGCTCCTTAGAAAATATATTGATTCTTCTAAGTTGATTGCTTCTCATGCCAAAATATATGGGCGCTTTTCTGGGAAGAGGGTAGGTTCATGGACCTCATCAGATTTTCAAAGGATTGTGTGACCAGAAGAAAGTTTCATGACCTGAATCTAAAATCTGATGATGGCATGGCCCTTGATTGTCGTTAACTCTGGGAAAGGCCTACAACCTCTCTGAAAAGGGTTAGTAACTTCTGTATAGTGTACCTGGGAGTTATAAAGTAATAATAGTAATAACAATAATAATAAATATTTGATGAAAAACTGGCTTTATTGGTCAGAAAAAAAGTAAAGGGACAGTTTATTGCCAGACTGAACCTTATTACCTGTTGTTACCATATTCTGAGGCTCGCTATGAAATTTTGAGGACAAAACAGGTACAGGCTTCAAACTCTAAAATGATACATTTGGGTAAACGATGAGACATGCTTTAACCAGAATTTCAAACACTAGAGTGAGCTTATGTAATTTTCTATTCTATAAGTTCTCGTAAGTTGGAGGACATTTTTATTTGTGTGAGATGGTTTAGAAGTCATCTTATTTGAAGTTAAAATAGGTTAGATTAGCCATAAATAGCCCATAGGCTCAAAATCCTTAAAAAAAAAAAGCTGCCGTTGAGTCATTTCAGATTCGTGGTGACCCTGTGTGTTGCAGAGTAGAAATACTCCATAGAATTTTCATGGCTGTGACCTTGTAGAAGCAGGTTTCCAGGCCCTTCTTTTGGGTCACCTCCTGGTGGGTCCATACCAAACTAAGGACTCTTAATAGGTAGTTAAAAGTGTGAAATTTCTTCCCTTCTTTCCATTTGCACTTCCTCCCCTCCCCTTGCTTTTCTTCCTGCAAGTAATTTATGTATTTTCTGTAATGTGTGTACTTACTTACCTTCAGCCAGTGTTTTCAAACTCTCTTCTCAGCCTGTAACATGCTGGTGGGAAGTCTGCTCTGTCCCTTGTTCTTTTCTCCTTATCTCTGCCCATTCTTCAGCCCGTTCTCTGACTCACACTCATTTTCTGTGTGTATGTTAACTGGCTATGAAGGACTATGTTTAATACACACATATAGCTATAACCCATTCAACTTCCTTGATTTCTTTTCCAGTTACTTGCTCTTTTATTTAAAAAAATGCAAAGCAAATATACAAACCCATAATGTAATGATACCCCAAGTCTGTTTTTGCCAAGGTAATCCAATCTGTGGAATGCTACAGATGGGTCAGGAGGAAATAACTGTGGAAGAACCAAAGTAAAATTAGCAGATCCATTAGACTGTGTGTGTGCTTGTGTGTGTGCGTGTGTTTTATGCTAAGATCTAAAATGTGTGACCTGGAAGCGGGGGACCACTGAGAACAAAAAGCTTCTCGGCATAGTGGAGCTCACTGTGCTCCTGACCCAGAAGCTTGGCAGAGAGGCCCATCATAAGACTGTCACCAGTCAATTAAAGTCAATATCAATTAGGGATATTAATTAAAGTTGTGACCATGCTAAAGGAAAAAAATGACTCCCTGTCTCTATATATAGATACAAATATTGATTCTCTATTTCCATATATACCCGTAGAAATATGGGTTTTTTTAACCAAAAAAAAAGACAACTCAATAATATATTTTATGAATATATCTAATAATAGTATCTAATGCATTTAGGTTTCATGCCTTCTTTTCAGCACCTCAATACCACCAAGCAGAACTTTTTCATTCTTATTTTTCACAGTCTCTCTTGCCCACTCCTCCTACGTTCATCGGCCTCCTAACTACCTATGAGCATAGTTCTCTCCCAGGACTATAGCACTTCCTCCATCCTCATAAGGATGAAGGCACCACATAATTGAAATGGATTGGTGTAAATGAAAACTTTTTTTTTTTTCTTTTTTGCCCTGACTACTTCTGAGTGTTCCATGTTTATCTGACGTGGATCTTAGTAATCACGGCTTTAGTGTCTTATTTTCATGTGCTTATTTAGAAGTACAAAATGTCGGAGGTGTAAACGACCTTGAAGACCATGTAGGCCAGTGGTCCTCACATGTTAGCATGCATGAGAATGACCTGGGGAGCTTATTGAAGAGACCTATTATTGAGTTTCGCCTCCTGAGATTCTGATTCAGGTGTCCGAAGTAGGGTGCTTGAATCATCATTTTAAACAAGTGACCCATACAATCTTCAAACATGTGCTTCATGGACCTCATTCTACATGTCTCCAAAACCCAGTCCCTCGGGAATTGCTACCGTGTCTCATGTAGCCTAGGGAATGTGGGCTTCTTTCTGCAGTCCTGTGTCTCAGTCAAGTGGCTAGGTCTGCCACTCTCTGGGAACTGCTTTTGTAAAACCACCAAAGACCTCCTGGTTGCCAAATTCAGTGTGGTTTGCTTATAGCCTTTGTTGTAAATTGATTTAAACACACAGATTGATTTTATAGCTCCATATATCTGAAATTATTCTTTTTCCCTCCCTTTTCTCTCCTTTCTCCTGGTGCTTATCTTGCTCCCTCCAGTCATTCCTTCTTATTCTCTTTCCCTAGTTCCCCTCCCTCTGCCTCTGTGGGCATGCCCGTGGAATTCTGGCTTTTATTTTTTGTCTCTTGCTTGAATGACCTTTTATCCAGTTTTATGACTTTGGCCTGCTTGTTTGTTTATGACATTTAGATCTTTTTCCCTACCTGTATTTCCGGCTGCCTATTGGACATTTTCATCAGCTTTTCCCTCACAGCCCTCAACTCAGTGCCTAAAATTGAACTCAGAATGATTTCCCCCAAACACTTCCTCCACCTCTGTTTCCTATTGTAATGACTGGGCCCCCTAGTGACATACCCAGAACATTTGACAACCAGAGTAGACTGTTTTTTTTAACACACCATTTTCTATATGACAAAATTATTTTCAGCAATAATCATGAAATGAAAGAAATAATAATGATCAGAAAGGAAATGAAGACAGTGAAAATTTTCTAATTGAAATTTGTGTATACATAATCATGCCAGTAAAAAAAACAAAACAAAACTACAATACAAAAAGGAAACCTTATAACTACAGTAATGTAATTACATTAATGTAATAATTGAAAAAAAAAAAAAAGAGGGGGACACCTGAAGAAACACTTCCAAAAGAGGGAAATCTGCAAGGTTCAGAGAGTGATTTGTAGAAGTATAGGATGGCACTGAAATAACTCAAATTGTGCTGCTTCCTTTACAGTCATTAAAAAACAAGCTAATTATTTATTTAAAATCTACTGTTCAAGGACAGGAATATGTAGTTGGTGACGTGTGGGTTGGAGACAGGTATTGCACCTAAAGCGAGCGCCAGTCATTTCAGACAAATTTAGAGCAGAGGCCAGGCCATATAATAGGATTTTCTTATGAAATAACTTCCATGTGGAATACAGCTTTTACTAAAGTATAAGTAATACGAATGTGCTAATTTGAAGTTTACATATAAATTATGTTACTAAAACTTGCTGGTAACTGGCAGTTGTTTAGAACATACTTTTCCAGGGAGTAATTTATTGATGACATTTTTTAGAATTGGTGGTTCATGGTGACAATAAGAATCCAACTGGCTTTTGGTAAGCTTTATTATTATTTTTAAATTGACTGCAAACAACATACCCTGTTATTCTATGAACCCACTCCTGTGCCTTTAGGATGCCACTGGGTCCCACCATTCACACCGTGACTTCAAGCTTGAAACCTCAGCATCATTTCTTTTTATTATTATTATTCCTTTCCTTCTCTGTTTTTGGAGTTTATTTGGCTACTCTTTTTCTAACTTCTTTGTTGTGTGGTTAATTCATTAATTTTGCTACTTTTTCCTGGGTAAAAAGAGAGGGTGGTGTGAAGCTTTGAGAGACCATCCCAGAGACACTGAGTCATCCAAAGGAGACCGTTTAGCCGGCTATTTTGGCAAGTCAGATTTTGAATAGATGAGTATTTAAACTGAGAGATTGCTTAAACTGGAAGAGACTGAAGTATTGCTGATTAGTAAGTCTATTTTTCCAGTACCCACTAAGATGGGGCTCATAAGGATGATTAAAACCAGGCATAGAAATTAACGAAGCTGCATTTTCTTTGCACATCTGAATGTTTTAAAAATAAATTTGTGGTCTTACTATGTGATTAGAAGACCAATGTATAAATGCATAGGAAAAAGGCCAGAAATATATACACTAACAATTTCCATATCTGAGTAATGACATTACCAGAGATTTTCATGGTTTTTTATTGTGGTAAGATACACGTAACAAAACTTTTCCCAATTCAACAGTTTTTACATGATTATGGATATATTTAGATGAATTTCTAATATCTTATTTTTATTTACCAAGCTTTTTTTCTTCATTCCCTCTCCCCCGCTCCATACCTTCTACTGATTATTTGGAGTCTGATTTTTCACAGTCCCTCTTGCCCACTCCTCCTACGTTCATCGGCCTCCTAACTACCTATGAGCATGGTTCTCTCCCAGGACTATAGCACTTCCTCCATCCTCATAAGGACGAAGGCACCACATAATTGAAACGGATTGGTGTAAATGAAAACTTTTTTTTTTCTTTTTTGCCCTGACTACTTCTGAGTGTTCCATGCTTATCTGACATCTGGGTGGATCTTAGTAATCACGGCTTTAGTGTCTTATTTTCATGTACTTATTTAGAAGTACAAAATGTCGGAGGTGAAAACCACCTTGAAGACCATGTAGGCCAGTGGTCCTCACATGTTAGCATGCATGAAAATGACCTGGGGAGCTTATTGAAGAGACCTATTATTGAGTTTCGCCTCCTGAGATTCTGATTCAGGTGTCTGAAGTAGGGTGCTTGAATCATCATTTTAAACAAGTGACCCATACAATCTTCAAACATGTGCTTCATGGACCTCATTCTACATGTCTCCAAAACCCAGTCCCTCGGGAATTGCTACCGTGTCTCATGTAGCCTAGGGAATGTGGGCTTCTTTCTGCAGTCCTGTGTCTCAGTCAAGTGGCCAGGTCTGCCACTCTCTGGGAACTGCTTTTGTAAAACCACCAGAGACCTCCTGGTTGCCAAGTCCAGTGTGGTTTGCTTATCGCCTTTGTTGTAAATTGATTTAAACACACAGATTGATTTTATAGCTCCATATATCTGAGTGTTCTTTATTATGTTTTATACTTATCTAAAATTTTGAAAATTTTATTGCAGTAAAATATATATAAGAAAAAATGTTGCCATTTTAATCATTTTTAAGTGTATAATTTCATGACATTGATCATGTTCACCATGCCATGCAGCCATGACCACTTGTGGTGAGGAGGAGAACACAGACTCCAGAGAGACGGGAATGCTGGCTCAGGTTCTTCTGTTTTGTTTCTTCCTACCCACACCTCTGTGCTGTTGCCACTGCAATGTCAAGTGGAAGGCTGGAGTTCTTTCAGGCCCTAAAGCATCATCCTCCGTACTGCACCCAGGGCAAGAGGCCATTAGATGTAGAAGGCTATTAGAATACCCCAAGTGAAACTGGGTAACACCAGAACCAAGGCAATGGCAGTACCTACGGATGTAGAAGAGAAGAGATCCCTACAAGAAGAGCTAAAAGAACTTCAGAATTAGATGGAATGAAGGAGTGTTAAAATCAAGAATGAGTCTGATGACAGTCATAGTTGAAGACTTGAGCACTCTTTTATCTGTACAAGTAGGAAACAGTAATGCTATAGTATGTGTTATGGATTGAATTGTGGAATTGTGACCCCCCCAAAATAAGTGTGGTAAATCCTAACCTCTATGCCTGTGGTTATGATCCCATTTGGGAATGGGTTGTCTTTGTTATGTTAAGGAGACAGGATTAGTGTAGGGTGTTTCTCGAGTCAGTATCTTTTGTGTTATTGAAGTAAAGAGATTAAACAAGAAGCCAGTGAGCACAGATGAAGTAAGATAGATGCAAAGACACATGGAGATCTCCAAGGAACCAGGAAGCAGAAACCGAAGAGACAAGGACCTTTCTCCAGAGCTGGCAGAGAGAGAAGGCCTTTCCCTAGAACCGGTACCCTGCATTTGGACTTCTAGCCTCTGAAACTGTGAGAAAATAAATTTCTGTTTGTTAAAGCCACCTGCTTGTGGTATTTCTGTTATAACAGCACGAGATGACTAAGACAGTATGTCACCAAAACTATCAACCAATTTGACCAATTTATCCATTTTTTTCTTTTATGGGTCATACTTTTGGTGTCCTATTTAGAAAACCTTTGCTTAAATAAAAGTCAGAGAGATTTTTTTCCCTGTATTTTCTTTTAAAAGTTTAATAGCTTTTGGTATAATGATATATGCATATACTACAAAGTACGATTTGAAATTCTTTTATTTTTGCATATGAGGTCAAATACTCCAGCCTGGTTATTTTCTTGCAGTGGATACCCCGAAATGGAATTACTGGGTCGGATAGTAAGAGTATTTTCAAAGTTTTAGGTACTACGTAGTTTTAATTTTAGTGATCCTTTGGAAAGCTTGACTAATGCCTAAGTTGACTTGCCTGGATATAACCTTTTCATTCTACCTATTTGTCATTTATACACACACACGTACACACACACACACAACCAGAGCTGTTCTGTCTCCCTAATCAGGATTTCCTCAGATTATACTCTCCTCAAAATTTGTTGTTCGGTGCCGTTGAGTTAGTTCCGACTCATCGCAATCCTATGCACGACAGAACGAAACACTGCCCGGTCCTGTAAAATCCTTGTTATGCTTGACCTCATTGTTACAGCCACTGTGTCATTCCATCTCATTGTGCGTCTTCCTCTTTTCCACTGACCCTGTATTTCACCAAGCATGATGTCCTTCACCAGGGACTGATCCCTCCTTACGGGATGTCCAAAGCATGTAAGATGTAGTCTCACTATCCTTGCTTCTAAGGAGCATTCTGGTTGTACTTCTTCCAAGACGAATTTGTTCATTCTTTTGGCAGTCCATGGTGTATTCAGTATTCTTCACCAACACCACAATTCAAAGGCGTCAATTCTTCTTCGGTCTTCCTCATTCATTGTCCAGCATTCACATGCACGTGATGTGATTGAAAATACCATGGCTTGGGTCAGTTGCACCTTAGTCTTCAAGGTGACATCTTTGCTTTTCAACACTTTAAAGGGGTCCTTTGCAACAGATTTGCCCAATGCAATGCGTCTTTTGATTTCTTGACTGCTGCTTTCATGGGGGAAACCCTGGTGGCATAGTGATTAAGAGCTATGGCTGTTAACCAAAAGTTCAGCAGTTCGAATCCACCAGGCACTCCTTGGAAACTCTATGGGACAGTTCTTCTCTGTCCTATAGGGTCACTATGAGTTGGAATCGACTCGATGACAGAAGGTTTGGTTTAGTTTGGGCTTCCATGCGTGTTGATTGTAGATCCCAGTAAAATGAAACCCTTGACAACTTCAGTCTTTTCTCCATTTATCATGATGTTGCTTATTGGTCCAATTGTGAACATTTTTGTTTTCTTTATGTTGAGGTGCAATCCATACTGAAGGCTGTGGTCTTTGATCTTCAGCAGTAAGTGCTTCAAGTCCTCTTCACTTTCATCAAGCAAGGTTGTGTCAGCTGCGTAACGCAGGTTGTTAATGAGTCTTCCTCCAATCCTGATGCCCTGTTCTTCTTCATATAGTCCAGCTTCTCGTATTATTTGCTCAGCATACAGATTGAATAGGTATGGTAAAAGGATACAACTGTGGCGCATACTTTCCTCCCTTTAAATCACTCAGTATCCCCTTGTTCTGTACGAACAACTGCCTCTTGATCTATGTACAGGTTGCTCATGAGCACAATTAAGTGTTCCAGAATTTCCATTCGTTGCAATGTTATCCATAATTTGTTATGATCCATACAGTCGAAAGCCTTTGCATAGTCCCATAAAACACAGGTAAACATCCTTCTGGTATTCTCTGCTTTCAGCCATGATCCATCTGACATCATCAATGATATCCCTGGTTCTACATCCTCTTCTGAATCTGGCTTGAATTTCTGGCCGTTCCCTGTCAATATACTGCTGCAGCCGCCCTCAAAATTTAGGACATATGTGTTCTGCTTGTTCTTTTTGAGGGGCAGCCTCTCACTATTCACAGCAATTTCTATCCCTCTGTGAATTCAGCCATGACAACCAGCCAAGAATGGCTGTGCTGGCCACAGATTTGTGATTTGGTAGAATCATATTAACTCAGGATATTATTACTCACCTGTTCTATCAGGGATAACTCTTGACATGTTTCTTCCTGAGTAGTTTGTTGCTGCTTCTGCTATCTGGAGTATGGTCCTGTCTTCTTGCTGTTTATTATTCTACTTGCCTCGCCTGGTCCTTCTCAAGACTCAGGCTATCCGGTCTTTCCTTTTTGAGCCAAGTTGTGTCAGTCTCTTCTTTTCTGACATCCAGTAGCATATGTAATCTAAAGCAGAAAACTTATTTAGGGGCTTGTATTTTCTTGATGCAGGAAACTTTTGGCTTACATTTATGATAGGATCATCACAATTGACTTTTTGTTTGAAAAAGAAAAGTCTTCCACACATATCGTAAAGCAGGCAGCCTGTTGTGCTCCTTGCCTAGTCCAGATAGCACTTGCAAAGTACAGTCTGTGACAGCCAGTGAAATATCATGGTGTAGCAAACTTTCTTAGCAAAACAGCCTCCTCTCCCCAATATGTACTTGGCAGGTGCCTCTGTAGTCCATAGCATTGAGCAGGAGTAAAATTATTGCTGGGAGGATAGAAGGGGGGTTGGCATTTAGAATTGATGAAATGGGGTGATGACTTCCATTAATGCAGAGAATCTCATTTGCTGCTTTTGTATCCCCCACAACGCTTAACTCAGTGTTAAGGACCCAACTAGCCTTTAGTAAATATCTGTTCTCCACCCTTCTGTACTACTGTTTCATTTTGTTATTCAAATGATGCTTTTCATTGTAATTAAGCATTGAAGAACATCTATTATAAAATATACTTATTACTCTTTCAGGCTACTGGCCGACCTTGTCATTGTCTCAGCTTTTTAGTCACTGCAATTAAATCTGGTATTCTTCATTTTTGAATTCAAGCCAGGGCCAGAAGCAGTTGTAACTATCAAATGCTTATATTTCTCGAAGTTTCTATGGTGAATATGCATGTATCCCTTTTAATAATTTTTTTGTCTTGCTGCTTATGATGTGATCTTTGTTTTTCCCACTGACTAGAGAAAGCTGGAGACTAATGAAATGCATGATCACAAGATTCCTGGCCGTCGTCTTTATATGACTCACCTCTGAGTACAGCAGGGTGAACTAAGGAAAGGGGAACAGAAAGCTACCAAATGTAGTCACAAAATATGCCCATATCTGCTCTTGCCTTTTCTTTTGAAGCATGAGTGGTAGTCACAGGTTGTGTAGCTGTAGAACATTCCCATCTTTGCAGAAAGTTCTGTTGAATAGAATTCATCTAAATGTTTATTAAAAAAAACTAAAACCAGACCAGTGCCATCGAGTCGATTCTGACTCATAGCGACCCTATAGGACAGAGTAGAACTGCCCCGTAGAGTTTCCAAGGAGCGCCTAGTGGATTTGAACTGCCGACCCTTTGGTTAGCCGCCGTAGCACTTAACCACTATGCCACCAGGGTTTCCAAATGTTTATAAAATATTTACTTATTGCTATCTACCAGCTTACAAGTACCTTGGTGAGAAATAGATCAGCCAGAGGCAGAACATCAGTAGTACATGTAATTCTGATGGTTTCTGGATTCTGGTTCACTGCCACATTTGTCAACTTTCATTTCTTTCTCTTCTTCCTTTATGAAAGAGCAATAAAAGAGCAAACAACACTGTGATCATCATACCAAACTCACCTGTCAGCCAGGTTTGGTTGATGGATCACCAGTTTCAAATCCCTGGTATAGAGGTTACTTGTATGGTAAATATAATTTAGCTCTATAAAAAGACTGTATACTATCCATTAGCCACAGGTGGATATTTAAATTAAATTAAACTAAAATTCACACTTTAGCTACACTTCAAGTGCTCAATAGCTACGTGTGGCTAGTTGCTACCATATTAGACAGTGTAGGTATAGAACATTTCCATCTTTGCAGAAAGTTCTGTTGAATAGAGTTGATCTAATTGTTTAAATTGTCTACGTGTTTATAAAAATATTTACTTATTGCTGTCTACCATTGTATACATACCTTGGTGAGAAATAGCCCAGCCAGAGGCAGAAGGTCAGTAGTACACTGTACTGTGGGTTAGGGAGGAGTTGTTTCCTATTTGGTCTTACACTCCAAACCAAACCAAACCAAACCCGTTGCCATTGAGTCAGTTCCAGTTCGTAGCAACCCTTATAGGGCAGAGTAGAACTACCCCAGAGGGTTTCCAAGGAGTAGCTGGTGGATTCGAACTGCCAAGGTCTTAACCACTGTGCCACCAGGGCTCTGGTCTTACACTGAAGGTTGTTAATCCACTCCCTAGCAACAGTTTATAACTTTGGAGTATTTTTTATAAATCTGTCTAGTGACTGTAGACGTCTGGTACTAGGTCCATCTCCAGCTTGAGGGAAAAAATCCCAAAGGAGAATATGAAGAGTGGTTTTCCTCCTGATCTTCAAAGAATACATTATTGGTGCCTCTCCCAAGCAGAAAGGGAAAATTGCGTTGGGTTGTGCGTGTGTTTCCACCACCCACCTTTGGTTTCTCACACTGTGGTGGCTTGCGCGTCGCTATGATGATGGAAACTGTGCCACCGATATTTCACATGCCAGCAGGGTCACCCGTGGTGGACAGGTTTGTGGAGCTTCCAGACTAAGACAGACTAGGAAGAAATGCCTGGTAAATAGCTCTGAAAATTAGCCCCTGAAAACCCTGTGGATCACAACGGAAGATTGTCTGCTATAGTGCTGGAAGATGAGCCCCTAGGTCAGAAGGCACTCAAAATGCACAGTGGCCGTAACATTGAACTCAAACATGCCACCAATCATGAAAGTGGCACAGGACTTGGCAACGTTTCGTTATGTTGTCCGTGGGTCGCCATGAGCTGGAGCCTACTTTACAGCAACTAACAACAACATGTATGTGTTTGCATGTGTATTCCCTCCCCCCCAAGAAGAATACATCAGTGAGAGCTCTTAGCCTTTAAATATTCTCTCTGCATATTGTCTTAGGAATTTTTTACTGTGTCTGAGTAATGCTTTATCTCATGGCGGCAATCAATATTTGCTATCACTAGAATAATCCTTTATCATCTATAGTGGGAAATAACACACTTTTAATCATTAATGATACTTTGAATGATTATATGATAATATAATGATAGTATGTTAAAACTTACTTGGCGGAATCTTGACCTGGTGGCTGGAGTGATATAGCAGATAACATCCCCTAGGGTTGTTCAGGTTAGTGGACGGGATTGCATTTCCGTTTTCATTCATGACAAAGCCCACATGTTACGCCTAAATCAGAAAGCATAGAGCACAGAGCGAGCGTGTGTGTGTGCTATGGTGTCTTTAGAAAGAGCTGTCCGCATCAACTACTATATGTGTCATGGGAATTATCTAATTTCTCTGAGTCAATAGATGTAGGACTGATTTTATGTATTTTCTCTCATTATTAAGCTTTTGCATGGGTAACTGTCCTCCCCTCCTCCCCAGCCGGATCTAATTTTATTCTAGGCCTTGGGCTTGAGGACCATGGTCAACTTTCACTGGTGAGTGAGTTTCAGACGTTATACTCACATCAAGGCAGATGCGTTCCTTCTCCCGCAGGTGAAGTCTGCAGAGGCACTGTGGCATACCTGGGACTCCTCTTTGCTTAATCCTTTCTCTTGGGGCTGCGTGTTATATGGGAAAGAGAATGGACACCATGAGACTTGAATTTTAGCCCGCTTCGAGAAATTTCGTGGATTACCTTAAGCAGGCTACTTAATCCCTTTGTGCCTATTTTCTTCATGTGTAAAATGAAGATAACAGTACCAGTGCCCACCAAACTCACAAGAATGTTGAAAATGATGTAAGAAAAGGTGAAAGAGCTTGGAGCCAGATTGAGGCTCAGTTTTCCTCACCTTTCAGTGAGACATGCTTAACGAGGTGCGAATACAGCCGTACATGGTGTGTTTCGATTTCACAGGAATGTTTCTCATCAGTCTTGAGATGGTGCCTCTGTGTGTGTGTGTGTGTGTGTGAGAGAGAGATGTGTGTGTTAGACTTCTTTTCAATGAGTATGAATTGTTGGACCACCTGTAGGGCTTTCGGGCAGCTCTAAGGCACACTATCACCTTTTTTCGCTTGGTGGGAGCTCTGATGGTGCAGTGGTTAAGAGCTTGGTGGCTAAGCAAAAGGTTGGAAGTTCGAATCCACTAGCCGCTTCTTGGAAACTCTATGGAGCAGTTATACCCTATCCTACAGGGTCGCTATGAATTAGAATCAACTTGTTAGCAATGGGTTTGGCCTTTGGTTTGGCCCAAGAAACCTTAGGGAAGGGCAGAGGGAGCATGAGTAATAGTAACATAGGAGTTAAGAGTTTTTGACCCTGCCCTTATCAGTAGAATGGTAAAACGTTTTGTTCTTCTCTTCCCTGGGT
Organism: Elephas maximus indicus; assembly: GCF_024166365.1. NCBI lineage: Eukaryota > Metazoa > Chordata > Mammalia > Proboscidea > Elephantidae > Elephas > Elephas maximus. The sequence continues at coordinate 9,198,464 of NC_064819.1, read as the reverse complement.
TCTTGGGGCAGATAATCTTGGCAGCCATTAGTATTTTTCATGGACTCTCTGGTGTGCCTTGTGCCTCCTATGCCCCAGTGCTGCCCTGGTTTAGCTGGGGACAGGTAGTGACCCTTTTCTCCCTAAGGGTTATTCTGTGAGGTTCATTAGGGCACCTTTGCTTTCTTTTTTTTCTTTTATTTATGGAGTCTTTAAACATAACTTTTACTTTTTCAGGTTCTTCCAGCTTCTTCTTGAGGAACTGGGCATGAATTCCCTTAGGCCGAGCCAGAGAACATGCATATAGTATGACACCCAGTACTGATACTCCCCACTGACTGTCGGCCTGCTTGTCAGATCAGAGTGTCAGCACACAGACTTCTTCCTCCTTTAGCTTGAGTTTCTGGCCACCTCGGACAATTGCCTGAAAGTTCTGAGGGGTGTCTTTAGCTCTCATTTTCTGACAGCCTCACTTCTGGTGTTTTGGGTCTTCATGTGCTGTTTAATATCCACTCCTCTCAGAGGTCTCACATCTTCACACTGTCCTGACCTGGCGGATTTCCTGCAGCTATGTGCTCCCCTCCATTTACCTTTCATGATCTTGAATTCGTACAGGAATGTCTGAGGGCAAAGGTGACAATATCTTATTTTCGGTACAGAAGACGCGATTGAGCATGATTGAGTGTCTGACATGTCTAAGATTTTGTGCTGCATAAGAGAGACAATCTGGTTCAGCTGTCTGATAACATTTCTTACATTTTACTATTTCCAAAGCACTTTCACAGTCTGTTTATTCCTGTATTTATCATGAGTATTTTATGTATGTAAACATATGAAATATACATATATGTGGAATGGAATTAACTAATTTATGGAGTATGTGTTCCTTTAGAAAATTGCCAAACCGTTTTCTAAAGTGTATGTGGTAACAACCCATCTGTGTGTCAGCAGTAGAATGGGTGAGTAAATTGTCGTGTATTCCTTAACAGAATACCATATAGCGACGGAAATGGACAACAGCAGCTACATTCAACAACCTGGATAAATCTGATGAACAAAAATTTTAGCAGAAGAAGCTAAACATAAAAAAGCATATACAGTAGGGTTCTATTTATATCAACTTCAAAAATTGGCAAAACTAAACTACAGCGTTAGAAGTCAGGATAGTAGATACCTTGAGGGGGGAAAGGTAGTGATTGGAAGGGACACGAGAAGGGTTTCTGCGGTTCTGGTAATTTTCTCTTCCTGGTTACACCATATGCTTGTTACGTAGATGTGTTCTTTGTGAAAAATTATTGAGATGTACACTTGAGATATGTGCATATTTCTTTGTCTTTATACGTCAAGAATTTTACATAAAAGTGTGAGGTTGTAGCTAATTTTCTAGCAAGTGTTGGATTTATTTATTTTTGTCAAGAGATCCTGTTGACCCTTTCAGCACCCACACTGTTAAAAGAAGCCCAACGTCTTTCAGGCCTTTGTGGTAACATGTTATGTTCTTCATTAGCAAATTTTATGTAAGCCAATTACGCTGTTCCTCACAGGCCAGCCCACTTTGAATGAAGCCCCTACAACAAAGCCTATAAAATCTGTCCCAACTGCAACGCAGCAGGCACGTGCATGAGTGCCCCACAAAGACTCTAACTGTGGAGGCTTCTGCAGCCTCTTCTCATGTCTCTTAGAGTCTCTGGACCAGAGGCTTCTGATGCAAGAAACTGCCCTTCTTGGCCCCACACTGTTCATTATTAAAGTGGCATTTGGTAACTGTAGAGTGGGATCTCTTGGAAATAGAAGCTCTTCCAAGCCCTGAGTCCATGGCTTCCTTTGCTCAGATGCCTGTTATGCCTTGGGTTATGGAAACAGTACCCTGCAAGGTCCGCATGGCCACCAAATCCTCTTTGCTTAAAATGAAATGGTACCTACAGGTTAGATCCAAACCTGGGGCTCTCTGGTGATTCCTGCCTGCAAGAGGGGCTTCACCATCCTCAGTCCCTTGCCATATGCCACAGTGCTAGAGGAGGTCACTCTCCCAGACCCCTTGGCTACCTGGGCATCCCTTGGGATCAACTAAATAAACAGCAAAGGGAATTCTTTGTATACTTTAGAAACGATAGAACCACAATCACACGTGATAGAGCTTCCCAGAAAACTGCTGTTTTAAATCCCTTAATTGGGATGTCTCTGATTGAATACGGGACCAGGGATTAGCAAAACCGGCCAAACTTGAGGCATTCGCCTTAGTGCTGGATGCCCCAGCCAGCAATTGGTCCCATCTGCATATTTCTATAGACTCTTGAGGACCATTGTGCCTGGTCTGACTGCCTGGTTTGGCCAATGGCAGCAGCAACAGTTCTTTATCTTATATTCCCCGCTTTGGTATAAAGAGTTCGTAGAATCTCTTGCCTCCACAATACTAAATCTACATACAAGGCCTCACCAAGATACTACTCTTCATTGGAGTTCCAGACATTGATGGTGACCAAAGGACTCATTTTACTTCTCAGAATACGTAATGCTGGACATTTGAACGAGACGATCCGTGGAACTTCGACCTCCCTTCCTGGCCCCAGGCTACAGGCTTCACAGAATGCTATAATGGCTTAACCAAAAAACCAAACCAAACCCAGTGCCGTCGAGTCAATTCCAGCTCAACCCTGGTGGCATAGTGGTTAAGTGCTATGGCTGCTAACCAAAGGGTCAGCAGTTCAAGTCCACCAGGTGCTCCTTGGAAACTCTATGGGGCAGTTCTACTCTGTCCTATAGGGTCTCTATGAGATAATGGCTTTCTTAAACCAAAAACCAAGCTCATTGCTGTCCATTTGATTCCAACTTATGGAAGCAGACTCAACATCTTTCTCGTGCTGAGTGGCTGGTGGGTTCAAACTGCCACCCTTTTGGTTAGCAGCTGAGTGTTTTAACAGCTGTGCCCCCAGGGCTTCTTAATGGCTTAATTAAAAAAGTTCAAACTTAATTAAATGAACATGACACATTTCAGTCATCAGACATTAGGAATGAGCTTTAATAAAGAGCCTGACTCCATTTTTGATGTTTGACTGCTGACAGTTTTCCAACTTCACCACTCCCGCCTTCCTTTCTGCCCAGCATCTGAGAAAGCTGATAAGAAGGTCTGGGTGCTCTCTCCTTTGGTGCTGGTGGGGAGTTCAAACCACAGAAGACCCAACATTGCATGTGGGAGCTCTCACTCCAGCTTACCCAAGCCAGTCTCTTTTCCTTGGTCTCTCAAGCCACTTTTGGACCTGCTTGAAAGCCTGTCTGGCTCTCCCCAGAAAGCCTCATTACGTGTGTGGTGAGCTTTTTCATGCTCCCTTGGTGCATGTATGGTGTCATTGGTTTCAACATCCCAACCAGATTTTTGGTGTGTGTGGGGAGAGATCTATGACCACAATGTAAATATTTTCTAATAGTCCTTGTTATTTTGTCTTTGACCTAAGGGAAATTTATAACTGTGCTGTTTAGTTTCCATTGTTTGGTGATTCTCCAAGTATGTTTTTGTTACTGATCTTGCATTTAATTCCATTGCGGTTAATGAACATACTCTGTGTTGTAACAGCCTTTAAAATTTATTGAGACTTGTTCTGTGGTGCAGCGTAGGGTCTATTTTGATGAATATCCATGTGCACTTGAAAATAATTATTTATTTGGCAGTTTGGGGTATAGGTACTGTCTTAGTGATCTAGTGCTGCTAGAACAGAAATACCACAAGTGGATGGCTTTAACAAGGAGAAGTTTATTCTCTCACAGTCCAATAGGCTGGAAGTCCGAATTCACGGTGCCATCTCCAGGGCAAGTCTTTGTTTCTCTGTCGACTCTGGAGGAAGGTCCTTGTCATCAGTCTTCCCATGGTCTGGGAGTATCTCAGCGCAGGAACCTCAGGTCCAAAGGACGCGCTCTGTTCCTGGCACTGGCTTCTTGGTAGTAGGAGGTTCCCAACTCTCTGCTTGTTTCCCTTTCATTTTTCTCTCTTGAGAGATAAAAGGTGGTACAGGCCACACCCCAGGGAAATTCCCTTTACATTGGATCAGGGGTGTGACCTGGGTAAGGGTGGCCTTACAATCCTACCCTAATCCTCTTTAGCATAAAATTACAATAACAAAATGGAGGACAGTCACACAATACTGGGAATCATGGCCCAGCCAAATTGATACACACATTTTGGGGGGAATGTAATTCAATCCATGACTTCCACCTTTGGCCCCCCAAAAATCACATCCTTGCAACATGCAAAACATATTCATCCCATCATATCACAGCAAAAGTCTTAACTCCAAGTCCAAAATCCAAAAATTCCTCTTCATTTGTGAAATCTAGAATACAAATTATCTTCTTCCAAAGGTACAAAGGCAGAACAGGCACAAGCTAGATAGACATTTCCATTACAAATGGGAGAAACTGGAGGGAAAGAAGGCCTAACAGGCACCAAGCAAGTCAGTAGAACACATTACATTAGCCTTCAAGGCTTTGAAAATAATCCTTTGTTCTCTGAGACAATTTACACAATGGCCCTGCCTTCCAGCCAGTAGGTATTGGCCACAGCCTCCAGTTCTCAGTGGAGGCCCCTCGGCCTTGGGCTTCAGCTCCCCCTGTCAGGCCCCCTGGGAAGGCAACTCTGCTCCCTTAGCGTTAGGTGCACCATTCTCCTCGTGCATCTGAGCTGCTACTCTACCCTTAGAAACATCAGAGGCCTTGGCTACATCCTTTGAAACCCCTGAGGTCACGGCCATACCTTTTGAGACTTGAGGCAGCTTGGCTTCTTGTGTTCTTTGTCTCTTCAGCTTCTGCTTCCTGGTTTCTTCGCCTCTTGACTCCTTGGGCCTCACGCCCTCATCTGCCCTGCTGGGGCAAGTATTCCAAAGTTCTGTAGCTCCACCAGTAAGTGCCTGGAGGCACCCCACTCTGCCAGAAAGCCCTGCACACGGGCACTCAGCTCTCTTGCTCCATGGGTGGGCTCCAGCGCTGTCTGGCGCTGGTCTCCTGGTTCTGCTGCTGTGGGTTCTCTGCTGCATTGGTCCTCTGCTATGCTGCCCCTCTGCTCCTGTCGCAATTCTATTCATTCACAGTTTCAAAATCACTTCCACATTTTAGGCATCTGTTAGAGCAGCACGCCACTCTCTCAGGACCAAATTCTGTCTTAGTCATCTAGTGCTGCTATAACAGAAATACCGCAAGTGGATGGCTTTAACAAGGAGAAGTTTATTCTCTCACAGTCCAGTAGGCTAGAAGTCCGAATTCAGGGTGCCAGCTCCAGAGGAAGTCTTTCTGTCTGTTGACTCTGGAGGAAGGTCCTTGTTATCAGTCTTCCTTGGTCTGGGAGCATCTCAGCACAGGTACCTCGGGTCCAAAGGACCTGCTCTGCTCCTGGCGCTGTTTTCTTGGTGTTTTGAGGTTCCCAGCTCTCTGCTCCTTTCTCTTTCCTTTTTATCTGTTGAGAGATAAAAGGTGGTGCAGGCCACACCCCAGGGAAATTCCCCTTGCATTGTACCAGGGATGTGACTTAGGTAAGGGAGGCCTTACAATCCCACCTTAATCCTCTTTAGCATAAAATGACACTAACAAAATGGAGGACAATCACACAATATTGGGAATCATGGCCCAGCCAAATTGATACACACGTTTTTGGGAGGACATAATTCAATCCATGACCATAATTCAATCCTAACTGACTATAAATGGCAGTTAGATCAATGTAGTTGATAACTCTTATTCAGATGTTCTATATTTTTACTGATTCTTTGTCTATTTATGCTATCAGTTACTGAGAGATTGAATATTAAAACAGCAAACTGTAATTGTACATATGTTACATCTCCCCTTAGCTCTATCCATTTTTGCTTTATATATTTTGAAATTATGAAATTAGGTGCTGCTGTGTGATTAATTACTTTTGTGTGTAGCCTTTCTAGCCATGGTCTTGTGACTCCTACCCAGGTGATTGGGTGGGGCTGTGCACATAAGATAGTTGTGGGCCACGAAGGGGATTGGTCAGCTTTGCCTTAAAAAAGAGCCAATTCCAGACAGAGAGGGGAGCCCACCACTGCCAAAAAAAGAGAGACTCACAGCAGAGACGCGCAGGAGACGGTGCAGTGGGCTTTCTGGCCCATGGAGTGAGAAAGCTGAGTGCCTTTGGGCAGAGACTGAGGGCCAGGGAGAAGTCCATGCCTGACCCACGAATTTGGGACTTGCTAGCCTCCACAACCATGTGAGCCCTTTCCTTTATATGGTTTTTGAGTTCTGTGAGATGTTGCAGTGAATTAGGGAACCCAAAGATGGGAGGGAGAGTACTGAGGCAAGAGGGAGCAGCTGATGTTAGAGATGATGGAGTGGTACGCCAGCTTAGAAAAGTTAGACATTTGGGAAATCTTTAACCTCTGCCTCATAGAAATCAGCTTTGTGCTGATCCTTATAAAAGAAATTGTTTAGTGCATAACATGCAGGATTGTTATTTTTTCTTAGTGAATTATCTTTTTATTGTTGTGAAATGTCCCTCTTTGTCTCTGGTAGTGCTTCCTGTCTTTAAATAGACTTCATGTGGTAATATAGCCACTCCAGCTTTCTTATAGTTAATGCTTGCATGCTTCTACCCTTTTCCTTTTAACCTGTTTATATATAAAGTATGTTTCTTGTAAATGGTTTGCTTTCTGACCTCATCTCTGCTTTGTAATTGAAATGTTTAGTCTTTTTACATTTAATGCAGTTATTGACATGATTAGGTTATTTTGTTATATTCTCCATCTAATTTTTGTTCCTTTTTCTCCTTTCCTAATATCTTTTAGTTAATTATTTTTAAATTGTCCATTTTATATCCTCTTGTCTTTTTAAAAACTCTACTCACCTTTTTTTTTTTTTAGCTAGTTGCTGTAGAGATTACGTTACACGTCCTCCCTGGTCTAAATAGGTTAATATTATACTACTTCATATATAATGTAAGAACCTGACAACAATACATTGCCATTTATCTCCTTCCTTCATGCTATTATTGTCATACATTTTATTTTTATATGTTTTATAAAACAAACAATACGTTTTTATTATTTGTACTTTTAACAATCATCCTTTAAAGAAGTTAAAAAGTGAGAAAAAATGGCTTTTCTGTTTACCATCATGTTTACCATTTCTGACTCTCTTCATTCCTTCATATAGATTCAGGTTTCTATCTGATGTACTTTTCCTTCAGTCTGGATTATTGTCTTTAACATTTCTTGCGGTAGAAGTCTGCTGGTGATGAATTCTGTGTTTTTGCTTATCCGAAAATGTTTTTCTTTACTCTTTTTTCAACATTTTTTTTGCATTTTTTAAAATGAGATATGATTTACATAAAGTACGTTCCTTTACCATCACCACAATCAAGATACAGAAGAGATCCTTCGTACTCCCAAATTACCTCACGTCCCTTTATAGTCAATGCCCCCTCCTGTTTGAACTCCTGGTAGCCACCCATCAGTTTTCTGTTTCCTATAGTTTTGCCTGTTTCAGAATGTCCCATAAATGGAATTGCATAGTATATAGCTTTCTTGAGTCGGTCTTCTAAGATTTTCTCTTCATCTTGTTTTAGGAGTTTGACCTTGATGTACTTATATACTTGGATGTCGTTTTCTTTGTGTTTATCCTGATTGGGTTTTTGTTGAGCTCCTTTGAGCTGTAGGTTAATATTTTTAATCAAATTTGGAAGAATTTTGACCATTATGTCTTCACATGTTTTCTCTGTTCTGTTCTCTCCTTATTCTTATTCTGGGGCTCCAATTACACATATTTAGACCACTTGATATTGCCCCACAGGTCACTGAGACTCTGCTAATTTTTTTTTTCAAACTTTTTTCATGTTTGCGTTTCAGTTTGGATAATTTCTGTTGTTCTGTCTTTAAGTTCACTGTTTTTCTGTATTATCTAATCTGATATTAAGCCAGAAACCCTGGTGGCATAGTGGTTAAATGCCACAGCTGCTAACCAAAGGGTCGGCAGTTCGAATCTGCCAGGTGCTCCTTGGAAACTCTATGGGGCAGTTCTACTCTGTCCTATAGGGTCGCTATGAGTCGGAATTGACTCGACGGCACTGGGTTTGGTTTTTCGTTTTGGATATTAAGCCCATCCAGTAAATTTTTAAAATTACTGATATTATATTTTTCATTTCTAGAATTTCAATTTTATAGGTATAAATCTCTACTGAATCTCTTATCTGCTCACTCGTTAAGTTCATTTTTTTCCTTCTGTCATTTAACAAATTTAAAATAGCTGCTTTGCTAATTCTAACACCTTTGTCATCTTCAGTTTGGTTCTTAATGACTCCCTCACCCCTTGATTATGGGTCACATTTACTTCTCTTGTCTGGCAATTTTTTTTTTATTATATGCTAGACTTTGTTGATGCTGTGTTATTGAGTGTCCAGATTTTGTTGCCTGAGTGTTCAGTTTTCTTGTGGCAGAGGGATAATTTACTGGAGGATAGTGTTTATCCATTTGTGGTTTTGTTATAGTTTATGTTAGGGTAGGCCTATAAGAGGGCTCAAGTCATCCTATTACTAAGGCATGGCCGTTATGGGGTCTTAATTAAAGACCTGGAGTGTTCAATAAGGTCTGGTCACTGTGGCTGGTTCAGCAAGGTCTCTTCATTCTGAGTGGTCCTCTGTCTCCCAGCACGATGCAACATCTGGTATCTCTGTTCAGCTCACAGTCCTCCAGTAACTCTTCTCTGTTGAGCCTCATGGATCTTGCCCAGTGCGTGCACAGTTAAGTCTTTAGCCAACTTAAGGGGACCTCTCTGTAGATTTCTGGAGCTCCTTCTTTTTGTAGTTCCTACTCTCTGGAAACCTCCACAAATTCCATCTACCTCAGTAGTGCCCAAAACATCAATCCGTACCTTCTTAACTTAGCAAATCTGCTGTGCTCTGCTTTGGTCCTACCTCTCTACACTAAGTCTGGAATGCGCCTCGAAGCGGAAGGCTAGGGCAGTCACGGGGTTCACGTCGTTACAGCGCTATATGCTTCTTTTCCAGTTTTTGAAAACAGTTCCTTCATATATTTTGTCCAATTTTATAGTTATTTACAGTGGGGGGGGGGTAGTGTGATACCAGTCTTATCCAACAATATGCTTTGTTTAACAGTATGTAGACTTAGCTTCATTTATACAGTCTAGACAAAATGATTTTTTTTTACCGTGATCAGCCTCTTTTATTTCTATTTCTTAAATAGCTGTTGAATTGCAGAACTTATGCTTAATGTTATCAAGCTTCAGTTGTGTACAGACATGGTACATAAATTGTATAATTCATGCTTTCACACTTTTTATGTAATTCAGTTCTCACAATCTTTCTCTAACTCTTAAAAAGTTTATTGGAATTTTTTCTTTAAAACAATGTCATCAGATATCCAGGCAATAACTGCAGCCAAATATCTTTTAGCTATTCTATTGCTGAGTAAGGTCTTGAAGGTCTTGTCTTTAGTATGAGATCAGGCACAAACATTAAAGCCAATGTTTGTTATTCTAATTTAGGAAATATTTATTGAGTTTTCATGAGGATTGTTGCCTAAAATAATAGAATGTGGGGAGACATGAAATATAGGTAATGGAAATGTTTAAAATCACAAATTGCAATTTTTCCTTTATAATTTCAACTGGTAGGGCTGCCACAACAGAATACCACAAAGTAGGTGGATTTAAAGAACAGAAATTTATTTTCTCATAATTCTGGAGGCCAGAAGTCTGGATTCAGGGCAGCGGCACGGCTGTGCTCTGTTTAACAGCCCTAAGGGAAGCTCTTTGCTTGTGTCCCTCGGTTTTCTTGCAGCCCCAGGTGTTTCTTGGTGTCCAGTGGCTCGTAGCTGGGTCTTCACATGCTGTCTTCCCCTATAGGTGGCCCTCTTCCTGTCTGTGTTCTCTCCTTTTATAAGACACTACTCAGAAGGGATCTGGACTAGGACCTGCCCTTCTCTGGGATGACTTAACTAATAATATCATCAGAGAAAGAATCTGTTTCTCCAAACAAGGTTACATTCACAGGTAAAGAGGTTAAGACTTCAGCACGTATTTTTTGGGGGGGCGGGGGGCATAATTCAAACCATAACACAATTTTTTTCTACCCAAGAACTTTAAAATAATTAAATGGTCTAGATATTGTTCCTGGTGGCATAGTGGTTAAGAGCTATGGCTGCTAATCAAAAGGCCGGCAGTTTGAATACACCAGGAGCTTCTTGGAAACCCTATGAGGCAGTTCTGCTCTGTCCTGTAGGGCCGCTAGAGTCAGAATCAACTCGATGGCAATGGGTTTGGTTAGAGATTGTTAGAATTGATTTCTCCATCATCCACCATTTGGTAAATGTACAAACGAGGAATGGGATAAATAATCGTGGGACATACAGAAAGAAGCAGAAGTTTTTGACTTCCTGTTAATAAATTCTTGAGATTTGTTCTGGGTATTTAAGTTTATGTGCTTTGTGCAACAAACCATCAGAATGGAAATAGCACTCTGATGAGGATAAAGGACTGACAGTAACCATGATTTCAGACAAATTACCTCCCTGTCGTGAGCCTAGGTTTTGTCATTTATTAAATAAAGAGGTTAGATTGGATGCTATTTAGGGTCACCTTCCACCCTTTTAACATTCTGAAAAGCTACAAGTAAAATAAACATGTTAATGACATGTAGCTTCTTGGGTTTGCTTTAAACCTTTATTTTTACATAAAAATTGAAAGAATCTGTGATCAGTTTGCTCTATAGGGAACCTTAAAGGTGGCATATGAAACCATCCAAAATAAATATGTTCAAAGAGACTTTTCAACTTTAAGTTAATGAAAGTAGGCCAGTGGAGCAGCAACAGCCAACACCACCTGGTTGCTGACTTGATTTCCAAACACAGTTTGGGTAACTGATACTCTTATGAATAGAAAACTCACTGTAGGTAGAAGCACGGCTCCCAAGGTACCCTAAACTGAACACAACTTGGAGGTGGAAACTGGTGACTTAAGGAAGATTGAAACCATCTGTAAAGGTTAAGTGCTTTCTTCCAGCTCCAGTTTATAAAACTGAGACATTTGAGTAGTTGTAGGCTACTCTTTTATTTAAGCTGACTTAAAAGCACCACCCTGCCACTAGATTGGCCCAAGAGTATCACTTTTGTTTATATCAAAGCTCATGGACATTGCCCGAGTTGGCTGTTTTTATTTTTTCGAGCCATAATTCCATCTCAGCTACAGAGGCAGGGCACACATAGTGTTTTGTCTGATGGTGCTTGCCACTAGATGTGTACACACTGTTGTACTACACACTGTTGGTGTGTACACATCTAGAGAAAGCTATTCTGTCAGCTTCTAGTTAAAAAATAAAGATGATTGTTTTAAGTAGAACAACTGGTTAATTTTAAGCGAAATGTCTTATCTGATTCTGCCCTTATTCTTTAGGCATTTCGCTTGTTACAGTCAGATGTATATATGTTTGTGTGTGTGTATATATAAAATGTGTGTGTATGAATACATGTCTTGAAATGTATTCAAGTAGTCATAAATCTTATAGGCTATACCTCATAATTGAGGAATAGATTGCTCAGTTTGTGGATTGTGCAGACCTGTGGCCTTAGTATCATTTTCCTCTTTATTGACCGTGTGGCACACCCCACTGGAGTCTTGCTTCAAGGGGAAAGACAAGCGAAAGAGGCAGAGTTTTACTTTGAGGGTATTCTTTCTCATCAGGGAACTGAGTCAAGAAGGACAGAGTATGCCTTTTCATTTCCCCCTTTTGTGCTATGAAAAAAAAAGTTTAACCCTTTGAAAATTGTGGCTGATGTACCAGTCTAATTGTTCTCACAAACCTCAACAGCAACTTTGTTCATGAAACTTTCTGTATTAATACCGTTCTTTTGTTGGCATCCATCAGAGTAACTGTCTTCTCTCTCCAGACCCTCAAATTGCACATATATATTTTTATTGGGTGCTTTAATTGTTGTTAACTAATTAATTACTAGCCACTTTGTACCTAGGAGTCTCTTTTCATCTGCTCTGTGTATTAGGCAGAATACCAAGCCACAGATAACTTTGAGGAGCCATGGAATTGAACGAATTAAATTGGAATATTGGCAGACTCTCTAGTTCATAGGGCTCTGGAAGAGTGGCAGGCTTGGATTCAGAATATAAGATGTTGTGTGTTGTGCAAAGAAAAATCATACTCAATGTCTGTAATTCCTGCTACTTCTAGTCTTCAACTAGAAGGTGTTTTGGGAGAGGAGAAAAGGAGGAAAAAACTTTAAGAAACTTGTGGAAGGAAAATATTAATACTGTTATTAATATCGTAGTACCTTACATCTTATTGTGCTTTACAATTTTCAAAGACCTTTAACCCTTTCATGGACCAAGGAATACCTATGCCCGCATTATATTTTTCTGTCCCTGGAGGTTTAAGGTTTATTCCCAGGTACTCGAACCACTTTAGACATTATGGGGTCTTGGGCAATACTGGTGCAACTGCCTAAAAAACAAGGAAGTTGGCCTGTGCCACAGTTGAGTGTTGAGAGCCATTTGTATGAGGGGATGCTTCCTGAAGGAGTGATTGTGTGAAACTTTTGTGTCTTTTGGCCACTGTACTGCGAGATAAGGCTTGCAAGTATGTTTACTAACTCTCTTGCGTGACTGGGAAAGTACAGTTACCGTCAATTGGAAATAGTCAAGAAAATGATTTATTTTTGGGGTGAAAAGAGTTTGCGATGTGCCTCCTGGGCCATGGGACTGATATGTCCCACGAGTGTGAAGTGCTTCATGGAACATGGTAGCGATATGGCCCACTCTAAATCATCAAACGGATAACGGCTATGTGCAGCAAGTACAATGTTTATTTAGTATTTTGTGTATTTTTGGAAAGTTGAGTAAGATATTTTATGGCTCACATGTAACTAGGAAGTGTGATGCACCACGGGACTGATATATCCTATGTGTGTGATGTCGTTCATGGAACATGGTACTGATATGTCCTGCTGGCAGTTAACACTCCATTTTTTTTCAAATAATAAAAAACTACCAACAAACAATGATTCAACATCCATTCCATTAGTGAGAAAACATGGCATCACCAAAAAGTTCCAAAAAAACCCTGAAAGGGTTAACTAACACCCCTGAAAGGGTTAGCTCAGAAGTGTACATATTTTATTGCACACAGCTTTTTTCATTGTCACTGGAGCAGAGGCAGATAAATTTCAATTTCAAGGCATTAGCCCAACTCCCAGGGAGCAGAAAAGTGACCGTTGTGTGGAAAGTTCTACCTGTCCTGCTTCGTGTCTCCAGTTCACTCATCATTTTTTCTCCTGTCAGAGAAAACATCCCTTCACCAGCCTCTCTGGGCTCTGTCTGAAGATCAGTTTGCTCACTATTTAGCTGAAATCTTCTGAAAAATGGAGACAGAGCCCTTCCAGAGACTGCCATAGAGACCCAGGGAACAAAAGCTGTCTCCCTGAGTTCACCCACTGCCAAGTCACAGGTCACTAGTTTTCCTGGGCTTCTTGTTGTTTTTCCTGGGAACTGAGAACTTAGCAGGTTGTCGACAGGTTAGTGGTTCTAGGAGCAGCCATACCTGTTAGGGAAATGCCTCAAACATTATAACCAGACCTTACAATCAAAAGTACCTCATCCTGAGAAAGGAGAAATAGAAGTTTAATTTTGCAGATAAGGCGAAAAGATCACCCACCCAACAGTTATAAATGTGTCCTGACGTGGGTGCCTTGCTTCTGTGTTCCTGTAACACTGTGTGTCTTCTGCATAACACCACTGTGTTTACTCAGTTACCATCTATGTTTCCTCCAGATTGTAATTGCATGAAGGCAGGGACTGTATCTCTCGTGTTTGCCACCCTATGACCAAAGCAAAACAAACAAACTCACTGCTGTTGGCTTGGTTCCAACTCATAGCAGCTCTATAGGACAGAGTAGAATTGCCTCATAGGGTTTCCAAGGCTGTAATTTTTACGGAGGCGGACTGCCGTATCTTTCTCCTGCTGAGAGGCTGGTGGGTTTGAACTGCAGACCTTTTGGTTAGTAACTGAGCACTTTAACCATTGCGCTGCCACGGCAATGGAAACCCTGTGGGCAGTTCTCCTTGGTCCTATGGGGTCGCTGTGAGTTGGAATTGACTCGACGATGGCAACGAGTTTTTTCCTATTAAGGTATTAATATAACTGCCATCAAATTTTTTCTCCCCATTTCTCCTCCACTTAACCCATTGTTCACATCCTTTGTAGACTTTTCTGTTCCTGTATTTTAATGTAGGGAGCCGTAAAAGGGTATCTTCATCTGACAGTCAGATTACTAGATGTAAATATATGTGCCAATCCAGTAATAAGACTTCACCGTTTAGTGAAAGAACCCAGGTTGCCATAATATATAATAAATAATTCATCAGTGAGCATCCTAAAATCCCTAATGGTGAGTGAGACCTTTTGGATTCCCTTGTTGGCTTCTAACAGCTGATTAGTACTTCCTGAGATGGTCCTCAGGCACCCAGAGATTAGGGATGGAAGCAGTGAGAAGATCCCTCCTTCAAAAGAGCAAGGCTAGAAGGGCAATACTTACTCACCTAATGTCACTGCCATCTCAACCCTAAGAGACCGTTTTTCCCTTTCCGTGAAGTGGTTAAAGAGCCCTGGTGGCACAGTGATCACTGTGAGTCGGAATCAACTCCATGGCAACGGGTTTGGGGGTTGGATAAGCGGTGCTATGGGGGTGGGTGCATTTTCTGACGAAATCGTGCTTCCCTGTATCTGCCTTGTTGCCGAGCCTCTTTGTGCTGAAACTTTTTTTTTTTTTTATGAAATCCTCAGTCTATTCTTTTTTATTATTATTGTTGTAAAAATATATAACGCAACACTTGACAAGTCAACATTTTTCAGGTATATAATTTAGAGAGGTCAATTTCACAGTCTGTTCTTCTGAAATTTTATTTTGTGTGTACTTGGTAACCATGCGGTTAAGCATAAAAGTTAAGTCAAAATAGAAGAATAGTAACCATACAAGTAGTCCTTAAACTGTTTCTATACCCCTTCCTTGATTTTACCTGGCGTAGAAATCCTTGTCAGTGGTGGTGACCCTTTCTGGTTTGTCTAGCTTTTAACTCTTCTGGAAAACGACTGATAGGAGCAAGAACGGAATTTCACCAGCAGTACAATGTACAGCGGACACCAGCTCACCTTTTATGACATTAAAGTCTTAGTGATTCAGGAATAGTTACGATTTCTGGGAGAGGTAGGTGATGTAACGTTGGGAGATCTATTTGGCCTCAAAAGGATTTTTTTTTTTTAAAGTATGATGTCTCATCTTAGAGTTCAAAGAAATCTGTTGTGAAGTACTGTACATATGTCACGAATACAAATGCTGTAGAAAAATGATAATTATAATATGCTAACTTTTTTGTTTGTTTTAGTGGTTAGTCTTCTACAGCAGTATGAGATTTCCGGAGAATGTGTGATGCTTTTTTTTTTTTTAAACTGTGACTGAATTTAGCAGTTTTATATATAAACGTATGGTGTGTCTGAGTGTGTGTGATATTTTATATATAAATTTCATCCTCCCATCTATCTCCTCTTAGTGCATTTCTGTGGTTGCCATGGAGAATGTTATGCTAAGGAGAAGCATAATAAGGTTAAAAGTTCTTCTCTGCATTTGGGACAGAAAGGACAACCCCTGGCACAGCATCTCACTTCACGCCCTCCACCCACGTGTGGTGATCATCAATACTGCAGTGCCTGTAGCTGAGGGACGACGGCGTGCTGTTGTTGTGTTTAAAAAAATTACGCAGAGAAGCTGATTCTCTGCCTTTTACTTCATCTTTATTGCTTTCGTCATTTTAGTATACACACAGAATGGAAGGACAGAATGGGCACATTCGGGTGAATTGTCACCTTGGGATGTCGCTGGTTTGTGTAGGTGGTTTTCCTAGTCTTTGTTTTTAATTGTGTGCTTAAATTTTTCATTTATTCTTTGTTTGCTGATAGGAGGGAGAAAAAGCTTAGTGAAAGGACCTGATGTAGAACAGTTAGGATTTGGGTAATCTCCTTAGAGATACATTAATCACGGTCAGGCGCCGTCCACAATGCAGTGCCTCCTGTCCCCAGTATCTTTCCCCGCTCTTTCCTGGCATTTTCTTCCTGCACCGTCTTTGCTTTCATTTAGATTTGTTTATTTATTTATTTTTAAATTTCCTATTTACCAATTATTTGTTTTCTATTTATTTCTTTTGCATTTCATTTTTGAATTTCATTCCTTCTTTGTTCTGGGAAAAATCTTCAGTCTTTTGACTGTTTACTCAGGGGGGGTGCAGGGTGTATACATGTAATAACACATGTGCTAAAATAAGTGTTCTATTTTAACTTATTAGATGCCTAAGACTAACTTGGTATAGTTTTTAATAATAAAAAAATCACAGCTGTAAGTATGTGTCAGAATGAGTATATGACCATAATTTTCTTGAAAAGTGTCATGCACCAGGGTCTGAGTCCAGGTGAAAACATATTTTTTTTATTCTGCTTCTTACTACTTTGGGTTATTTTCCTGAGATTAGACTCAGTTATCACTTATTAAGAGCCTCCTGTATGCCAGACACTTACATGTATACCATCTCATTTATTCTTCACAGTGATCCTGTGAGATGGATATTTTAACCCTGTTTTTAAAGATGCAGAATATAGCTACCCATACCTACCCGTTGTCGTCAAGTCGATTCCAACTCATAGCGACCCTACAGGACAGAGTAAAACTGCCCTATAGAGTTTCCAAGGAGCGCCTGGTGGATTCGAACTGCCGACCTTTTGGTTAGGAGCCATAGCATTTAACCACTATGCCACCAGGGTTTCAGAATATACTGAAGCTGAAATTGTCTAAGTAATGTGCCCAAGGTTACATAGCTAGTAAGCAGCTGTACCTGAATTCCAAGGCGTGGGCTGTTTTCACTACCTAGTAAGGAGGCTGTATGTTGTTAGGAGTGCAGGCTGGAGTCAGACTAGTCATTGCTCTGAATCCCTGTTCTATCTTCCCGGATAGTTATCTAACATCTCTGGGCCTGTTTCCTTGTGTGTAAAATATGATTAATAACCACATTACTTCTCAAACAGTGCTTGGTACATAAGTTCTTGATGAATGTCGTCAATACATATTGGATACTCAACGTATCATGCTTACTGTGTGCTGGGTCCTGGACTTAAAGTTTCTACTTAGAATAAGGTGAGAAAGACCTTTGCTTGGTAATTTAAAGTGCTGTGACTATTTTAAGCAAGTACATGTGATATGGGAGCATTTAAAGGGGAAGTGTAATCTGCTCTGGATGTCAGAAAATTTTGAAATCTGAAGGATGGTAGGAGTTAGAATGATCAAGTGGGGTGGGGATGAGAGGGCGTGTTTCAAGATAAGGAAATAGACTGTACAGATCCTGAGCTGGGAGAGTCTGGTGTGTTCATGGATCTGAGGAAACGTCTACTGTGAGATAGGCCGGAAAGTAGGCAGGGTAGATTAATAAGCAGGCCTTGAAGGTCGTGGAATGTATTTGGATACATTGTGTCAGTACATAATTTTGATGCCATATTACCTCTCTCCTAGGTTGCTAAGGAACCAGGCAGTGTTTCCTTCTGTTATTCATAGGGTTGCGGTGAGTAGGAACTGACTGAATGGCACCAAACAACAGGCTTCTAAGAGCTTCTAGCAGGATACGTAACCAAATTCTCCATTTCTACGTTTCAAATCTCCTGTTGTGTCATGTTGTACATACTGAGGAATGCTTTAAACTAGTTAAAAGTTAAGTTAGTGCTGACACAGTCTTTCCAAAAACTCAAGAAAATTTACAAAAATAGTGTTTAATTTGGAAAGAGAAAATGTTATTAGTGAACAAGAATAAAATGTCAGTTGATCCATTTTTTAGAAGAATTTAATTGGTTTCAGAATATAGCATCCTTCCTGATGGTTTCAGATGGCTTTATTTGTCCATAAATAACTCTACTTGTTGATTTAGCCACTTTTATCGTATGAATGCTTCATTAAACAAATGGAGCTTGCTCGTTACAGCCAAGTGGAGTGTATTCAGCCAGCGGGTGGAGTTGAGAGTACATGGTTGTATTTAACAGCAAAGGCCACTTCATCTGGCTTTTTGCCGTGTGGAAGCTCTAGATAGTATTTCCTGATATAAATCTTCAATCTGGTAGCCAGACTGATACTGACATTCAGCTACAATGTCACAATGTCAGAAAGGCTTACCAAAATATAAATTACTCTGTAATGTCTTTAGAAAACAAAGGAAAACTAAACCTGGAAAGAAAAGTACATTCTTCTCACCTCAGTCATTATTCAAGTAAAAAGCCTAGATTTTCAGAAGTCCTTTAGAAAGCTAAACAGCAAGAATTTTGATTTTTTTTTTTTTCCCCCTGAAAATGATTAGTCACTTGCAAGTTCAGTTTTGGCCAGCAGGTTACCGTTGTAATAAAAAGCAATGCTGAAACACTGGAAAAATGTCCCGTAGACGCTGCCAGTTTTCTCCCCTCAGCCTGCACCCTGACTCTGACCTGTGCTGTCTAAAATTTGAAAACTCAGGGATAGAAAGGCCCTTCATATAATCCTTAGAGTAATAAGATTTATTTTAAAATTATATTTATCATTCCTAGGCCCCACAGAGGTTTGAAAGAAATGACCACTCATCCATTTCCTTTAAATCAGATTAAATACGAATCTGAGACCTTCTTCTTATTAGCGTGGCAGGAAATTTAATATCAATTATTACTGGGGCTCCTTCCGTACCCTGCAGTCTCTTACAGAGCCAGGTCACTGGGGAGCCCTCCTGGTCTTCTGCCTGTGGGGTTAACTACCAACATCCGCCTTGTCTGAGCCTGCAGACCCTTTGAAGCCTTGTTGCTCTGCCGCTTTTGTACCTCCTGGAGCTGGGGGGTCTTGCTGTGCCAGAGCCCCAGTGTCCGGGGGCAGCCGTCACCTTTGAGGCCCTGCCGTTTCCCTTGTTCTCTAAGGAAAGTAGAGCATCAGTCCCCTCTTCTCAAGGAACTTGGCCAGCTTCCGTTCCTTTCCCTTTCTCTCCTGCAGGCTCAAAGGCACCCTCACACCGCCTTCTCTCCCTAGCATAGCTTCCTCGCTGAGCACAGGCTTTCACAGGGCGGGGGCAGGAAGCCTGTTTGCCTTCAGTAGTTTCAGCTTTCCACCTTGCTAAAGCCTGGGAAGTAAGCAAATACAGAGGCCTTGACAAAGATCCTCCCAGGAGAGGTGGAGGAGAAGAAAAATAAAGAGAAACAATTTTGTAATTTTTTCATTTACTGCTTGCTGTAGTCAGCATTCATCTGTTTAATGGCTGGCCATCATATCTTGAATAGCATTTCTGTGTTTGCAGGAATTCTTAGAGTATGAGCCCACCTCCCCAGTGTCTGAAGTTAGAATTCAAATTTCCGTCCTCTTTTGCAGCTTAAATTTAGGCCCTCCAGTCCCACATAAGCGAAACCTTGATTTGGGAGAGGCTGACATGAAGAAACTGGCTCTGTCTTGCGCTTCTATCTGCTAGTGTGACAGCCCCTGGAGAGTGTGGCTTTGGGGGATGGTTGTGGTTGTAGGGTCGAGTACCTGATGCAGAGCTGGCATCATCGGCAGTTGTAGTAAGGCTCTTACTGTGTAGCGTTTGGTGACAGGATCAGCTAGAGCAGTTTTCTTATCAAGCCGATTTTATACCGTTCTTCTAAAATGCTTTCCTAGAGGATTAATCTTGAACTTACTTCTTCAGCCTCCTCAGTGATTCTTGTGGTTGACCCCAAAACTTTTTAAAATCATGTTTATTGAGGTATAATTTATATACAACACAATCTACTCTTTTTAGATGTATAGTTTGTTGAGTTTTGGCATATGTTTACAGTCTTATAGTCACCACGACAGTCATGATGTAGAATATTTCTATCGCCCCAAAGTGTTCCTTCGTGTCCCTTTGTAGTCAATCCCTCCACACCCCAGTTCCAGCCTGGGAAACTCGATTTGTTTTCTGCCTCCATGGCTTTGTATATATATAAAATATTGGAGCCCCGGTGGCACAGTGGTTCAGGGATACGTCTGCTAACCAAAAAGTCGGCAGTTTGAATCCACCAGGCACTCCTTGGAAGCCCTATGGAGTAGTTCTGCTCTGTCCTATAGGGTCACTATGAGTCAGGATCAACTCGACGGCAATTTTTAAAAAATATATAATATATAAAAATAAATATATATATATATATATCATACAGTATGTATATGCTCGGGTTTCTTTCACTTAGCATAACGTCTTTGATGTTCATCTGTGTTGCCTGTATCAGAAGTTTGTTCCTTCGTGTTGCTGAGTAATAGCCCATTGTATGGCTACGCCACGATTATTTTCATCGTTCACAAGTTGATGGACGTTTGAGTTATTTCCAGTTTTGGACAATTATGAATAAAGATCTATGAACATTTGTTTGTAAGTCTTTTTGTGGGCATATGTTTATACTTCTCTTATATCTAGGATTGAAATTGTTGGACCATACGGCTAAATGTATGTTTAATTTTGTAAGAAGCTGCCAAACTATTTTCCAAATGGCTGTACCACTTTGCCTTCCCTTCAGAAATGTCTGGGAGTTACCAGCAGCTTTACATTCTCGCCAGCACTTGGTGTGGTCATTCTGATTTAACTCATGCTGGTTGATGTGTGGTGATGTCTCAATGTGGTTTTAAATTCCCCGTTGACTAATGAAGTTGAGCACCCATCAAATCAAATCAATTTTGTTTATTTATTTCTGGACTTCTCCATATGTCTGTTTTTATGCCAGTAACACACTATCTTGATTACTGTAGCTTTATAGGAAGTTTTAAAACCAGGTATGGCAGGTCCTCAAACTTTTTCTTTAAAAATAATTTTTTTTTTTTTTTGTGGCTATTCCAAGTCGTTCACATTTACACATATATTTTAGAAGTGGTTTGTCCGTTTGTACAAAATGGCTTGCTGGAATTTTGATTGGGATTGTATGACTCTGTAGGTCAATTTGAGGAGGGTTGATATCTTAACAATACTGAGTCTTTTGATTTATGGTCATGGTCTATTTCTCCTTTATTTAGGCTTTTAAATTCCTCTTAGGAATGTTTTGCAATTTTCATTGTACAAGTCTTACGTATGTTTTGTTAAAGCTAACTCTAATAATTTCATGTTTTTGAAGCTGTTGTAAATGGTACTGTTTCTTAATTTCAATTTCTAAATATTCACTGCTCGTACAGGTAGTCCCTGATTTAGGACAGTGTTCCGTTACAATGACTCTGTCCTAAGTCAGTTCTGACATAAATCAAATACCTCTTTTTTTCTTTTTCATTACCGTTGCCTTTTATTATCAGTATCTTTATAAATCTGATCTTTATTTGTCTTTGGGGGTTGGAAACATCACGTATAAAATCTGCAAGTGAACAGCTGAGAATGATAACACCAGCAAATTACATGCTGCAATATCATGTGTAGCATATACTACTAACAAATAAGATGTAATTAAAAAAAAAAAAAAACATGATTGTAAGTGTGGTTCGTTGTAACTCGAATACGTGTCAGTCAAGGACTACCTGTATATAGAAATGTGGCCGATTGTTAACCTTGATTCCCGAAGTCTTGCTAAATTTACTTATTAGAATTGGTTACTTTTTTTTGCAGATTCATTAGAATTTCAGTGTGGATGATTGTGCTATCTGTGAATAAATACAGTTTTACTTTTTCCTTTCTAATCTGTATGCTTATTATTTCTTACTGTTGCCTTATTGCACTAACTAGGACCTTTGTGTTGAATAGAGGCTGTGAGAGCAGATATCCTTGCCTGTTTCTGATCACAGGAGAAAAGCATTCAGTCTATTACCGTTAAGTACAATGTTAGCTATAGGTTTTTTGTAGATTCCTGTTACCAGTTTGTGGAAGTCCCCACTCTTTCTGGTTTGTAGGGATTTTTATAATGAATAACTATTGCTTTTTATAATTTTTCTTCATCTGTTGTAAAAATTATATATATATTTTCTTTTTTCTATGCTGATATGGTAAATTATATTAATATTAAATATTAAGAGACCTTTGCATTCCTGAACAAACCCCACATTTATCATGATTTATTATCCTTTTTATGTTTTGTTAAGGAGCCCTGGGGGCACAGTGGTTAAAATGACCAACTGCTAACTGAAAGGTCGGCGGTTCGAAACCACCAGTGTTCCCTGGGAGAAAGATGTGGCAGTCTGCTTCCGTAGAGATTTACAGCCTTCAATTTTGTTCAGGAAGGATATTAGTCTGTAAGTTTCTTTGTGTGTATTGTTTTCATTGAATTTTGGTATCAGGGTAATGCTAACCTCATAAAATGAATAGGGGAGCATTCCTTCTTTTCCTGGAAGAATTTGTGTAGTGTTGATATTATTTCTTCGTTAACTGTTTGACAAAGTTTAACACTGAAGCCACATGGTCCTGGTGTTACCTTGGTAGAGGGGTTTGAAATATAAATTAAACTCATTTTCTTTGATGTAGGGCTATTCATACTATTTCTATCTTCTAGAGTGAGCTTTGGCAGTTTGTGTCTTTGAAGGAATTCTGCCATTTCATCTGTGTTACCAAATATGTTAGCGTAAAGTTATTTATAATATCCCTTCTTTTTTTTTTTTTTTCTTTACTATCCTTTTAATGTCTGTAATGATGTACCATCTTTCATATCTGATATTGGTAAATTGTGTCATCTCCTTTTTTAAATGCTTGATCAGTGTGCTTAGAGATTTATCAATTGACCTTTTTGGAGAGCCAGCTTTTTATTTCATTGATATACACTATTGTTTTTCTGTCTTTTCCTTGAATTCTACTCTTCATAGTTTTCTTCTTTCTGCTTGCTTTTGATTTTCTCTTTTTCTGGTTTCTTAAGGCAGAGGCTTAGCTTGTTGATTAGAAATCTTTCTTCTTTTCTAATATGAACAATTTAGATGCTATTAATATTTTTTAAGTAGTGCTTTGGTGCTTCCATATATTTTGATATTTCATGTTGTCATTTTTATGCAACTCGAAATATTTTCTAATTTTCCTTGTTATTTCTTTTTTGATGCACGGATTATTTAAAAATGGGCTTTATATTTATAAATATTTGTTGATTTTCTAGATTTCTATTATTGAGTTCTAATTTAATTCACATTCTTTGTACAATTTTAATACTTTAATTTTTTTTAAGTTTATGTCTCAGAATATGGTCTATCTTGGTGAACATTAAATGTACACTTGGAAATAACATGTATTCTACTGACGTTGGGTAGAATGTCCTAAACACCTCAGTTATGTTACTTTTATTGGTAGTGTTGTTCACATCTTCTGTATCTTTACTGATTTTTATCTACTTGTTGCATGAATTAATGACAGAGGAGTGTTGAAGTCTGCAGATATAATTGTGTGTGTGTGTGTTTTTCTATTTAAATCCTTTCACTTCTGTCACGTTTGGTTCATGTATTCTGAAGCTCTGTTGTTAGGGGCGTACACAAGACTGTTAGGTTCTTGAAGAACTTCCCCCTTTATCATTATTTAATGTGCTTTTTTATCCCTACTTTAGGAAACCCTGGTGCGGTAGTGGTTAAGTGCTGTGGCTGGTAACCGAAAGGTCTGCGGTTCAGATCCACCAGGTGCTCCTTGGAACCTCTATGGGGCAGTTCTACTCTGTCCTGTAGGGTTGCTATGAGTCGGAATTGACTCGATGGCAACGAGTTTTTTGGTTTTAGTGACCTAGCTCTTCTCCCTTCACCCACTCCTGTTTTCTCAGACTCTCCATCAAGAGTAGAGGTCTTACTGGGTTTGCCAGGTACAATTGTATTTGGTGTAGCTTTTGACAAGGATTCCATGAGTTATCTCAGAAGCAGCGGTCCACCTTGTAGGTGACTGTTCTTGGTCAGGTGCTGATGCTGGTGTATCACTTGTAGCCAGGATGTGAATGAGATCCCTGTGTCACAAAGCACAGTGACCCCTGTGTAAGGAACTGCTAATCCTTCTGCTTTTTGTGAAGGGAATTATGGGTGTGGCAGTAGTGATAGCATCAAGTTCATCATAACATTGCTAAACCTGGTTTTTGTGGCTTGTTGCTTTATAGCTAATTATCACATTCCTCACTTAGTTTTAAATAAGAGATTTCAAACAAATGCCTATAAGAGCCAGAGAGATAGTAGGGCTATAGTTGGGAAGTAATTGGGAGTGGTGGGGATTTTAGCTATGTGGAGAGCTCATGCTTTGTCTAAAGGGGCAGCTACTAATCAGTTGCGATGTGAAATGCAGACCCAATGGTACTAAATCTTCTAGTTTTTCAAGATAAATTGGTAATCTAGATTTTTGTGTAATTGAATTGCAAGCAATTGAAAGCGCTTGAAAATTCTGAGTGGATCATATCATACGGGCTAAACCAGATATGTATATAAACAGGGCCGGTTTAAGGCATGTAGGGGCCCTAAGCATTGGTAATCTGTGGTGCCCCCTCCTCTGTCTACTCACCATTCTAACCTGCCTTGTGAGTTATAGATATGCATGTATGTATATGTATGCGTGTGCCTTAGCTGTTCGTGACGTTACTTCTTTCTAACTGCAACTGTAATATTAGTGATTGGACACAAAATGGCATATGCCATTTTAGTGGAATGAGATAAACTGTATTTTTACATAATTTTTAGTGTATGCGGCGTACTAAGATTTTTATTATATTCCACATTTCCTACAAAATGAATATTCTGCATATTTACAACAAAGAAAATGAGTCAGTGAACTGAGGTGTTTCAACACTTAGTGTAAAATTCTGTTGATCTACCGCAACAAAAAATTGACTTTCCCCAATTTTGCTTTAAACGGCTCATACTTAAATTTTAAAAAAAAAATTAAAAAACAAATTTTTATTGCACTTTAAGTGAAAGTTTACAAATCAAGTCAGTCTCTCATACAAAAATTTATATACACCTTGCTGTGTACTCTTAGTTGCTCGCCCTCTGATGAGACAGCACACTCCTTCTCTCCACCCTCTATTTTCATGTCCATTCAGCCAGCTTCTGACCCCCCTGCCCTCTCATCTCCCCTCCAGACAGGAGCTGCCTACATAGTCTCATGTGTCTACTTGATCCAAGAAGCTCACTCCTCACCAGTATTATTTTCTATCCCATAGTCCAGTCCAACCCCGTCTGAAGAGTTGGCTTTGGGAATGGTTCCTGTTTTTGGACTAACACAAGGTCCAGATTCCATGATCTCTGGGACCTTCTAGTCTCAGTCAGACCATTAAGTCTGGTCTTTTTACAAGAATTTGAGGTCTGCATCCCACTGCTCTTCTGCTCCCTTGGGAGTTCTCTGTTGTGTTCCCTGTCAGGGCAGTCATCAGTTGTAGCTGGGCACCATCTAGTTCTTCTGGCCTCAGGCTGATGTAGTGTCTGGTTTATGTGGCCCTTTCTGTGTCTTGGGCTCATAATTACCTTGTGTCTTTGGTGTTCTTCATTCTCCTTTGCTCCCGATGGATTGAGACTAATTGATGATGCATCTTAGATGGGCACTTGCTAGTGTTTAAGATCCCAGATGCCACTTTTCAAAGTGGGATGCAGAATATTTTCTTAATAGATTTTATTATGCCCATTGACCTAGATGTCCCCTGAAACCATGGTCCCTAAACCCCTGCCCCTGTTACACTGGCCTTCAAAGCATTCAGTTTATTCAGGAAACTTGTTTGCTTTTGGTTTAGTCCAGTTGTGCTGACCTCTTCTGTATTGCATATTGTCTTTCCCTTCACCTAAAATAGTTCTTGTCTACTATCTAATTAGTGAATACCTCTTTCCCTTCGTCCCTTGCCACTCTTGTAACCATCAAAGAATATTTTCTTCTCTGTTTAAACTGTTTCTCAAGTTCTTATACTTGTGGTTTCATACAGTATTTGTCCTTTTGCAACTGACTAATTTCACTCAGCATATGCCTTCCAGATTCCTCATGTTATGAAATGTTTCATGGATTCATCATTGTTCTTTATCAATGCATAGTATTCCATTGTGTGACTATACCGTAATTTATTTATCCATTCATCCGTTGATGGGCACCTTGGTTGCTTCCATCTTTTTGCTATTCTAAACAGTGCTGCAGTGAACATGGGTATGCATATGTCTATTCATGTAAAGGCTCTTAATTCTCTAGGATATATTCCAAGGAGTGGGTTTGCTGGATTGTATGATAGTTCTATTTCTAGCTTTTTATAGAAACACCAAATCGATTTCCAAAGTGGTTGTACCATTTTACATTCCCACCAGCAGAGTATTAGTGTTCCAGCCTCTTCACAGCCTCTCCAACATTTATTATTTTGTGTTTTTTGGATTAATGCCAGCCTTGTTGGTGTGAGATGGAATCTCACTGTAGTTTTGATTTGAATTTCTCTAATGGCTAATGATTGTGAGCATTTCCTCATATATCTGTTAACTACCTGAATGTCCTCTTTAGTGAAGTGCCTGTTCATGTGCTTTGCCCATTTTTTAACTGGGTTATTTGTCTTTTTGTAGTTGAATTTTTACAGTATCATGTAGATTTTAGAGATCAGACACTGATAGGAAATGTCATAGTTAAAAACTCTTTCCCAGTCTATAGGTAACCTTTTTATACTTTTAGTGAAGTCTTCAGATGAGTGTAGGTGTTTGATTTTTAGGAGCTCCCAGTTACATGGTTTCTATTCTGGTGTTTGTGCATTGTTAGTAATGTTTTCTATACTGTTAATGCCATGTATTAGGACTCCTAGCATTGCCCCTATTTTTTCTTCCATGATCTTTATCGTTTTAGATTTTATATTTAGGTCTTTGATACATTTTGAGTTAGTTTTGTGCATGGTATGAGATATGGGTCTTGTTTCATTTTTTTGCAGGTGGTTATCCAATTATGCCAGCACCATTTGTTAAAGAGACTATCTTATCCCCATTTAATTGAATTTGGGCCTTTGTCAAATATCAGCTGCTCGTATGTGGACGGATTTGTGTTTGGATTCTCAATTCTGTTCCATTGATCTGTGTATCTGTTGCTGTTCAAGTACCAGGCTGTTTTGACTACTGTGGCGGTATAATAATTTCTACAGTCAGGTAATGTGAAGCCTCCCACTTTGTTCTTCTTTTTCAGTAATGCTTTACTTGCCTGGGGCCTCTTTCCCTTCCATATGAAGTTGGTGATTTTTTTCTCCATCTCATTAAAAATATCATTGGGATTTGGATCGGAATTGTATCTATAGATGGCTTTTGGCAGAACAGACATTTTTATAACGGTAAGCCTTCCAATCCATGAGCAAGGTATAGTTTTTCCACTTATGTAGGTCACTTTTGGTTTCTTGCAGTAGTGTCTTATAGGGTTTTTGTATAGGTCTTTTACATCTCTGGTAGATTTATTTGTGAGTATTTTATCTTCTTGGGGGCTACTGTAAATGGTATTGATTTGGTGATTTCCTCTTTGATGTTCTTTTTGTTGGTGTAGAGGAATCCAGCAGATTTTTGTATGTATGCTTATCTTGTATCCTGATACTCTGCTGAACGCTTCTATTAGTTTCAGTAGTTTTCTTGAGGATTCTTGAGGGTTTTCTGTGTATAAGATCATGTCATCTGAAACAGAGATACTTGTACTTCTTCCTTGCCAATCTGGATACGCTTTATTTCTTTATCTAGCCTAATTGCTCTGGCTGGGATCTCCAGTACAGTGTTGAATAAGAGTGATAAAGGGCATCCTTGTCTGGTTCCCAATCTCAAGGGGAATGCTTTCCGACTCTGCATTTAGGATGATGTTGGCTGTTGCCTTTGTATAAATGCCCTTTATTATGTTGAGGAATTTTCCTTCTATTCCTATTTTGCTGTGGGTTTGTTTCATGAACATGTGTTGAACTTTGTCAAATGCCTTTTCTTCATCGATTGATAAAATCATGTGGTTCTTGTCTTTTGTTTTATTTATATGATGTTTCTAGGAATTTATCCCTTTCTTGTAGGTTTTCAAATTTTTTAGAGTACAGTTTTTCATAGTAATCTGATATGATTCTTTTAATTTCAGTTGGGTCTGTTGTAATATCACTCATTTTATTTGTTATTTAGGTTATTTGCTTCCTCTCCTGTTTTTCTTTTGTCAGCTTGGCCAATGGTTTATCTATCAGTTTTGTGAATTTTTTCAAAGAACCAGCTTTTGGTCTTGTTAACTCTTTCAATTGTTTTTCTGTTTTCTATTTCATTTTGTTCTGCTCTAATTTTTATTATTTCTTTTCTTCTAGTGCCTGAAGTTTTCTTTTGTTGCTCTCTTTCTATTTGTTCAAGTTGTAGGTATAATTCTTTGATTTTCACCCTTTCTTCTTTTTGGATGGGTGCACTTATTGATATAAATTGACCTCTGAGCACTGCTTTTGCTGTGTCCCAAAGGTTCTGATGGGAAGTGTTTTCATTCTTATTGGATTCTATGAATTTCTTTATTCCATCCTTAATGTGTTCTATAATCCAGTCTTTTTTGAGCAGGGTATTGTTCAGTTTCCAAGTGTTTGATTTCTTTTGCCTGCTTTTTCTGTTATTGGTTTCCACTTTTATGGCCTTATGGTCAGAGAAGATGCTTTGTAATATTTTGATGTTTTGGATTCTGCTAAGGCTTTCTTTATGACCTAAAATGTGGTCTGTTCTAGAGAACGTTCCATGTGCACTAGAAAAGAAAGTGTGCATGGCTGCTGTTGGGTGGAGTGTTCTGTATATGTTTATAAGGTTGAGTTGATCGATCGTGGGGTTTAGATCTTCCGTGTCTTTATTGAGCTTCTTTCTCTGGATGTCTTGTCTTTCACCGAAAGTGGTGTGTTGAAGTCTCCTACTATTATTGTGGAGCTGTCTATCTCACCTTTCAGTGCAGTTACAGTTTGTTTCATGTATCTTGCACCGTTGTCATTGGGTGCATAAGTATTTAATTTGGTTATATCTCCCTGGTATATTGTCCCTTTAATCAATATATAGTGCCAGTCCTTATCCTTTGTGGTGGATTTAATTTTAAAGTCTGTTTTGTCAGAAATTAATCTTGCCGCTCCTGCTCTTTTTTGATTGTTGTTTGCTTGATATGTTTTTTTCCATCCTTTGCGTTTTAGTTTACTTGTGTGTCTAAGTCTTAGGTGTGTCTCTTGTAGGCAGCGTATAGATGGATCGTGGTTTTTTTTAATCCATTTTGCCACTCTGTCTCTTTATCGGTGCATTTAGTCCATTAAGATTCATCATAATTATGGATAAATATGAGTTTACTGCTGTCATTTTGATGTCTTTTTGTGTGTGTTGTTGACAGTTTCCTTTTGTCACTTAATTTTTTGTGCTGAATAGTTTATATATTGTCTTTTCCTTACATTCACTGTTGTTGATTTTGTTTCTGCTGAGTCTCTATTTTTTTCTTGTATTTTATTTTGATGAGTAGGATAGCTAGTCTGCTTTGTGGTTACCTTAATATTTACCCCTATTTTTTTAAGTTTAAACCTAACTTTTCTTTATACCGCCTTATCTTCCTCTCCAAATGAAAGATCTATGACTACATTTCTTAGTCCCTCTTATATTTTTTTAATGTGGCCTTCTTTTACATAATTACATTGCTGTTTCCCCGTTTTGAATGTTTTTTTTTTTATCTTGATACATTTTTGTGATTTCCCTGTCTGGGTTAACATCTGATTGCTCAGTCCAGTGTTCTGGTGTTGGGATGACCCTTGATGTTATTGATTTTCTAACCAAAAAACTCCCTTTAGAATTTCTTGTAGTTTTGGCTTGGTTTTTATGAATTCCCTAAACTTCTGTTTATCTGGAAATGTCCTAATTTCACCTTCATATTTGAGAGACAGTTTTGCTGGATATATGATTCTTGGCTGACAATTTTTTTCCTTCAAAACTTTATATAAGTTATCCCATTGCCTTCTTGTCTGCATGGTTTCTGCCGAGTAGTCCGAACTTACTCTTATTGACTCTCCTTTGTAGGTGACTTTTTGTCCCTAGCTGCTTTTAAAATTCTCTTTATCTTCAGTTTTGGCAAGTTTGATTATAATATGTCTTGATGACTTTCTTTTAAAATCTACCTTATGTGGAGTTCGATGAGCATCTTGGATTGATATCGTCTCATCTTTCACGATTCCAGGGAAGTTTTCTCCCAACAAATTTTCAACAATTCTCTTTGTATTTTCTGCTATCCCTCCCTGTTCTGGTACTCCAACCACTTGTAGGTTATTTCTCTTGATAGAGTCCCACATGATTCTTAAGATGTCTTCATTTTTAAATTTTTTTATCTGATTTTTCTTCATATATATTGGTGCCAAGTGCTTTATCTTCAGTGTCCCCAATGCTACCTTCCACTTGCTCGATTCTGCTCCTGTGACTTTCTATTGTCTAATTCCGTAATTTTATTGTTAATCATCTGAATTTCTGATTGCTGTCTCTGTATGGATTCTTGCAGCTTATTAAATTTTTCATTATATTCTTGATGAACCTTTGTAATTTCCTCAACTGTTTTATCTGTGTGTTCCTTGGCTTTTTCTGCGAATTGCCTGATCTCCTTCCTTAGGTCTTGAAGAGTTCTGTATATTAGTCTTTAGAATTCTGCATCTGGTAATTCCAGAAAGGTACCTTCATCCAAAAGATCTTTCATAATTTGTTTTGAGAGCTTGTTGAAGCTATCATGGTCTGTTCTTTGTGTGGTTTGATACTGACTGTTGTTTCTGAGCCATCTTTAAGTTATTGTATTAATTTATTTTATGTTTGCTTACTGTATCTTAGTTTCTTGCCTTGTTTTGATATGCCCAAATGGGTTGCTGGAGTGAGCTAGCATGATTATTTTTCCCTTTGGGGCTCTGATGTCCTGTCACCAGATGGCTGGAGCTGTTATCAGGTATATGAGCTTATGAGTCCAGCCACTTTTCTTGTGTGGATTCAGCTTAGGTGTCCAGGTCGCTGGTCATCAAGTGTGTGGTACAGGCTCTGTCCTGCAGTCTTATAGGGGCAGGGGCATTCAGTGTAGGTACCAGTATCTGGGTACAGCAGGGGGTCACACTCTGAACAAGGCAGGGGGCTGAGAACTGTCCCCCAAGTGTCTCTGAGGAAAGTGTGTCCCTCTCCCCTAGAGCACGCAGGTGGGTGGGTTCTGCAGATAGACCATAGGCACCCAATACTTTTGGTTGTAAGGACTGGGAGGTACCAGTTATCCTTGGACTCCTGTTGCAGGGGCTGGGTGACCTGAGAGGAGCCACCAGTCCTTAGGCCCCTGATGTGGGTAGGTGAGGACCCTGTTTAATAGGCAAAGCCATGTCAAATATCAAACACCCACCTCTCCACCGCAAAGCTTAAACAGTTGCAGTCTGCCAGGAAAGGCTTGTTCTCCTGAAATAGGCCCATACAGGTCCATGCAGAGGGGAAAGGTATTCAAAGTCCACGGACCGTTTATGCCTGGACAGGAGCCGACTCTGCCCTGAGCTCCCTAGGTTAGTGGAGCTGGCAAATTATCTTTTCCCCCTGTTGTGAATTTATTCCTTCTCCAAGTCCTGGAGCATGGCTCATGGTGCTCAAATGGGTGTATTTCAGGCCCCAGGGAAATCGACAGCCACTGAAGCCAGCTTGGGGTGGGGGGAGCGCAGTAAAATATATGCAAGAACTTAGCTTTTGCCGAGAGTGCCGTTCTTCTCTGGTTCCAGAGGTGTAAGTAGGCTGTGTGGCTGGCTGCTTCTCCCTGAGAAAACTGGCCGAACGCTACCACCAGCCCACTGCAGCTGCTTCCAGGAATGGTGCCTGAGGGATCTCGGCGATTCAGGGCCGGCAACTCCTCTCTGCTTCTGAACATTCTGACTGTCCCCCTGCCACTTAGTCTGTTTTCTGACTTTGCCTTTGATGTTCAGGTCTCCTAGCTTGTCGTAAATATAATCGTTTCGCTTGATTTTTCAGGTCTTTATTGTAAGAGGGATCGCTGGAAGCATCTGGCTGTTCCACCATCTTGGCCCCTCCTCCGTAACCCAGGCGTTTTTGAGCATGGTATTGTTGAGTTTCCAAGTGTTTCATTTCTTTTTCTGTTATTGATTTCTCCTTTTATGGCCTTATGGTCAGAGAAGATGCTTTGTAATATTTTGATGTTTTGGATTCTGCTAAGGTTTGCTTTATGACCTAATATGTGGTCTATTCTAGAGAATGTTCCATGCGCACTAGAAAAGAAAGTGTGCTTGGTTGCTGTTGGGTGGGGTGTTCTGTATATGTGTATGAGGTCAAGTTGGTTGGTTGTGGCATTTAGATCTTCCGTGTCTTTACTGAGCTTCTTTCTGGATGTTCTATCCTTCGCCAAAAGTGGTGTGTTGAAGTCTCCTACTATAATTGTGGAACTGTCTATCTCACTTTTCAATGCTGATAGAGTTTGTTTTATGTGTCTTGCAGCCCTGTCATTGGGTGCATAAATATTTAATATGATTATATCCTCCTGTTATATGGTCCCTTTAATCATTATATAGTGTACTTTGTTATCCTTTGTGGTGGCTTTAACTTTAAAGTCTATTTTGTCAGAAATTAGTATTGCCACTCCTGCTCTTTTTTGATTGTTTGCTGGATATATTTATTCCCATCCTTTGAGTTTTAGTTTGTGTCTCGTAAGTTTAAGGTATGTCTCTTGTAAGCAACATATAGACGGATCGTGTTTTTTTTTTTAATCCATTCTGCCACTCTCTGTCTCTTTATTGGTGCATTTAGTCCAGTTACGTTCATCGTAATTATGGCTAGGTATGAATTTAGTGCCGTCATTTTGATGTCTTTTTTTCTGTGCTGTTGACAGTTTCCTTTTGTCACTTAATTTTTTGTGGTGAGTAGTTTATCTTTATATATTGTCTTTTCTTCTTATTTGTTGTTGATTTTGTTTCTGCTGAGTCTCTATTTTTTTCTTTTATTTTGATGAGTAGGATTGTTAGTCTTCTTTGTGTTTACTTTAATATTTACCCTTATTTTTCTAAGTTTAAACCTAACTTTTATTTCTTATTATTCTTTTATTTCTTTATATCACCTTTTCTTCCTCTCCATAGGAAAAATCTGTGGCTACATTTCTTAGTCCCTCTTTATTGTTTTCATATTGTCTTCTTTTACATAATTACATCACTGTTTCCCCCGTTTTGAGCATTTTTTAAAAATTTTGATTTATTTTTGTGATTTCCCTGTCTGTGTCGACATCTGGTTGTTCTGTCCTGTGTTCTAGTCTTGGGTTGATATCTGATACTATCGATTTTCTGACCAGAAAGCTCCCTTTAGTATTTCTGGTAGTTTTGGTTTGGTTTTTATGAATTCCCTAAACTTCTGTTTTTCTGGTAATGTCCTAATTTCGCCATCATATTTAAGAGACAGTTTTCCTGGATATATGATTCTTGGCTGGCATTTTTTTTTCCTTCAATGCTTTTTACAAGTCATCACCATTGACTTCTTGCCTACATGGTTTCTGCCAGTTAGTCCGTGATTTTTCTTATTGACTCTCCTTTGTAGGTAACTTTTCATTTATCCCTAGCTGCTGTTAAAATTCTCTTTTTCTTTGGTTTTGGCAAGTTTGATTATAATATCCCTTGGTAACTTACTTTTAAGATCTACCTTATGTGGAGTTCAATGAGCATCTTGGAGAGGTAATATTCTCGTCTTTCATGACATCAGGGAAGTTTTCTGCCAACAAATCTTCATCAATTCTCTCTGTATTTTTTGTTATGTCTCCCTGTTCTGGTACTCCAATCACTCATAGGTTATTTCTCTTGATAGAGTCACAAATCATTCTTAGGTTTTCTTCATTTTTTTATATTCTTTTATCTGATTCTTCTTCAAACATATTTGTGCCTAGTGTTTTGTCTTCAGTCTCAACTAATTTTGCCTTCCACTTGCACAGTTCTGCTCCTGTGACTTTCTATTGAGTTGTCTAATTCTGTGATTTTGTTGTTAATCTTCTGAAATTCTGATTGGTGTCTCTCTATGGATTCTTGCAGCTTATTAAATTTTTCATTATGTTCTTCAATAACCTCTTTTCTTCAGCTGCTCTATTTGTGCATTCCTTGGCTTCTTCTGCATATTGCCTGATCTCCTTCCTGATGTCTTGAAGCATTCAGTATATTAATCTTTTGTATTGTGCATCTGGTAGTTCCAGGAAGGCACCTTCATTCAGAAGATCCCTTGGTTCTTTGTTCTGAGACCTTGTTGAAGGGATCATGGTCTGCTTCTTTATGTGATTTGATATCGACTATTGTTTCTGAGCCATCTGTAAGTTATTGTGTTAGTTTATTTTATGTTTGCTTACTGTATCGTAGCTTCTTGCTTTGTTTTGTTTTGATATGCCCAGATAGGTTGCTTGAGTATACTAGCTTAATTATTTTCACCTTTGAAGCTCTATTTTCATGTGACCAGATGGCTTGAGCTGCTATCAGGTATATGAGCCTAGGAGTCCATTCATTTTTCTTGTATGGATTCAGCTCAGGTGTCCAGGTAGTTGGTCATCAAGTGTGTGGTACAGGCTCTGTCCTGCAGTCTTAGAGGGGCAGGGGTAATTGGTGTAGGTACTGGTGTCTGCTTGTAGCAGGGGGTCACGCTCTGAAAAAGGAGTGGGGCTGACAACTGTCCCCCGAGTGTCTGTGAAGAAAACATGTCTCTGTTCCCTAGAGCACACACATGGGTGGGTTCTGCAGACAGACCATGGGCACCCAATGCTTTTGGTTGTAAGGATTGGGAGGTACCAGTTATCCTTGGAACCCTGGTGCAGGTGACGTGAGTGGAGCCACCAGTTCTTAGGCCCCTGATGTGGGTAGGTGAGAACCCTGTCTTATAGGCAAAGGGACGTCAAACATCAAACACCCATCTGTCCACCGCACAGCTGAAACAGTTGCAGTCTGCCAACAAGGGTCAGTTCTCCTGAAATAGACCCACAGATGTCCATGCAGGGGGGAAACGTATTCAAAGGCCATGGGCCATTTATGCCTGGACAGGAGCCACTTCTACCCTGAGCTCCCCGGGTTAGTGGAGCTGGTGAATCATCTTTTCCCCCATTTGTGAATTTGTTCCTTCTCCAAGGGTGGGAGAATGGCTCAGGATGCTCAGCAGAATCTGTCTCAGGACCAGGGAAATTGACAGCCACTGAAGCCGGCTTAGGGGCTGGGGGCACAGTAAAATATATGCAGGTACTTAGCTTTTGCCAAGAGCATCGTTCTTCTTTGGTTCCGGAGGTGTGAGTAGGCTGTGCAGCTGGCTCTTTCTCCCTGAGGAAACTGTGGCCAAACGCTACTACCAGCCCACCACAATTGCTTATGGAAATGGTGCCTGAGGGCTTCCAGTGATTCAGGTCCAGCACTCTTCTCTGCTTCTGAACTGTCTCTCCCTCCCCCTGCTGCTCAGTCCATTTTCTAATTTTGGCTTTCATGTTCAGCACTCCTAGTTTGTCATAAATATAATCATTTCACTTGTTTTTTTGTGTGTCTTTGTTGCAAAAGGGATCCCCGGAAGGGTCTTGACTGCTCCGCCATCTTGGCCCCACCTCCCTTACATAAAATTTGATGCTTGTTTCATAATAAGTGATATAAATGAAAAAATGAAATTTTGTCATAAAATAAATTTAAAGTTCAGAAAATAAATATTACAGCGAGTTACTATGTTTTATTTTTAGATAGATCTTTCATCTCTAACTTGTTATAATCAAAAACATTTGTTTCTGTTTTTTGGAGCCCTAGTGGTGCAGTGGTCCAAAAAATAGAAACAAATGTTTTTAATTATAACAAGTTAGAGATGAAAGATCTAGTGGTGCAGTGTAGTGTGTCTGTCAGTTTGTCGTACTGTGGGGGCTTGCACGTTGCTGTGATGCTGGAAGCTATGCCACCGGTATTCAGATGCCAGCTGGGTCACCCATGGAGTACAGGTTTCAGCTGAACTTCCAGACTAAGGCAGACTAGGAAGAAGGACCCGGCAGTCTACTTCTAAAAAGCATTAGCCGGTGAAAACCTTATGAATAGCAGCGGAACATTGTGTGATATAGTGATGGAAGATGAACCCCCCAGGATGGAAGGCACTCAAAAGATGACTGGGGAAGAGCCACCTCCTCAGTGTAGAGTCAACCTTAATGACGTGAATGGAGTAAAGCTTTCGGGACCTTCATTTGTTGATGTGGCACGACTCAGAAGGAACAGCTGCAAACATCCATTAATGATCAGAACCTGAAATATATGAAGTATGAATCTAGGAAAACTGGAAATCATCAAAAATGCAATGGAACGCATAAACATTGATATCCTAGGCATTAATGAGCTGAAATGGACTGGTATTGGCCATTTTGAATCGGACAATCATATAGTCTACTATGCTGGGAATGACAACTTGGAAGAGGAATGGTGTTGCATTCATTGTCAAAAAGAACGTTTCAAGATCTATCCTGCAGTAGAATGCTGTCAGTAATAGGATAATATCCATACGGCTACAGGGAGACTAGTTAATACGACTGTTATTCAAATTTACATGCCAACCTCTAGGGCCAAAGATGGAGAAATAATAGATTTTTATCAGCTGCTACAGTCTGAAATTGATTGAGCATACAATCAAGATGCATTGTTAATTACTGGTGATTGGAATGCAAGAGTTGGAAACAAAGAAGAAGGATCAGTAGTTGGAAAATATGGCCTTGGTGATAGAAACAATGCCAGAGATCAAATGATAGAATTTTGCAAGGCCAACGACTTCTTCATTGCAAATACCTTCTTTCACCAACATAAACAGTGACTATATACATGGACCTCACCAGATGGAACACACAGAAATCAAATTGACTACATCTGTGGAAAGAGACGATGGAAAAGCTCGATATCATCAGTCAGAACAAGGCCAGGGGCTGACTGTGGAACAGACCATCAATTGATCATATGCAAGTTCAAGCTGAAACTGAAGAAAATCAGAGCAAGTCCACGAGAGCCAAAATATGACCTTGAGTACATCCCACCTGAATTTAGACACTATCTGAAGAATAGATTTGACGCATTGAACTCTGGTGACTGAAGACCAGACGAGTTGTGAAATGATATCAAGGAAATCATCCATGAGGAAAGCAAGAGGTCATTGAAAAGACAGGAAAGAAAGAAGAGGCCAAGATGGATGTCAGAGGAGACTCTGAGACTTGCTCTTGAACGTCGAGCAGCTATAGCAAAAGGAAGAAATGATGATGCAAAAGAACTGAATAGAACATTTCAAAGGGCATCTCGAGAAGACAAAGTAAAGTATTATAATGACATGTGCAAAGGGCTAGGGATGGAAAACCAAAAGGGAAGAACATGCTCGGTATTTCTGAAGCTGAAAGAACTGAAGAAAAAATTCAAGCCTCAAGTTGCAATAGTGAAGGATTCTAATGGGAAAATATTAAACGATGCAGGAAGCATCAAAAGAAGATGGAAGGAATACACAGAGTCATTATACCAAAAAAGAATTAGTCGATGTTCAACCATTTCAAGAGGTGGCATATGATCAGGAACCAATGGTACTGAAGGAAGAAGTCCAAGCTGCTCTGAAGGCATTGGCGAAAAACAAGGCTCCAGGAATTGTTGGAATATCAACTGAGATGTTTCAACAAACAGATGCAGTGCTGGAGGGGCTCACTCATCTATGCCAAGAAATATGGAAGACAGTTTCCTGGCCAAAGAGATCCATATTTATGCCTATTCCCAAGAAAGGTGATCCAACTGAATGTGGAAATTAAGGAACAATATTATTAATATCACATGCAAGGAAAATTTTGCTGAAGATCATTCAAAAATGGCTGCAGCAGTATATTGATAGGGAACTGCCAGAAATTCAGGCTGGTTTCAGAAGAGGACGTGGAACCAGGGATATCACTGCTGATGTCAGATGGATC
Source organism: Elephas maximus indicus (assembly GCF_024166365.1). Classification (NCBI taxonomy): domain Eukaryota; kingdom Metazoa; phylum Chordata; class Mammalia; order Proboscidea; family Elephantidae; genus Elephas; species Elephas maximus. The sequence continues at coordinate 9,160,643 of NC_064819.1, read as the reverse complement.
CTGGCTAAAAGGAGAGAATACCAGAAGGATGTTTACCTGTGTTTTATTGACTATGCAAAGGCGTTCGACTGTGTGGACCATAAGAACCTATGGATAACACTGCGAAGAATGGGAATTCCAGAACACTTAATTGTGCTCATGAGGAACCTTTATATAGATCAAGAGGCAGTTGTTCAGACAGAACAAGGGGATACTGATTGGTTTAAAGTCAGGAAAGGTGTGCGTCAGGGTTGTATTCTTTCACCGTAGCTATTCAATCTGTATGCTGAACAAATAATACGAGAAGCTGGACTATACAAAGAACAGGGCATCAGGATTGGAGGAAGACTCATTAACAACCTGCGTTATGCAGATGACACAACCTTGCTTGCTGAAAGTGAAGAGGATTTGAATCACTTACTAACGAAAATCAAAGACCACAGCCTTCAGTATGGATTGCACTTCAACATAAAGAAAACAAAAGTCCTTACAACTGGACCAATGAGCAACATCATGATAAATGGAGAAAAGATTGAAGTTGTCAAGGATTTCGTTTTACTTGGATCCACAATCAACAGCCATGGAAGCAGCAGTCAAGAAATCAAAAGACGCATTGCATCGGGTAAATCTGCTGCAAAGGACCTCTGTAAAGTGTTGAAGAGCAAAGATGCCACCTTGAAGACTAAGGTGCGCCTGACCCAAGCCATGGTATTTTCAGTCACATCATATGCATGTGAAAGCTGGACACTGAAAAAGGAGGACAGAAGTAGAATTAACACCTTTGAATTGTGGTTTTGGTGAAGAGTATTGAATATACCATGGACTGCCAAAAGAATGAACAAATCTGTCTTAGAAGAAGTACAGCCAGAATGCTTCTTAGTGGCAAAGTTGGTGAGACTGCGTCTTACATACTTTGGACATGTTATCAGGAGGGATCAGTCCCTGGAGAAGGACATCATGCTTGGGAGATTACAGGGTGAGCGGAAAAAAGGAAGACCCTCAACGAGGTGGATTGACACAGTGGCTCCAACAATGAGCTGAAACATAACGACGACTGTGGGGATGGCGCAGGACCGGGCAGTGTTTTGTTCTGTTGTGCATAGGGTTCCTATGAGTCAGAGCCAACTTGACGGAAACAAAGAACAACAACAAGTGATGCAGTGGCTAGGAGCTCAGGTACTTACCAAAAGGTTAGCAGTTTGAAACCACCAGCAGTTCCCTGGAAACCCTATGGGGTAGTTTTATTTTGTCCTGTAGGGTCTCTGTGAGTTAGAATCAACTTGAGGGCAACAGATTGGGTTTGGTTTTTTTCATCTCTAACATCTTTGCTGTTAAAAATTCTTCAGTGATTTCAAAGCTGCCAAACAATATCTCCTTCGATATATAATAAGGAGAATGAATTGAGTCTTTCTATAATCATTGTTTTACCCTGAGGATTTGGAGTCTCTTTAGAGATGAAATGAACATTCTGTTGCGTGGTTTGCAATTACTAAATTTAGTTGTATGTGTAAAGCAATTTCAACATTAGTAAGTATGCATCGTATTTTATCTTCTGTTATGGAATCATACGTGCCTACTTAAGTAAGACTTGTCTTTCATGAATCTGTAAACTTAGTTCTGATGTAAGTATGAAACTGTCATACTTTTCCGTATTTGTTTGTATTTAAGTCATTGGGATAAGCCTGCAGTAATTTCTGGGATGGCTTCATGTATTCTTCATTGGGTATATCCACATTGTTTAAGGAGGATAGCCTATGTGGAAGAACTTCATACACTTTCACCCATATTTTAAAGTCGTAAGTATTATTGTTTAAAAAGTGATTTGACTGAATTCATTGCAGTGGTCGACTTATTTGTGTTCCTTTACTTTTGCATGTCATCTCGGACTGGAGTTCCCATTGGTTGTTTACTAGGATGTGCACAAGAGCATACTCTTGTGTGTACACAATGGCAAAGAGCATTGCTGGCCCTCTTGAGTGGAGTTGCTGGATCAGCAGACATGAATGTACAAGACGATTCTCTCAAAATGGATGAGAGACCTGTTAACTATTAATGTAATCTGCCCTTACTCAGTGAATATGATCCAGTTGCACACTGGGTGAATGTAGCAAGTTAGATTAGCCAGCCCACTCCCACCTCTTGTTCATTAGAAAGAAATAGTTTACTCCAGGAGACCTGCTGAGATGAAGAGTTTCAATTAACATGGAAGGGGACCGTAGGAGACAAATGTCAACGAAGATGTTGAAGTGGTAGGGGCCTCATAGCTTAAATGACCTTGCGCATGGGTGCCCTCATGACTTTGCGTGAATTTTATTTCCTGCTGGTGCATTCTCACGCGCTAGAGCTAGTACCAGTTTCATTTAGTGCCCTGACAGTTCCCTTCCACTTCAGCACTTGCTTTTCTTTGTGTCCTGACTGCTTGGCATCTATGGGTCTTTGCTTTGGACAACTGGTACCCTGGTTTTGTTGATGCCTTTTTTTAAGGACATGATTACCTTGCTTATTGAGTAATCTGTCCCTATATATAAATCATCTATTACTCATTTTGGGGACTCTTCTGGGTAGAATTTTTATAATTATTCTTAGAGACGCTCCTCTACCTCTGGCTTGCAGACTGTGGTCACCCTTATTAAAAGAGATTCCTAAATGAAATAGAACACCTATGCCCATACATAGCTGGATATGAAATCAGGAGAGGGTGATAATATTGGAAGATTTGCTGTAGTGGATTCTGACCAAGTTCACACCAAATGTTCAGAGATATTGCTGAGTAAATGCCTCTCAAATAATATACGTGCCATGGCATAAAGGAGTCAAATTAAAGGAGTCAAGTAGGCCTATGTGCATACTTTTTTTCTTTCGAAAAGTGACAAAGAAGAATAATAATGTGGAAAGTGAGCACTGGTTCAGTACAAGATTTTAGATCTCCCTGTCTATCTCTGTCTCATCTGTGGGGCTGCTCTTTGGAACTACTCCTAAGGAAATTATTTCTACACCTGGTCCCTTGGTATTCCATTTGCACTTGAGATGGTCCTTGAGGGATGTCTGTGGTTGAAGAGGAACAGTTAATGAGAAGATACTGAAGTAACATTTAAAGGAGAGCCATAATACCATGGAAACACAATACACCTTCTCCTCACTTACAGACTTTGTTATCCGACATATCACATTTTGTAAAAAACCTATTATATGACTGTTTTGCACATTAATGATGTATGTCTGGCAGTAACAAATGCCAAGGTGTGAGACAAGAGTGACACTAGCTTTGATGGTTATGTGTCACCTTGGCTGGGCCATGATTCTCAGTGGTTTGGCAGTTACATCATGATGTAACTTGGCAGTTATATAATGATGTATAGTCATCCTCCATTTTGTGATTGATGTGGTCATCCTCCATTTTTGCATAACACAGATTTTGCATAACGACCTGCTCTTTTGTACCTAACCAGGTCAATAAGTGAGGAGAGGGTGTACCGTACTATGATGGACTGTAGACTATGTATGTGTGTTTAAGTCTTCGACTACAAAATAAGGATATTTAATTTTATGGTAACTTGCTTTGCATATTAACAATAAAATATATGGTGTAATATGGCATAAAGTGAACTAGAGACTTGGCAGTGATCCTATAAATTGATTAATAAGGATGATGAGTAGTAGTGCCATCTGCATTGATAAAATTAACCAGATATTCACTATTCATGTGATTTAGTACTGTATTGATGGCCAGAATATAATTTAATGTTAGTTAATACAAGCATATATTTTTTAAAAGTTCAGATGGCAGTTTTAAAAATATAAAGTAATAACAATTAAAAAGATAGATTAGTTCATCTAATTAAAATTTGAAAAGGAAAAGTGATATGTTTTACAAATTATTAGTGTTAGATAATTGTGGTATTCCATTTTTCATGATGTTTCCTTCAGAAACTTCCATAGTTTCCTTCAGAAAACAAGAGGTACAGTGTAGAATTTTTGTCTTCTAAAATTTATGTCAGTCTGATTACATGTTTTATATACTAGAAAGAGCATTTGTGAAATCATATACACCAAAAAGCATTTTGTGACTGCTGATATTAAAATTTTGTGGAAAATAAAGACACACGTCTCCTGAAGTGCCGTAAGGCCCTTTTGATGTTTTGCTGACTGTGTTTCCAGAGGGTGGTCTTCTGGAAGTTGGGCTGATCCTGAAACATGAGCACATGCTTCATAACATCAGAGAACACTCTAGTATTTTAAAATATCGGGTATATCACTTGGACCAGTCCCCATTCACATGTTCTAACTTCAGGCATTCTAACTCTAATGGGTTTGCAGTGGCAATTTCATGCGTCTTGAGGCTAATAGTAATCAGATTAATATAAAATATACTTTGCCTGTCCTCTTGGATATGTAGTATGGATGATTTCTTCTAGGACTTTTAAGGTTTCTCTGCTGCCAGCTTCTTTCCTTCCAATATGGACCTCTTGGTCTGAAAAGATGTAAATTTATTTCTGCTTTAAACCTTGGGAAGCAGTGATCTAAACAAAGAACGTAGACAAAAGTTATTTATGATTTAAACTCCTCAGAGGAAACATGACCGTGTACTTTATGTCTTTTTAACTTAATTGCTAAGAGTCATTCAGAATTCATGAGTTGACTTAATTTTTTTCTTGGGTGAAAGTACTGAGAAAAGATTCAAGTCTGCAGAATGCTGCCAATTCAACTCTTAAATCATGCATTTTACATGAAAAGATTGCAAATTGTAAGATATTTTAAATGAATTTTTAATCTAATATTTAGCATTAAAGTTTAAATTCTTGTCTAGAATTACAAACATGGAAATATACTTTAAAAGGATACAGGATTTTAGTTTTTTTTTTTAATGAAATAAAAAAAAATTAAACATTTAAAATGTTAAAAAAAAAAAAAAAAAACTTCACTGATTTCCCTCCCTGTTACTCTCTGTTTTTGGTTATACTCAATGTAACTGGTATGCTAAACAGGAGTCCTGAGGCACAGTCACGAAGCCACTCTCTCACTCTATTTTGTCTTCCATATCTCTTTAAATTTATTCAGGGGCCCGTTCTTCTTTCCCTAGATGAAAAAACTTAATTTACTCAACTTCTCTGATCACTATAAGTTTAAAATAAAACATAACGAAAGAATCATTAACTTACATAAAAAATATATGTGTAGTTCCCTGAATGCCCATGTACACCCTTCAGGAGCGCAGAGGTCCACCCTCAGCTTCCTCTTCCTGAGGTCCCATTAGGCAGCTCTCTCGGACAGAATCTAAGATGATCCCGTACCAGCTCTTGTATGTGTTCACATCAGATCCACTGGGAGCACTCAGGTGTCTTTTGTCCTGACGTTCAGGGAACGAAAGCCCATTTGCAGGGCGGGAATGGGATGGCACCAGGATGGGACTTAGAGCACACCACAGCTCTAATAAAAAATCCCCTTCACAAAGCCTCTTTATAGACTTTGACTCCTGACCCATTTATTCCCTCAGTGTAGTCCTAAAAATTATAAAACCAGTTTTCAACCATCTTCTTTGTGCAGATCCTTTAGGGTAGTCTGTCTTAAAAGTCACCTTGGTATGTGACATCTTAATTCTGATGGCTTAGGGTCGTCTTGGATCCTTTTTAAATCCGTGGAGAGTTCTGTTAGCTAACGAGCATACCTTGTTTAAGTTATATGTTCCTATGTACAGGCTGAGAGTAGAGCAGGTATATTTATAAATAAATAGAGTTTTACTTGCTCGGCTTGCTTTCTGTTGGTAAAGAAATATCCCTTCACCTGATCATAATGGAAGCAGTAATATCACCGCCGTATATCTTATGAGACATAGTCTGTGGAAGAATTTGGTACGATATAAAACATACTTGACTGGAAGTCAGAAGATGCAGGTCCTAATCTTAAGACCATAGACAAGTCTGTCTCTTTGGACTTCAGTATTTTCATATAGAAGTGGAAGGAATTGGATTATATCAATTGAACATGTGTTTATTGAGTTTCTATTGTGTGCTTTCATTACAATAGGCTGTAATGAATATAGCATACCGGTAAAGACATAAGTTAAATAATCACAGTAATTAAAGTATAATTACAAATTTGGAATGGAGTCCCTGGGTGGCACAAACAGGTAAACACTCAACTATTAGCTGAAAGGTTGGTGGTTCAAACCCGTCCAGAAGCACGTGGGAAGACAAGCCTGGCGGTCTGCTTCTGAAAGATCACAGTCTTGAAAATCCTATGGAGTGGTACTACTCTGCACACATGGGGTCGCCACGAGTTGGAATTGACTGGATGGCAACTAACAACGACAACAAGTTTGTATAAGTGTTTTTGACTTACCCAAATGAAAAAGAATAATGTTTTGTAAGACCCTGACCTAGGCCGAGGGGTCAGGGAAGGTTCTTCTCTGAGAAGGTAATACTTGAACTGAGATGAAGGATGAGTAGGAGGCTACTAAGTAAAGGGGTTGGGGCTTGGAACACAGCAAACCAGAGAGAGGAAAGACTGAAGACAGAGCAAAGCGCACGATTGAAGAAGGCAGGAAAAATTTAGTTGGTACGATGGATCAGATTTGATAATGGATTGGGTTTGAGAAGTGACATGAGACTAGGAGTAGTCAAGAACAACTTCTGCGTTTCTGACTTGCACAACTTGATGGCCGGTTGAGCCATTTGCTACCACAGGGGACACTGGAAAGGGATCGTATATACAGGGAAGGCAGGCATGAAGGTGATGATGAGGAGTTTGATCCTGGACAAGCTGACTTCAGGTGCCTTTGAGATAGCCACATGGAGATGTCTAAGAGGCATCTGGAAATAAGAGGAGAGGCTTAGGTTAAAGAGAGAAATTTGGAGACCACTGGCATATATATTGGAATGGGAGCTATGATAGTGAATGAGATCCTGTAAGGAGACAGTTTAGAAATAAGAAGAGAAAGCAGTCCTTTGAGGAATGCTGACATTTAACAGCCATGTAGAGAAGGATGAGACAGCAAAGGAGACTAAGAAGTATTAAGAGAGATAGGAACCAAACAGAAGTGCATTATATCACTGAAGCTAAGGGAAAAGTGTGTTTCAAGAAGGAGGGGATGGTTATCACTGCTTGATGCTACTGTGAGTCCAAAAATGAATAAAAATGTCATGCAACCACATGGAGCTCTCCGATAAACCTAGGGAGAATCATTTTTAAGAGCGATGGGGCAGAAGTAGATTGAAGAATGGGTGGAAGAAGAGTCTATGGAGAAAGTAAATACTGTTTCAAAAAGATAAGCAGTGAATTGTCAGAGAGAGGATGGCTCCTGGAGGGGACTGTCAGGTGGAGGGAGGGAGGAATTTTGTTTTAAGTTGGAATACTTGAGGATGTTTGAATGCTAAAAAAAATGCTCCAGTTCGTAGGGAGAGGTTGAAGCTATAAGAGGGAAGTAGTCTACGATAAGGTAAGATTACTAAGGAGGCCAAGAGAATGGAATTCAAAGCTCAAGTGGAAGGCTTGGCCTTGCATAGGGGGCACCTCCTTTAACAGGAGAGAGGAACAAAGGAAGAGATTTAAGGTGATTTGTATGTTGTCTTAGTGATCTAGTGCTGCTATAGCAGAAATACCACAAGTGGATGGCTTTAACAAAGAGAAGTTTATTCTCTCACAGTCCTGTAGGCTAGAAGTCAGAATTCAGGGCGCCGGCTCCAGCTCTCTGTCAGCTCTGGAGGAAGGTCCTTGTCATCAGCCTTCCCTTGGTCTGGGAGCACCTCAGCACAGGAACCTCAGGTCCGAAGGATGGGCTCTGCTCCCGGCACTGCTTTCTTGGTGGTATGAGGTCCCCATGTCTCTTTGCTCACGTCTCTCTTTTATATCTCAAAACAGATTGGCTTAAGACACTATCTAATCTTGTAGATCTCATCAATATATCTGCCACTAATCCATCTCATTTACTTTACATCATAGGGATAGGATTAACAACACATAGGGAAATCACATCAGATGACAAAATGGTAGACAATCATACAATACTGTGAATCATGACCTAGCCAAGTGGACAGATATTTTTGGAGGACACAATTCTATCCATGACGTAGGTTTAGAAGCAGGAAATTGAAGGAGTTTCCATTTGATGGCTTTACGTTTTTCCAGATGATCATGAAAGTTCACTCTAGGCTTAAGTTTTGTGATTGTATAATATAGTAGTGATAACAATAACAGACATTCATAGAATGATTTCTAATTGTTGAGTTATATGCAGTAAAGCAAATGTTCTCTATAGGGAAACTGCCTGGATTTGAATCCAAGACCTGTTTCCTAGCTATATGGCTGCGAAGTGGTTTCTTATTCTCTGTGGACCTCAGTTTTTTCTGTAAAGTGAGGATAATGTCAGTAGATACCTCATAGGGTTAAATGAGTTAATATATGTGAAATGTTTAGTGTGGGCCTGGAATATGGTGGGTATGCTGTAAATGTTGGCAGTAAATAGAAGCAGTGGTAGCAGTTGTCATTGGCGTCTGGCACCACCCTCATCAAACCCCTTTGATGGTAGTATTTAGCCCTACTTTACAGACAAACAAACAGACTCGGAGAGATTACATGGCTTGTTCGGGGCCACACAGCTAAGGACAAGTAAGAGCCAGATTGCAGACTAGATCTGTCCAATTTCAATCACACACTTGTACAGGTTCTGAAAAAAGCTTATTTGGAATATTTCTTCTGCAGCTATCTCGGGACTCACGCTTTCAGGATTAACTTTTCACAAAAATGTGAAGTAAATCAAGCCTGTCGTTCCCCTGGCCTTTGCTTGCTCCATGATCAAATAACCTTTCTTTTCTGCCTCTAACATCTGAGGTTCTTTCAACTTTTCCTTTTAACCTAGAGGAATTTCCTAATGCTATTTAACATAGAGACTTTTCTTGGTATTATTAGGTGCTTTATATTCTATCCAAAACCCATTGCTGTCAAGGCAATTCTGACTCATAGCGACCCTATAGGACAGAGTAGAACTGCCTCATGGCATTTCCAAGGAGTGCCTGGTGGATTAGAACTGCTGACCTTTTTTGGTTAGCAGGTACATAGTTCTTAACCACTATGCCACCAGGGTTTCCTTATATTCTATCACAGATGGCTTATTTTATGAGACATTTTAGTCTGCATATTTAATTCCTGAGAACATATCAGACTATATGTGAAGAACATGAATTTCTATAGAAGGAAGTCGCTATGTAAGTTTGTTTTTAAATTAATTGTAATCATAACAGCGTGTTATTGTATTACTTTTTTGGGAGAACGGAGATAATATCACTTCAAAATAAAACAGCTTGAGATAGTGCCATGGACCTAATGTATTTTTCATGATCCAGAGTGGCTTATTTGTAGGATCTCCCTGACCCGTTTTCATCTCCGATTATTCCCATACTTTTTTTCCATGGTCCCGGGGGGCAGGCATTCTTTTCAGAAGAGATAACAGTTGATTTTTACTTCCTAGCAGTTGGCTCTGGGTGAGTCACTGTTTTCTTTTTATTTTAACAGCTTTATTGAGGTATAATTTATATTCCCCACAATGCTCTCATTTAAAGTATAAAACTCAGTAATATTTTGTGAATTTATAGAGTTTTACATCCATCATAGCAATCCAGTTTTAGAAGTTTTCCATTACGCTGAAAAGTCCCCATGAGCCTTTTTGTATCAATCCCCACTCCCTCCTCTCCTGCCCAAGGCAACTACTGAACTGCTTTCTCTGTATATAGACTCTCCCTTTCTGGACATTTTGTGTAAGTGCAGTTGTACAATTTGTAGTCTTTTGCATCTGGCTTCTTTCACTTAAAACGAAAAAGCAAACCAGTTGGCCACTAAGTTGATTGTAACTCATGGTGACCCTATGTGTTGCAGAGTAGAACTGTGCTCCATTGGGTTTCCAAGGCTGTGACCTTTCTCAAACAGACCACCAGGCCTTCCTTCTGAGATGTCCCTGGGTGGGTTATACCCGACAGCCTTTCAGTTAGTCATCAAGCGCTTAACCGTTTTGCCGCACCCAGGGACTCCTTGCTTTCACATAGCAAAATGCTTTTGAGAGGTTCATCTATGTTGTACCATGCATCAGTAGTTTGTTGCTTTATTATTATTTTTTTTGTCAGCTTTTTTTTTTTAATTTTTATTGTGCTTTAAGTGAAAGTTTACAAATCGTCAGTCTCTCATACAAAAATTTATATACGCCTTGCTATATACTCCAAGTTGCTCTCCCCCTAATGAGACAGCACACTCCTTCTCTCCACTCTATTTTCCTGTCCATCTAGCCAGCTTCTGTCCCTCTCTGCCTTCTCATCTCCCCTCCAGACAGGAGCTGCCCACATAGTCTCATGTGTCTACTTGATCCAAGAAGCTCACTCCTCACCAGTATCATTTTCTATCCTATTATCTGGTCCAATCCTTGTCTGAAGTGTTGGCTTTGGGAATGGTTCCTGTCTTGGGCCAACAGAAGGTTTGGGGACTGTGACCTCTGGGGTCCTTCTAGTCTCAGCCAGACCATTAAGTCTGGTCTTTTTACGAGAATTTGAGGTCTGCACCCCACTCCCCTCCAGCTCCCTAGGGAATTCTCTGTTGTGTTCCCTGTCAGGGCAGTCATCGGTTGTAGCTGGGCACCATCTTATTCTTCTGGTCTCAGGCTGATGTAGTCTCTGATTTATGTGGCCCTTTGTGTTTTTTGTGTGCCTTGGGCTCATAATTACCTTGCGTCTTTGGTGCTTCTCATCCTCCTTTGCTCCAGGTGGGTTGAGACCTATTGATGCATCTTAGATGGCCACTTGGCAGAGTTTAAGACCCCAGATGCCACTCTTCAAAGTGGGATGCAGAATGTTTTCTTAATAGATTTTATTATGGCCACTGACCTAGATGTCCCCTGATACCATGGTCCCCAAACCTCCGCCCCTGTTATGTTGGCCTTTGAAGCGTTCGGTTTATTCAGGAAACTCCTTTGCTTTTGGTTTAGTCCAGTTGTGCTGACCTCTCCTGCATTGTGTATTATCTTTCCCTTCACCTAAAGTAGTTCTTGTCTACTACCTAATTAGTGAATACCCCTCTCCCTCTCTCCTTGCCCACGCTGGTAACCATCAAAGAATATTTTCTTTTCTGTTTAAACTATTTCTTGAGTTCTTAAAATAGTGGTCTTGTACAATATATGTCCTTTTGCAACTAATTTCACTCAGCATAATGCCTTCCAGATTCCTCCATGTTATGAAATGTTTCATGGATTCATCATTATTCTTTATTGATGCTTAGTATTCCACTGTGTGACTATACCGTAATTTATTTATCCATTCATCCGTTGATGGGCACCTTGGTTGCTTCCATCTTTTTGCTCTTGTAAGGAGTGCTGCAGTGAACATGGGTGTGCATATATCTGTTCATGTAAAGACTCTTATTTCTCTAGGATATATTCAAAGGAGTGGAATTGCTGTATTGTATGGTAGTTCTTGCTTTCTTTATTTTTGAATTGTATTCCAGTGTATGAGGTATCGTATTTTGTTTATCCATTCACTAGCTGATGGATATTTGTATGTGTTTTCGATTTGGGCCATTATATGAATAATGCTGCTATGAACATTTACATACAAGTCTTGTGTGGATATATATTTTCATTTTACTTGGGTAGGTTCTTAAGAATGGTACAGTGTTCTTCAGAATGGAATTGTAGGGCTGTGTCGTCAAGTTTTTAAGAAACTGTGAGACTATTTTCCAAAGTGGCTATCCCACTTTATGTCCCCCTAGCCATGCATGAAGCTTCCAGTTTCTCCAAACCCTCATCAGCAGTTGGTATTGTTTCAATTATAGCCATCCAGTGGATGTCTGAAACCAAACAAATCCATTGCCGTCTAGTCGATTCTGAGTCACAGTGACCCTATAGGACAGCTAGAACTGCCCCATAGGGTTTCAGGGCTTCTTAGGGTTCCCAAGACTAAATCTTTATGGAAACATACTGCCATATCTTGGGTTAGAACTGCTGATGTTTTAGTTAGCAGCCAAGCTCTTAACCACTGTGCCACCAGTGCTCCTTAGGGGATGTGTAGTATCTTATTATGGTTTTATATATGTATTTTCTTAATGAATAAAGATGCTGGACATCTTTCCATATGCTTATTTGGCATTTGTATGTACTCTGTGATGAAATGTCTATATTCAAATATTTTGCCCACTTTTAAATTGGGTTGACTACTTTGGTGAAGAGTAAGACAGTACACAGTACTGAGGAAGCAAGCACAACTTGTCCAAGCAAGAGTCATGGAAGCGCCATAGACACATCAAAACTCGACGAGGCCCCAAATCACTGGGCTGAGGGCTGTGGGGGCTGTGGTCCTGGGGAACATCTAGCTCAACTGGCATAACGTAGTTTATAAAGGAAATGTTCTACATTCTACTTTGTCGAGTAGCGTCTTGGGTCTTAAAAGCTTGTGAGCGGCTATCTACGATACTCCATTGGTCTTACCCTGTTTGGAGCAAGGGAGAATGAAGAAAACCAAAGATAAAAGGTAAAGATTAGTCAAAGGACCACAAGTACTACAACCTCCAACAGACTCAGTAGATGGTGCCTAGCTACCACCACCGACTGCTCTGACAGGGATCCCAATAGAGAGTCCCAGACAGAGCTGGAGAAAAATGTAGAACAAAATTCTAATACACAAACACACAAAATAAAAGACCAGACTTACTGGTCTGACAGAGGCTGGAGAAACCCTGAGAATGTGGCCTCCAGACACCCTTTTAGGTCTGGCATGAAGTTACTCCTGAGGTTCACCTTCCAGCCAAAGATTGGACAGGCCCATAAACAAAACAAGATTAAATAGGCACACCACTCCAGGGGCAAGGATGAGAAGTCAGGAGGGGACAAGAAAGCTGGTAGTAGGAAACCCAAGATCAAGAAGGGGGGAATGTTGACATGTCATGAGGTTGGCAACCAGTGTCACAAAACAGTATGTGTACTAATTGTTTAATGAAAAGCTAGTTTGTTCTGTAAACCTTCATCTGAAGTATAATAAAACAAAATAAAAAGAATAAATTGGGTTGACTGTTGAGTTTAATAGTTTTTATTTTATTTGTATGTGTGTGTGTGTGTGTATATATGTATATATTTTTTTTCTGGATACAAATTCTTTATCACGTGTATGATTTGCAAATACTGTCTCCCGTTCTATGCCTTGGCTTTTTGTTTTCTTAATGAAGTCTTTTGAAGCACAGAAGTTTTTAAAAATTTTGGTGAAATCCATTTCATCTGTTTTCTTTTAAGACCTCTTTGACCAACCCACAAAGATTTTCTCCTGTGCTTACTTCTAGAACATTTATCATTTTAAGTCTGTGAAACATTTTGGGTTGACTTTTTGTGTATGGTGTGAGGTAAGGGGCCAAGTTTATTTATTTATTTTTTTTGCAAATGAATATTGAACTGTCCCAGAGTCATTTTCTGAAAAGCCTATACTTTTCTTCACTTAATTGTCTTGTACCTTTGTTGAAAAGCAGCTGACTGTAAACGTTAGAGCAAATTTTAAAATCAGATAGTGTGAATTTTCCAACTTTGTTCTTTTTTGATTTTCTTTGGCTATTCTAGTTGTCTTTTCATGTAAGTTTTAGAATTAGTTTGTAAATATCTACTAAGAACCTTTTATGATTTAAATTGGGATTCCTCTGAATCCACTGATTAATTTGGGGAGAATTGACATCTTGGTAATACTGAGTCTTCCAAATCTAGAACATTATATATCTCCATTTATTTAGTTCTACTTGTTTTCTTTCACCAACATTTTATACTTTTCAGCAAATAGCTCTTGTACGTATTTTATTAGATTTATATATAGGTTTTTAATTTGGGGTTGCACTGTTGTGAACAGTGCTTTAAAATTTATATTTCTTATCTCTCATTACCATGTAAGTTTTGCTCAAACCCTATCAGTTGAATTCTCCCAAGTTTTGTTTCCATCACACAACTGTTTCTGAAGGGCTTTGGACTGTCAGGAAAGGGTGAATACATAACCTCCTTGTTCCTTCTTCTGTAGGCATTACAGCTTCCCTGGAAGTCTCAGAAAGCCCTGGGAGTATCCAGGTGGCCCGGGGTCACACAGCAGTGCTGCCCTGTACCTTCACTACCAGCGCTGCCCTCATTAACCTCAATGTCATTTGGATGGTCATTCCACTCTCCAACGCTAACCAACCTGAACAGGTACTTCTCTCCCATGGAATACACACCTGTCCTGTGCTCCCTCGAAAATATTAATCTTTTCAGTGGGGATAGGTAGGGAAGCACCCTGAGTACTATTTGATTTTAGAATCACCATTTGCAGTATGCCTGTGCTGTGTTAAGTCCTTCCCTTCTGCATTAACAGACAACTAACAGGTGTCCTCTTTTTAAAAGACTTTTTTTTTTTTAGTTAACAGATGTTAAGTAGACCCTCTGGAGTTTTGTGTAGGAACCTGAAATTTCATTAAAGTACATTTATGAAAGACATTACTGACAGGAAATGCCAAGACTGAAAAATCAAAGCTCTTTTGCTAAGAAGGAACTGGTACTAATGCAGGTGGATGAGCGAGTAGTTTTGTAAAAATAGTGATAACAGTAAGGAAATAACATTAAATAGTAATGTATTTGTTTGGCTAACTTCAAAAATATTTTAAAATAAACATGACCAGACATACTAGCCAGCCTCAAAGAGTTAAAAATAAATTAGAGTGCCCACAAGAAAGAGTGTACATGAAAGTGAAAGTTGTTACCCAAATAAGCTGTATCAATTATGTAGGTAAAAGACCCATACTTTGTTATATTCATTGCAGAAAATGACGCTTGGAAAATTAATGACTTTCGATCATGACTGCACCATTATTCCAAAATACAACTTCTTTTATGAAACTTTTCTGCTTCAGTAAGCTTATTATTATCTAAAAACATTCGATAAGCTAAATTTTCTGGTAAAAAATCCAAATATATACGCATTTAATAGATCATTTATTTCATCAACTCACTCTCTCCTTCTCAATCTTGGATTCATGGAATTTTTGTAGACTGAAATTTCAAGATCAGTTTGTTTGAGATCATTTCAGGAGTCAGTGATGGAGACAAAAAGGCAAAGAAAGAACTTGACCCCAGTTACCTAAACATTCACAAGCAGGGCTTGAATAGAACCAAGTCCTTCACTCTCAGCCCAAAAGGCCTTTTGCATCACAGTTCTGAGTTCTTTCACATCTCCCCTGAATAGTTAACTTTGATAATATAAATTAACGTTAAGAACAGCAGTTATGGACTTGTAACTGTTTATCTTTTTTATGACATTTGTTTATATTTAGTCTATAACCATGACCTATCATTTTGTGACCTAGTAAGCATGGGAATGGCAGTGCTGATTAAAAAAAATACAAAAAACTTTTTGTTTTGGATTAATTTTTTGGACTGGTAAAAATATTTATAGGCTGATGGTAAGGTAGAATTAAAGACAGTTGCTATTTTCTGAGGAGTTGTATAAAGAAACAGAATTTCCCAATTTGGTGTGTGAAAGAATTCCGAACCCCGGAATATCTACAGACAGGCGCGATAGTAAAATTTTGGTGATAGCACTAAGATTAGTAATGAAAATGCCCAATGTTTGGTGCAGTCTGCTGACTGCTGTCTACTAGATAGTCATTGTTATGTGTCTAGGAGGGAATTGTTATGTGTCTAGGAGGGAGTACAATGGCCAATTATTTGTTTTGCTTTCTCTTGCAGGTCATTCTGTATCAGGGCGGACAGATGTTTGATGGTGCCCCGCGGTTCCATGGTAGGGTAGGATTTACAGGCACCATGCCAACTACCAATGTCTCCATCTTCATTAATAACACTCAACTCTCAGACACAGGCACCTACCAGTGTTTGGTCAACAACCTGCCAGACAGAGGGGGCAGGAACATTGGAGTCACTGGTCTCACAGTGTTAGGTGAGTGACAGGAGGAGTTCCAGGCACCTTGGGCTTTCTTATGAATCCACTGTATTAAGCGTATTCACTTCTGCTCTTACATCTACAGTCTCCATCTCCTGGTGTCCTCTTTTCTCTCAGTCCCATCCTTACTCTGCTTCTCCATGCTTTTTACACATAATGTTCTCCACCCTTTTCTCTATTTCAAGCAGCTCTATAGACTTTACTTCTATGAATTTTTCTGAAGATGGGAAACCTTGTTGCCATTGAGTTGATTCTAACTCATGGAGACCCTATAGTACAGAGTAGAACTGCCCCCTTGGGTTTCCAAAGAGTGGCTGGCGGATTCGAACTGCCAACCTTTTGGTTAGCAGCTGAGCTCTTAACCACCGTAACACCAGGGCTCCAAAGATGGGAAAGGTGATACAAAATATCATCAAAAGTAGCCTCTCATTTTTTCTTAAGCTTCTATGGGATAGAATTTACTATTGACAGCAAATTAAATCAGTAATTATTTATTTTAAGGACCAAGCAGAAGGTTCAGCACATGTGAGAACAATACTATTACCCCATGTCTGTGCTTTACACTGAGTAGATGGCTCTTCCGTATACTTGCATTCATTTCTATTCGTTTATTCATTTTTGAAAAGGTGAACACATTTATTGAAAAGTTATTAGCATTACAAATACTTCATCACTTGGACTTAAACTCTACTGTCTCTGTTCCTGGATATGAGCTATCAGGCCATTGGCTTGGTTTATATTTTTGTTGATTTGCTTTTTACGACAAATCACCACCTTCCTTCTTTAGTGTTCTTATTTCATAATTCCTTGTTTTATGTCATTGGGCCTTATTTGCTTTAATGATTGTAAAGTGTCCATTGTATTACTATCAGTTAGTAGACACACTGAACCTTACTCTAACTTCCGCACCATAAAACGGAAGTTGTTGTAAAGCGACCCCATTTTCGTTGATAGAGTACCAAAGCTCCTTATTAAAGAAGTCTTAGCCAGAGAGTAGCTGGCAGGGTGAGTGATTGCTATTCTGTGCAGTATCTCTTCTAAAAATGGCCTATTTCAAAAAAGTTTTTAAAGGCAATATGTTGACATTAAGGATCTTAAGAATTCTTCCTGAAAGGAAGCAGAGTAAAACCAAGACCATGAGATACCTTGATAGTCAAGGGATAGCCCCTTTTTCCATATTTACTCCTTGTCAGTTGAGCTTGTAGGCCCTGCACCTACGCTCAAGCCTGCTGAATTAGTACGTGCTTATTTTTTTTTATTTATCTTCTGGTTTCACCCATGAGAGAGTTGCCTGGTGTGTGTTCCCAAAGCAGTGTTATCTGAGGTTCCAGCGTACTGACTGTTGATGTCTCCTCCATCATCGCTTGGCTCATAGTAAATGTGTGCTTTACTGTTTATTCTTCCTATTATAGTTCCCCCTTCTGCCCCACACTGCCAAATCCAAGGATCCCAGGATATTGGCAGTGATGTCATTCTGCTCTGTAGCTCAGAAGAAGGCATTCCTCGACCAACTTATCTTTGGGAGAAGTTAGATAATACCCTCAAACTACCTCCAACAGCCACTCAGGGTATGTATGGTGTTGCCTTTCTCATTTGATTAGTTATCACAGAAAATTTTGACTCTGTGATCCACAAAGAGGTCAACTTTAGTAGATTTTGAAAAATAACACACAGAGTTAGTGACCCCTGAAAATGCTATCAGGATCATTTTGTGTGTTCAACTTTAAAGAGAATAAAGTATTTTCTTTCTCATCTCTGTGCTATCTATATGAAATGTATCTCATCCAGGGGTAGCTATATTTGGAAATTCTGTTCTGGTATAGTGAGGATCTAAAATAGCTGACTAGTGGCTTCTTTATATTCTTAACTGTAAGACAGTCCTTGAAGTTTATGAGTGAGAATCCACTTCCTACTTGAGGCACAAATGCCTGTTTTGGTGTGAGAACGATTAGCATGGTCATGAGAGGGTTAATCCTCCTGTTTTCAGCCTCAAGTCTAAGTAGAGGAGGAAGATGGAAAAGAGAGCAGGAAAAGGCCTCAGATCACTGGAGATCCAGGCATTGACACACCAGACAGGTAACCATGAGAAGCATGGGTATGACGGATGGTTTTCTACCTGTAAATCTAACTGTTGAAATCTGGCATTAAAGAAGATGTTTTTGAAAAATTGAGGAACTTTATAAAATAAAATGAGGTAGCTTTACAGGATTATATATAAAATCTTCCATCTAGATTATAGAAAATAAAATTTTCTATAGAGAAAATAAAATTTAGCAGCTGTGAGTGCTGCATCATCCCCAATACAGAAAATGTTTCTTATGGCGTCCTCAGGGAAGATTTATAAATCTTAACTTAAATCTAGAGCAGGCAGTTAATATAGAGGCCCCAAACAGCCTTCATTATGCCTGATAAGTTGGAATCATGTTGATGGTACGTGTCTGTCACTGAAAAGTAAAGCCCTAAGTTGTGTGGTGACGTTAGACATATTAGCCAGGCCCACAGGCCTCTAAAGTACCTTTAAGTTTCCTTTATTAATCCCAGCAGAAATATTAATCTCCCTTTCCATCATCTTTTAATTAACTTAGACCACAATTCATTATTTTTTAAAAAAAAACTTCTTTCCAGTCTAATAAGTTTTGGTTTACACTGATGACAATCACTGTAACACTCTTGTTCCCTGTGGATTGTTTGTTGCTAAGTGTTTTCAGCCACACTGGGATCTAAATAGCTTTTTTTTAAAAATGGATTAATTTGTTAATCTCATCATTGTAAGTGGCATGCCTAAAATAACCCTTATTTTGAAATCCAGAAAACTATATTCAAATTCCAACTTTTCCATTAACAGTTCACCCCACCATATTTTATGCAAATAATGTGCACCTTCTGCGTTTGTTTGCCAACCACACCCTCTCCCCAGGAGGTATTTTTATAAGTGTGCTGTGCTAATTTTTTTATATAGCAATGCATAAAAAAAAATTGGCATAACAATGTTATTGGCAAACAAACATAGAAGGCATGCATTATTTATGTAAAATACGACATATTGCCTCTGTAAAATAAGGCAGTTAAACAATATCATCTTCAGGGTCCTCTGTAACAGCATTACATTCTACCAGTTATATTTGTAACATTACTGTGGAATATTGGACTGAGTTTGGAATTACAAAGGAACTTCTGAAAGTGGTTGTGTGTAAACTGGGAAATACCTGTAGAAAGAACCTCCCACACCTGTTTGTTGTTAAGTAAGTGTTTATCAGTCAGACTTCTTGGTATCCTCTTTGCTACTTGATTATCCTTTGGTACTTTAGGTATAAAAGTGAACTTGAGCACCGAGAATGAAAATTTTGTATTTTATAATTCATATTCTGGATTAGTCATCAGAATTACTTTGGATAACTTCATCTACCCTAATAATACACATTAAATGAGTTCATATTTTAAAATTTAATTTCACCCCTTGACACCTGCGTTAATAAACTGGATCTTGGAATAGCACGTAATCCCAAAATAACTTAGATTGATTTTTTCAGAAGATTTACTTTACCAGTTATGTTTGTCATTGTTTAATATAAACTCAAGAAGCATCCTCTGGGAAAAGTACATTTGACACCAGGGCAGTGCATCCCAGAAGTGTCTTTGGTGACAGGGGCATAATATTCTCCAAGGATTAAAATTGTCCGTGTGTATCAGGACTAGCTTGAAGGAGCTCCCTCTGGCAAAATCCAGGACTATTTGAACATTAAAATAAATACATATAACTCTTTAATAAAATGAAAATCTTTGAATTTATATTGGTATGCATAAATAAATGGGGGAGAAGGGAAAGCATGTTCTTACAGCAGAACGTCAACTAATGTGTATATAAGGAATGATGGAGTTAGAAAATCATTCTTGGATGTCAAAATAGTTGGCGAAATTTCAATGAATCATGGGATACTTACAGTTTCAAAGTATGTCTCTACAAATTACTTATTAATTACAAATGGAAAATAGTGTCTTTATGTTGGAGAAGCGTGGTGGTTATACCACCAGTATTGTGACAAAGTGATAATCACGTGCCTCCTAGTGTATGCGCTGAGAAGGACACAACACCGTTTATGTGGTTTTCCTGCCAAGACATGAAACATGAGTCTAGTCATGAAGAAACACAGAAACACATCCAAACTGAAGAACAGTCTTCATGTACTCTTCAAGTATGACAAAGAAAGGCTGAGGAGCAGTTCCACATTGAAAGAGACCAAAGAGTCAAGAAACCTAAATGCAATGCAGAATCATGGATTAGAATCTGGACTGGGGAAAAAACAGGGATGAAGGACATTATTGGGACAGTTGATGAGACTGGAATATAGACTGTGGATAATACTATTGTATCAATGTTAAATTTCTTGACTTTGAAAATTGGATTGTGATTATGTAAAGTATTCCCTTGTTTTTAGGAAATATTCACTAAGTATTTAGTGGTAAGAGGCATGATGTCTACCACTCACTTTAAAATCATTCAGAAAGAAAATTATATATTTAGTGAGAGAACGGTAAAGCAAATGGGGCCAAATATAATCAATTGTTGAATCCAAGTGAGTGATATATGAGAATATTTTTGTAGTATTTTTGCAATTTTCTGCAAGTTTAAAATTGTATCAAAATAAAAGATACCAAAAAATTGTTATCTTGTAATTCATACGTAGATACTCAAGAGGAAAATGCATTTATAACCTGTATCCTATGAGGTACACATTAATTTTTATACAGAGAAGTGATGATAAAGTGATTTTAGTATTGTCCTCTTGGTAAATAGCAATCTTGAATTCTAGGGTAAGGGAAAGCTATACTTAAGGCTGGTATTATTTGAAGCAAAATGTAGCAATTTGGTGTGTCTGTCTAAGGCCTGTACAACTGGGTTAGATTCCATTGAGTGGAAATAATGCGTGGGACACAGTTTACCAGCCTACATCAGTGGTTCTCAACCGGGGCAATTTCATTTGGCCGTGTCTTGAGACATTTCGGTTGTCACAACTGGAGTAGGGTGCTACTGGAATTTAGTGGGTGGAGGCCAGGGATGCTGCTAAACATTTTACAATGCACAGGAGAGCCCCCAACAGCAAAGAATTATCTGGCCCCAAATGTGAATTGTGCCAAGGTTGAGAAACTAGTGCTCTAGATTGATAAAGCAAACCTTACCTTTTTCTCATTACTAAAGGAGTTTTAATACCACAAGATAATAAATATTTCAAAAAAAAATTCTATCAATTTACCCCTTAACCTTACCCGCTGCCGTCGAGTCTATTCGGACTCATAGTGACCCTATAGGACAGAGTAGAACTGCCCCATAGGGCTTTCCAGGGCTGGAATCTTTACAGAGGAGCTCTGGTGGCACCTTGGTTAAATGTTTGGCTGCTAACCAAAATGTCAACAGTGTGAATCCACGAGCCACTCTTCAGGAGCCCTGTGGGTCAGTTCTTCTCTGTCCTAGAGGGTCGCTATGAGTTGGAATCGACTTGACGGCAGTGGGTTTTTTTTTGGAATCTTTACGGAAGCAGACTGCCCCATCTTTCACCCAAGAAGCAACTGGTAGGTTTGAACCACCGACCTTTTGGTTGGCAGCTGAACTCTCAACCACTGTACCACCAGGGTTCCCTATTCTGTCAACTACTGTTTATTAAATATCAACTGTGTTTGAACTGCTATATTAAATGGTTTACATATATATTTTAATTAAAAAATTGAATTATGTAGTTTTTTTAAAAAAACCTAGAGAAGTTCAAATTTTAATAAAAGTTCCCATATTTAAATTTGGGTCTCCTCGGCCTTTGTTGGATTTGTCATAGCCAAAATTTTTTTCCCGGTCTGTAGGTTCTCTTTTCACTCTTTTGGTGAAGTCTTTTGATGAACATAAGTGTTTAATTTTTAAAAGATCCCACTTATCTAGCTTATCTTGTGGTGTTTGTGTGTCGTTAGTTACAGTTTGTATCTTTTTAATGCTGTGTATTAGGGTCTCTAGTGTTGATCCTATTTTTTTCTTCTAGGACTTTTATAATTTCTGGTTTTATATTTAGGTCTTTGATCCATTGTGAATTAGTTTTTGTGTATGGTGTGAGGTATGGGTCCTGTTTCATTTTTTTACAGATGGACATTCAGTATTGCCAGCACCGTTTATTAAGAAGACTGTCTTTTCCCCATTTGATGGACTTTGGGCCTTTACTAGAGATCAGGTGACTGTAGGTGGGTGGGTTTACATCTGGGTTCTCAATTCTGTTCCGTTGTCTGTCGTTGTACCAGTACCAGAATGTTTTGACTATTGTAGCTGTATAGCAGGTCCTGTGGTCAGGTAGTGCAAGTCCTCCTACTTTATTCTTCTTCTTCAAGAGTGCTTTACTTATCTAAGGCCTCTTTCCTCTCCATATAAAGTTAATGATTAGGTTTTCCATCTCTTTAAAGAGTGCTGTTGGTATTTGGATTGGGATTGTGTTGTATTTGTAGATTGCTTTGGGTAGAACTGTTATTTTCACAATGTGGAGTCTGCCTATCCATGGGCCTGGCATGTTTTTCCATTTATGTCGATCTTTTTTGCTCTCTTGCAGTAGTGTTTTGTAGTTTTGTAAAGGTCTTTCACATCTCTGGTTAGATTTATTCCTAAGTATTTTATTTTTTTAAGGGGCTATTATAAATGGTATTGCTTTCCTAATTTCCTTTTTGTAGTTCACTTTGTTGGTGTTTAGGAATCTAACTGATTTTTGTATGTTTATCTTGTATCCTTTTACTCTGCTGAATCTTTTATAAGTTTCAGTAGTTTTCTCGTGGAGTCTTTTGAATTTTCTGTGTATATTAGCATATCATCTGCAAATAGGGACAGTTTTACTTCTTCCTCAACAATCTGGACGTGCTTTATTTCTTTTTCTTGCTTTATTGCTCTAGCTAGGACTTCCAGCACAGTGTTAACAGGGGTGGTGATAAAGGGCATCCTTGCTTATACCTGTTCTCAGGGGGAATGTTTTCGGCCTCTCTCCATTAAGAATGATGTTGGCTGTTGGTTTTGTATAGCTGCCCTTTGTTATGTTGAGGAATTTCCCTTCTGTACCTGTTTTACTGGGGGTTATCAGGTATGGGTGTTGGACTTTTTCAGATGCCTTCTCTGTGTCAATTTAGATGATCATGTCATTTTTTTTATTTATGTGGTGGATAACGTTGATTGATTTTCTAACGTTGAACCATTGTTGCATACTTGGTATGAATCCCACTTGGTCGTGGTTTATTATTTTTTTGATATGTTGCTGAATTCTGTTGGCTAGAATTTTCCTGAGAATTTTTGTATCTATATTAATGAGAGTTATTGGTCTATAATTTTCTTTTTTTGTGGGGTCTTTGCCTGATTTTGGTATCAGCGTTATGCTGGCTTCATAGAATGCATTTAGAAGTATCCCTTCCTTTTCTATGTTCTGAAATAGTTTGAGTAGTACTGGTGTAAGCTCTTTTCTGAATGTTTGGTAAAATTCCCTAGTGAAGCCATCTGGGCTGTGGCTTTTTTTTTTTTTGGTTGGGAGTTTTTTTATTACCTTTCCAATCTCTTTTGTTATGGGTCTGTCCAAATTTTCAACTTCAGTTTGTGGTAGTTTGGGTAGGCAGTATGTTTCTAGAAATTTGTCCATTTCCTCTAGGTTTTCAAGTTTGTTGCAGTATTCTTTTTCATAGTATTCTGTTATGATCCTTTTTATTTCAGTTGGGTCTGTTGTAATGTCCCCCATTTCGTTTCTTATTTGATTATTTGCGTCCTTTCCTGTTTCTCTTTTGTTGATTTGGCCAGTGGTTTATCGATTTTGTTGTTTCAGAGAACCAACTTTTGGTCTTGTTGATTCTGTCTACTGTTTTTCTATTCTCTATTTCATTTATTTCTTCTGTAATCTTTGTTTCCTTTCTTCTGGTTGCTGTGGTCTTCTTTTGCTGTTCTGTATTTGTGTTGTGTAGCTAATGTTTTGATTTCATCTCTTTCTTCTTTTTTGATGTTTGCATCTGTTACTGTAAATTGACCTCTGAGCACTGCCTTTGCTGTGTCCCAGAGGTTTTGGTATGATGTGTTTTCATTCCGTCTCTTGAGTTTTTAAATAGTCTCTATACTGTTTCCCTTTTCATTCATAATACTGTTTATTTGTCACTTTATTCTTTATTTTTTGATCAATCTTGATAAAAACCAGTGTTTGGTTTTGTCAGTCCTTTTGTATACTTGTATTAATTTCTGTTCTTCATTCAACAAGTATTTGTTGAACATCTTCTAGGTGTTGAAGATACATTAGTGGACAAGATGGAAATATTTCTCTTCATGGTGGTCGTTCCCTTTTGTAAGCTTTTCAGCTGGGATTGATTTTATGTAGTTGTCCTAAGGCTGCGGGCTATGTGTTTCATTTTTGCCAAAAGCCCTTGGAGTTTTTACCAGTTCAAGGCTAATTGTTTATTGGCTTGGGGATTCCTGTGCCATACATGTAAAGTAAAATAAGACTCTACATGTAAATGTAGCCAAGCTTGGAGCTTCTGTTTCTCATGAGAGACCTTGTTAGCGGCCATCCAAGGTACAACAGCTGGTTGCTATTCGCCTGGAGCAACAGAGGAAGAAGGAGAGTCAGGAAGAGGAGAAAGAAATGGAATGTGTAGGCAATTGCCTCCATGAACAACTGCCTCCTTTGTCATGAGACCTGAAGAACTGGTTGGTGCTAGGTTGCCATTACTGAATATTTACATCAAAGATTCTATTGAAAAATCCTCTTCAAAAGGGAGAAAATGCAGAACAGAATTTCAAATTCCCATGGAATCCGGACTTTCTTTCCTTATGCCACGGAGACTAAATGAACCCCTGAAACTATTGCCCTGAGATAATCTTTAAACCTTAAATACCCCCTGAAGTCTTCTTAAAGCCAAATAATAGTATAGCTTAACTAGTAAAGAATGTACACCTTGAACTGTGTCTGTGGAATCATTTAAGAACTATGTGTATGGAATCAGACTGACAACAACAACTCGAAAGGTTAGATGGAGACTGAGGAGGCAGTGAGTTTATGTTAATGGAGGAGGAACAGTCCAGAAAAGGAGGGTGAGTATGGTTGCACGACTTGAAGAATGTAATCAATGTCACTGAATTGTATATGTAGAAATTTTTGAATTGGTGTATGTTCTGCTGTGTATATCCTCAGTAAGACCAAAATAATAAGATAAATTATTAAAAAAAGGAATCTACCTACAGCACGGAGCATATATAAACATACATGTCAGACTACAACATAGAGTTAATAATTTGAGTCCTGAAAGCCTTGGTTAGAACCTTGCCTCTACCTTTTGAGCAATGTGACGTTGGGAAAATTGTTTAACCTTTCCCTGCTACAATTTCCTTCGGTCTGAAATAGATACCACAATAAAATCAAACTCTTGGAATGTTAAAATAATTAAATGAGTTAGTCATGAAGTGCTAAAAAGAGCGCATCGCACACAGTAAATTCTCAGTATTAGCTGTTTCAGTAATTATTATTACTTTGGTAAGTAGGTGGAGTTCTTCCAGTCCTTTTGCTGAAGGAGTGACACATTCACGGTCCTGGCTTCACAGAGGGATCTCAGTTTAGGTCCCATCCACAGGGACCCAAGACCAGGCCTCTTGTCTTTGTGTGGACATGGGAAGTGTGGCAGCTGTTCCTCTACACCTGTATCCAGGTTACCTGTCTGACTTTGTTTCTGGTTCGTTGAGATGTCTCTTTTCTTTCTTATAATAGTGCAGCTAAGTATGTACACTTAGAGTTGACTGAGCATTTTTTGTGTTTGTAACTAGAAAGGATTCCTCATTAGCTCAGGCCACCATGTTTTCTCAAATGGAAGCCAGATCTAATAAGCCTTAAAAAGTTTGTCATGATTTTTTTTTTCTGATTAGAAAGCTATGCATAATCATAAAAACTTAAATGGTACAGAAATAAAGTTGGATGAGAAAAGTTCTCTTAATCAGGATACAGGTTAAGAAATGCTGTGAGTAGTATGTTATGGGTTACTTCTTGGTAATAGATAACAGGGGTTTTACAATTTTACAGGCTACCCATCACAAGATAGGTAATACTAATATTTTTGCTGTGTTGTCTCCAGTCTTCTGTTTGTGTATCAGTATACATTTTTTTCTTTTAATGGTCTCACATTTCATTACTATTTTGTAACCTGATTCCTTTAACTTATTGGAGACCATTTCTTACATCGTAAAAATGGATTCTACGATACCATTTTAAGAGTATATTATAGTTTAGACCCTATTGTTGGATATTTAAATTACTTTGAAATTGTAACTTTAATTTTTAATCTAAGGTGTTTTAGGGTATTGTTTTGTAGCTTATATAAATGGTAAGAGGTTTTAATAGTCTAGATTTTTTTTAACCCATTATAAATAAGTCTATTTTTGAAATAGTTTTTTTTTTTTTTTTTGTATAGACCTTGCTGGAGAGCAAAACCTGCAGTAATATATTCTAGCGCTGTAGTCCTTAACCCTCACTGGGTATCAGAATCACTGAGAGGACCTTTGAAAATGTCCATCCTCAGGTGCCTCCTCTAGACATTTTAATTTAATTGGCCTGAGACAGAGTCTAGCATTAATGTTTTTTTCAAAAAAGTATTTCTAATGTGCAGCCAGTGTTGAAAATCACTTGGATAACACATTAACATATCAAGAAGGATAAATTAGGTCATGGAGGGTTATTCCTTTCTGAGATGACACCCACTCTCCAAATCATGCAGCCTTTTGGCAACCAAGGATCAAGGCAAGTACAGTTGCCCCTCACAATGGAACTTTTTTTCTCTACTGCCCAGTAAAGTTGGAACCCCGCAAGAAAAGCTGAGCGATGTAATCAGAATCCTTTCTGACTTAAAAATTGACTTTGAAGAAACACAGAGAAACTTAAGTTGTGTTTTTTTCTTAAAATTAATACAAATAAAGGAAATTAATTTCTTAATTATGCTTTCATCTTGGTGACTATAAATTATATCATTAAATTTTATTTTCATTATTAATGAAGCTGAATTTTTATACAGTGTTCCTCATAGTTCCTGACAGATCATATGTTGTCCTCATCCTTTCACAATTTAAATAAAATGAAGGGAGATTCTTAACTCTCTTGATTGCTTGTGAACTCTGTGTACAACTTTGTGTGGGGATCGTAGCTGGAGCAGAAGGGTATCTTAAATACCACTGTAGTCCAACACTATCATGTTACAAAGGAGAAGACTGAGAGCGTACCAGGTTTGCCCAATATCTCCTGATAGAAAGAACCTGGATCTCCCAACTCCCATTATTCTGCTAAGCTCGGAAGCCTCAGGAATCTTGATTCTCCTCCTTGAATTGCCACTTCTGTTTCATGTCCCAGTGATAATGTTTCCATAACCTTCTCATAAGGAGCAGAA
Organism: Elephas maximus indicus; assembly: GCF_024166365.1. NCBI lineage: Eukaryota > Metazoa > Chordata > Mammalia > Proboscidea > Elephantidae > Elephas > Elephas maximus. The sequence continues at coordinate 9,133,329 of NC_064819.1, read as the reverse complement.
ATGTTTTCATCCACTTAAGTTGCTGAATAAAATTAGGTGTGTATTTCTCCTCTTCATCAAGACGTTATTCTGACTGAAGTGTTTCCCTGTTCCATTTTGCCCTCTGACATAAAGGGAAGAAAAGAAGCAAGTCACATGGAAAGTTCAGGACTCCCTCTTTACAAAAATAATCAAATGCCAATGATTATCAGAACTGTATTTATTCATACATTTGTTCATTATAGGTATATGTATGTGTGTAGGCACACACACATCCTGGCACTTACTCTGTGCCGCTCCTGCAGGGTAGAGTGTCGGGGAAGGTAGGAAGTGCAGAGACGCATCTCCATCCTAGAGCTCACTATCTGATGGGGGAGACAGACACAAACATAATTATACTGCTACATGTTTAATGCTATGAAAAGATTTAAAACAAACCAAATCCACTTGGATCGAGTAGGTTCTAACTCATAGCAACACTATAGGTCAGAGTGAAACTGCCCCATAGTGTTTCCAAGGCTGTAATCTTTGTTTTTTTGTTGTTTAATCTTTATGGAAGCAGAGTGCCGTATCTTTCTCCCATGGAGCGACTGGTGGGTTCAACCCACCGACCTTTTTTTGTTCAGCATCTCAGTACTCTAACCCTTGTGCAACCAGTAAAAAAGATACACAGTGATTTAAAAGACAGAAGTACTGTCTGAGGAGTAGGGGAGGAGCATTATAGGAAAAGATCACTGAGCAGGAAAGGATCTTAAAAGATGAGTAAGAAGTTTTACTGGGTTTGTTGTTTGGTGTCGTCAAGTCGGTTCCAACTCATACAACCCCATTTACAACAGAACAAAACACTGCCTGGTCCTGCACCACCCTCACAATCATTGTTATGCTTCAGCCCATTGTTGCAGCCACTGTGTCAATCCATCTCATTGAGGGTCTTCCTCTTTTTCACTGACTCTCTGCCTTACCAAGCATGATGTCCTTCTCCAGGGACTGGTCCTTCCTGATAACATGTCCAAAGTACGTGAGACAAACGCTCTTCGCCCTTGCTTCCAAGGAGCACTGTACTTCTTCCAAGACAGACTTGTTCGTTCTTCTGGAAGTCCATGGTATATTCAGTATTCTTGGGAACACCATAATTCAAAAGTGTCGATTCTTTGGTCTTTCTTATTCATTGTCTAGATTTTGCATGCATATGAGGCCATTGAAAATACCTTGGCTTGGCTCAGGCGAACCTTACTGTTAAAGTGACAGCTTCTTTTTCTTTCTTTTTTTTTAACACATTGAAAATATCTTTTGCAGCAGTTTTGCTGAATGCGGAGTGTCCTTTGATCGAAGGACTGCTGCAAAAAAAAATCCTTGACAACTTCGATCTTTTCTCCATTAATCATGATGTTATTCATTGGTCAGGTTGTGAGGATTTTTGTTTTCTTTATGTTGAGGTGTAATCCATACAGAAAGCTGTAGTCTTTGATCTTCATCAGTAAGTATTTCTTAAAGCTGGCAGGATTGTGCCATCTGCGTGTCACGGGCTGAATTTCTGGCGGTTCCCTGTTGATGTATGCCTGCAATCGTGTTTGAATTATCGTCAACAAAATTTTACGTTCAATAATTTCCGCATTTGGTTGGATCACCTTTTTTGGAATGAGCACAAACATGGATGTCTTCCAGTTTGTTGGCCAGGTAGCTGTCTTCCAAATTTCTTGGCAGACATGAGTGAGAACTTCAAGTGCTGCGTCTGTTTGTTGAAACATTTCAATTGGTATTCCGTCAGTTCCTGAGGCCTTGTTTTTTGCCAGCGCCTTCAGTGCATCTTGGACTTCTTCCTTTTATACCCTCGGTTCTTGATGTGCTACTTCCTGACGTGATTGAATGTCTACCAATTCTTTTTGATGCAGTGACTCTGTGTATTCCTTCCATCTTCTTTTGATATTTCCTGTGTTGTTCAATATTTTGCCCATAGTATCCTTCAGAACTGCGACCGGAGGCTTGAATTTTTTCCTTTAGTTCTTTCAGCTTGAGAAATGCTGAGCATGTCCTTCCCTTTTGGTTTTCTAACTCCAAGGTCTCTGTACATTTGATTGTAATAGTTTACTTTGTCTTCTCAAGCCGTCCTTTGAAATCTTCTATTCGACCCTTGATTTTATCATTTCTTCCATTTGTTTTTACCTACTGTATGCTCAAGAGCAAGTTTCAGAGTCTCTTCTGACATCTGTTCTGGTCTTTTCTTTCTTTCCTGTCTTTTTAATGATGTTTTGCTTTCTTCATGTATGAATTCCTGAATGTCATCTCACAACTCATTTGGGCTTCAGTCATTAGTGTTCAGTGTTTCAAATCTGTTCTTCAGATGGTCTCTAAATTCAGGTGGGATATACTCAAGGTCATATTTTGGTTCTCGTGGACTCGTTTTAATTTTCTTCAGCTTCAGCTTAAGCTTGCATAAGAACAATTGGTAGTCTGTTCTGCAGTTGGCCCCTGACTGATGATATTGAACTTTTCTATTGTCTCTTTTTACAGATTAGTCTGTTTGATTCCAGTGTTTTCCATTCGGTGAGGCCCATGTGTATAGTCACCATTCATGTTGTTGAAAAAAAGGTATTTGTAATGAATGAGCCTTTGGTCTTGCAAAATTCTATCATACAATCTCTGGAGTTGTTTCTGTCACCAAGGCCATATTTTCCAATACAGATCCTTCTTTGTTTCCAGCTTTCACATTCCAATCTCCAGTAATTATCAATGCATCGTGATCGCATGTTCGATCAATTTCAGACCGGAGAAGTTGTTAGAAATCTTGAATTTCCTCATCTTTGTCATTAGTGTTTGGTCTGGAAATTCAAATAATAGTCATATTAACTGTTCTTCTTTGTAGGGGTACGATATTATCCTACAGTGTTGTACTTCAGGAAAGATCTTGAAAGAAAATTTTTTTGAAGTGATGAATTCAACACCATCTTCTTCAATTTGTCATCCCCAACATAGTAGACCATATGACTGTTCGATTCAAAGTGGTCAATACCAGTCCATTTCAGCTTACTAATGCCTAGGGTATCGATCTTTATGCATTCCATTTTGTCTTCGATGACTTCCAATTTTTCTACATTTATACTTCATACATTCCAGGTTCCAATTATTAATGGATGTTTATAGCTGTTTCTTCTCATTTTGAGTCATGTCACATCAGCAAATGAAGGTTCCAAAAGCTTTACTCCATCCATGTCATTAAGGTCAACTCTACATTGAAAAGGCAGTGCTTTCCTAGTCATATTTTGAGTGCCTTCCAACCTGAGGGGCTCATCTTCCAGCACTGTATCAGACAGTGTTCAGCTGCTATTCATAAGGTTTCCGCTGGTCAGTTTTTTTAGAAGTTGACCACCAGGTCCTTTTTGCTCCTCTGAAACCTGTCCACTATGGGTGACCCTGCTTGTATTTGAATAATGATGTAATAGCTTCCAGCATCACAGTTACACACAAACTACCACAGTATGACAAATTGACAGATATGTGGTATTTGCCAGGTAAAAGGGAGTGTCCGAGGGAACCAAACATACAAAATCTTGCAAGTGTAAAAGTTTGACATTTTTAGGTGAGAAGACCTATGAAGCTGACATAAAGGCTCATGGGAGTTTGGCAGGAGAGCAGTTTGGCAAGTTCTGGTCCAGATTGCCAAAGGCATTATATAACATGCCAGGGAGTTTGGATGTTATCTTTGAGACTGGGGGTGTTCACTGCAGTTTGTAAAACAAGGGAAGATAGCCATATGTGCATTTTAAAACATAGCTATAGCAATCATGGTGAAAGATTGGCAGCCAGTTCCTGTATGGGAGGCTTGATAATAGTTCCATAAAGAAAGGAAGAGGGCCTGAATCAGTCCCTGGTGATTGGGATGGAAAAGGGACAGGGGAAAGGCTGGGATTCAAGAGAGATGCCAGGCAGAAATGAACAAGACTTGGGATTTGGTTGGATGTTGGGACTCGGGAAGACAGAAGAGTCAAAGTTAACACCAATTTCTATCTTGTAAAAAAAAAGAAAAAATCTTGAGCCACATATAAACAGTAACCACATCATCTCAGAGAGGGACTTAGAGGATTGTTTGGCAAAGGTAGTGAGTGAATTAGTGGTCCCCTGGGAACCCTAAATGGGAATTTAAATAATGATGGTAGCTAACATTTCTCAAGCACTAACTGTCATTCTCCTGTGAGAATTAAAGCTGAATCATAAGCATAGAGACACTGATGTGTAACAGGAGCCAAAAATTTTGACATTTCTGGGAACCTGGACAGAAGCGTGTAGGAGAGAGGTGGTCACGATCTAATCAACTGCTGCCACATCCTGAGTGTTTAAGTGTGTGTTCATGGACCTCTCTGTTGCTAATGGTGAGTCATTCCTGCAAATGACTATTAAAAGGTTAATACACAGAACATATTTTATACAAATACTGTGAGTGGTATTCCAAGAAATAAGTTTTGGAAGCAAAATAAGTTTTGATGTGCGATTCTGTGGAATGTTGTTAATACCAGGAGATCCAAATATTACATTGTTTAAACATTTCCCAGTAAAGTTCATTGGTGTTTTCCAGTGTTTGAGCATTCGCTATTGGCTACAGCTCTTTGTAAATACTATAAAAGCAGAAATGCAAAGAGAAGAAGACAAGACTGCCGCTGTAGAATGCACTGACATAAAATGGAAAATGGATTTAAAATCTGAATTGGCAAAAAACAATATAGATTTCAGTGGGAAAACCAAATCAAGACAAGCAGACGAAATATTTTCATCATTGAATAAAGGAAATGAATTAATATGAAGCAACATGTACCCTAACATCCTTCTCGAAGGTACTTTTGGACATGCTCTTAATTCAGTGACCCTCAGCACAAAAATGCAATAAGATTTTCTAGACTATTTGGCATGAAACAAAGATCAAGACTGTTGGACAGTGCACTAAATGCTTTATAGTGTTTGAAAATTTCACTTTAAGAATGACAGCTTTTAAATATTAAATATTTGTGGCATTTTAATTTTTTAAAATGCTTTCTTGGCATTTATTTTGTTTCTGTGTTCTGTTTTACTATTTTCTGTTATCAGTTGGCCTTGATTAGGCTGAGATCATTTTTACATGCTATTGGAATATTATTATATGAGTTCGAATAATAATAGACCGTGCATTAATTGTTAAATCTTTCATGTATAGAATAATTATAAAACTATTATATGAGAAATGATTCACTGTTTATTATTATGATCTCTCATTAATATCTAAAAATACATAAATCATAATAGGAAAAATACAGAATAATTTGTTTCAGGAATTCTTCTTTCTCTTCAAATCCTGAGGATTAATATCTGTTGAGAATTTGGAGACATTAGGACTCGCAATATTTTTTAATGTTTCCTAAATTTCTTGACTGGTTATTTTCAGAATTCAGAAAAAATACAAGTTTTCCAAGAAATACCAGGAAGGGAATTCCCACACAGAAGCACTACCAGGCACTATACTAATGTCGTTGCTTGCATTATCTCCTTTAGTCCTCATAGCAGCCCTATGGTATGTAGGCACTTGGTAGCTCCATATTACAGATGAGGAAAGTTAAAACATAGAGGAAGAGGAGGTAACACTCTTGGGACCTCATAGCTAGTAAGTGGTAGAACTGAATTCAAACCCAGGCTCTCTGACTCCAGAACACAAGCTCTTAACCTCCACACCATCAACTAGGCAGTTGGAGACGTGGGTCTGGAGCTCAGGAGAGAGGACAGAACTGGAAATGGACTCTTAGATTTGTTTCTCTCTTGTTCTAGTCCTGGTACATAGCTTCTGTGGGATATAGTGTTGCTATGAACTACAGCCGTGTGGGATTTGATGTTGTTGGTGCTCTCCATGTTATGTAGTTCCACACTATTAAACTTTATTTAAAACAAAGATCAAAAGAACACTTATTCTCTAAATTCATTTCAGCAAGTTACTTTTGTGCCAGAGCAGACCAAGTGAAGTGACAGGTTGAGGAATTAGCCCTGCTAGTTTTAGGAAGGGCTGTGTGCTTTCTGGCTTGGAACAGTCTGGTGTTTGCTGAAGAGGCAGGCGCTCCCATCTCCGCTTTGCCTTGTCTGCATCAGCAGCCCTGTTTGCCTCTGATTAGTCAGTCCTCTCTTATCAATGTGTCTGTCTCATTCCCTGATTATACTCTGAGTTAGCTCTAGTATGGTATGTCAACCTCATTTAGGAATAATTTCTTACAGCAATCTGCTCATGCCTGTGTCTACAAAGGGAAGAGCAGGGAATTTACTTTTTTTTTAAATTAATTTCTTAAAGACATAATCTTTAAGCTTTCTTTCTTCATGCCAGAACGCTCCTTAGGTCAGCTGTTAAGAATTTCTTAAATTATATCTATGGAAATGCCAACAAGGTCATTTTATTGTTTCAGTGTGAGCTAATCAAATTCCTAGAATTTCAGGGCAGGGACAAAACAAAACCGCAGTGTAAGGTTGGTTGCTCAAATGTTATGGTTTTCTTGCGTGGTGACATTAAGACGTGTTGAAGACAGAGCTGGACGGGTGGCTCAGTTTAATACTAACAGTATTGGTGCATTTCATGGATAAGAAATATCCTGTAAAGGCACCCTAAGGAATAGTGTGGTTTTTAAATCCCTTACTGGAAAATCAAGTGTGTAATGATCATTGTGAACTTGAAATTGACTCTACGGCAGTGGGTTTGGGTTTTTTGGTATGTGTGTGTGCTGTGTGATCTTGGGCAAACTACATAGCTTCTCTGAGATTTCTTATCTTTGAAAAGTAGGAAATATACAGCCTAGGCTTTATGAAGATTAAATGAGATATATTTAAACTCTATGTACAGCGCATGTGGTACCCAATAAAAACTCGAGAAAAACTAGCCCTGTTTTTAAAGAAAGGAAATGTACACAAGTGAGAATCAAGAAACACCAAGTATATAAACTTAGGTGTATACCGTACAATCCAAGTGTGTAAATTTATTAAGTATTATGTTCTGGATAAGTAAGATAGCCACATAATATCTTTCTAATTCTTTAAATACTCCCATTTTGAAAACAAAACTCTCCTCTCCTGCCCTGTATATTGGAGTTCCTTCAAGTGTGTCTCTGATGATGCTTCAGTGACTTATTAACGCCATCCCTTATACTGTGTTTGAGGACAGAGGGGTAACCCTGATGGCTGCTTACGTGTGTAGCCCTTTCCATGAGTTCTCTAGATACTTGGGCAAGTCTGGTGGCAAATATTTCCTCTGCTCTTGTGTTCTGTTAGATCCCCTCTTCTGTGCTTCCGTAGTGCTCTGTAATCTCTAGTCCTGGCTCTTATCACATTTGTTGTAACTGCTTCCCCACTTGTCTCATTAAGGTAAGGGACTGGGTTTGTCCTGTTTATTATTGTATTACCATTCTCAGAAATCACCCAATACTCAGAAAGTTGCTCAATAAATATATACTTATTAAGTGAACTAGGAGTCATGGTGGTACAGTGATTAAGAGCTCAGGCTGCTAACCAAAAGGTCGGCAGTTAGAATCCACCCGCCGCTCCTTGGAAACCGTATGGGGCAGTTCAGCTTTGTCCTGTAGGGTCACTATGAGTCAGAATTGACTCAACAGCAGTGGGTTTATTAAGTGAATTAATAAGAAGTCCCTGCATGCTGTAGTCTCATCTGCCGTTTGCTGACCCTTTCTTTGCTTCTCCCTTTGATGTAGATAGAAATGAGGGTTCCCAGCAGAGGAACCAGATAATTAAATCTTAGTTCCTTGTTAAACCAGCTGCTATGGGGTCAGTTCTGACTCATGATGACCTTATTTGTGTCAGAATAAAACTATGCTCCATAAGGTTTTCAGTGGCTGATTTTTTGGAAGTAGATCACCGGACTTTTCTCCCAAGGTGCCCCTGGCTGGACCCGAACCTTCCACCTTTCAGTTAGCAGCCTACCTCATTAACCATTTGCACTACGTGGGATCCTTCCATGTTAAAAAGGAGATGGCAATAGCTCCAGGTCTTTGTCCCAGGAATACATGAGCTTTGTGTCAGACTTCCGTTTTTTAACTTGTGTAATTAGGAGGCTTTTCGACTTACTTCTGAATTTCCAGCTATTTTGAATGGTTCAAATGGCTGGGTGTGATATGTCCTGGCTAAGGGAGACGCCGAAGCCTAGGGCTTTGAGGTCAGGCAGGCCTCCCATCCAGTTCCAATTCCTCATGACTGGCTCTCTAATCTTACTACCCATCTAAAGCCTCAGGCTCCTTATCTGTTCAATGGCATTAATAATAATATTACTTACCTCATGGAGGCATTGTAAAGATTGAGACAGTACATTTAAAGGCTTAGCTAATGCTTGGCACCTAGTGATAACCATTAACTTTATATTATTACTGTAAGTCATTTACATTTTCTTTACAAGGAATAAATAAACAACCTATGTTAATTCTGATGAATTACTGAAATGTAAACTGTTGAAACCTTTCTTGATAACACCACTGTGGTGGCCTTGGAAATACCCTGCCCAGCTCTCCTGGGAGCCTAATGGACTGACAGCCCCAGCTGCCACCCCTCCGGACCCACCACAGCATTTGCATCAAGGCGATGCTTCCCTTGGGTGGCTTCCAGCCAGGAACCGGACTCAGCAGGGCTGCTAATAAAGGCCGATTCTTGCCAGGCGTGGGACTCCTTTAACGGGTGACTTTGGCTCAAGGACTCCTCGTCAGCTTGGCTGAAACTTCCTTAAAACAGCTGAAATCTAATAATCTTTCTACCTGGTCTTCCTACCTTCCCTTCGCAGGGGTCAGACCTGCATCACCGTCTGAAGGCTGTCCCAGCCTCCTCCAGCCTCCTTTCCATGTCCTTTATGGGTGTTTCCTTTAGTAAACCTTATGCACGTCTTGGTGTCTGCTTCTTGGAGGTCCTGAACTAGCACAAACAATTAGAATAGTTGTTGGACGGGAGTAACATCTGGTACCCTCGAGTGTGGAGTATATATTCATTCCATCAACTATGAAGTGAATATTGTTGTAATGAGCTTAATTTACTCTCTAAGTTATTGCATTACCTCCGAATTACAGTTTGTGTGAATGACCATAAATTCTCTAGGATAGGCATTTCCGTAGGGGAAATTGCTAACCTTTCAGACTTACCAAGTTCATCCGCGCATTGCTGTAAGAGTGATCTCCTTTAGGACAGCCCCGTACAGTGCTAGGCCGTTAGTGTGAGTTAGTGATGTTAGCCTGCAGCATTCATGAACCGAAAAATTTCTCAAAAAAGAAAAAGAGAAGTTATTGATAGCTGTCCAGTGTTTATTTTTAGTGTTACCTTCTTCTGATTTCTTTGTTTTTCTAATCCTTTCTCCTAAATCCTCATGTGATTATTATTTTTGTGACAGACCAGGTCCAGGGGACAGTCACCATCCGGAACTTCAGCGCTCTGTCTTCAGGTTTGTACCAGTGTGTGGCCTCTAATGCCATCGGAACCAGCACCTGCCTTCTGGATCTCCAGGTTATATCACGTAAGTATATACAATTCTGATGTCAGCTGTGGGTCTGACACACCAGGATCCTCAACCTGAAGTTTTCAGGTTGTCTGAAGATGACTAAATAGAAATTCTTTTGCTTGTAGTCATTGTTGAAAATACTATAAAAATGTGATGACATACTTAGCCTCAACAATAGAATATCTTCTTTATGGCAAAATATCTTCCTTCTCAGGGTCATTAGAACCATTAGAATAAAAATTTACTATATTCTGTTAGAATATTCTATTAGTATGTACTTACTATGTATTAGAATTATTAGCATATATTATGTAACGTATTATATAGTGCTATGAAAACCCTGGTGGCATAGTGGTTAAGTGCTACAGCTGCTAACCAAAAGGTCGGCAGTTCAAATCCGCCAGGCGCTCCTTGGAAACTCTATGGGGCAGTTCTACTGTGTCCTATAGGGTTGCTATGAGTCGGTAATCGACTCAATGGCAGTGAGTTTGGCTTTTTTTTTTTTTAATAGACATTACCCTGGTGGTGTAGACGTTAAGTGCTACAGCTGCTAACCAAAGGGTCAGCAGTTTGAATTCACCAGGCGCTCCTTGGAAACTCTGTGGGGCAGTTCTGCTCTGTCCTGTAGGGTCGCTACGAGTCGGAATTGACTCGACGGCACTGGGTTTGGTTTTTTTTTTGGTATAGACATTATGAGAAGCCCTGGTGGCGTGGTGGTTAAAGCGCTCAGCAGCTAACGAAAAGGTTGGCAAGCTGAACCTGCCACCTGCTCCGTGGGAGAGAGATGCAGCAGTCTGCTTCTGTAAAGATTTACAGCTTTGGAAGCCCTATGGGGCAGTTCTCCTCTGTCTTATAGGGTCGCTATGAGTTGGAATTGACGGCCATAGGCTTTTTTTAATAGGCAATACGGAAATTTGTAATGACCTTACGGCTATGACAAGACCATCTTGTGTTTTTCCCTCACCCCTTTTATCTGCTCGGTTATTGGGTCCCCAGGTCATAAAGAGGCATTCTCTTTAGTGGAGAATTCTGTGTTGTTGCCGTTCACTTGCAACAAGTGAATGACCTGGCTGTGATACGACGATGACGTGGCACACTGAGTGCCAGGACTCATGGGTGGCTCAGACCCGCCAGACGGGTGGCATCTTATTCCTCCTTGGCTCTGTGTGCTGCTCTCCTAAAGCTGTGTGGGTCGTCTGTTCATTGACTCAACAAATATTTGCGAGCCTATGATGTGTTAGTCCTCGCCAGTGGGGATGTAGAAAGTGAATTGAGGTTTAACTTTTTATGGGTGCAGTACTTTAGATGATTTTGCACATATACACTTATGTGTTTATAGAGTTACATGGGTATATTCAATTTTTCTTTTTTTCTTCTTTAAATATACCTTAAATATGTTTTGCAGCCCATCCCAGGAGCATTGGACTAATAGCTGGAGCCATTGGCACTGGTGCAGTTATTATCCTTTTTTGCATTGCACTAATTTTAGGGGCATTCTTTTACTGGAGAAGCAAAAGTAAAGAGGAGGAGGAAGAGGAAATTCCTAATGAAATAAGGTTTGTATGTCAGATAACTTGTCTTGCATGACCAGTGTCTGTATTTCTATTCACTTGGTTAGTTAAGATTTCTTTGCTAATCTCATGAGTGTGATGGCTAGGATAATTTACAGTGGCCAGGGTCCAAACATCATTTTTGGGGTTCTATCTCAAGTATGATTATGGCCCTAGGTCAGAAATCAAAATATCACTTCTTGGTGTGTGTTTGTTAGAAATTATGCACACACACACACACACACAGAATTCATCTCAGAAACTATCCAGGTGCATTTATACAAAAAAAAAAAAAAAAAAGATATGCCTTTTTCTTTCACAAACTGCTCCGACACTGGTAGTTTCTTTTATTTCTGGGAAATGTGTGCATTACCAGGCCAGTGTTACTGATCACTTTGGACATTCTCTATCTTAGGGCATATAGAGTTACATAGTATCTTTGCAAGAATGATCCTGGGATTTGCACCTGAAGGATCAAGCCTACTCTGCCCAACTCTACATCCTTTCTTAAGAAGCATATCTTCTTTGTTTCACAGAAAACATAAACCCACAGAATTTTTTGTTTGTTTCATGTAGACTGCAGGTATCCAGAAAGGGTGAACTCTATACTTAGTCTCAGCTTTTGAAACAAAGTATAGCAACCAGGTTTTAGCTGTGATGGCGTCTTGCTTTTATATTGAAGCTTTCCAGTGACCAAGGTATCTGAGGACCTCATACCTTGGACCCCACTTCTCCTTTGGATATTCTGAGCGGCGTATCAGCTGTCTACTGTGTTCTCTTCCTTGCTATGCTCCCACTGGGCAGCCTTTGGGAGGTTCCGTGTCTAGGAGCAGCATAGCCAGCACAGTTTTTTCAGCCCCTGACACCTGTCCTTGACTGTCACAGATCAGGCAGCTTCAGACTTGTGTGCGTAGGAGTGAGTTGTCATTCCTGAGCCCGGCATACGTTCTCTCTCAGGGCTGTGTGATTGCTGAGGGGTTGTAAGGTGCGTCAGGGGCAGCCTGGTTTCAAGTCAGGCCAAGTCCTGACGATGTTGTTTCTGTGAGACCCTGAGGCAGTGAGCACACTGCTCTGAAGCCTTGGTTGCTTCTGTGAAAATGAAATGTGATGATTATGTAAAAGGCTTGCTTAGCACAGGACCTCGCACGTGATAGTCAGTAAATGGTAACTATATGATTATCATCGTCTCACCGATAACTAAGATGACTTGTGGCAACAGCAGTCACCATAAAGAAAAGGTTTCATATATGGAAAAATAAAACAGTGTGTGTGTGTGTGTGTGTTAAATGATATATATGAATGAAGTGTGGCTATTTTCACATAATAACCTTCCTGTTAGGTGGTATTAAGGCTTATGGCCCTTTTGGGCTCAACCTATTTCTAGGTTCAAGGAGAATCTACATATCGTAAATAATATTAATGATCTTTCAATATTTGAGGTATATACCTCTAGAAAACCAACCTCCTGTTGCGTGTTTCTGGTTATGGTGAAAGAAGAAAGCCACACAGGGTGAGCGAGAACTTCCAGTGCAACGGGAGCTGGGAATGACGCTTCTGTCAGTGTGCTTCTTGCACGAGGTGGTATTATGAATGAATCTCTCATTCGTGTTAGCTTTCTTAAAGGGAAAATTGGTAACGATCTAAATCTAAAATATGGACTGTGAATAGAGAAAATGGTATTCTCCTTAATATGAACGTTAAGCTCCTTGGATGTTAACATTTCAAAACGGCCTTTTTTTCTCTAGTCTCTTGCCATAGTAGAAGGCCTGTGGAGTGTAAGATAAATTTATATGTAGATTTTTTTCAATAACCACAGCTTTTTATGGAAACATTTAAGTACAAATAAACTGAACTCACGAGATTTAATAGATCTTAATCGTTTAAGCCGCAAACCACATTTTACCCCCTTAGTGACAGCTTTCTAAAAATTTGAATTCTCAAGATAATTACTTTACATCTTCACTTAGCTTTTCTAAGCATTAGGTTTGCAGTCTATCAGAGATTGGCCGTTTGTTAGACTGGTTTTAGATTGTTCCTATTGTTACGGTGTATGTGTGTGCGTGTGTGTGTGTGTGTATATAATATATATATATAATTTAATATGAAAGAGCTTGTTTTATTTTTTAGACAAGCTGTTTCATATTAAATCTTCCTAACAACCTTATGAGCTAGGCACTATTTTGTGCCCATTTTACAGATGAGGAAACTGAGCATTGGAGAAGTTGAGTAACTTATCCAAAGTCATATAGCTGGTGATTGGCACAGGTGAGATAAAACCGAGGCACTCTTGACCTAGAGTCTATGCTCATAGCCTTTGCGTTGAAAGTAACTGGGATTTTAGGGGGAAAAAAAAAAATCTCCAAGTAGTCTTTTTACAATAGTGAGAAAGGAGGAGAACATAAAGCAAGAAGGAACACCAGAGGAACACAGCAGCACCTGTACACACAGGCCAGAGCAGTGTGGGTCAGCGTGAAGGACAGCTCAGACAAGGGTATGCACATCCTATGAATACAGGGTCAAAGTGGTCTTTAGAGAAGAGTGACTCTCAGCGTATTGTGGAGATTTAGGGTTTCAGGTCCAGTCTCAGATTTCTTCCTGTCATGTCTTTGGTTAAAATGCATTAATGACACTAGTCTCCTTAGCCTGACATATGTGGCCCTTCAGGATCTGACCGGCACCTCCCTTCCTGGTGTTCACTCTCAGCACTTCCCAGCTCACTATGTTCCAGTCGTGCTTCTGCATTCTCCCGTGTCTCAGGGCCATTGCTCACACCTTTGTCCTTTGCCTGAACTGTACTCCTTCCCCGTTCATCGTCCTCTTCACTGAATGCCTTGATCCCAATCAGGACTAGGCAGGCAACAACGCACATCAGTTGCTTTGTGCCCCTGCCCAACCTTTCTGACTTGCAAGTATTCTCGCATTTACTACCAGCCTATTTACCTATAAGCTTCTTGGCTGTAGCTTAGTCACTTTTATCTGTATTTGAAACATCTGGCAGAATGCCTGGCACTCAATACATGTTAAATAAATTAGTTAATGTCTTAACCTTAAATCAATAACTTCTCTTAGCCTCTTGTTATTTTTAAAGGTTGGGGCTGTGAGAAGGAGTAGATGTTATCCCAGAATAAGGTTATTGAGGAAAACCTCCCGTTGGCCTACCACGGCAATGTCTCCAACCCCAAAGGACAGTAAAATCAGGCCAACTCTAATAATTCTTGAAGAAGTAGCCGTTTCCCACAAACCATAGCTTGGTTTATGAGCTCTTTTTCAGCAAGCATCTCAGTGGATTTCTTCATGGGCTGTTTTCCTATTTACAGCAAAAAAGAAAGAAAAAATCCATCTGCTTTTTACTTTTGTTGGAAGAGGCAGTCTTTGAGAAATTTTGTATTTTCTTTTCTACTCTTGGAGACTGAGAAGTTGAGGAAAAATTTTCTGGCCCCTTGTCTCAGAGAGTGAGTGCTGTCCAGGGCTACTGTGTTCGCTTTCATGGTAGAGTGGTCTCTTCAGAGGGTTTGTGTTTGACGGACATATTAGCCTTAGCAGGAGAAGAAAGGGCGCTGGGCAGGAGGGCGGGGTAAACTTCATGTAAATTCTAATGACGACTTTTCTTTCTTTCTTTTTAATTCCTTTTCAGAGAGGATGATCTTCCACCTAAATGTTCTTCTGCCAAAGCATTTCACACAGAGATATCCTCCTCAGAAAACAACACGTTAACCTCTTCCAACACCTACAACAGTCGATACTGGAGCAACAATTCAAAAGTTCATAGAAACGCGGAGCCGTTCCCTCAGTTTAGTGACTTGCACCAGTCTTTCTCTCTCCACTCAGGCAATGTCAACATACCGTCCATTTATGCTAATGGGAGCCACCTGGTCCCAGCTCCACATAAGACTCTGGTAGTGACAGCCAACAAAGGGTCCTCGCCACAGATTGTGTCCCGGAGCAATGGCTCCGTTAGCAGGAAGCCTCGGCCTGAGCATACACACTCCTACACCATCAGCCAAGCAGCACTGGAGCGAATTGGCGCTGTGCCTGTTATGGTGCCAGCCCAGAGTCGGGCCGGGTCCCTGGTATAGGACAAGAGGGGGTAAAGTATTCAGAAAAGAATAATGGAGTGTGTCATACACGGGGGGGTAGGGTGGGGCGAGAGCTGGGAAAGAAACCCTTTCCTTACCATGACGTTAGTATAAAGCACCGGAAGAAGCAATGCTGTTACCTGGCCACTAAGGTTTGTCAGAGGGACTAGAACGCTCCATCATGAAGACTTCTTTCTCCACCAGCGGTTCCCTGGGATTCTGTTCAAAAGCTGGACCTCAAAGACGTGCCAAGCCAAGGGAAATGCAGAATAGCACTTCAGACCCAAACTGCAGTCCATATGGGCTTGTTCTTTAATCCATGCTTCACCTAAAAAAAAAAATTTTTTTTTTCACTTAATGTTTTTTTTTTTTTTTTTTCTCAAGAGACTAAAAGTGCCAGATGAAGTTTAAATAATGAAATTATTTTAAAAGAAAGGTATCTCTAGAAGAAATAGTGAGCCAGGCTGTGCTGTGTTCTGTGTCTCCCATTCCCTCATTATGTAGGGGGCATGATGGCAGAAATGGTCAGTACCGGTCCCCACAAGGCTGGCTCTTGTATCAAAGAATCAAAACGTTTTACATAAAAAAATGCAGTAAGACATGGGGAAAAGCAAGGGCAACTTCTTTGGGATGTCCTTTAGTATTTATTTCTCTCTTCCTGACCCATGGATTTCGTATTTGGGATGTTGCTGTGTCTACAGACTCTTGCCTATCTCCTCTTCTCTAGGATCAGTTACAGGTCCATGGCAGTTACTGTTCATTATTTCCTGGAAAGATATTTTTTTAAAAGACAACTTTTTTTTTTTTTTTTTTTTTATACATGCAGGGTATTGGGCTAGGGAAGGCAGGACTGCTGTTTCACCCCGTGTTCAGTGACCTCCGCGGGAGGCCATCGCAGAAGAGCCAGGTTGTGGTTTGTGTGGGCAGCACAGACCAGGAAGGCAGGTCTTAGGGCATCCTCTCAGGACAGGGCCACCCAGTGCTCCTTGTTATCACCGTAGATAACTTGTAATGAGGGCCACACCAATGCCTTTCTGCTGAGGTAGATAACTTACCCCTTGTGTGACAAATAGAGGTTAGTAAATTGTTACAGAGAGGGCAGGAGTTGTTTGGTTTTTGTTTTTTCAAACTAATTATTTTTGCGAAAGCATTAAGACCAAGACTAAAGAAGTGTCTTCAGGCATGCTCCTGGGATGGTCTGCCCTATGTCTGTAACAGCTCAGGGTTGCAGTTTTGCACAGTTTTTCCCAAATGCATTTTACACCACTATAAAGAGACTCCTTTTGTGATTAATTACCCGGTTTGGCTTGCCTTGCAGTTCATCAGATAATTTACCAACTCCCCGCTAGGTTTTGTGCTCTGTAAATCTGGCCATACTTGTGTGGGTGACTGTTTCGCCTTAATCACACTTAAGGCGACCCACAAATCATTTCTTCCCAGATTTGTTGCCTACTTTATGTATAATACCAGCCCCGTGATTGATTGATTGATTAAGAGCACCTTTTCTTTCCTGGATGTGTTCCCTCCCTTTCTCTCCCTCCGTGCTATTTGCCCTCTCTTCCTGCAAGCGTAGTCATCGTAGGGAATGGTCTCTGGATTTGAATAAACGCAGACCGACGCTACTGCACACGCCGTTTTCCAAGTTCAGAACCTAACCATCGCAGCCATTCCATTATCGCTAAAAAGCTCAATTTTCTTTAGCATTACTTATTTTTTTTTCCAATTTGATGGTTCTTGATTTGTAAAAATTTAAATAAATGAATGTCTATACTTTTTATAAAGAAATATGAAAATACCATGGCCCAGAAGAGATGGTACTATCAGATGTTGTTTAGACAGCATTTATCTTGTATTTCTTTATTCTTTCTAATTATCTAAAATTCAATAAAAGTTTATTCATATAAAAACAAGTTGTCATTAATTATCATAATACTAGTGAATATATGATTTTGGACTTAGTGTTTGTCTTAATTTTCTAAGAATGTTTCATGTTGTTGAATAGTACTCATAATCATTTTCATGACTGTATAGTATTCCAAAATTCACTTAATCTTTCCCTTATTGTTAGAAACTTAGCTTGATATTCATACTCAAGTGTGTTGCTGAAAATGTGACAACGCTCTCCATACATGAAGCTATTTTCAAATTTCCTAGTCTGAAGGTTGGTGAAGGCAGGGCCCATATCTGCTTTTTTCACTACTGCATTCCTGTCGCCTAGCACAGTGCCTGGTACGGGCATTGAATAGATAAATGACTGATGAGTCCTGAACCCAAGTTGCCAAGTCAAGTTTTGAGTGTAATTATACTTCTTGATACATCATTTTTTTAAACTTTATTTAGAGATGATTGTATATTCAAATGAAGTTGCAAGGAATAATACAGAGATCCGACAGACCCTTCCTGCAGTTTCCCCTAATGTTAACATCTCACTACTGTACTATATTGCAAATTGACATAGACGCAGTCCTGTGGCCTTCTTCACATTTCATCAGTTATACACGTACTAGTGTGTGTGTATTTAGTTCTCTGCAGTTTTATCACTTGTGTAGAATTTCATGGCCGCCACCACGTCAACATACAGGATCCTTTGTGCCGCCTTTTTTTTGCCATGGCTGCATCCCTCCCTCCCCCAGTCCCTAACCTCTGGTGATAACTAATCCCCCTCTATAACTTTCTCATTTCAAGGATGCTATAAATAGAGGAAACACTGATGGTGTAGTGGTTAAGTGCTACGGCTGTTAACCAAAAGGTCGGCAGTTCACATCCACCAGGCGCTCCTTGGAGACTCTATGGGGCAGTTCTACTCTCATATAGGGTCACTATGAGTAGGAATCAACTCGATGACAATGGGTTTGGGTTTTTTGTTGTATATAAATGGAATCATGCAGTATATAACCTTTCAGGATTGTTTTTTGTTTGTTTTTTCTCAGCATAATTTCTCTTGTGATCCATGCAAATTGTTGCTTGATCAATAGTTCATTACGTTTTATTGCTGAGTAGTAGTAGTCCAGTCCAGTAGTAGTCACAGTTCAACCATTCACACATTAAAGGACATTAGGGTTGCTTTCAGTTTTGGGCTATTGTGAATAAAGCTGCTGTGAACATTTGTGTACGGGTTTTTGTATGGACATAAGTCTTTGTTGATCTGGGAAAAATGTGTAACAATGCAGTTACTGGGGCATATGTTTAGTTTTGTAAGAAATTAATATACCATTTTCCAAAGTGGTGGAAACCCTGGTGACATAGTGGTTAAGAGCTACGGCTACTAAGAGGTCAGCAGTTCAAATCCACCAGGCACTCCTTGGAAACCCTACGGGGGCAGTTCTACTCTGTCCTGTGGGGTCACTATGAGTCGGAATTGACAACAATGGGCTTTTTTTTCCATTGGTTTCCAAAGTGGTTGTACCCTTTACATTTCTACCAGCAATGTATGAATGACCCAGTTTCTCTGCATCCTTGCCAACATTTGGTGTTAGCAGGGTTTTTTTGTTTGTTTTTTAGCCATTCTTATAAATCTGTAGTGATTTCTCATTGTGGTTTTAATTTGCCTTTCCCTAATATAATAACTAATGATGGTGAATATCTTTTCATTCACTTATTTGACATCTGTATATCCTCTTTGGTGAAATATTTGTTCATGTCTTTTGCCCGTTTTCTAGATGATTCTTTGTTTTTTTATTGTTGAGTTTTTAGAGTTCTTTAGAAAGTTTAGATACAAGTTCTTTGTTGAATGTGTTGTTTGCAAATATTTTCTCCATGTTTGTGGCTTGCCTTTTCATCGTCCTCACAAGGTCTTTCACAAAGCAAAAGTTTTCAGTTTTGATGAGGTCCAGTTTATAAATTTTTCCTTTTATGGATTGTGCTTTTGGTGTCAAGTCTAAACTCTTCATTTAGACCTAGGTCCTGAAGATTTCCTCCTGTTTGCTTGTTTGTTTTTTTTAAAAATTTTATAGTTTTACACTTTACATTTAAGTCTGTCATACATTTTGAGTTAATTTTTGTATAATAGGTAAGGTTTAGCTTGAGATACATTTTTTTTCACCTATTGATGTCCAATTGTCCTAGGACTATATGTTGAAAAATCTGTCCTTCCTCCAGTAAATTGTTTTTTTACATTTATTTAAAAAAAAACATATTTTTGTGAGTTTCTTTATGAATTCGCTATCTTTTCCACTGATCTATGTGTCTGTTACACAGTCTTGATTACTGTATTATAGCTACTCAATATTGAGTAGCGTGATCCCTGCCACTTTATTTTTACAAAATTGTTTTAGCTATTCTGGGTCCTGTGCCTTTCCATGTAAGTTTTAGAATAAGGTTTTCCGTGTCTACAAAATACCTTATTGTTTTGATAGTGATTGCATTAAACCTATAGATCAATTTGAGAAGAATTGGCATCTTTACAATTTTGAGTCTTGCAATTTATGAACATGGTATGTCTCTGTTTATTTAGGTCTTTGGTTTTTTGACCAGCATTTTGTAATTTTCAGGATATAGATCATATATATATATATATATATATATAGTTAGTTTTATACCTAAGTATTTTATTTTTGTGTATAATTGTAAATGGCATTGTGTTTTTTAATCTTGGTTTCTACATTTCTTGTTAGTAAATAGAAATGTGATTTAATTTTTCGTGTTGATCTTGTATCCTGCAACCTTCATGAACTAACTCACTTTCTCCAGAATTTTTTTCTTTGTTTGTTTCTAGATTCCTTGAGACTTTCTGTGTACACAGTCATGCATCTGCAAATAGGGGCAGTTTTATTTCTTTTTCTTGGCTTATTGCAATGGCTTCTTAAAGTCTTGTGGCTTCTGAGTAGGGTGAAGGATTAGCTCATCCTGAACCCTGCTGACACTGCTCTGGCAAGGACGTTGAAGTTTTGTCTGCTACCTTCAGGCAGGGAATGGAAGATCAGCCCCCATGCATCTCCACCAACACTACCTGACAAAGCAATCAGCAGTACCTGCTCCTGCCTATTGAGAGATGCTGGCACCACTAGACAGGATTTGTAGTACTGCCACCCTGCCGGGCAGGGGTAGATGGAAAATAATTTCTCCACCCAGCCACTCTGAAACTGTGAGTGGGGGGTTGAGTGCGGATTTTCTGTTTGTGTTTGGCTGGAGCAGCGTGAGTATTGCCAAAAGTTTTATGTTGTTAAACTCTCCTTTCCCCTTTGGCTACAGAGAACAAGCTTTTATTGGATTTTGTTTGTTCGTTGATCTGTGCCTATTGACAATTCCAGGTTGGAGGCTTCTGCAGCATTCCGTCCGGGTTGTATGAGAGAGAACAAGGAAACCCAGGGAACTTACCATCATGTTATCCCTTAAGTCCCAGGGTCCCTAGGATATCCATCTCTTCTTTGTACATTCAGTGTCCTCTTATACTTACCGTGCTATGTCCAGGGTTTTTTGAATTGTGAGAGGGAGAGCCCTTTTATGAGGGAGCTTGTCATGGGACTATTCTGTCTTGGCTGGAAGCAGACGTCCTGGATCATGACTTTAAAATCAGCTGTTTAAAATTTTTTATACTATACTTCTATATGGAAGCTTTCAAGGGTTCTCAATTGTGTATTAAATAAAATTCTTAACCCTTGACTAATTCACTTCCTTTCACAAATTGTTCACTATTTTTCCATTCTCAGCTTCCGGTACTCTACATGTACAATTTGCTCCAAGACCATTTACCTTCCCTTGAGCTGACATTTTTCTTTTCTCTTTTTTTTTTCTGCACCTTCCACATACCATCTCAACCTAAATCTTCCTGTACTGCAAGTCTACTCCCAATACTCTGCCCTTCGTAAAGCCTTTCTTTTTCAATCACTCCCTCTGACAAGCTGTAGCATTTACTATCTGTAAGAGAGTTGTCAAAGTCTTCATTATATTCCTGTATTCTTGTGTATGATTGATTTTACCTTTTGAACTGTACACTGAGTCATTCCACAGGCATTTTTGATTCCTTATTATCAGCTAAATACTGTTGTAGGTGTTGGAGATAAAAAGGGAGAATTAGTCACAACCCGTCCTCAAGGGGCTCGTATTACAGGGGAGCGTGATTTGCAGGCCTATAAACAAGTAATAGCAACTAGTACTGTAAGTATACAAGTGGAAGGTTAAGGGAAGGGATGATCTCTTCTTGGTTGTGGTCACAACACTGAGCACATTGCTTCATTCAGACAAAGTGCTCAAAGGATGTGCTAAATTGATGAAATTGTTTGATTGGTCTCTTAAACTCTGTTAAAAGTAGTAGTCAAATGTCGGAAAATTATCAAAGCAAGACTGCATAAGGGTCGTTCACCCAGGGGGCAAATGATCGTGCTATTCGCTGGGTGCTATTTGGTGGTGTATTGAAGATCCAGTGTTCTTTAGAAAAGCTGTTGAGAATGTTCTGAACACATTGAAGCATCCCGTGTTAAGCAGCTGTGAAGTGTTTACATAAAATAATACTAATATCTTCTACTTATTTTGTGCTTACCGTATGCCACATGCTTTGTTAAACACATTTCAAGCATTGGCTCATCTAATCCTCACCACAACCCTATGTGGAAGACATCATCTCTCATAGTTTAACCCAGAAAAACCCAGTGCTGTCGAGTCAATTCCGACTCATAGCGACCCTATAGGACAGAGTAGAACTGCCCCATAGAGTTTCCAAGGAGCACCTGGTGCATTCAAACTGCCGACCCTTTGGTAAGCAGCCATAGCACTTACCCACTGTGCCATCAGGGTTTCCTCTCATAGTTTACAAGTACAGAAACAGGCTACAAGAGACTAAATGATTTGCCCAAACCAGTAAGTAAGCTACCAGTTGTTTTTCTCAATGGGTGCTCCTGTCTGAGTGACTGAAAAGAGACATCTAGGGTCCTAATTGTTTCTGCTGCTTTCTAGCAGTCCTCCTTTGGACATGTCTTTAACTCGTGCCAAGTAAAATAATATTCAACTTCACAGAAGAAATGTTGAGAAGATAAATGCAATCCAGAGAAAAGGTGACTTGTAAATTCTATGTTTATGTAGTTATTTATGGCTTCTCCTCACAGCTCCCTTGTGAAGAAGGTATTATTTCCCTATTTTTGGTCAAGGCAGGGCACAAAATTCTGACTTAATCACAAGATATTAATGATAGAGACAAAAATCATTAGATAAGCAATAAAAGTAAGTGCTTACTGTGTATTTTACACTGCATTTAGTTAATGTCTGGTCAAGCCTGGCAAGTCAGGTGGCTAAATTAGATAATTTAGGAGAAATTATTCACATTAAAGGCAGGTTTATATTGTTTTTAGGTGCCTTCAAAAAAAAAATTTTTTTTTTCAAGTCTATTTCAACTCCATGCTACCCCATGTGACAGAATAGAACTGCTGCACAGCGTTTTCTAGGCTGCAGTCTTTTTGGGAGTAGATGGACAAGTCTTTCTCTCAAGGAGCCTTTGGGTGAGTTTAAAACCTCCAGCCTTTTGGTTAGCAGCCAAGCATTTAACCATTGGGCTACCAAGGCACCTGCATGTTTGTGTGTAAGCCTAATGCTCTTCAACTTCACCAGGTTCCAGAATTTTCCACTTTGGGCTTGGACTTCAGACAAATTACAAAATTCTCTAAACCTGTTTTATCTTAAAAAGGAGATAATGATGCCTACCTTTAAGGTATATAAAGTGAATAGCATGGTGTCTGGTTATAGTAAATACTCAGTATTAGCCACTTGTAGTAGTAACTCAGAGTTCTGGTATTTCTAGGTGGAGGCTGAGTCATGTACTCATCCTCGGTATTCCAACTCTTCTTGCCAGTTTGAGTGCTGCTGCAAATGAAATAGTGCTTTGGGACCCTTTTGGTTAAGAGAAAGAAGACTCAGTAATTATTGTCTGTGGTTTTTTTGTCCAAATAGTCCTTTCCCCACATTTTCTTCCAAAATAGAACATTTATGTTCTGATTACCATCAATTCTAAATCACTAAGGAGAATTAAAAAGAGGGTGGAAAAACATCCGCATTTATTGAGCACTGTCTGTATGCCACACACGACGCTAATCACTTTGAATGCATTCCACTTAATCCTGACAACACACCTCCAGAGTGTTACACGAATTTTGCAGGTGAGGAAATTTAGGCTTGGATAGTTGAAGTAACTTGCCCAAGTTCACATAGCTAGTAAGTTATAGAGCTAAGAGTGTTGTTTATCTATTGCCATACGCTGCTCCTCTATTAAGGTCGCTAAATAAATAAAAAATTTGACATGTTGTCTTGGTCATCTAGTGCTGCTAGAAATAACAGAAATACCACAAGTTGATGGCTTTAACAAAGAGAAGTTTATTCTCTCACGGTCTAGTAAGCCACAAGTCCGAATTCAGGGCACCGGCTCCGGGCCTTCTCTCTCAGTCGGCTCTGGAGGAAGGTCCTCGTCATCCATCTTCCCTTGGTCTGGGAGCATCCCAGCACAGGAACCTCAGGTCCAAAAGATGCACTCTGTTCCTGGCACTGCGTTCTTGGTAGTATGAGGTCCCCAACTCTCTGCTTGCTTCCCTTTCCTTTTATCTCTTGAGGGATAAAAGGTGGTGCAGGCCACACCCCAGGGAAACTCCCTTTATACCGGATCAGGGACGTGACCTGGGTAAGGGTGGTGTTGCAATCCCACAAAATGGAGGACAACCATACAATACTGGGAATCATGGCCTAGCCAAGTTGATGCACACGTTTTTTGTGGGGACAAAATTCAATCAATGAAACATGGCATAACCAGAACTTTTGATTTGTACCAGACATTCATTGTCCAATTTATTGGGAAAAAAAAAATTCCACATCTGACTTCTAGACCATTAAAATAATTTTCTTCAAACTTTCGAGTCTTCCTTTTTAGTTCCTACACAGGAGAGGAGTCACAGCCTTTTAATCCTTCCTCGTCAATTTCTAGGGTATCTGCATTTTACATGAAACACTAGTTTCCTCACCACTTTTAACTCCGCAGTTACAGCTATTTTGAGATGAGGGAGAGTTTGAGGAAATCCTCTTCATCCAGAGTTTTGAGGGGGACGGGGAGCTCTCTGAAGTCACATAGTGAAGTTGGAGGTAACTGGTGACAAGAAGGATGTGCTACGTTATCCTGGATCTTGAACTTTCAATCCATTTACAAATGCCTAGAAGATCGTTGAAATAAGAGAATTGAGTCACGTAAGGAGCTTGGTGTCCTGGAGACTTAGGCTCTGCCCAAGGAGGTACCAAGCAGGTATTCACCTCCCCAAAGAATGGCTGGTAAGACTCTAGGCCCAGGATGGCCAGATCTCTTGAATTTTTAAGAGAAGCCAGAAATCCTGATTTGTATATCTCCTCAATTATGTATGTTGGTAACGAATTAAAAAAAAAAATAAACCCCATCCAGGTTAACTATCCATGTCCATGGGCCTCACTTGGCCTATGGTCCAGTATTTTACAATCTCTGTTATGGAGCAGACCCATTTCTAGTAGCTCCATGGATTGACCCAATTTGTAACTCTGCTGAATAGTGTCTGGAGACAAGAAGCTATGTGCCAGGCACTGTTCTAAGCTCTTGGCAGGTATTAAGTCATTCTAATCTTGGCAACAACTCTATGAGGCAGGTACTATTATTATCCCATTTTACAGATGAGGGAATGGAAGCACGTGAGGTTTAGTAACCAGTCGAAGGTTTTGTAATAGGGGCACAGCCGGGGCCAGGATTCAAACGTAGGCAACCTGGCTCTTAATTGCCATGTGGTGTTTTCTGATGCTCAACTCATGCTTCTAGAAAAGTAGAAAAAGTATATTCCTGAAAAACTGTAAATTTAGAGGAAGGGCTAAATAATTTAGATCAGCACACCCCTTCCCCTAGTTGACTTCAGAACAATCTGGGCTTACGTTTGCAAAGGCTGGAAAGAAGGCTGGTGGTTGTCTCATCTGGCTTTAGCAAGATCCTTCTGAAGAGAGCTGAAAGCTCCATTGTGTAAACTCGCACCCCTCCCCGCTCAGTGAAAAGTCACGAGCAAGTCTCCAGTCTCCACACAAGTCTAGAGACCTATAGAGGAGACCTCTTCATTAACAATGCATTGATTTGTGACTGCATTTTTATAAAGAGAACAGTTTTAATGGAGCTTCTGCAGCTTTTTTTTTTTTTCTTTTAATGTAGTGCTTTTAGTCACTTGCAAAGTGCTGAAGAGGAATTAACTTGTAGATGGATACAGGGCATCTTCAGAAGTGTAAGATACGTTGCTGCTAGCACTTTTTTTTTTCCTCGTTAAGTATAAGGGCGAAGAGAATGTTAAATTTCCGGGAGGATTATCAGGAGAGTCTCTTCTCAGTTGGTGGAACACAGCCGTAAGGGGGAAAATCTTTCACCTAGCTATGGCTTTAATTATTCCATATGATGAAAAAACTCCCTGTCTGATCTGAGAAAGAAAATGAAAACCTGTCATTTTAGTCTTGTGCTAGAAGAATTATAAATGTTTCCAAGAGAGGACACGGAGCTGGGTAGGATGGGTTTTAGTCACCCCCCAGACAAGGGAAAGGGGGGGATTTATCGAGCGCCTACCATGTGCCAGACACAGTCCATACATTACCTCACTTATTCTCACTTCAGCCCCATGAGATCAGTATAACTTTCCCCGAGGTGTTGGAAAGGCAGTCATCCTTAATTCCTTTCTCTCCCCACCCCGCCCCCAGAAAGGAGAGCTGCAAAGAGGTGGCACTCGGGAAGTGGGCAGGGTGGAGGAAGGGAGAGTGGAGGATTCTTCTTCACATTCTTTTAGCATCACAGATACCTGTGTTTAGTTAGGAAGGCTGCAGGTGCGTATGGGAGCAGTGGTTAAGTGCTATGGCTGCTAACCGAAAGGTCGGCAGTTTGAATCCAGTGGCTGTCCCTTGGAAACCCTACGGGGCAGTTCTACTCTGTCCTGTAGGGTCGCTATGGGGCAGAACTGACTCAGCGGCAACAGGTTTGGTTTTGAGTTTAAGACCTCCCTCCACCCTGGCCCATTCTTTGGCATCACCAATTACCATCGAGTCGATTCTGACTCTTGGCAACCCTGTGCGTGTCAGAGTAGAATGGTGCTCCTCGGGGTTCTCAGTGGGTGATTTTTCAGAAATACATCACCCAACATTTCTTCTGGGGTGCCTCTGGGTAGACTTGAACCTCCAACCTTTTGGTTAGCTGCTGAACGTATTAACCATTTGTACCACCCAGGACTCCATTGGCACCATCGCTACCTCCATATTAAGTCCAGATTGTGGTGTTATTTTGACATTTTAATATCCGTCCTTTCCTCTCCATCCCAGCTGCTCTTCCCTTATCCTGTATTTTGCTCTTCTTCTTCACCTGGACTATCATGATGGCCTCCTTACCTAGACTTCCTGTCTTTAATCTTTCTCACTTTCAATCCATCCTTCACTGTTGCTGATTAGAAATGTGATATTTCTCTCCTTCTTATTTATTGTACTCCTTAAGTAGCTCCTCATTGCCTAGAGAGGTTGAATAAAAAATGCTAGACTATTTTTGGCCAAAGACCAACCTATCAGTATTACTAGGGGTGGGCCTGACACCTGTGGTCTTTATAGCTCCACAGTGGCCCAGCGTGTCATGGCATGGCAAGGCCCTCCATGATCTTGCTCCTACTCAGCTTTCCAGCCTTCTTAGCCCCATCCTTACTTTGTCCTATGCTCCAAACCAAAACCCACTGCCGTTGAGTCGATTCTGACTCATAGCGATGCCATAGGACAGAGTAGAGCTGCCCCATAGAGTTTCCAAGGAGCACCTGGTGGATTCAAACTGCCGACCTTTCGGTTAGCAGCCATAGCACTTACCGGCTACACCACCAGGGTTTCCTCCTATGCTCCAGTCAGACCCATATGTTTGATGTCCCCTGGAAGCACCATGCAGCTTCACCCCTCCCTGTCCGTGTGCCGCACTGCCTGGTCCTTCTGACAGGAATACCCTTCTCTTCTTCCTTGACTTCCTGGTGTGAACTCATCTTTAAGGCTCAGGCGTCGCCTCCTAGTAGAAGTGATCAATCCCTCTTCTTGGGCCCCCACTGTACATCTTATGTCCATCATCTGCAAATACAAAATGTATTTGTTTAGATGTCTGCTTTCCCCTGATAGATTTGAAGCACCTTTGCACATGTTCGTTGCTAGTTTATTGAATAAAATGCATACATTTTACAATTAGCCCAAGGTCACACAGGGTTTGAATCCAGGTCTGCCTGAAGCCCGTACTCCTGTTCTGCTCCCGGTGTGCAGCTGCGACACAGAACTATTCAGCAAATTGTAGACACACTGAAGCACCCTATCTCCTAAGAGAACCATCCCAGTGCGTGCATACTTAAAAACAAGAACATCAGGCTACACAGACACTTGGCACCTTGATTTTTATCAATGTTATATTAATACATTCTTATGGGATTAAGCATTGTTTTAAGAAATATTTACATAAAAATTTTTTTTTTATTTACATAGCTAAATCCTATTCTATTAAATCGATATCATATTTTTAATCTAATGTTTTCAAACTGTTGTTGTTAGGTGCCGTTGAGTCGGTTCTGACTCACAGCGACCCTATGCACAACAGAACGAAACACTGCCCGGTCCTGAGCCATCCCTACAATCGTTGCTATGCTTGAGCTCATTGTTGCAGCTACTGTGTCAATCCACCTTGTTGAGGGTCTTCCTCTTTTCCGCTGACCCTGTACTCTGCCAAGCATGATGTCCTTCTCCAGGGACTCATCCCTCCTGACAACATGCCCAAAGTATGTAAGAAGCAGTCTCGCCATCCTTGCTTCTAACGAGCATTCTGGTTGTACTTCTTCTAAGACAGATCTGTTCTTTCTTTTGGCAGTCCGTGGTATATTCAATATTCTTCGCCAACACCACAATTCAAAGGCGTCAACTCTTCTTTGGCCTTCCTTATTCATTGTCCAGCTTTCACATGCATTTCAAACTGTGTATCACATTAATAGGTATATTTTTGTCGTTGTGTGCTGTTGAGTTGATTCTGACTCAGAGTGACCCTAATCACTTTTGAAATATGAAATTGATCGCACTGTATGTAGCCAAGATATATATTGTATCGTGCAACTTTTGTTTCAGATTATATGTATATTGCATTTATAAATATGCTGTAAAACCTGCGAAAGTCAGAACCTGTATAAGGCAAAAATCTGCTAGACAAAGAAAACTGAAATATTTTCCATTAACAGAAAGTAATAGAAAGGTGGTAAGACTGCACCCTGTCAAGGGCAGAAAACTTGCAAGACCCAGAAAAACAAGGCAGTCGTGTCAGGTTCTGGCTCTCACAGGCTTCACTGTACCTGCAAATCTGTGTTTGGGTGTGTGAATATACATAAATGGGTATAACCAGGTTATAAAACACTTCGTATTCCTTACTGAGGGTCACATGGTCAAAAAATTTCAAAATGTCTTAAACATTTTCCAAAAGATGGACATTTAGGTTATTTCTATTTTTTACTATTATAAATAACATTGTAATAGATTTGTCTGTGGATAAATCCTTGGGTTATTTCCCTAGGAAAGATAGAAATGGCAAATAATTGAGTCAAAGAATATGAATTTTTAAGCCCCTTGATATCTGTTGCCAAATTATTTTCTAGAAAGATTATAGCAAGTTACACCACCAACATCAGAATGTACTCAAGTGTTTTTAGAACGAGGCCGTGACTACAGGGTATTCTTGGGCATTAAACGGGGAAGGAAAGCACCTTTCAGGAAGAGAAAGCAGAGTGATCAAAGGAACTGGGAAGAGGGAGGGTGCTGGAAATGCTTATTCATTTTCAGTAATAGTAAATAGTTTTGTGCATGGGTGGTTGTTGAAGAATCAATAGGGTAAAGTAGCTTAGGGCCAGGGTTCAGGGATTTCCATGAACTGCTAAGTTTTTGGTCTTTATTCTTTGGGAACTGGAACACCATAGTGTTCTAAAGGACAAAGTGATGTGATGAAATAACACCTATATTATAGAAAGACAAAATGAAGAAACTAAGCCTTGGAAGCAAATTAGAAGGCTGTTTCAATAATTCATGTAAGAAATGCTGCAAAACTGTTCCAGGGTCAGGGCAGTGAGAATAGAAAACAGGGTACCAATATGAGAGATCTCTTACAGAGGCTCAGAAGGACTTGGTGGCTGTTTGGGTTGAGATGAGGAAAGAAGGAATCAAAGATGGTTTCGGGGCTTATAGTTAGATGGTTTATAAGTAGTCAGTGACAGAAACGGGAACCGAGTTTGTTCAAGGAAAGGAGATGGTAATAGTATAACCCAAGCTCACCAAGCAGGCAGCATGGGACTGGGCATTCCCCATGGGGGAAATCACCCAGACAACCTACCAGAGATTTTCCATGAGACCCTAGACTGTCCTCAGACACTGGCCCTACCCCAGTACCTTAAATGTCCTGCTGGGCTGGGTTTGGCTGAACAATTTGATAATGGGATAGGGTGAGATATGTTGAGATAGGATAGGACACAAAGTACATATAGAACCATTGAGAAGTATACTTATTTATCACACTAGACCTTTATCAAAACTCAGGAAGACATTTCTAGTGGACTAAACTTGGAAACTAATACTCTTGGAGGGTGAGAGTTAAACAGCATTGACTTTCAATACCAAGTTTCTGATTTAGGAAAGGATAGTGAACAACTTTATTATTTTGCATATGGCATTTATAAATTCTAGGGAAATAACAAGAGCTCAAGGGAAAGGCAGGATTGCCTACTTCTAAATACCCCATTCATTTTCTTGTTCTATAATCTGTCTCCCCCATGTGTCTGTCAGTTTGTTTTACTATGGGGGCTTGTGTGTTGCTGTGATGCTGGAAGCTATGCCACTGGTATTCAGATACCAGCAGGGTCACCTATGGAGGACAGGTTTCAGCTGAGCTTCCAGACTAAGACAGACTAGGAAGAAGGACCCAGCAGTCTACTTCTGAAAAGCATTAGCCAGTGAAAACCTTATGAATAGCAGCAGAACACTGTCTGTAATAGTGCTGGAAGATGAGCCCCTCAGGTTGGAAGGCACTCAAAAGATGATTGGGGAAGAGCTGCCTCCTCAAGGTAGAGTCGATCTTAATCATGTGGATGGAGTAAAGCTTTTGGGACCTTCATTTGCTGATGTGGCATGACTCAAAATGAGAAGAAGCAGCTGCAAATATCCATTAATGATCGGAACCTGGAATGTATGAAGTATGAATCTAGGAAAATTGGAAATCATCAGAAATGAAATGGAACACATAAACATCGATATCCTAGGCATTAGTGAGCTGAAATGGACTGGTATTGGCCATTTTGAATTGGACAATCATATAGTCTACTATGCTGGGAATGACAACTCGAAGAGGAATGGTGTTGCATTCATCGTCAAAAAGAACATTTCAAGATCTATCCTGAAGTACAATGCTGTCAGTGATAGGAAAATATCCATACGCCTACAAGGAAGACCAGTTAATACGACTATTATTCAAGTTTATGCACCAACCACTAGGGCCAAAGATGAAGAAGCAGAAGATTTTTATCAGCTGCTACCGTCGGAAATTGATTGAACATGCAATCAAGATGCATTGATAATTACTGGCAATTGGAATGCAAAAGTTGGAAACAAAGAAGAAGGATCAGTAGTTGGAAAATATGGCCTTGGTGATAGAAACAATGCTGGAGATAGAATGATAGAGTTTTGCAAGACCAACGACTTCTTCATTGCAAATACCTTCTTTCACCAACATAAACGGCAACTATACACATGGACCTCGCCAGATGGAACACACAGAAATCAAATTGACTACATCTGTGGAAAGAGGCGATGGAAAAGCTCAATATCATCAGTCAGAACAAGGTCAGGGGCCGACTGTGGAACAGACCATCAATTGCCCATATACAAGTTCAAGCTGAAACTGAAGAAAATCAGAGCAAGTCCACAAGAGCTAAAATATGACCTTGAGTATATCCCACCTGAATTTAGAGACCATCTCAAGAATAGATTTGACGCATTGAGCACTAGTGACCAAAGACCACACGAGTTGTGGAATGACATCAAGGACATCATCCGTGACGAAAGCAAGAGGCCACTGAAAAGACAGGAAAGAAAGAAAAGACCAAGATGGATGTCAGAGGAGACTCTGAAACTTGCTCTTGAGCGTCGAGCAGCTAAAGCAAAAGGAAGAATTGATGAAGTAAAAGAACTGAACAGAAGATTTCAAAGGGCCTCTTGAGAAGACTAAGTAAAGTATTATAATGACATGTGCAAAGAGCTGGAGATGGAAAACCAAAAGGGAAGAACACGCTCAGCATTTCTCAAGCTGAAAGAACTGAAGAAAAAATTCAAGCCTCGAGTTGCAATAGTGAAGGATTCCATGCAGAAAATATTAAATGACACAGGAAGCACCAAAAGAAGATGAAGGAATACACAGAGTCATTATACCAAAAAGAATTAGACGATATTCAACCATTTCAAGAGGTGGCATATGATCAGGAACCGATGGTACTGAAGGACGAAGTCCAAGCTGCTCTGAAGGCATTGGCAAAAAACAAGGCTCCAGGAACTGATGGAATATCAATTGAGATGTTTCAACAAACAGATGCAGCACTGGAGGTGCTCACTCGTCTATGCCAAGAAATATGGAAGACAGCTTCCTGGCCAACTGAGTGGAAGAGATCCATATTTATGCCTAGTCCCAAGAAAGGTGATCCAACCGAATGTGGAAATTATAGAACAATATCATTAATATCACACGCAAGCAAAATTTTGCTGAAGATCATTCAAAAAAGGCTGCAGCAGTATAGCAACAAGGAACTGCCAAAAATTCAGGTTGGTTTCAGAAGAGGACTTGGAACCAGGGATATCATTACTGATATCACATTGGATCCTGGCTGAAAGCAGAGAATGCCAGAAGGATGTTTACCTGTGTTTTATTGACTATGCAAAGGCATTCGACTGTGTGGATCATAACAAACTATGGATAACACTGCGAAGAATGGGAATTCCAGAACACTTAATTGTGCTCATGAGGGACCTTTACATGGATCAAGAGGCAGTTGTTCGGACAGAACAAGAGGATACTGATTGGTTTAAAGTCAGGAAAGGTGTGCGTCAGGGTTGTATTCTTTCACCATACCTATTTAATATGTATGCTGAACAAATAATCCGAGTAGCTGGACTATATGAAGAAGAACAGGGCATCAGGATTGGAGGAAGACTCATTAACTACCTGCGTTATGTAGATGACACAACCTTGCTTGCTGAAAGTGAAGAGGACTTGAAGAACTTGCTAATGAAGATCAAAGACCACAGCCTTCAGTATGGATTCCACCTCAACATAAAGAAAACAAAAATCCTCACAACTGGACCAATGAGCAACATCATGATAAACGGAGAAAAGATTGAAGTTGTCAAGGATTTCATTTTACTTGGATCCACAATCAACAGCCATGGAAGCATCAGTCAAGAAATCAAAAGATGCGTTGCACTGGGCAAATCTGCTGCAAAGGACCTCTTCAAAGTGTTGAAGAGCAAAGATGTCACCCTGAAGACTAAGGTGCGCCTGACCCAAGCCGTGGTATTTTCAATCGCATCATATGCGTGTGAAAGCTGGACAGTGAATAAGGAAGACCGAAGAAGAGTTGATGCCTTTGAATTGTGGTGCTGGCGAAGAATATTGAATATACCATGGACTGCCAAAAGAAAGAACAGATCTGTCTTGGAAGAAGTGCGGCCAGAATGCTCCTTAGAGGCAAGGATGGTGAGACTGCATCTTACATACTTTGGACATGTTGTCAGGAGGGATCAGTCCCTGGAGAAGGACATCATGCTTGGCAGAGTACAGGGTCAGTGGAGAAGAAGAAGACCCTCAACGAGGTGGATTGACACAGTGGCTGCGACAAGGAGCTCAAGTGTAACAAGGATTGTAAGGATGGCACAGGACCGGGCAGCGTTTCATTCTGTTGTGCATGTAGGGTCACTACGAGTCAGAACCGACTCGATGGTACCTAACAACAGCATAATCTGTCTACTGAATAGACTGAGATACAAAATGGAAGACAGTTCCCTATGTTAAATGAAGGAGGGAAACCTAGAAATCTAAACTGTGCAATGGCACAAAGCACACATTTTCACTCTTGTTTATTCTTCCTTTGTTTTTTTAAGGGTTGACTTTTTATTCAGTAAATAAGCACCTACTGCAGGGTTGCTATGTGTCAGCGTGAACTCAACAGCAATAGGTTTTTGTTATACTGTGTGCTGAGGACTTTTCTGGGTGATGAAGGCACATCAGTGAACAAAACAAGGTTTCTCCCCTCAAAGAACTTATATTCTAGAAATTCTAGTTTAAATACACAATTAGGAAAGCCACTCTAATTGTATAAAGCTGGCACTCTCAAGTAAGCCAAATGCTTAAGTAATCAGAGAGTTCCATTCTTTACTGTTCTAGATAAATTAGAGATTATGATTTTATGGCTATTGAGACTATTGAGGCTTATTTTCCTTTTTCAGTGAAAATCAACGTAAGATGGAACATGCATAAATCATATTAGTAATGACACATGACTCTGGTTCTCTTTAACGATAGCAGAGTGTGTTCCTGACTTGGATTCAGGAGATACAGTGCTTCAGCCAAAGAGCTATGTAATCTGGGCAGGTTGACTTAGCCTGTCTAGCCTAGCTTGCTCTTTACTAAAATGAGCACAATAATATCTTCCTTACTCATTGTACAAGGTAGTTATAAGTTTAGAACGAGATTACAGATATGAAAAAATACTTTGGAAAAGTACGAGGAGTAAATCAAATATTATTATTACTTCTCCTCTTCTTTCTCCCCACCACGATCTTATATGGGCATGAAAGGCTAGTCCAGACCCCAGGACAGTCAGGTTTTTTACGTCGATTGGTTCTGGGAAGGGGCAAGGAAGGCAGGGAGAGGATAATGTGTTGTTAGGGGCAGCATTGTTTGGAGAATATTCTACCTCTGAGTGGTAGTCACCGAGATTTGGGAGATGTCAATAGTAATAGAACAAGAACCTCTTTTCAAAATTCTACCTTAATAGCCTCGCCAGCACTTAGCATATACCTGTTGTCCCTTACACACTTCCAAGGGGATTAGTGCTCTGCTAAACAGCTGAATGGGAATTCCAGAACACTTAATTGTGCTCATGAGGAACCTTTACATAGATCAAGAAGCAGTTGTTTAGACAGAACAAGGGGATACTGATTGGTTTAAAGTCAGGAAAGGTGTGCGTCAGGGCTGTATTCTTTCACCATACCTATTCAATCTGTATGCTGAACAAATAATCTGAGAAGCTGGACTATATGAAGAAGAAAGGGGCATCAGGATTGGAGGAAGACTCATTTACAACCTGCATTATGCAGATGATACAGCCTCGATTGCTGAAAGTGAAAAGGACTTGAAGCACTTGCTAATGAAGATCAAAGACCACAGCCTTCAGTATGGATTGCACCTCAACATAAAGAAAACAAAAGTCCTTACAACTGGATCAATGAGCAACATCATGATAAACGGAGAAAAGATTGAAGTTGTCAAGGATTTCATTTTACTTGGATCCACAATCAACAGCCATGGAATCAGCAGTCAAGAAATCAAAAGACGCATTGCACTGGGCAAATCTGCTGCGAAGGACCTCTTTAAGGTGTTGAAGAGCAAAGATGTCACCCTGAAGACTAAGGTGCTCCTGACCCAAGCCGTGGTATTTTCAATCGCATCATATGCATGTGAAAGCTGGACAGTGAATAAGGAAGACCGAAGAAGAGTTGATGCCTTTGAATTGTGGCGTTGGCGAAGAATATTGAATATACCATGGACTGCCAAAAGAACGAACAGATCTGTCTCGGAAGAAGTGCGGCCAGAATGCTCCTTAGAGGCAAGGATGGTGAGACTGCATCTTACATACTTTGGACATGTTGTCAGGAGGGATCAGTCCCTGGAGAAGGACATCATGCTTGGCAGAGTACAGGGTCAGCGGAAAAGGGGAAGACCCTCAATAAGGTGGATTGACATAGTGGCTGCAACAATGAGCTCAAGCGTAACAAGGACTGTAAGGATGGCGCAGGACCGGGCACTGTTTTATTCTGTTGTGCTATGAGTTGGAACTGACTCGACGGCACCTAACAACAACAAACAGCTGCTGTCTGCAGTGTAACAGGACGTGGTGCAGTGGTTTTTCTTTTTGTTTTATATTGTTTTGTCCAGGTTAAAATGGAAGCAAATGTCCTGCCTTATGTGACGTGTATTACGTTGATCGTCTTTCTCGATACACTTAGATGTCAGGCATTGGTTTCTCAGTAACTCTAGGGTGACACTTGCTGCAAATTGTGAAAACTGCATTTCTTAGAAATTCAACATTCGGGTTTGGGCAGGCATAGGAGGCGTAACTTGTTAGCCATGACAGTGATCCCACAAATGTCCCATGAAGGCTGGTTTCTCTGTGCCATGAGATTGCTCATTCTTGTTTAATTTATGTGTATCTGGAGATTGAAATTCAAGTTAATAAATGCTGTTTAGTGTCCACGCTACGTGTAGGGTTCTTGAGTGGTGTGAGGTGATGGACTGTAGTGGGTGTGCTGGATTGGGAATGAACCAGGAGACCTGCAGTTGAATTGCAGCCTTGCCACTTGCCAGCTCCGTAATCTTTCTGTGGGTCATAAAACCTACCTTGCCTGCTCAACTGGATTGCTACGTGAGTTAAGTAAAATCGTGCAGGTGGTAACACTTTGTAAACTCCGCATATGTAGTGATATTACTAAGATACCCATTCACTTCAGGGGAGTGTCATATAAGCAATAAGTAAGACCCATACACAATATTGGTAATAATAATAATAGCTAATACTTGGTGGTGGTTTTATTCTGTGACTATTTAGCTCAACTGACAGTATATTTCCAAGGATTTCTTTCCTTATATGGTTCTGAATTAGAATCAGCTACAAGGGAAATCTTGAGATTTAAAAGGCAAAAGTGAAACTGTGGCCAACTGTGGTCAGAAGGTTGGTGTTGGGCCCCGGGCCACCGCAGCTGACACTACGGTTGTTGATTCTCTGTCTGACATTGTTGGAGTTGGCAGCCACTGGGCTTCCAGCTCCACCAGTTCCTGCCATCTCCTTCAGCTTCTCCAAGTTCCAGGCCAGGCCACGTGTAGCTCTGGGCGAGGACACCGGCTTCTTTTTTTGGGGTCACCTGCAATGTGTGGGTTAGGCAGTCTTGGGTTACAGTTTGTGTTGTGTGCCCCAGTTTTCCTTGCTTTACTCTGCTTTGGTCCAGCTTTTCCTCTGCAACGGCCTGGTCCTGTGACAAGCACTTCAGGCAGATGCAGGGGCAACAGTCCCCTTCATCAGTGCCCCTTTGTGGTCCCTGGTTAGTGACACTTTGCTGATTCTCCGGTTTTCTCCTTTTAGACCTTCACTTACTCAGATATTCTCCACAATTATGTAAGGTCTACTCCCTATAATTAAACTCTCATTCCATAAAACTCTTAATGGTTCTGTTTCCTTGATCAAATCTTCCCTGATCTATACTTAAAGAGACTCTTTTAATATTCACATATATTTACTTACCTAATTCACCCCACAAACCTATTAAACAGGCCCTATTTTATTTACATCTTGAAGATGAAGAAATTGAGGTATAGAAAGGCTAACTAATTTGCCCAACGTCACACAAGCAGTAAGTGTCAGAGCTGGGATTTGAATCCCAGCTTGAGTTTGGTTCTACAGTCTGTGCTGTTATTCTCTGTACTATATCGTTTCCTGGTTATTATCATTACTATTGTTATTGGAGCCATCTTCAGAAGAGAGCCACGAAGTCTGAAGTTGCCACTCAAGCACAACTAGAGTTGAATAAAAGAGATGACCTGGAAGTACTGGCCCTGAGCATCAGACCAAATGTCAGCTCCAGACTGGGACACCAACCCACCAGGAAGAAAGGACAGTGAAATGGGCAAGATTAAATCCAAGTTCCCA
Organism: Elephas maximus indicus; assembly: GCF_024166365.1. NCBI lineage: Eukaryota > Metazoa > Chordata > Mammalia > Proboscidea > Elephantidae > Elephas > Elephas maximus. The sequence goes on along the minus strand of NC_064819.1, from coordinate 9,096,284 downwards.
GGGGCTTGAAGGAAAAACAGGGGTTAGGCCCTCAGCGGAGTCCCACATAGGCAGAGGGTAAGCATGGGAGAGATCCATCTATAGACACTGAAAAGCAGGTGAAAGGGACCTGCAGACTTAGGAGTGGAAATCCAGTGAGAATTCAGCTCCATGACACAATGATCATGGTGTAAGTAGAAAAAGAGGAATTGGTCATCAAGGTATGAGTGGCTGGGCAGCTATTAATACAGGCCTTCCTAGTCCCCCTTGCCTGGCCGTGGATGTGGGGCAGCTTAAAAACAAAAGTGGAAGTTTAGTGGACATATGTGATTTGTGTCACTTACCTTCCTTTGGGGACCTGCCTTCTTTGATTCGAAGTGGTTCAAGTGAGCTGACTAGACCACTCACTCCACCCCCAGGTCCAGAGAGGAACATGTAATCCAAGCCTGGGTAACTAGACCATTTTTGTCAGCATTATTGAAGACAATGAAGGTTAGAATTAACTCCCTTCCCCTGGCCTCAAAGATTGGTTCGTGAATGATCATATGACAGCAGCAGGGCCAATCAAAGACGTCTTTTCCTCTGTGATTGTAAGCAAGAAGGATGATTTAAATTGGAGCCACTTTTGTGCCATCTTCCATGGCCAAATGAAGGTAACACAGGGATCTATGCTATCTCCCCAAGAAGGATTTTGGAAAGGATGAACCTAATATGCAAAGAAAAACAAAACTGAGAAAGAGCCCAATGCTCACGATTTGAGTCGCTGGATGCAGTCATATCTGAAGGGTCTGGTCCTAGACCTGCAGTGTCCAATATGGCAGCCACTTGTGCATGTGGCTCCTGAGCACTTGAAATGTGCCTAGTCCAAATGGAAGTGTGCTAGAAATGTAAACTAAGTACCAGATTTTAAAGATGGTGGAAAAAAAAAAAAGGTAAAATATTTCATTAAAATTTTAACACTTTGATTACATGTTGAAAGTAGAATAAGTTTTGGTATGTAGGGAGCCCAGGTGATGTAGTGGTTAAGAGCTCGGCTGCTAACCAAAAGGTCAGCAGTTTGAATCCACCAGCCGCTCCTTGGAAACCCTATGGGGCAGTTCTGCCCTGTCCTATCGGGCCGCTATGATTCGGAATCAACTTGATGGCAAGAAGTTTGGTTTTTTGTTGTTGTTAAGGTTTAAATAACATATATTACTAAAATTAATTTCATCTGGATCATTTAACTTTTTAAAAAATGTTTCTGCTAACAATTTGGAGGCCTGGTAGTGAAGTGGTTAGGAGCTCATGCTGCTAACCAGAAGATAGGCAGTTCAAATCCACCACCTGCTCATTGGAAATCCTATGGGGGCAATTCTACTCTGTCCTACAAGGTCACTATGAGTCGGAATCGAATTGATGGCACATAACCACAATAACTATTTAGGAGACCAGGTGGTGCAATGGTTAAGCACTCAGCTGCTAACTGAAAGTTCAGTTGTTCGAACCAATCACCCGCTCCACAGGAGAAAGATGTGGCAGCCTGCTTCCATAAAGGTCACAACTTTGGAAACACTATGGGGCAGTTCTACTCTGTCCTATAGGGTCACTATGAGTTGAAATTGACTTGATGGCAACTTGTTTGGTTTTTTGAGTTTACTAATAATTTTTAAATTCTATATGCTCTCACATTATATTTCTATTGGTAGGTACTACTGTAGACTGTTCGGTTACAGGAACCAATAAATTTCTTTTTTACTGAATCTAATTTGAAGCGAGTTTTTGTTACTCGCAAATGAAAGAGTTAGGACAGGCACATATTTGTTCCGGTTTGGTAGGTCAGGAAGACATAGGAGCGGGAAGCAGAGCCCTGCATAAACCATCAGGGTGGAGACCACAGAGCATTACTGTTCTCTTTCTCCTCTTTAGAGGACACTTCCATGTGATACCCCAAATTTCATTTCTTTTCCTCATTCTCTCTGAGCTCTAGGCACAAAACTCCAAATGCCAGCTAGGTATTTCTTTTTGGCCGTTCTACCACCTCTGCTCAGTCATACTCAAAGATTCAAAGTCATCCTTGATCTCACTACCCTCCATTACCTCCTTATTTTCAATCAAAACAGACGCTTAGGCGTTTGAGACCGGTGAACTTTATAAGGCCTTTAAATTGATTCTAGAGCCCTGGTGGTGCAGTGGTTAAAGGCTTATCTATTAACCAAAAGGTTAGCGGTTCGACCCCACCAGCTGCTCCGTGGGAGAAAGATGTGGCGCTCTGCCTTTGTAAAGATTACAACCTTGAAAATCCTATGGGGCAGTTCTACTCTGTCCTTCAGGGTCACTATGAGTCAGAATCGACTTAGTTCCAATGGGTAATTGGTTCTAAGTGCCTCATTTCATAGATACGAAGGCCGATTAGTCAGAAAGCCTGTTGAGTCTTCATGCTCTGCCTGTCATAGCTCTCCTGTGACAGAAGCAAGCAAATGCTGTATCCTGCTACTGTCCTCTCCAGAGAAAGCTCCTTACCACCTCTTCCGACTCCCCGGATTAGAGCCAATTGGGTTAAAATAGATGATCTATTTGATTGCACTGCCCCCTTGTGGTACCAACAAATGTTGGCTATTAGTGCTTGGACCAGGGACCAGGGACCCAATCAAATGAAGTAGTCAGGGATTAGAAAAATGGTGTTAATTTTGTTTTTCACGTACTGATTTGTTTTCACACAAGAATAAAAAAAATAGGCATACGAAATTTCACTCATTGATTTATCAAATTAAGATTAGAGAACAAATTTTATTCAATAAGTCAAAAATAATTAAAATGTGTATTCAGTGTTAAACGAGGAAACCTGGTGTCACAGTGGTTAAAGCATTTGGCTGCTGGCTAAAAGGTCTGCGGTTCTAACCCACCAGCCGCTCCACGGGAGAAAGATGTGGCAGTTTGCTTCCATAAAAGATTTACAGCCTTGGAAACCCTCTGTCCTGTAGGGTCCCTATGAGTCTGAATTGACTTGATGGCAATGGACTTTTTTTTTTTCTTTAAATGGGATTTAATGTTAAAGGTGAAAAAGAGAAAAGAATGAGAAAAGGGAATACTTGGAGTAAGAGACAAGGATAGACCTCAAGAGTGAGGCAGAGAAGGAATAGCAAAAGGATATTTTAAAAAGAGATAAAGACAGGAAAGGTACAGTGAGAAACACAGAGACACATAAAAAGAGACCTTTAAATGAGAAAAGCAATCACGATAGAGTGAGGGTTCTGCAGGGTCCTATGCTGTCTCCCCAGGAAGGATTCCTAACTCCTAACAGGTTAAGACATGGAGTGGGGTCCTATTTGGGTGGTGGCCAAATGGGCCTTCTGAGGAAAAGAGTACAGAATCATTAGGGAAAAAATGGCCAAGATTCTGGACAACATTGGGTGGGGCAGGGCAGGGCAGCTGCTTTCCGGTACAACACTTGATGCTACTTCTCATAGTGCCTCCACTTCCTTGAAGAAGGGGCTGTAAAAGAGACTGAAGATTGAGGGCCACCTAAAGAATACTTAGTGCGTTAGAAACCAGTGACAAAGCATGTCCACCCTGTTTGGGACCAAGCTAGAATGTTGAAACATTTGTGGTTCTCCTCTGCAACACATGGGGTTGCCATGAGTTGAAACGGACTTGACGGAAACTGGTTTGGTTTTTACTTAGCAAATATGGGGATGGTGGAACATTCCAACTCTATTCTCATTATAAAAAAAAAAAAAAAAAAGGAGTCTTTAAAATGTTTCCAGATAAAAAATAGAATTCAGGGTATCGCTAAAGTTAAAGAAATATAGGATTGATACATATACATGTAATTTTATTTGAGGTTGTCATTTTGCCTTCCACCAGCTCAAAACCAAAAACCAGTTGCTACCGAGTCAGTTGTAACTCATGGCGACCCTATGTATGCACTGTACAAGGTTTTCCTGGTTGTGACCTTTCAGAAACAGATTGCCAGGCCTTTCTTCCAAGGCACCACTGGGTGGTTCAAACCACCAATCTTTTAGCTAGTAGTCAGGCACTTAACCTTTTGCACTACCCAGGGACTCCTGTGTCAGCTATAAGAACTAATGTTTTTCTCTAGCCTTGCCAAAGGGTATATGGTTAGACTCATGGATTTTACTGGGAGGTAAGAAATAGCATCTCAGTGTTGTTTTGTGTTTCTCTTTTTATGAGTGAGGTAAGGATCTTTCCATATGTTTCCAAAAATTTCCTTATCTGTGAACTTATTTGTTGGTGTCTTTTGCCCTTAGTTTTGTTAAGTTATTGGTCTTGTGTTCTAGATTTTAAAAAGAAACACTTTATATACTACAGAGATTAGTCTGTAGTATTTTTCCCAGCTTTTCATTTTGCTTATTTTTTATTGCAAAATTTTACATTTTAAATATGCTCTGTACAGTAGCATCCTTCCCCACCACCCCTTACCCACAGTTTTGCTTTCCAGAGTATCAGTCAACTGTGGTCCAAAAATGCTAAATAAGTAGCGTGATGAAATCTCAAGCCTTCTAGCTCAGTCTCACCCAGGGATCACATTCACGTAACTTTTATTAAAGTATTTCATTTTTTTTAATTTCATTATAATTGTTCTATTTTATTATTAGTTATTGTTGTTAATCTTTTACTGTACCTAATTTATAAATTAAACTTTATCATAGGTATGTATGTGTACGTCAAAACATAGTATATATAGGGTTCAGTACTATCCATGGTTTTACCTATGTGGGATCTTGGAACATATGCCCCGTAGATAAGGGGGAACTACTGTATTCTAATATACCAATTACTCTCATTATTGTTTCTGAACTTTAAGTCATGGAGGAAAATTTTTCCTTCTCCCCAAGTTATAAAGGAATTTGCCTACTTTTCCTTTTAGTTCTTGTATGTTTTTATTTTTTATATTTAAATCTCTGATCTGTTTTGAAGTTGTTTTGGTGAATGGTGTGAGGATGGAGTCAATATTACCTTTTTTCCAGATTGCTATGTAGTTGTCTCAACATCATTTATTAAAAAGCCAGTCTTTCCCCATGACTTGAGATGTCATTTTTTCATATATCAAATTGTCATACACACTTAAATCCATTTTTAGGCTTTTTATTCTGTCTATTCATATGTGAACACCATATTGTTTTAATTTTAAAGGATTATAATATGTTTTAATATCCTATAGGCTAGCCTCTTCCTCATTACTCTTCTTTTTTTTCCAGGGTTTTTCTAGCTAATTTTTCTTGTTTGTTCCTACAAATAAACTTTGTAATTAATTTGTCTAGCTCAAGAAAAAAATTCTATTGATATTTTTGCTACAGCTGCATTAAGTTCATGAATTTACTTAGAATTAAGATATTCATGATGTCGAATTTCTTATTCACGTACGTGGTATGTCTTTCCATGTGTTTGTAACTATTTTAATATCTTTCATGGATGTTCAGAGTTTTCATCATTTTCTTGCAGTTCAAAGGATGTCCTTAAAAATTTCTTGTCAGGCAGATCTGCTGGCAATAAATTATCTCAGTTTTTCTTTATCTGAAATTGTCTTCATTTGTAAAGGATATTTTTACTGTATGTAGAATTCTAGATTGACGTTTTTTCATTTTTTCTTTCAGATTTTTAAATATGTCATTCTGTTATCTTCTGCTTTGTACTGTTTCTAATGAGAGATCCATGGAAACTCTTACCATTTTGTGTCTTTATTATCTATCTGCTTTTAAAATTATTATTATTATTTTTTTGTTCCCAGCAAGATGACTATAATATGCTTAGATTTTGTTTGTATGTGTGTGTGTTTGTGTCTTTATTCTGATTTTGGTGTGCTGGCTCTCTTTGATCCGTGGGTTGATATTTTCCATCAAATTTGGAAAATTTTCAGTCACTATTTCTTAAAAAATGATTTTTGTGGCAACCTCTGTCTCCTCTTTCACTGGAAATCCAATCATGTATTTATTAGACTGCTTGATCATACCCTATAGTCACTGAGGTTTTATTTTTTCAGCTCTCTCATTGCCTCTGTGATTCAATTTGAATAATTTTCATTGTCCTGCCTTTATATTCACTGATTTTTTTCTTCTTCAATATCCAATATTCTGTTGTGTCCATTTATTGCATTTTCATTTCATTTCAGGTATCAGTTTGAAGTTCTAGAATATATATGTAGTTCTTGTATATATGTCCCACTTATTTCCTGAGATTCCTTATCTTTTATTCATTATGTCTCTCTTTTTCTTTAAATTCTTAAGCATATTTATAATAGCTATTTAAAGTCCTTGTTTGCTAATTGCCGCATCTCTGTCATCTCTGGGTCTATTTCTATTGGCTATTTTTTCTTAGTTATGCATCACATTTTCTTAATTCTCATGCCCAGCAATTTTTTATTGTGGACTGGACATTATAGATGCTACTTTTTTTTTTTTTAAGCTTGGTTTTTGTTGTCTTCTTTTATAGAGTGTTGGGTTTTGTTCTCTTAAGCAGTTAATTTATTTGCAAATCAGCTTGATGGTTTCAAGGCATTTTTTAAAATCATGTTAAGATAGATCTAGGAGTACTGGTGGCACAGTGGTTAAGAGCTTGGCTGCTAACCAAAAGGTCAGCAGTTCTAATCCATCAGCCACTCCTTGGAAACCCTATGGGGCAATTCTACTCTGTCCTACAGGGTTGCTATAAGTCAGAATCAACTTGATGGCAAAAGATTTGGTTTGGTTTTTTGGTAGGATAGATCTATAGTAGTCTTTATACTATGGCTAGAATGAGGCAACTCTTTTTTGGCTTTTCTAAGGTCTCAATTGAATGCTTGGAGTAGCAGTGAGGTTTATTCACGTTGGTTGGAACACCTACATCTTTTAGCACTCTATGACCTCTGCAGTCCCCACTCTGCACAGATCCCAGTAACTATTCTCAGCTATGCCTCATCTAGTCTTATCCTGTGAATGTACAACTTAATCTTTGTCCAAAGTATTAAGGAGATCCCAATGCAGATTCCTTACTTTCCCTCTCTACACGTCTCCCTTCTGTCTAGTAAAAAGCTCTACAAATTTTGACTACATCAGCCAGAGATCAGAAAAACCAGATGGTGCCTGGCTACAACCAATGACTGCCTGGACAGGGAACACAATAGAGAATCCCTGATGGAGCAGAACAGTGGGATGCAGACTTCAAATTCTTGTAACAAGACCAGACTTAATGGTCTGACTGAGACTAGAAAGACCCCAGAGGTCATGGTCCCTGGATCTTCTGTTAGCCTAAGACTGGAACCATTCCCAAAGCCAGCTCTCCAGACAGGGATTGGACTGGACTATAAGACAGAAAATGATACTGATGAGGAATGAGCTTCTTGGCTCAAGTAGACACATGAGACTATGTGGACAGCTCCTGTCTGGAGATGAGATGAGAAGGCAGAGGGGGACAGGAGCTGGTTAAATGGTCACAGGGAATGCAGGGTGGAGAGGAAGAGTGTGCTGTCTCATTAGGGGGAGAGCAGTTAGGAGTACATAGCAAGGTGTGTATAAATTTTTGTATGAGACTGACTTGACTTGTAAACTTTTGCTTAAAACACAATTAAAAAAAAAAAAGCTCTACAAATTTTATCATGAATTGGAGTCCCAATCCCTAGTCTCTATCTCCCCAGCCAAGTAAAATCATTGTGTTCTGCATGAGCTTAACTCCCCAAACTGTGGTCCAGGAATTGCCTCCATATGCAAAGTCAGGGAAATTCTGAGGTTCGACTCATTTGTTTCTACTCTCTCACAAACTACCTGGTATCCAACGTCTGAAAACATTTGCTTCATGGAGTTTGTCCAAATTTTTAGTCGATTACTGTGGAAATATTAGCCTAGTAATAGTTAATGTCATGGTCAAAAACAGAAGTCCAGTCTGCATGTGTGCTTGTTTTTTCCTGTCCTGGTTACTTGTCCTGTTGTTCAGGAGCAAATTGGAGAAATGAGAAAAATTATACTGCTTCCAGCATCCCTCAGGGTCAGAAAATCCTCATCCATGGAGTTAACTCCAAATATGTCCTTATCTCTATCAACTCTTTAAACCATGTTAGCTGCCACGTGGAGTTTGGGTAGTTAGTTTGCTTCTGAGCTTGTCACTATTTTAATCCCCAACTTTTGAAGGACTCTGTCCAGGCCTGAGTGCTCTGCATGTTCAAGCCCTAACCCGAAATAAATCTTCTGCCCTAGCTGTGTCCTTGCCTAGATCTTGTGTTTGGACATACCATCAGCTGAGCAGGATTCAGCTCTTTACAGAATAGGAAGAGAGAAATAAGCATCACCAGTCTCTAGAATCACTGTGGGGTATAAAGACACTCCAGGTCATGTGGGCTTGGCCTGAGAATTCAAGCCAGCAGCCCCTGAGGTTGTTGCTGTTGACTGCACACCCTTTGCACCAAACCTTATAGGGATTAATAATGACTTTGCCTCTGAAGCTTCGACCCTTTGTGGCAATGAGGCTGCCACATCAGTGTACCTGCTTCATTCCCACAAAGAACCAACATGATTTTCCACCATCAGGCTGAGATCTCTTTCTGAAGACTTTATACAAAGACAGCATCTCCATCTCCAGCCTTTCCTTCTCCTCTACCAGGCAGTCTGCTGAAAATGTCCAGCTGTTCTAGTGGAGAGGTGTAGCAATGCCGATTCCTTTTATTACTGTATCCTGGTCTGACGCTTTGGGCCGATAGTATGGTGACGTTCAGTCACAATCTTATTTTGTCTTCTTTGCCTTACAAGAGTTTAGCTTCTCCTAATTTACTTGTAGAATCCCAGATATCAAAGAGGAGAATCATGGTGATTTTTATACAATACGGATCTTAGCATGAATCTAAAATCATGCTTTTGTCTCTCACTGCAGATGTGCAGTCTCTGTTTTGGGAGGGCACAGAGCCCTTACCACACTTTTATAACAAATAATAATTACAGTCTAATAGTTCTATTTGATCCCATGAGAAAGAAAAATCCTCAGTTATTTGGTTCCAGGAGATTCCCCATTTAGGACATTTTCTGGAGAGCCTCTCGTAACATCATTTAATATAAACGTATTGTGACCTAATTCAGAGACCTTTTACATCAAATTCTCTTCTGACAATTTATTTCATTGACCATAGACATTGTTGGTTTATTTCCTCCCTTTGAGCACTCTAAGAATAAAGAAGATTTCTTATCAAAGAGTTAGCTAATTAGAAATTTAATTAACATTTGGAAGCAACATACAATACACATTAATTTCCTATAGAAACCACAGTATCTTGTGTTGCCAACAGTGACGTTCTTTACCTCATCCATGTGGCTTAAGGCTCAGGGCATCTTTCCTGGGCCTCAATCAGGGGCATCATCTGCAGTCCTTCCAAATCCACCCTCCTGCTCCTACCATACTGCCAAAAGCATGTCTTCAGTTATGGTTTAGACCCCTGGGTAATATGGAAACCTACTACTCACATCACATGGCCTTCTGTAAGAGACTTAAATGGGAGGAACAGCAGCCCCTTTCTGTGTGTGACACTGTCTTGGATTCTTTTTTGTTTTCTTCCAGCTATTTTCTTCCACTCTTCTGTTGCAATGCATCCTTTACTGACCAGGGTGCTCCCTCTGGTGTTGAACTGAGATTCTTTTGCCAGTCAGTCATTCGGCCTCTGCCCTCTCTGTGGTGCAGTCTCATGTTGGAACCACATTGCATTATTCAACATTTTCATGATAAACAATCCAGAGCAGCATTCAAAATTAAAAACATTTATCCTGGGGCAAATAGAAGCTCTAGTTTATCAGAGTGTGCTTTAACCATAAATCCGATGTTCCTTAGAAGTGGCTTCTCAAACCCTCACCTGGGTTGCTGGATGGTAGAACTCTCTAGGATCCCAGTGCCTACTGACCCTCTCTGAATTTGCCCTTAGCCTAGACTCTGAGGTTCTCTCTGATATTCTGACGTTTTTTTCTTATCAGAGCTGATTTTCAATTAGAAAGTCTCTTCCGGCTTCTTTCTCTGCCTACACCTTCTTTGAGAAATAGGAGTCACCTTGCTTCTTCCATCCTCCATTAGTTCTAGGTGAACTACATTGTCCTGCTGTATTAATCGAGGTGTGTGAGCCTTTAATAATGCACCAAAATCACTATCATCCAAATGGGAAGAAAGACCTTTAAAATCCCCACATGCTACATCTGGAATGCTCCTTAGAAGCAAGAATGGCTAGATTTCATCTCACATACTTTGGACGTGTTATTAGGAGAGACCAGCCCCTGGAGAGAAGGACATCATGTTTGGTAAAGTAGATGGTCATCAAAAAAGACGAAGACTCTTGATGAGATGGATTGACACAGTGGCTGCAACAATGGGCTCAAACATAGCAATGGTTATGAGGATGGCACAGGACCAGGCAGTGTTTCATTCTGTTGTACTATGTTGCTGTGAGTTGCAACTGACTAGACGGCACCTAACAACACCCATTTCTGCAATAATTTTCTTTATCCTATTAACCATTGAGACACTCTAAAATAATCACAAATTCTTCTTCATATGATTATTACGTGGCATTGTCTTTAAAGAGGTATGTTTCTCATCTGCACAAATCTACCTTTGAAGACATAGAACTGTAAAAGTGGTGGATGGATTGCTTCTTGGGTCCTCTAAGACTTCACAGCTCCTATCTCTGTAACTCACATTCTCCCGTGCAAAATGGGGATAATAATAGTATCCAGCTGTCTTAGTTATTTAGTGCTGCTAAAACAACACTAAATAAAAAAAAAAAAATTTTTTTTTTTTTTTTACACTAAATAGCTAAGTTTTAACAAACAGAAATATATTCTCTCACAGCCTGTTATTGTTATTGTCAGGTGCCATCAAGTCAGTTCTGACTCGTAGAGACCCTAGGTACAACAGAATGAGACCCTGCCTAGTACTTCTTCCAAGACAGATTTTTTTGTTCTTCTGGCAGTCCATGGTATAGTCAGTGTTCTTAGCCAGCACTATAGTTCAAAGGCATCAGTTCTTCTGTCTTCCTTACTCATTGCCCAGTTTTCATATGCATATGAGGCAATTGAAAACACCATGGCTTCATCAGGTGCACATTAGTCTTCAAGGTGACATCTTCATTTTTTTTTTTTTTTTAACACTTTAAAGAGGTCTTTTGCCACACATTTGCCCAATGCAATGCATTGTTTGATTTTTTGACTGCTGCTTCCATGAGTGTTGATTGTGGATCCAAGTAATATGCAATCCTCGATAACTTCAATCATTTCTCCATTTATCATGACGTTGCTTATTGGTCCAGTTTTGAGGGTTTTTGTTTTCTTTATGTTGAAGTATAATCCATACTGAAGACTGTAGTCTCTGATCTTCATCAATAGGTGCCTCAAGTCCTCTTCACTTTCAACAAGCAAGGTTGTGTCATCTGCATATCACAGGTTGTTAATGAGTCTTCCACCAGTCCTGATGCCCTGTTCTTCATGTAGACCAGCTTCTTGGATTATTTGCTCAGCATACAGATTGAATAAGTATGGTAAAAGGATACAACCCTGACACACACCTTTCCTGACTTTAAACCATGCAGTATACCCTTGTTCTGTTTGAAAGACTGCCTCTTGTTCTACGTATAAGTTCCTCATGAGCGCAATTAAGTGTTCTGGAATTCCCATTCTTCACAATGTTATTCATAATTTTTTATGATCCACACAGTCAAATGCCTTTGCATAGTCAATAAAACACAGGTAAATGTCTTTCTGGTATTTTCTGCTTTCAGCCAAGATCCATCTGACATCAGCAATGATGTCTCTTGCTCCATGACCTCTCAGGAATGTGGCTTGACTTTCTGGCAGTTCCCTGTTTGTGTACTGCTGCAGCCACTTTTGAAAGATTTTCAGCAAAGTTTTATTTGCATGTGATGTTAATGATATTGTTCAAAATTTCCACATTCAGTGTGATCATCTTTCTTTGGAATAGGCATCAATATGGCTCTTTTCCAGTCCATTGGCCAGGTAGCTGTCTTCCAAATTTCTTGGGATAGGCAAGTGAGCACTTCTCACAGTCTGGAGGCTAGAAGTCTAAATTCATGGTACCAGTTCCGGGGGAAGGTTTTCTCTCTCCATTGGTTCTGGGGAACATCCTTGTCATCAATATTCCCCAGCCAAGCAGCTTCTCAGCTTAGGGGCCCTGGGTCTGAAGGATGTTCTATTCTCCTGGCTCTTGTTTTTTGGTGGTGTGAGGTCCCCATGTCTCTTTGCTCACTTCTCTCTTTTATATCTCAAAAGAGATTGATTTAACACGCAACCTAATCTTGTAGATTGAGTCCTGTCTCATTAACATAACTGCTGCTAATCCCACCTCATTAATATCATTAAAAAAATTATAGAGAGGTAGGATTTACAACACATAGAAAAATCACATCAGATGATGAAATGGTGGACAATCACACAATACTGGGAATCATGGACTAGCCAAGTTGACACATATTTTGGGGGGACACAATCCAATCCATAACACCAGCATTTAAGATTATTGTGAAAATATAGTGAGTTAATACATGCAAAGCATTTAGAACAGTGACTGAAACGTTGTATAATTGTGCTCAATAACTATTAGCTACTGTCACTATTGGAGTCCCTGGGTGGTGCAAATTGTTAACATGCTTGGCCACTAACTAAAAAGTTGGAGGTTCGAGTCTACCTAGACGTGCCTCAGAAGAAAGTCTTGGTGATCGACTTCCAAAAAATCAGCCATCGAAGGCCCTATGGAGCACAGTTCTACTCTGACACACATGCGGTGGCCATGAGTTGGAATTGACTCCATGGCAACCGATTTTTGGTTTACTATCACTATCAGCTATTATTTGAAAGGGATCATTGTTATAAACACATATTTGTGAATGTGTGTCAAATCAACATTGCATTTAATATTATTCCACCCCACCAGGCCCTAGGGTTTACTAACTGGATTTGTGATTTGGGTCTCTCCAGGCAGAACCCGAACTGAAGTGCCGTGTCTGGGCTTTACCAACTTTCGATAGACAATCCGAATATTGGACTCCTGCCTTGACTTGCTCAGTATCACCCATCCTGGATTCCCTTTCGGTGGTCTCTGTCCACCTACTGAGATACCCACTGATTTTACCTGAGCTAAGACTGCAGACCACCACCTGTCCTCCAGTTCATCACACTGTGGTGGCTTGCGTGTTGCTGTGATGCTGGAAAATATGGCACCAGTGTTTTAAATACCAGAGGGCCATCCATGGTGGACAGGTTTCAGCAGAGCTTCCAGACTAAGACAGACTAGGAAGAAAGCCCTGGCAATCTATTTCTGAAAATTAGTGAAAACACTATGGATTACAACAGAATTTTGTTCAATGTAGTGATGGAAGATGAACTGTGTAGGTTGGAAAGCATTCAAAATACACGGTGGCCACAACAGTGGACTGGATCCTACCAATGATTGTGAAGATGGTGTAGGATCAGGCAACTTTTGTTCTGTTGTGTACGATTCGGAGCTGACTTAACAGCTAACATCAAGATTGGAGAATGATATAGACCAGAAACCTCCCTTGGCATTTGTGACTGAGTCGGTCTCTCCAGTGCCTGTCCTCTGTAGGTGGGCAGAACACTCTCTCAAATCCTTTAGTCCCCTCCCATCCTGCTGTAAATAATGACTTATGCAGCTGTGGTCCTAGGCTCACTATTAAAAACTTGCTGAATTGTGATTGAATTGTGTCCCCCCAAAAATATGCATGGACTTGGTTAGGCCGTGATTTCTAGCATCATGTGATTGCCCTCCATTTTGTGATTGTAATTTTCCTGTGTGGTGTAAATCCTAATCTCTGTCTGTGGTTAATGAGGCAAGATTAGATTATGTTAAAGAGGATTAGGGTGGGATCGTAACATCCTTACTAAGGTCACACACCTGACACAGTGTAAAGGGAGTTTCCCTGGGGTGTGGTCTGCACCATCTTTTATTTTAAAGAGATAAAAGGAAAGGGAAGTGAGCAAAGTGTGGGGGACCTCGTACCATCAAGAAAGCAGCAGCTCCAGGAGCAGAGTGCATCCTTGGACCCAGAGTCACTGTGCTGAGAAGGTCTTTGACCGGGGACAAGGAGATTCCTCCAGAGCCAAAACAGAGAGACAGTCTTCCCCTGGAGCTAATGCCCTGAATTTGGACTTGTAGCCTACTAGACTGTGAAAGAATAAGTTTCTTTTTGTTAAAGCCATCCATTCTGTGGTATTTCTGTTATAGCAGCACCAGATAACTAAGACACTTGCCTATTCTCAAGGTCAAAAATTAATCTGAGTTTCAGAAGGGTATTATTCAGAATTCCTCACATCCTGAACACAATGTAGGAAGTTTGGTTTTCTAAAGTATGTTTTTAGAGATCTTTACTATTTACCAGGTGACTGGAGTACGTCCTTACACAAGGGTAACACTGTTACCCATTTGCCCATGTTAGTCTCATTTTATATTTGTAGTCCTAGAAATTAATAGTGTTTCCCCTCCACCCTCAGAAGTGTCCTAGTTTGGACAATAAATTATAAAGTCACCCTGCCTTGAACTATTGTCTTGTAATCATCCTTTATGTTGTTTTACGATGGAAGTTTACAATCTAACATCAATTTCCCATAGAGCGTCACCTCTGCAGTAAACCCGATGGTCTCTCAGCTCCTCTATTTTAATGAACCTAATATAGAGCTTCCTAGGAGAGTTATGTTGCTTATGTTGCTTATGTTAGGAAACCTAATATGAGAACATTCATGGTGAAAGAATATGAGGAAAATAGGACATCAATCTCCACAACAGTGGAATAGAAAATACCTCCTCCTAAAGCCTTCCTGGATTGGCTAAACCAAGCTAATAAATCTTCTGTGCTTATATCTGTTTTAGGATTTATCATACTATATTCAAATTAACTTCATCCTGACACTATGCCTGCTTTGAATTTTTTTTTTTTTTTAATACCATGTTTTTCATTAATGGAAGCATGCTAAGTCATGGAGTGTGTGTAAATTTTTGGCTGGTGATATGCATTTTGAGAAATATTATCTGGTGCTACATGGTTGCCCCACAACTTTTAAGGTTCTTGAACCCACACTCAGTGGGTGCCCACCTCTACCTCCGGAACTTGCATGCTGATATTTTTCGTAGCACCTTCCATTAAGTTCCATGGGGAATCTCTGGTTTTTCCAAATACGACACAAACAAACAAAACCAAGCCCACCAGGGCTCCCTAACTATCATTCAGGAAACCATAAATATGCTTCCAAGTCTTTTCTAGGGGTACAAAAGCAAAAAAAGACAATTTTACCCAATAACACTTCCTGGCTGTGCTAACTTACTTGCAAGCCTCAGCCCCCAGCTATTTTGCTTCAACTAATGTTTCTTTTGCTTTTTGCCGTTATGCAAGCCCCACTGGAGGGCAGCAGGTACTTTCAGTGCTAAAAGTACGTTCCCAAGAACCTGAGAGCTGGAAAAAGTGGGTGATACACCGTATGTGGCGTCCTGGTGGTGCAGTGGTTAAGAGCTCAGATTGCTATCCAAAAGGTCGGCACTTTGAATCCACCAGCTTCTCCTTGGAAACCCTCTGGGGCAGCTCCACTCTGCCCTATAGATAGGGTCACTATGAGTTGGAATCAACTCATCGGCAATGGGTTTATGCCATGATGGGTCATGAAAGGGCTAAAGGCAGGGGCTATTTAGTAATCATTGTGCAGAGCCCTGGTGGTGCAGTGTTTAAGAGATCAGCTGCTATCCAAAAGGCCAGCAGTTTGAATCCACCGGCTTCTCTTTGGAAACCCTCTGAGGCAGTTCTACTCTGTTCTATAGAGTCACTATGAGTTGGAATTGTCTTGACAGAAAACAGTTTATGGATGCTTTCCCAGGGCTTCCCACAATGCCTGGCACATAAGTTCTGAAAAATATGTTTGTTGATCTGGATATTTGCCATGCCCACTTGAACTCAAGGCTATTTTTACTGGCTCTTCTACTGACCAACAAAGAGCCCTGGTGGTGCTGTGGTTAAAGTGCTCAGCTCTAATCAAAAGGTAGGCAGTTTGAACTCACCAGTCTCTCCTCAGGAGAAAGATGTGGCAGTCTGCTTCCGTAAAGATTTACAGCCTTGGAAACCTATAGGGCAGTTCTACTCTGTCCTATATGGTCTCTATGAGTCAGAACCTGCTTGATGGCGTGGGTTCTATTGACCGTGTTTGGTTAGTACGTACGAGAGGCGCCCACCAGGATTATAAAGCAAGTCAACCTGCTGTGTCGTCAGTCATGCAGACCACCTACCCAGCCTGTGTTTCCATTCTGCCCCGTCTTCCCTTCCATCTTCCACTGAGGCAGGTGAGCCTCCTTCCCTCTTCTCCATTTTCAGTAAATTCCATGTTCCTGACCAGAAATAAGATTTTAAAATTGAGGCAACACCTACATCAGCTGGGAATTTTTTACTAACTTCCTGTTAGGGACCATAGCCAATCCTAGGGAGACATCTCCATAAGGCCCACAGTTGAGTCAATGACCAGATAATGGAGGTGGTGAGTAGGTCACTCTGGCCAGAGTCATGAGTATGGAACCTGAGATAGGAGCTGATGCTGATAAAAGAGACAAGTCACATAAAGAAAGACCAATTAGAACTTGTTCTTAGACTAATTCTCATTCTCTGCCTGCAATCCTGATAAAACATTTGAAAGCAGTGGCTCGCAGATGGTGTTTAGACTCTGTGGCTTTGAATGACCCCAACTATTCTTATCTTGCTTTACCATGAATAGTTAAGATTTAGACACGTAGCTGGATTAAAAAAAAAAAAAAATTCAAAATCCTAAGTGACTGTAGCAGTTTCTGTCTTTTAAGTGGAGTAGGTGACATAGTTCATAGCAGAGGGAAAAAAAATCTCGATACTACTTCCTTGTACTCAGAGGCCAGGAGGGGAGAAAGAAAGGGAAGAACAAAACTTGAAAGTCTACTCAAGTTTTTCGGGGAGGACAAAAGTCAAAAGTAAGGGTAGATAAACCTTTGTTTTATCTAAGAACAGGAATAAGTTGGGTTTTTTTTTTTTTTTTAATTTGCAAAAGTGAGCAGAGAGCCAGATTAGGGATGGAGAACTCAATTTCTCTTCATAATAAAATGAGGCGAATTGAGATGCTAGACTTGAGGAAAAGAGATAGTCAAGCAACAGGTCAGGATGGTCCAAAAACTTTTAAGAATATAGGTAGCTCACTCTCCATGAGGTGGAACTGACTCTGTGACAACTAACAATAAGAACATTTAATTGTAAGATGTAGGCAGTGCATCCGTGCAAAACCCCTCCATTGTCCCAAACCTGTAATAAAGTCTATTAATCTCATTATTTTGGCGGGGTATCGGAGAGTGATCGCCTTCTAAATCTGCATTGTCTGCATTGAGTAGAGCCGTGCTTCTTAAGCTTTAATAAGCGTGGGACTCCCTGGGGGTCTTGTTAAAATTGTGGATTTTAATTCAGTAGGTCTGGGATGTGGCCCAAGAGGCTGCGTTTCCAGCAAGCTTCCAGGTGGTACCAACACCGCTGGTCTCAAGACCCCATTTTGAGTATAAAGGAGAGAGGGATGAGATGCCGGTGAAGTGGCATGTTGAGCAGGTTGAGGAACTTAGAATCAGAAAAGACCGTGAGAACATAGACCCTAGAAATTCTCAGAGATCCTCCCCAGAGCATGAGACAGGAGCCTGAGCCAGCTTTGTTAAATCTCAAACGACAGGGAGGGAGCTGCTGACCCCTGAGTTGTAGGCACCTTAAATCTCAAATGACAGGGAGGGAGCTGCTGACCCCTGAGTTGTAGGCACCTTAAATCTCAAATGACAGGGAGGGAGCTGCTGACCCCTGAGTTGTAGGTACCTTCGCTACTTTTTGCGTTTTAGGAAGGGCAGCTCTTGAATGTAGCCTCTGATTTGCTTCCCTCCCCCCCTCCACCTTTTTTAATCCTCTACTGCTCATTTTTTGCCTTTCTTACTCCAATCTGCATTTTGCTTACACTCAATGTGTGCCTGAACCGAAATCTGAGGAAGAAAAGTTGAACCTGCCCTGAAAGTGTCACCCCTAATTAATATCCGAGAAGGCCACCCTTTCATTAGTATTCAGATCTGGTTTCAGTCCCGATCATTAATGGAGTCTTTTCTCCGAGGGCACTAATTACGTGTGACGCTGATGTTCCCTGCCAGTCTGGAGATACAAAGAGCTTTACCACTGTGATGGGCTCATCAGAGAGGTAAATGGCATGGCTGAAATCTGCTCCACCAAGAAAGCACCTTCTGACATTGTGAGCAAAGTTTCAGCCATCACCAAATATGATGTTGCTCATGTGAGTTTCATGTAATTGCTGACATGAGGCGACTGCTAGATCTGCCATTTCCGCACATCGTGTCTGGTACCAGTAAACACTGTTCATTGTTCTCAGCACCTCTATTGAGTCACAAGTAGGTAGGTTAATGAGACAAAAATAACAGTTCCTCCTCTGAAACCAGTTCTACTCTAGGACACCCCCCTTCTGAGCTCTGAAATATGAGCTCTGAAATTGTGGATCGAATGATTTTCCCAAAACCTCATTTCTTTCTGTCAACCTTTCACTCTGTTGACCGTTCTCCAATCTATGCTGTTATAGCTTTGTGTATATCAAAGAAATTCTTCACATATTCTTATCCGATGCATATGCCATTGTCTCCCTCTAATTCTCTTTTACTGCTTCATCACCTTCCCAGTGGAAAATTACTAGTCACTTTCTCTGGCTTATATTCACAGGGCAGTGTGTTCTGTAATATGCATGCATTTTCCTCACTCCCCTGGTATTTCTAAGAGTTCCGGCTAAGTCTGACAATTTGGTGTACGGGCAGCTGCTTGTCTTGTGGTGCAGCTGGGTGATTAAGACTATACTTCTGAGGTTAGGCTTGAAGGATACGGCCAGGATTTAGAACCAGGCCACAGAACAGGTAAGCTGGTAAGGAACCAACTGACAAACCAGAACCTGGGATTACAGTTTCCTAGAAAGCAAAGCCATGCAGGTAGAGTCTGTCTTTCAGGAAAGGGTTAGGAACATTTGATTCTGCAGAAACTGAAAAGGTAGAGAAAAACAAGCAAGAAAACCAAAGGCCACAAGATTGTTGTTATTTGTTGTTGCTTTTGTTGACTGCCATCGAGTTGGCCCCCAACTCATGGTGCCACCATGAGTAATGCAACAAGACACTGCCCAGTCCTGCACCATCCCCATGATTGGTTGAAGATTGGACTGTTGTGATTCATAGGGTTTTTCACTGGCTGATTTTCAGAAGTAGGTTGTCAGGCCTTTCTTCCTAGTCCAGAAGAAAATTGGGTGATGGACAGTGGCTGCACACGAGGTGCCTTGGCCAGGAATTGAACCTTGGTCTTCTGCATGGAAGATAACAGCCACAAAATAAGGCTCAGTTCCAGATGTTTATAGATGCTTATTGCTAAGGCCACATCTGTTGCCTGGAGTGGCTACCTCCAGATGAGCAAGTAGAGGTGAACGAAAAGCTTGCAGTGGTGGAGGGTAAAATATGAATAACGAGCACAAAGAGGAGATCATTTCCTGATGTAGGCGTTATTGCTCATTTATTTATCTTCTAGCAAAACCTACTGTAGCCAAAATTACAGGATGACCCAGGAGTACTGCTATTTGGAAGGTACAGTAATACGGATTTTAGAAACATTTATGTGAGCTAGTATGAACTTTAAACTAGTACAAAACTTAGCACTCAATACACAAAACCAAAAAACCCACTGCTGTGAAGTCGATTCCAACTCATAGCAACCCTATAGGTTAGAAAAGAACTGCCTGATAGGGTTTCCAAGGCTGTAATCTTTAGGAAGCAGACTGTCACATCTTTCTCCAACAGAGTGGCTGGTGGGCTTGAACCACTGACCTTTTGGTTAGCAGTAGGGCCCTTTAACCACTGTGCCACCAGGGAGGTGCTAAATAAATGCTAAACTGAGTTGAACAAAGTACAAACAGACTGGGGTTTGTCCAAATGGAAGCTCAGGATGTGTGAATCAGATAGGGAAAAAAGGGCAGAACTACTGAGGAAATGAAAGAAAATAATAAAATCAGATGAAGGCTGTATGTTGGGAGAGATGCCATTAGAAAAAAAAAAAAAAAAGGATACAGTATGAGAAATTCAGAGATGAAACATCCCCAAGTAGGTTAATTCAGCGGCTCACTAACATCAAGAATGGCCGCCTTCTTCAGTTGTTTCTGATCTCCACCCTCAGTGGAATGCTAACTCCTCAGGATAGGCCCTTCCATGGTGACAAGATGGCTGCCGCTGTTCCTGAGTCACATACAGACACAGGAACGCACAGAGGATTGTGAGATCCAGCTCTCCAGGTTCTCCTCCTTCATAGAGGGGTCCCAGGAAACTTCTCACATCTCCGCCAAGAGCTATGTTCCTGTTCATGCCTAAATCAGTCACTGACAAAAGAAATGAGATTTCCATGACTGGCATATGTTGTACGGAGCAGAATGTGTTTGTTGGGATTAGGCGGATAGAGCTGGGGCAGGCCTCTTTTGACACAGTAGGCTGGGTAGAAGAAGGTGGAGCAGTAGAGGAATACTGTCAATGGTTGTTATGACAGAATTTGGGGGGCTTGGGAAGCTCTTGGAACTGGCCCACGCGAAGGTTAAGATCTAGTGTATGGTGTATATATGACGTTGATCTCACCTCTGGTGGACCATTCGTGCCTTCTGAGACACTGAGCTGGGGTTGTGCTGAAGACCTGAGTGCGAGAATGTTAATGAGGGCTGGAACGGGAGAGGCTACTTCCCCAAGTCATGGTCTTCGGAAGTTGTTTCCTCTGACGCTGTGGGTGTGTGTCAGGGGAGCTTTATTTGGGGGGCTTGACCGTAGCCTGTTTCATCACGTATTTTTACTGATTATCCACGGAAGTTGACTCTCTTGGTCCTGTGACTACTCTGTGTGGCCTTAAAGACTAAGAATGTGGATGCGTATACCTGAGACACCAAATCCCTCTCATCTTTCTCTCTGGATGTGTTTCCACAGTCTCTCTGCCCTTCAAGCCCCCACTTCCCTTACTGTGAGGTGGAGATTATGTCATCTCCAAGGTTTTCTGCTCAGCTTTGAACCAATGGGGGAAAATGCATTTCCATCTGGGAATTTCAGACAGCCTCACGTGGGGGTAGAGACTGGGAGCAGGGTACCTCTCTGATGGCACCCCTTGTCTTAATAGATGACTATCTTGTCCATCCACCTCCTCTTTCTTCTAGATGTATCTCAAGTTCAAAAAGACCAAAGTGAATCATACTTTCTTCCTAACCAACTTTTAATGATATTTTTTCACTTTGAAGTGGCTGCAACATTTATGAAACTATATAGTTTTATATTTGGAAGGATGCCTCATTCCTATTTTATCCTTTACTCCTTAGGGTTATTTCGTTATAAATTCCTTGGCTAAATTCAGTTAGACAATGAGATTCCCCTTACCTCATTCTCAATTTCTTTATGCAAGAAAGTCACAAAAGGCGCTTTATAAGTTCTGTCTCCTGAGGTTTAAGTGCCAGTCTAACCCCTTGTACCCTGGACACATTGTCCCAAGGTGACTTGACAATGGAGACATTTTAGGTGCCATAGGATAATTCATAATTTTAAATATTTTATAACAGATTAAATGTTAATTACATGCTGGTCAGGGAAGAAAATCACCGAAGTATTTAATCAACATTTAATTTATTAGTCATCAAATATTTAAGTAGCTCCTACCTGAGGGACTTTACCTCCTCATTAGTTGTAAGTTAGTAGTAAGTTTACATTGTTAGTTCCTACAGCACTTACTATTCCAAGTACATGTAGCCTTTCTAGATTTCCTTAAAAAGGATCCTTGCATACATGTACAGGAAGACCCAAATTTAAGAAGTATTTCGGAAGTTTTTTTTGTGAGCCCAGTTGTTTGCTACTTAGAATTAATTTCTCACAGAACCCCTACATTTGCATGAGGCTTCATAATTGGAAAAATGCTTTAATTTCCATTATCTCAATGGCACGGGTCACTGGCAACAACTTCGTGAAATTTGTAGAGTAGACGGAACCACCAGCGTTTTCTGGGAGCTGGAATCTCAGAGGGGTTGTGTAACCTCTGCAAAATTTCACAGTCAGCCAGTGGCAGAGGTGGGATTTGGTCCTAGAATTCCTGTTTGCAAGTTTCTTGCTGTGTCGTGATCGTTGTCAGGTGGCACTTCAGCCTCAAAAGAGTTCTGAAAGTACCTGTGTGAGCCATTTTTATGTTTTGTTTCTAATGTATTACGAGCAGAGAAGAAAGTGGCTTGTAAACTGTTTTCTTGAATATATTAAGTTTTATTGAAGCCAAGTACAGGGTCAGTTTTTGTAAATGTTTCACGGACATGAGAAAAAAGTGTACATTCTGCAGCTGAAGCCCTATATTTCTCCATATATCTAACACATTTAGTGATCGTATTACTCAATTTATTGATCATGTTATTCACTTCTTCTAGGTTTTATTTATATTTTGTTTAGTAGATCTACCCATTTCTGAAAGAGGTGTATTGAATCTTTCTACTAAAGTTTTTATTAAGTCCCAATACTTTTTTGCTTTATATATTTATCTGCTCTGCTGTTTGGTGACTATTGAATCTTCTTTATAAATAGTGCACTTACCATTACAAAATAATCTCTTTGTCCTGTTTGATGTTTTTATGATCTTATCTGATATTAAAAATGCTCCATCCGGATTTATTTTTACTTATATTTTCCTGGTATCTTTTTGTGCATTTCTTTATTTTCTACCTTTCATGATCACTTCCAGTGTTTCTTGTAAAACTCGCAATTAAAAAAAATCTGGTAATCTTATTTCTTTTAAGGGATATGCTTGCTCTTTGTTTGGTATGTATTTACATGGTTGATTCCTCTTTGTATCCCAACTTTATTGAGGTATAAGAGAAGTACAGAAACCCTGGTGGCATAGTGGTTAAGTGCTATGGCTGCCAAACAAAAGGTTGGCGGTTCGATTCCACCAGGCGCTCCTTGGAAACCCTGTGGGACAGTTCTACTCTGTCCTATAGGGTCATTATGAGTTGGAATTGACTCGACAGCAGTGGGTGAGAGAAGTACGTGCAACTGCACATATTTAAAGTATATAATTTGATCACTTTTGGCTCTTGTAAAATCATATCTGCAATCGAGATAACAAACATTCCTATTGCCCCCCAAAGTTGTCTTGTGTTTCTTTGTAATTCATCCCTCCCTTTACACCCTG
This sequence comes from Elephas maximus indicus, assembly GCF_024166365.1. Lineage (NCBI taxonomy): Eukaryota > Metazoa > Chordata > Mammalia > Proboscidea > Elephantidae > Elephas > Elephas maximus. The sequence continues at coordinate 9,073,090 of NC_064819.1, read as the reverse complement.
TCTTTATGCAAACGCTTTTTACTTTTTTGCCAATGTAAGTTAGCTTGAATTTTCTAGACTTTTAGCTGAATGAAATCATGAGTATGTACTCTTTTGCTTAGCTTCTTTCACATTGCATAATGATTTTAAAATTCATCCGCTTTATGTAAGTAACAACAGCTCATTTCTTGTATATTCTACTCTGTGAACAGGCCAAAATTTGTCTTGCTGATAGACATTTGGGTTGTTTCAGTTTGTGGAGATTATGCTGCTAAAAACATTTGTGTAGAAGTCTCTGTATAGACACGTGCTTTCTTTTCCCTTGGGTAAATACCTGGAAGTAAAACGGCTAAGTTATATGGCAGGTATATGTTTAACTTTATAAGGAACTGCCAAACTGTTTTCCAAAGTGATTATGTCAGAATTCCAGTTGTTTTATGTGCTCACAGACACTTAGTGTGGTCAATTTATTTTAATTTTAGCCATTCTAATGGGTAACCTACCAAAAAAACCCACTGCCATCAAGTTGATTCCAATTCATAGTGACCCTATAGCACAGAGTAGAACTTTTGGTTAGCAGCAAAACTCTTAACCACCAGGGTTTCCATTTTAATGGGGAGGTCATGATATCTCATTATGGTTTTCACTCATGACTAATGATGTTAAACATCTTTTGTGTGGCTATTGGTTATGCATATGTTCTATTTTGTGGAGTGTCTGTTTAATTATTTTGCCCATTTTCTGTTGTATTTTTTAACCTTATTGAATTCTAAGAGTTCTTTATATATTATGCATACAAGTCTTTTTTCTGATAAATGTGTTGCAAATATTTTTTCTCCATTTGCGGCTTGGCTTTGTGTCTTAATAATGTCTTCAAAGAAAAAGGATTTTTGATTTTGATTAAGTCTAAATTATTGATTTTTATTTCACGGCTTGTGGTGTGTGTGTTATATCAAAGGAACCTAGCCTATTTTAAGATCATAAAGAGTTTCCTGTGTTTTCTTCTAGATGTTTTATAATTTTACATTTAGTTCGATCACTCATCCTGAGTTGATTTTTGTGTATGGTGTGAGGTAAGGTCTATTCTCATGCTTCTACCCTAGCATCATTATAACATAAAGCAGGAACTATATGGTTGCAAGAATTCTACATTTTATGTGAAGTGATACAAATTAGCTCTAATTAGACTGAGAAGAGGCAAAGTTAGGTATTTATATTGTAATCCTTACAGCAACGACTAAGGAACAAACAAACAAAAAGTCACATAGAACTTTCTCAGAAGTTCTCTCTTGTTATTTATTTGCTTAATTCTTTCCTCTCCTGTCTCTTTTCCTTTTTGTCATTTCTGTTGTTGTTTCTATTAGGTGCCATTGAGTTAGTTCCGACCTATGTACACCAGAGCAAAACACTGCCTAGTCTTGTGCCATCCTTATAATGGGTGCTATGTTTGAGCTCATTGTTGAAGCTATTGGGTCAGTCCATCTCATTGAGGGTCTTTCTCTTTTTCTTCTACCCTCTACTTTACCAAACATGATGTCCATCTCCAGGGACTGATCCCTCCTGATAACATATTCAAAGTACTTACTATGTCTAAACTTTAACATGTATTCCTTTTTTTTTTTTGCTGTCAAGTTGACTCCAACTCATAGTGACCCTGTGTGTGTCAGAGTAGAACTGTGCTCCATAGGGTTCTCTCTCTCTTTTTTTAAATCCTAAATTTTATTTATTTTGTTGTTGTTGAGATTATACACAGCAAAATATACACCAGTTCAACAGTTTCTACATGTACAACTTGGTGACATTGATTACATTCTTAGAATTGTGCAACCATTCTCATTCTTCCCTTCTGAGTTGTTCCTCCTTCTTTAACATAAACTCACTGCCCCCTAAGGTTTCTGTCTAATCTTTCAAGTTGCTGTTGTCAATTTGATCCCATATTGACAGTTCTCAAAAAAGCGTAATGTTCAAGACAGATATTTTTTACTAATCAAGCTAAACTATGGTTTTAAGAAGACTTCTGGGGATATTTTTGGTTTAAGATTTAAAGGTTACCTCAGGGCAGTAGTTTCACGGGTTCATCTAGCCTCCACAGCTCCAGAAAGTCTGTAGACCATGAGAATTTGAATTCTGTTCTGCATTGTCCCCCTTTTAATCAGGATTCATTGATGGAATCTTTGATCAAAATGTTCAGTAATGGTAACCAGGCACCATCCAGTTCTTCTGGTGTTATGCCGAAGAAGGCAGTTCATGGAGGCAATTAGCCATGCATTCCGTATCCTCCTCCTATTCCTGACTCTCCTTCCTCCTGTTGCTCCAGGTGAGTAGAGATCAATTGTTGTGCCTCGGATGGCCACTTGCAAGCTTTTAAGCCCCAAGGCACTACACAACAAACTAGGAGGTAGAAGAGAAGCACTAAAAATGTTATTAGGCCAAGTAACTGGAATGTCCCATAAAACCATGACCCTAAACCTCCAAACCAAGGAATCAAATCTCACGAGGTTTTTGGTTGTACCTAAGCAGGCTCAGTAGCTACTTTTTTTTTTTTTTGGTCATTAATGTAAATGTATCTATCACACAACTTTTGCCAATTCAACTTTTTACAGGTGTATAGCTTACTAACAGCAATTACAATAATGGGTTGTGAAATCCTACCCTTAATCAATGTGATTTTTTCCATCACCGTTAATCTCCCTTTTCCCCCTTTCTCCCACTCTTGGTAACCACTAATAAGCCTTGTCTCTGTACATTTGCTTTTTCTTGTCTTCTTATTTAAGTGAAAAGGTCATACAATATTTGTCCTTTTGTGATTGGCTTATTTCATAATGTTTTTAAACTCCATCCGTACTGTAGCATGTATCAAGACTTCATTTTTTTCCTATTGGCTGAGTAGTATTCCACTGTATGTGTGTAGCACATTTTGTTTATCCATTCGTCTGTTGATGGGCATTTAGGTTGTTTTCACCTTTTGGCTATTGTGAATAGTGCTGCAGTGAACATCGGTGTATAAGTCTCTTTGAGTCTCTGCTTTCAAGTGTTTTGGGTATATGCCTAGGTGTGAAATTGCTAGGTCATATGGTAATTCTGTTGCAGGGCAAGGCTTCCCAGCTTGGGACCAAGTCCTTCCTAGGTTCTTGCTTTTTACTGACCAAGAATGACCAGGAGAGGCTCAGAGGTTCCACAAGAACAAAGGTGACAGAAAGAAAGCGGAGGATCGTGAGGGAGAGACGGAGGAGGACTTCTACCTACGCTAGCTTCCAGCTTCTCTCTGAATGGAGGTTTTCCTGGAATTTATAAGGGGTTTTAGGTGGGAAGGATCTTATGTTTTATTCATTGCTTTTGGGGGGAAAAGGCGGGGCTTTCTGGGAAATGGCGAGGTTAAAGAAATTAGGTGTGTGCGCATCTGGAATCCAAGGTGGAGTCAGTTTGGAAGATGTCATGTCACCACTGTGCAGTCTCGGCGGCCACTTGACAAGACTGTAAGTTCTGCCCATTTTCACTGCCCATGCCCCGGGGATTGGCTAATTCTGTTCATCTTTGGGAAACAGCTTCTAGGGAAGATATGTAGAACTCCATGTGTCAGGGTCCAGGACGTGGGTTATCTTGTGACAGTCCTAAAAAACAACTTACAAGAGAGATATGCAAAACTTTGTACCTCCCAGGCTGCATGCGTGGGTTATCTTGTAACACCACCCCCGGGGATAGAGTCCCAATTGTTTCCCTAGTTCCCCTTTCAGATTTCTTGTTTCTGGTGTATAGAAACCCAACGGCAGTTTATTTGTTGACCTTGTACCCTGAAACTTTGATAAATTCTTCTATTAGCTCCAGAAGTTTGCTTGTGGACTTTTTGAGATTTTCTATATGTAGGATCATTTCACCCACGAATAGAAATAATTTTACTTCTTCTTTTCCAATCTGATGCCCTTTTTTTCTTTTCTTGTCTTATTGCTGTGGCTAGGACTCCTAATACAGTGTGGAATAGAAGTGGTGAGAGCAGGCACCCTTGTCTTGTTTCCGATTTCAATGGGAAAACTCTCAGTCTTTCTCCATTAAGTATGATGTTGACTGTTGGCTTTTCATATATGCCCTGAATCATACTGAGAAGTTTCCCTTCTATTCCAATCTTCTTTAGGGTTTTCATCAAGAAATCCTGTTGGAAAAAAAAAAAAAAAAAGGCACTGAATTTTATCAAATGCTTTTTCTGCATCCATAGAGATGATCATGTGGTTCTTTTCCTTTGTTCTATTGGTGTGTTGTATTACATTGATTGATTTTCTAGTATTGAACCTTCCCTGCATTTCTAGAATAAAGCCCATTTGGTCATGGTGTCTGCCTCTTTTAATATACTGTTGGATTCTGTTTATAGTATTTTGTTGAGAATTTTTGCATCTGTTTTCATAAAAGATATTGGCCTGTAGTTTTCTTTTCTTGTGATGTCTTTGTCTGGCTTTGGTATCAGGGTTATGTTTGCTTCATAGAATGAATTAGGGAGTAGTCCTTCCTTCTCTGTCTTTGGAAGATTTTAAACAGGATGGGTGTAAATTCTTCTCTAAATGTTTGGCAGAATTCCCCAGTGAAGCCATATGGTCCAGGGCTTTTTCTGTTGTTGGAAGGTTTTTGGTCACTGATTCAATCTGTTCACTACTTATGAGTCTGTTGAGACTTTTTATTTCATCTTGAGCCAGCTTGGGTATGTTGTGTGCTTCTATGAATTTGTCCATTTCATCTAAGTCATTCAGTTTGTTGCTGTACAGTTATTCACAATATTCTGTCATAATTCTCTTTATTTCTATCAGATCAGTTATACTGTCCCCTCTTTTGTTTCTTACTTTGGTTATTTGCATCTTTTCTCTTTTTTTTTTCCTTTGTCAGTCTAGCTAAAGGCTTGCCAATTTTACTGATAACATGTATTATCTTATTTAATCATTACGATAGATTTCGTAGATGAGGAAACAGTTCTAAAGAGGTTTAATAATTTGTACCAACAGTTAAACACTGGACTACTAGCTGAGAGGTTGGCAGTTTGAACCCAGGAAGAGGCACTTCAGGAGACAGGCTTGGCAATCTGCTTCTGAAAGCCTTGAGAATCCTATGGAAATATTTTACTCTGCACACATGGGGTTACCATGAGTTGGACTCAACTTGATGGCAACTAACAATAACAACAATAAAGTAATTTGCTCAATCATATAGTTAGTAAGTGTTGGGGATGGGCTATGGATCCAGGCCTATCTGTCTTGAAGCTAGGACTCCTCAGCACTATTTTTGACCATCTCATTGTGCACAAATTTGGATAGGTGAGAATTCAGTATTCCAAGTGGGAAGAAGACCATAAGCCCTTTTTTGGCTACAACCATTTAGTTTCTTCTCCTCCTTATCAGTCTGAAATTATTTTTAACAAGACTGATGTTAATTTTAAGATAATAATTTTCTGTTTTATCTCTAGGCAGTTAGAATTTTTTTCTCCTTTTTTGAAGCTGCATTTACTCCTTTGGTAACCTGAGTTACCTCTTCAGAGAACAAATCACTTTTCCCTTTTCTACCTCTTCTCTCTCTGTCCCTCCTGCCTGGACCCACCTTTACCTAATTGACGGGTCTTTAAGATGGGTACTTTCCTCTGTGACTATAGAAAGATTCGTGATTCACCCGCAATCCTTTAGCACACACACACATGGAGGTAATCTCACATCAGAGGAGCCCTGGTGGGTTAGCTTGGCTGCTAACCGAAAGGTTGGCGGTTTGAGCCCACCAGGTGCTCTGCATGAGAAGGAGGTGGCAGCCTGCTTCCATAAAGATTGTTGTTTTTGGGTGCTGTTGAGTTGATTCCAAGTCATAGCGACCCTACGTACAACAGAGCAAAACATTGCCCGGCACTGCGCCATCCTCACAACCTTAAAGATTACAGCCTTGGAAACCTGATGGGGCAGTCCTACTCTGTCCTATAGGGTTGCTATGAGTCGGAGTCCACTCGATAGCACCCAACAACAATAACAATATCACAACAAGGCCCTAGGAGAGGACTGTAGTTGGAGGAGGAAGAGACAGAGAAAGGGAGGATCATCACCTTCTCTCCTCACCATTAGGTACATTGCCTAGTTTAATATTGATAACCGATATTTAAAAACTGGTATTAAGACTTCTTTTTTTAATATATTTTATAGTCTGTCCAATAAGAGCAACATACCTGGCCAACTACTCACACTTTTGCCATTTTTTCCTCATGCCTGATATTTTTGGTGGTGTTATGAATGGAGCTGTCTGATGGGTTTACCGCCAGGTTTGCAAGTGAGTGAGTGGTTCTTTACTATTAAAAAACAAAACAAAACAGAACAAACCCCCCAAAACAACATAAAACAAAATCCACTGCTACCCCCGAACAGGCAAGTCTGTTTTTTTTGAATCAATACTCAAATTTTTATTTTAATTGCATAATGTCACTAGTGGGAATCATCAATCTGAAAAAGGAACTTCCAGGGCCACCTTATGGAGATAGCATGGGCTAACGGAAAGAGCAGAGTCGCTGAGTGGTTCAAGTAGTTAACGCTCTCAGCTGCTAACCAAAAGGTTGGAGATTTGAGTCACTCAGTGGTGCCTTGGAAGAAAGGCCCAGGAATCTACTTCCAAAAAATCAGTCATTGAAAATCCTACTGAGCACAGTTCTGATCTGGTACATATGGGGTTGTCATGAGCCAATATTGATTTGATGGGTAACTGATTTGGTTAGTGGAAACAGCACTGGACTTGGAGTCAGAAAACTTAAATTTGAGCCTTAGTTTCGTATCTTACTGGCTTCGTGCTCTTGCATCACGTAAGATCTCAGAACTTCAAACTTCTTTTCTGTAAGAGGAAAATACAACAGCTGACCAAATTACCTCACACAGTGACTATAGCAGTTAGGCGAGATCAGTTGCAAGTAACAGAAAACCCAAATCAAATCAGCTTAAGTAACGAAGAGAATTTACTAGCTGTGTGATTGGAAGTCTAGAGCTAAGGTAGGCTTTATGATTGGTGTAATTTAACAGATCACAATTTCATCCAGGACCATGTTTTTTCATCTCTGCCTTTCTAGATGCCAGCCTCATCTTGAAAATAGCTCCCCATTGCTGTCACACTCAAGGGTCATATGCTTTCTTGTCCACATTGGGAATGTGTATCAATGGGAATCCTTCTGGGAGCCTTTTGGAAGAGAGAGAAAGCTTCTTTCTTACAGACTCCCAGAAAACTCTAGCGTCTAGTCTCACTGACTCAAAGTCTATCGTATTTCTACACAGGAGCTGGTAACTGTGGCTTAGGTTCTACATAACACTTCTTTTCCATATGCCCTGTGTCTAGAACCGGGTGTAGAATGAGCTTCTGCAGAAGGGCAGAGGGCAGGGGATGGGTTCCAAAATGAAAATCTTGTTGGCTACCTAGAGAAGGAGGGATGGAAGTTAGGGAGACAAACACAACATCCACGACAGTAACACTAAGGATAAAATCAGGAAATTTATGGCAATTTATTCAACTTCTATGTCACATTGAGCCTCTTAGGGTGATCAGGGAATGAGTTAATGGGACATTCAGCACCACCCTTCTGCTAACACACACAGCTTCCACCAAAGCAGCTCTTACCAATAAACTATGGGGAAATATTATAGAGTGCTATATATAGTATTATATATATATATATAATTATTATTATCAACAATACTAACAATAACAAAACTACTATAGTCTTGGTTTAGGTTTGTGTTCTATGGACCATGCTATCCATTTTCTCTTTAGCTAAGAGAAGAAACAGACCATTTTGTATTTTGCCAAAGTCCAAAGAGTGTTGAGTAATGCCGATCCCAATAAGCATATGTCTTCTTCTGCCTATAATACACTTGAGATCACTTTTTCTGCACCTGCAAATGCAGATTGGTTTCTGTTTACTGTTGCAAGAGACACCTTTTATTAAGATGTAAGCAGAGTGGAAATAAAATTATAGAAGGAGTCTTCAGTTTTGACCTTCTTGACTTTGTTGCTAATAAACTGTCAAGATAACACATTACCTTATACAGAACACCTTAAAATATTCAAGACTCCAGTGGTCAGATTCCTTAACCAAAGGAAAGATAAATCTATGTATAAACAGGTAAAAAGGTAGATTACCAATTTATATTGTCTGTTTCTTGTTTATCAGTCATGGGAGTTCAAGGCCACAGTAGCTTGAATTTCTCCTGTCTGAAAGGTTAACTGGGTGTTTTTGGATAAGGACACTTAGCTCTTCAGTCTCCTGACCTTGGGATGTCATTCCAACTACAGAGCTTCCCTCTAATGTGGCTTCAATAATTCAAAACGCCTTTAATCTTGCAAATTAACCAAACCCTTCCCACCGCCCTTGCCCAGGGCTCAGGGCAGACCTTTATCAGTTAATGAAATTTGACTAAAATTTGAGGTTTTCATGATTTATGTTTAATTTTAAAGTCTCTTTTCTTCTTCGTTAGGAGAGTTAAAGCTACATGGTGTGGAGCAGACTTGCCTGAAAGTCTGAAGGCATTATTTTAAAACAATGGATTTTATTCAAATCCTAAGCAATAGAATAAAATGGTCCTATCACATAAGGACCAGCTTTGGATATAAAATGTCTTTATTCAGTCTTCGACCTTAAAATACAAGCATCTGTCTTCTTTCTCTCTCCTTTCCTCCTCCCTCCCGGTCTCCTTCCTTCTTTTCCTCCCCTCCCTTCCTCCTCAGAGGCTTTAAGACAGGTTCTCCTTCTCCACAGGACCGCTGGGTCACAGCCCTGCACTGTGGTTACAGGCGAGAGTGTAATCTCATTCATGGGTTTTACTCTTCTATCCTGAGTTTTATGACCCAGATGGAACTGGGGGCTGGGGCATAATGCTCCCTCCTATTTCCTGCACCACAGCCTCAAACTGATTGAAAGCCCCTACCTAGGCCCTAAATTTCACCTCTGGGGTTCCACTCAAGTCCTTTTCCATCAACTTGGGGCTCCTCTGCCCGGGTCTACTTCTTCCCAGTGACCCAGGCACAGGATACTGGAACCCTAAGGCTTGACCGTCATTACTGCAGCAGTTCAGTCAGCACAGCTTTGAGCAGTGCTGTGGTGGCCAGGCCTGGGCAGGTGCTGAGAAGTATGCTTCTACCCACTCTACAGAAGCTGTCACCCCTCAAAGCCCCCATGCCTTTCTTCCAAACACTCAGGGCTTAGCTGGCTTTGTCCATCGAATCCCGGCTGGTAAATCTCTTCCCTGTGACTTCATATCTACCCAGGAGCTTTTGCACCAACCAGCAAGATGGCTTCCACGAGGCACTAGTTGTCGATCAGGGCCTCCCACTGCTGGGCGACCATGTGCTCCCCCTCTGTCCCTGTAGGGTGGTGCTCCGTCAGAAGGCCTTGGGGGGAGTCTCCTGCCCCACGGCCATCTCTGGCCTCTGTCACCCAGTGAGGGCAGGGTGGATTTCCTGACAAGATTTCGAGTTCTACCTCTGTTTTAGGCAGAGTGCGCAGATTGAGCTTGTTAAAGTGACCCCAGGGGTCGCAGTCTACACAGCCCCCTTCCCAGCGAGCTTGGCAGCTTACTGTCAATGTGCTTTTCTGCCACTTTCCCGAATCAGTGTTTGCAGGGTGGGAAATGACATCCTTAGACTTCCTCAGGCTGTCTGGGTTCAGTTCCTGGTTCTGCTGCCTCTCTCCCTGTGCCTCTGGGCAAGTAACTGAGCTTTCCTGGGCTTCAATTTCTTCAGCTGTAAAATCGGGACAATGACAGTACCTCCCTCAGCAGGGTCCTAAAAAGTTCCACAACCTGATGCACGTGGAGCACTTAACCTAGTGTCTGGTTTATTGTAAATGCTCAGTAAGCACCTGAATAATCACTGTGTCTATATTCTGTCATGCTTCCATTATCTGTCAGTGTTTTCACACCTGTTGTCTGTCAGTGTTTTCACACCTGTTATCTATCAGTGTTTTCACACCCGTTATCTATCTGTCAGTGTTTTCACACCCGTTATCTGTCAGTGTCTTCACACCCATTATCTGTGTCTTCACACCCGTTATCTCTCAGTGTTTTCACACCCGTTATCTGTCAGTGTCTTCACACCTGTTATCTCTCAGTATCTTCACACCCGTTATCTGTCAGTGTTTTCACACCCGTTATCTATCTGTCAGTGTTTTCACACCCGTTATCTGTCAGTGTTTTCACACTCATTACCTGATTTAAACCCTTCTGACGATTCTGAGAGGCAGAGGTTGTCATGCCTCTTTTACGTATGAGGAAACCGAAGCTCAGGGGAATTAAGTAACTTGTCCAAGGTCTTACAGTTATAACATGAGAGGTTGGATTTGGACCCTGGTCTGTGTGAATTCCAAAGCATAGATAGGCTCGTCTCTGACCGTTGCTCCTAGCTGGACACCTCAGCTCAGTCTGGCTCCCATGTCCTGTCCGGGCCCTGTTCCATTGGGAAGGACCTATGCCTGTGTATCCCTCCCAATTCAAAATCCCACATTTATGAGGGGTCTCCTTCCCCAGGTTCCTGAGTTCTGCCTCAAGCCTACCCACGCCCTTCTGGCACCCAGGTTAGGGACTCCTGAGTATCGTCCCCAGTCCTCTTTCCCTCTTCATCCTAGTGGGCAGCCTTGCTTGGGCTGTGCATTGCTGTTCAGCATTTCCTCTTGGCCATACCAGGGGTTCTTCTTCCCAGGCCATTAGGGTGTCCTTCCACATACTCAGAAAAGGGAAGCTGGGCAGTGCCAGCCTTCAGAGAGCAGATCCACCAGGATTCAGGCCTGGAAAGCTCCATGTTCTAAGCATTCAGGAATACCTACAGCTAGGGTCAGCCCATTAGGGCTTCCTATGTATTTTTCCTTTGTGCTAGCCAAGTGCCTTCAAAATGAGTCCAGCTGCTTAAAACAAGCAGTTATTTAGAGCCTTCAAAATTAGGTAAGCATGGTGAAGACACCAGGACTTCTGTGAACATGTGAAACATTTAGGAGTAACTCTTAAATGGGGATTAAATTTACCCCTCTCTCTCCTACAGCCAGGCTCAGTGTGTGTGGTCTGGGGATGCTGATAGGTGTTGTGAGGGAAGAGGACTCCATTATCTATTATGTTTGAGAAATGTTGAGTTAAATAACTTTCTTTGAAGGGAGACTTTTTATAGCCTTGATATGATGTACGCTGGAACCCTCTGGAAGGAATGTTTTTCGCAGAATTTCCAAGCACATTGGACCCTGGAACTTACCTGTCCTCCCACAGAGCACCCACTGAAGCAGGTATGCCAATGGCCTGGGAGGAGGAAACTGGGCTTGGTCTTGATGGCAACCAGCAGCTGTGTGACCGGAATGAGCCATTTCCTCTCAATAGGCTGCAGTGTCCTCAGTCATAATCAGGATGTGGGGCTGCTAAGTGGGCTTAAAGACTTCTTCCAAAGCTGTCATTTCATCTTTGGCTTACTCTAGAATTTTTAACTTCTTACCTGTGTTTGCTGGGAGACAGAGAGGTGGAAGGGGGCTAGGGAGATGAGAGGAAAAGAGCCCACTGTGGGCCACCCCAAAGCAAAGGCAGTCTGCCTATTTCCTTTTATTGCCCTGCTTCCTCGACTGGAAACTCAGTATCCTTGTGCACCCCCATTTGAGCCCCCTGCACCTGTGTTATACCTTTCCTGACTCTCACTTTCCCTTATAGCCCTCTGCCCATGCTCAAGCCCCTCAACCTCTCAGATCCACTGGCAAATTTGCCACCTTCTATCTTCACTGCCATCATTCTAGTTCCAGCCATCATCACCTCTCAGCTGGATGACTGCAACAGACTCCTAGCTGGTGTTTCAACTTCTGTCTTGGCCCTGAAAGTCCACTGTCTCCTCAGAAGCCAGCTTAAAACTCCTTCGTTGGAAACAAAATTTCTGTGAGATTTCTCTTTCAAATTGAGCTTTTGTCAGTAGACTAGTAGCTCTAGGATGGAGTGTTGGTTGGGATATAAAAATTGTTTGGCTTTATTGGACTCATTTATTCCTGTAAGAAAACTTTACTGAGTACCTGCTATATGCACTACACTGGGCATGCAATGGGGAACAATACAGGCCTAATCTTTACTCCCATGGTGTTTCCGGCACAGGGCAGTGGTCCTCAAATTTTAGCATGCCCCAGAATCACAGGAAAGCTTGCTAAAACAGAGGCTGGGCCTGACCTGCAGACTTTCCAAGGTCATATGGAAGCTGCTTGTCTGGGTGGGTCTCAGGTGTCTGAGTTTTAACTCTTTGCTCGGTGATGCTGATGCAGGTGAGAAAAAAAACATCATTTTGTGTTCTGCTACTCAAAGTATGGTCCCTGTAACAACCGCGTCAGGATCCCTCGGGAGCTTGTAGAAATGCTGACCCTTGGGCTCAGCCCAGACTGTAAATCAGAACGTGCATTTTAACGAGACGCCCCTGTGCTTCATTTTCAAAGTAAAGCTTGAGAAGCTGTGCTCTAGAGTGCAGAAAAAACCGACCTCATTGCCTCTCATGGTACATTTTGGAGAAGTCAAGGGCTTGCTTTGCAACTGTGTTTGACACCCCAGGTCCTGGGAAGCTCTGGCTGTTCCATTTTTAAAATAACTTTGTTCATTTTTATTTACGTACACCAGCCCAGGTGCTACCTGTCCTTTCTGCAGCTCCCTGGGTCTGGGCACAACCCTGGCTCTGAGGCAAGTGGCTGTGGGCTCCAGTGGCTGTGGGCTCCAGGCCCCTCTTGCTGGGAAGGGACTTGCTGGGAGCCTGTGTTTCTGAGTGGTGCGGGAGTGCCTGAACGATTCCACTTCCCTCTGCCCCCGAGGAGACCCCTCTGCCTGCTGCAGTTTTACTGCTTTTAAAATCTATTTTATATTCCATTATGCGATGGCACTGTCCTCCCTCTCATTCAGCTGTGCTACATGCTACCTTCTAATCTAGGCTCAGAACATTGCATCAGATGGTCTCCGATTAAAATACAATAAAATTTAAGCAGAAAAAGGGAGAGGCTGTGTAATGCATGGGGTCTGAATGAGAGGCTATTTCAAGCCCTCTGAATCCATTTTGGGGACCACCCCGAGGCCTGTATTAAAAAGAAACAGCCTTAAAGGACTCTCCATGCACGCCCCATCCCCCGCCCACACGCCCCGCTTCCTGCCACAGCACCTCTTTCTTTACCTTTGTTCCTTTAACCTCAGGAAGCAAATATTCTCTCTGAGGACTTCAAGAACTTAGTGCATTTACTGGGTAGTTATTAGAAGGATCCCTGGTGGCCCAGCGGTTAAGTGCTGGGCTGCTAACTGAAAGGTTGGTGGTTCGAACCTGTCAGCTGTCGGTGGGAGAAAGATGTGGAAACCTACAGGGAGGAAACCCTATGGGGCAGTTCTACTCCGTCTTACGGAGTTGCTATGAGTTGAAAATGTTAAAAAATATATATATATTTTAAATTTATGTGTTAGGCATGAGTACCAAATATTATTTTTCTATCTATGTATCTATGCCTGTCTGCCTACCTCTATCTATCTGTCTGTCTGTATCTTTCATCTGTCTTGTGTTCCAACTGCAGTCTTCCCTGTCTGCTCTCTGACCACCTCCCTCCTTTCCCAGCCTGCTCCTGGCTGTCCCCTCCAGACGTCTGCCTCCTCAGATGGTGGTCTCTCCCCAGCACCCTATCTCTCACCCCACCATCATCACCCACCAGCACCACCCACGGCTGCCTCTTCCATTCAGGGTGAAGACTGGCACTGGGGAGTTAAAGAACTCTATTCTGTTCATCCCTTACAAAGTGCCTGTTATGGAAAGTGGGTTGTTAACCCATTGCTAGCATGCGTTTTCTTGTCACGTTTCTCAGTATGGGTAATTAGATGCAGACATCTTGTATTTACTTTCTGTACCTTCATAAATCTACTCCCTCCCATTCTGCAAAGAAAATGTTTACCTCTGCTCATTTCCCCTTACTTGAAAATAGCAAACAAAGCTGCAGGCAGGCCACTGTCCTGGTCACGCTGACACCTTCACTCACCATCTCCATTAGAATTCTTAGTATGAGACTTTTTGCTTTATGCAGCATATTTTTTCCCTAGGAACTTAAGGAATTGTCATAATTGCCAGGAACAAAGTACGGGTGATGTGGTAGAAGAGACAGAGTGCAATGAATCCTGTCACTGATTGCTGCGCAGTTGGGGATGGTCCCTCTTCCCGAGCACAGTGGGCTCACGTATCCCTTCATCTTGCCTTAACACCCACTACAGTGAGGGTACTGGACAGGTGGGGTGGGAAAGGAGGGGAGGCGTGCCTGGGAATACGTTCATACCATTTATGAGCAATTATTTCCTGTTCAGACCACCAGAGTGGGGGCGAGAGGAGGGAGACAGGCTAACACTCAAGTCGGCTCTTTTGTTGTTTGTTAAACTGTCTGGAGGAGGAGAAGAACTGCAGGGAGGTTTTGTATTATCTGTTATTCAGTTTTAAATATTTCAATTACGCTTCTCCATTGGTATGGAAAATTGAGAGGTGGCTATAAAATGCTTGTGAAAATAACTGTACTTGGCGCAGTTTAATTACTTTAATGAAATGGAGACAAATATTTATAAGTGAAGAGTACGCTCATAGATAATGCACGTGGAGTACATGTATTATTCAGCAAATGACTTAATTAGTTTTTAATTAGTAGAAATTGTAATAATTTTTCAGCATATCTTTTATTGGGATGGTTTTTAATAATAAAAAAGCATGTGGGTATCCTTTGTAGAAAGCCATTTACTGCAAAGCAGGATAACAGATTTATTGTTTCAACTCGAAAAATTTCAGCCTATTATAAGCTAATTATGGCTCGACTTGTCTTAGCAATGCTCAGTGTTGTGCTTCTTATGTGTCATCCGTACTATGTGCACATCCAGAAACCAAGGGGACTTACTTTACAGATTCTGTCACCCTTTGAAAACCTTTAGGTTTCCATCTATCCATCCATACATCCTTTCATTCATTTATCATTCATTCATTCATCTACAGTGAAACCTGCAAAAGCCAGAAACTGCATAAGGTGGAGACCTATCAGAGAAGGAAAACTCACTTATCTTCCACCAATAGAGGTGATAGAAAACTGGTAAGACTGCACCCTGTCAAAGGTGAAAAACATGTGAGACCCCACAAAACCAAAAAACCAAACCCAGTGCTGTTGAGTGGATTCCGACTCATAGCGACCCTATACGACAGAGTAGAACTGCCCCATGGAGCTTCCAAGGAGAGCCTGGTGGATTCAAACTGCCGACCCTTTGGTTAGCAGCCGTAGCACTTAACCACTACACCACCAGGGTTTCCAGAGACACAGTCTTGTCAAATTCCAGCTCTCCCAGGTTTCACTGTATTTAACATTTCTAGCTTACCAGGAATGGCACTAACCAAAAAAAAAACCCAGTGAAGATACCTAAGACCCAGGGCCTTTGAAAAGTTCAAAGTCAAATAGGGCAGAGAGACAAACAAATGAATAATCATAATTAATTTGGTAAATGGCAGCCCTGGTGGCACGGTGGTTAAGAGCTCGGCTGCTAACCAAGAGGTAGACAGTTTTGAATCCACCACCTACTCCTTGGAAACCCTAGGGTTGCCGTGAGTCGGAATTGACTTGATGGCAACGGGTTTTGTTTTGGATCCTACACCAGGTGTCAAGTGGTTTTAAAACAAAGATCAGGGAGCAACCAATTCTTACTGGGGGCTTCAGAGACTGCTACCTAGAAAAACTTTCCAGTTCTTATAAGTCTTTCCAAGGTGGTAGGTGCCTTGAGAAGGAAAGCATGGAGGTGTGAAAATGTCTGTTGTGTTTAGGCCACAATCAGGGCTAGAAGGAAGTACTTGCTTGCAGGAGAGCTTTCCTGGGCCTTGAATGCCATGCCATGGAATATACTTTAAATCAACATTTTCTCTAATTATCAAAAAGCCTTACATACCCATTATGGAAATTTTGGAAATATAAAGAAGGAATATAAAGAATAAAATAAAAATCACTTGTAATCCTACCCACTGTAACGTTTTGGTTCATTCTTTCTTATTCTTTTGCTGCGCATAGAAACTCATTCGTTAAAAAAAAACAGTGAGATTGGGCTGTGTAAATAGCTTTATAACCCGCTTCTTTCACTTAACAGTGTGTTGTAAGCATCTTCCCATGTCATTCAAAATTCCTTGTGAATGTAACTTTTAATGGCTGTGTAACAGTCTACAGAATGCATGTATGCATGGCCTGTAATTTATTTAAGCAGTCCTCTATCTTTGGGCATTTTTATTGTTTCCATTTATTACTGTAATAAATAATGCTATAATAAACATATTTGCACATAAATTTGCCTGCATTTCTGATTATTTCCTTGGGGTAGTTATCTAGAATTGAGATTACTGGGTCAAAGGATATAAAAATTTTAAGACTTTTGATGCATATTGTCTTAGTATTGCCCAATGGGGTATTGGTGATATAAAAGGTGCAAGTCCTACTGGACAGTAGGGAGTTTTTACAATGTTTTTGATCTTTGCCAGCTTGATAGAGATTAGTATCCCATTGGTGAGGAAATTTACATTTCTTTAATTATTATTATTTTCAAATATATTTTAAGCAGCTACTAGTGGTTGGCTCTGTGGTTTTAGCCGCCATTTGTATTTTTCTTCTTGAGGAAGAGTGTGTAGTCTGCCTATTTTTCTATAGTGGTTTTTTTAACATTTTTATTATTGATTTATCATTTTATCGATAGGTAAAATGTAGCCATGTCTATGAAAAAAATTCCTTTAAGGTGTCTTCAATTCCATAATCATTTTTATATCGTTTGTCCCCATGTGCTCATGAACACTTGGTCAATCCTGCTGCCAAATGCCAACAAGGTTTCTCAGCCTTTGCCCTGTGAGATGCATCTTTCGCCTGTGAACAGTGAGGTCTATGGTATTCCTGTGAGACTTTATGCATGTGCACACACACACACGCCCACGCGCCCACACGCACACACACATATGAGCTATGAGTCTGAATCACCTTGACAGCAACTAACAACGACAACATAACAATGGAAGAGAGAGGAACTCTTAAAATGCTCAGCTTCGTCATGGATTGGACTGGACAATGGGCTGGAGAGGGATGCTGGTGAGGAGTGAGCTTCTCGGATCAGGTGGACTCTTGAGACTATGTTGGCATCTCCTGCCTAGAGGGGAGATGAGAGGGTGGAGGGGGTTAGAAGCGGGTGAAATGGACACGAAAAGAGAGAGTGGAGGGAGAGAGAGGGCTGTCTCATTAGGGGGAGACTAATTGGGAGTATGTAGCAAGGTGTATATGGGTTTTTGTGTGAGAGACTGACTTGGTTTGTGAACTTTCACTTAAAGCACAATAAAAATTATAAAAAAAACTGCTCAGCTTTGTATTGTATTATGTCATGATAATGTTTGCAATTTTGCTACTTGCAGTATCTTTGTTAGAGTGGAAAGTCCGCTGATGAAAAAGGGAATGTTGTGATTGCATACCGTCACTGTCAGTTATTTGTAGTGTCACAGAGGGAGAATCTGACCTCTCGAGGGAGAGACACAGGAACCAGGGCGCACACTGGGCACTCGACTATGATTGCACCTAAGCCAGAGTACGTGGTGTGTGCATGTGGGGTGTGTGTGTATGTGGTGGGTGTGTGTATGTGGTGGGTGTGTGTATGTGGGGTGTGTGTATGTGGGGTGTGTATGTGTGGAGTGTGTATATGTGGGGTGTGTGTATGTGAGGGATGTGTGTATGTGAGGGGTGTGTGTATGTAGGGTGTGTGTGTCTCTGGGGTGTGTGTATGTGGGGTGTGTGTGTATATGGGGTGTGTATGTGTGGAGTGTGTGTATGTTGGGTGTTTATGTGTGAAGTGTGTATATGTGGGGTGTGTGTCTCTGGGGTGTGTATGTGGGGTGTGTGTGTCTCTGGGGTATCTATGTGGAGTGTGTATGTGAGGGGTGTGTGTATGTGAGGGGTATGTGTATGTGAGGGGTGTGTGTAGGTGGAGTGTATATGTATGTGGGGTGTGTGTGTGTATGTGGGTGTGTGTGTGTCTATGGCTTGGCTCAGCCTTTTAAAACAGTTCAAGGAGAAGTGATATCTGATGATTTCTTAATGTTATCTTGAGTGGAAAATAAAGGGACTTTGTTGAAAAAAGTGTGATCAATATCTGGGTCTTTGACTCACTGCCTTTAAAGAACCTACTAATTAATTTGAGGCCAACCAAGGAGAAAAAGATTATTGATCTTTGCCCAAAACTTCTCCTAAAACCTCTAATTGTTATAATCTATGTCAAATAACCGCATCATAAAATTAAAAGGCAAACAACAAACAAGGGCAAATATTTAAAATAACTATGTAATAACCTGTAGAGAAAATTCCTCATTCTTCTTTAAAGGCATTTTCAAAAGATATTCTTATCTGCTCATTTTTCCAAATGAAATTTAGAATAATTTTGTCAAGTTCAACACCTCTTCGTTCAAAAAAAATTTAATAAGAAATAATTAGAAATGTAGACAGTGATTAATGTACAGACATTTTCGTAGTATGTTTGTCATTGATTTGATGAATTGACATTGGAAATTAATGCTGAGCTAACATAGGACCCTCCAACTGTCTCAGAGACTCACACAGAAATAACAAATTGCGTAAAAAAAAGCAAACAAACCCAGTGCAGTTGAGTCGATTCCGACTCATAGTGACTCTATAGCACAGAGTAGAACCGCCCCATAGAGTTTCCAAGGAGCGCCTGGTGGATTCAAACTGCTGACCTTTTGGTTAGGAGCCGTAGCACTTAACTACTACACCACCAGGGTTTCCACAAATTGAGGAAGTCCTATTACATGGTACAGATGAGCATACTATCCTCTACACAGGTCCCACTAAACACAAAGTTCAAAAAATGTGATGAGTGCACACTGTGAGAAGTGTCCCGATCCTAGCAGAAAAGTTATCCACAGGATCATTTCTTGGCTAAATGCGTTTCCGTGGCTCAGTCCAAACAGTAAGATGGAAACAATTTCTCTGGTGCTCTTGGACAGGAGTTGGTACAAGAAAGAACAAGCAGATTTTGGGAAACTGGCGGTGGGGCAAGATGGCCTAATTTGCTGTTGCCGTTAGTTGCCCTCGGCTTGGCTCTGACTCATGTATCGTAGAACAAAATGTTGCCTGGTCCTGCACCCTCTTCACGATCGTTGGCCTGTTTGAGTTCATTGTTGCAGCTATGGTGCCAGTCCGTCTCCCTGAGGATTTCCCTTGCTTTCACTGACCATTTACTTTATCATATTATGCCCTTTTCTAGTGGTTGGGAAACCCTGGTGGCATAGTGGGTAAGAGCTACGGCTGCTAACCAAATGGTCAGCAGTTCAAATCCACCAGGCGCTCCTTGGAAACTCTATGGGGCGGTTCTACTCTGTCCTATAGGGTTGCTCACTATAAGTTGGAATTAACTCGACAGCAGTGGGTTTGGTTTGGGTTTGGGTTCTAGTGATTGGTCTTTCCTTATGACCTGTCTAAAGTAAGCAAGCCAAAGTCTTGCAATTCTCGCTTCTAGGAAGCATTCTGGTTGTATTTATTCTAAGACTGATGGTCCAGTTAAAAAACCAAAACCAAAACCAAACCCATTGCCGTCGAGTTGATTCCGACTCATAGCGACCCTGTAGGATAGAGTAGAACTGCTCTACAGGGTTTCCAAGGAGCGGCTGGTGGATTCGAACTGCCAACCTTTTAGTTAGCAGCCTGAGCTCTTAACCCCTGTGCCACCAGGGCTCCGATGGTCTGGTTAGGATGACGTAATTGCATCAACAGCAGGGAGATGAGGCCAGCTTGGCAGAAATGTCCTTCTGTGTAAGGATGTTGGCCCTGAAGAAACTCAACGACAGACCAGCGCGTGGGTATGACAGTGAGATGCCAGTGGTCCAGCCAATTATAGCTGCCTGTTTGAGTGGGAACATGTAGCTATGGCTATGTTCATTTTTGAACCTGTGGAAAACACTTTTTTTTTTTTTTTTTTGCTGAGACATCAACTCTTTACAAGCCATTCTCAAAAGGAATGAAACATTTTATTGGCTGATTCTTGGTCATAATTTTTGACCTTTTCAGCATGCTCATTTTTACAGTACCTACAGTCTCTCTACAGGCTTATTAACTTCTTGACTGTCTCTGGAAGCTTTGCAACGAACTACTCTGAATCAGAGCCCACTTGATGGCAACTCACAATTATGGTGTTGGTGAAGAATAGTGAATACACCACGGACTGCCAGAAAAGTGAACAAATCTGTCTCGGAAGAGGTACAGCTAGAATGCTCCTTAGAAGGCAGGATGGCGGGACTTTGTCTCAAGTACCTTGGGCACGTTATCAGGAGGAGATCAGTCCCTGGAGAAGGACATCTTGCTTGGCAAACTAGAGGATCAGCAAAAAAAAAAAAAAAAAGGAAGTCCCTTGATAACATAGGTTGATACGGTGGCTGCAAAAATGAACTGAAACACCACAACAATTGTGAGAGTGGTGCAGAGCCAGACTGTTTCATTCTGCTGTAATTTTGTAGGGTCGTTACGAGTTGGAATGACTCGACAGCACCTAACAACAGCAGCAATACCTCAGTTTCCTGGTCTGTAAAATGATAAAAAAACATTGCCTACCTAACTCACAATGTTATTTTGGTGATAAACTAAAAAACGTACCTGAAAGTGTTATACAAATATGAGATTATATCACGATAGTATGCGTTAACATTCATCAGTAAAAGCACTCTTGATGTATACCTAGGCTATCAGGAACGGCCTTGTTTTGCATTTTTCTCTCTCTAGGATAAAAAGAGATTAAAATAAAAAGAGATTTCTCAGAAAGAGAATATTTGGTAAAAGATAGCTGTCATCACTTGGCGAATGAAATTCTGGAGCCTTGAAATTTTTATCCAGCCTTATTTTACCGTCACAGTGAAGGCATCTTTTCAGTACCGAACAGGTAGCACGTTGTAGTTCCTCCCTCTTACCACAGGGTGGTGCTAGTGTACGCAATAAAATAGTCTACCAGGCGACTGAATCAAAAATCGTCTTCTTGCAGCCTTAATTTATGGTCGGGATTTACAGCTCGTTGCCATAACTTTACCTTTCCTAAGCCATCAATTCTATTTCTCTTTCAAAAATTCTTTTCCTGTGAAATTACTTTTTTTTCCCCCCCCGAGGGTTTAGGTTTGCTTTGTGATGAATCCATGTCTGTTTTGAACTATTAACTATGGATTTCCTCAAGGGCCAGTGAATAGTCAAATGGGAGAAGGGCATGGAGGCATTTTCTGTATTACAGAGATACTGCTTTGTAGGAGCTTTGGAGTCCCTGGGTGGTGCAGATGGTTAATAAGCTTGGCTGCTAATCAAAAGGTTGGAAGTTCGAGTCCACCAGAGGTGTCTTGAAAGACGGGCCAGGCGATCTGCTTCTGAAAGGTAATAAAATAAATAAATAAATAAATAAAACCCTGTGGAGAACAGTTCCCTGACACTCATGGGTCCGCCATGAGTCAGAATTGACTCAAATGCAGCTGGTTTTAGAAAGAGCTTTGGGGTCCAAGTCACAAGATCTGTGTGACTGTGGGCAAGTGACTGAATCTTTTTGAGCCCATTTCTCATCTCTAAAATGGTAATAAAGGGAATAGCAACATCTTTGGACTGTTGTGAAGATGAAGGTAATGATGTAGTTTTTTCTCATCTGTAAAATGGGATGATACTAATAGGGTTAAGGTTGTAGAATAAGTAAATAGAGAAAACATGTAAAGCTACTGCCTGAGACTTAGTGTTCAGTGACCATTAGCGATTATTGTCATTACCATCAAGCACACCACAGGGAGTCCAAGCCGGGGGCTAGAGGCAGGTGTGAAAACAGTAAACCCTGTATGCACTGGCTTGCATTGAGCAAGGTAGCCACGGGTTTAATTGTGTTTACTTGCTAATCTGTGGTGAGCAATTTCATATGGTTTCACATTTTTGAAGCTGTTTACTGCAGATTGGTGGGAAGGCACAAGTGAGCCCATGTGTACCTTGCTTATTGGGTAATCTGGCCCTGGCTGGAGGTCAGGCTGGAGGACCACTGGGACCCCCTGGCTTTTGTAAATAACTTTTTCTCTGTCTATGCCTGAAGCTGGTCTTAACTGCATTTGAGGTGGTTAAGAGGTTTTGTTCCTTTTTTTTTTTTTTCCACTTAAAAGGACACTGAATTATTTCCATTTTAGCTGCCCCCTTTTATAGGATATGGATTTGAGTTTCTGTAAAAAGACCTGAGTAAGAAGACAGGAGACCTAGTTTTCTCCTAGCAATACCGTCAAGGTGTCTTGTGAGATTAGGGAGGGCGGGCCTAGAAGCCAGGGAACTGCAGACCCAGAGAGTTGGGAATATAACTTTAATGGCTGCCGTTCTCTGATTTGATGATTCTTTAAAATGGCAATGGTTATATATAAATATATATATATTTTCTGATCCGATGGTTGTTAGGAAGATAAAAGTGCACAAGGCAGATGTAAATGATAATATTGGGGTTTCCAGACGTCAACATTAAAATAGAGGTGGTTGGGTATCTGATGGTGTGTGTGTGCCGAGTGACAGAGGTCATTCTTTGAAAATGCTTTTTGGACAAAACATGACTGACCTAGGGGTTTCAACTTATTAGAGCAAGTGAGGGTATTACAGATTCTCTTTCTCTCTCTCTCTCTCTCACACACATATCCCACACCCTAGTTCTGATTTAAAATATAGGACAATTATTGGTCCCAATGGAGTTAAAAATGGGACAAACAATAATATATGGATCACTCCCAACTGTTTGAGATATCTGGTAATTTTGCCTTTGAGGGAACATGGAACATTGTTTTCTAGGGCAGGGATCAGTCCCTGGCCTTTCCTTGAGAATCCAGGGAAATAAAACCTGCATAGACATGAGCAGGCGTAAGGCATAGACTGGAGAGAAGGTAAGGAATAGATAGAAGAGGAAAGGAGGCAGCAAGAGGGAAAGAGATGAGGAAGGCAGAGAAAGGATGAGGAAAGAGTTGTGCCTTGTTGGGAGTGGAGGCTACTTGCAGTCACGGGATTAGCTAGATATGAGGTTGAAGAAAAAGCCGAGATTTGGGAGTTAGGGCTGGAATCCCAACTGTGCAGCTTGATGGCCCTGTGACCCTAAGTAATTTACTTATCCACTCTGATTCACGGTGACCTGAATTCTAAAGTGGGTTAATAGCATCTCTCTTTGCGTGGTTCCAGTTAGTTTGAAAAAACAAGTTACTGTCGAGTGGATTCTAACTCATGGCAACCATGTGTGTGTCATAGTAGAACTGTAATCCATAGGGTTTTCAATGGCTGATTTTTTGAAAGTAGATCACTAGGCCTTTTTTCCAAGGTACATCTGGATGGACCTGAACCTCCAACCTTAGCAGGACAAAATATCCAGGATTAATTTGTGTGTGTGTGTTCTTACCCAGAGACATACAATCCCCCCACTGTGGAGAAAGCAGCAGTAGTTTCCCTGTTTACGTTGCCTGGTGGTTTCTTTCCCCTCACCAGCTGGTCTGCATCTTAGTGTATCATAGGGAAGGACATCCTGGGAGCCTGGGTGCCATGGCGGCCCTAAGGATTACATGAGGCATCACAAGGAAAACGTGCAGGGCAGACCAACCAAGTTCAAGTTGCATGCCTGCCCTACTGTCCTGGAGAGTGTCTCTTAAAAGTCTTTAAAGTCCTTTTTTGAAGCTTTGGTGAGTTGTTCTGTGTTGTTGTCATAGGCAAAGACACCCCTTAGCAACCATCATTGTCAAAAATGTGCAACAAGATTCATCCACAGATAATATTCTCCAGTCCCTCTTTCGGTTAACTTTGAACAGTGAAACTATTCGAGTGATAGTTTTTCAAACAGACATGGTTATAACTAATCACACTGCCTATTAGTTCCATTTGCCATCCTAACTACAAGGATATGTTGGGGGAAGATTGTTAAATATTTTGCTGAAATCAAGGCATACTGTGTTCAAAATCTCCCTTAAGTTATTTAGCCTAGTAAATAACTGTCACTAAAGGGAAAGAAGGCCCATGTTGTTGGTAGTAAAATTATGTTGGCTTCTATGGATTACCATATACACATTGTGTTGAGCATATTTCAAAATATTTTGTTATATGGATATTGTAAATTTTAATTTAATAAGTAATGGGCAGAATGAACAAGTCTGTCTTAGAAGCAGTACAGCAAGAGTGCTCCTTGGAAGGGAGACTTTATCTCATACACTTTGGACATGTTATCAGGAGGAAACAGTCCTTGGAGAAGGACATCATGGTTGATAAGGTAGAGGGTCATTGAAAAAGGAAGACCCTCAACAAGATAGATTGACACGGTGGCTGCTACAATGGGCTCAAATTCAGCAAGAATTGTGAGGATGGCTCAGGACTGGGAAGTGTTTTTTTGTTCTGTTGTACACAGTATGTCTATGAGTCAGGACCGACTCAATGGCACCTAAAAACAACAATGTGTAGTTTCCTGGCACTACTCTTTCCTCCTTTTAAAAACTCAGCAATTACTCTTCTATTACATTACCTATTCTTCATGCTTTTGTCATGCTAACACAGCGTAAATCTGAGATACATTCGTGAAGTCTTTTAGCAACTGAGATATAATTAGTCTGACTTCCATGGCATCTTTTTTTTTTCTTTAAAAAAATAAAGCAGTAATTCTTGGATCTCGGGGTCTTAAGAGCTTACAAAAGGCCATTCAAGGTACAACAATTAATCTCTATTCACCTGGTGCAACGGAGGAAGAAGGAGAGTCAGGAAAAGAGGAGGATATGGAATGTGTGGCTACTTGCTCCATGAACACCTGCCTCCTTTGCCATGAGACTGGAAGAACTGGATGGTGCCTGGCTACCATGACTTAACACTTTGATCAAAGATTCCATAGAAGAATCCTGATCAAAAGGGGGGAGATGTAGAACAGAATTCTAATTCTAATGGACTCTAGACTTTCTGGAGCCATGGAGGGTGGTTGAACCCCTGAAACTCTTGCCCTGAGATAATCTTTAAACCTTAAACCAAAAATATCCCTTGAAGTTATTTTAAAACTGAACAACAGTTTAGCTTAACTAGTAAAAAAGGTCTGCCTTGAGCATTATGCTTTTTTAGGAACTATCAATATGGGATTCAATTGACAACAGCAACTTGAAAGGTTAGATAGGAACCTTACGGGGCAGTGAGTTTATGTTAATGAGGGAGGGACAACTCAGAAAAGGAGGGTGAGAATGGTTGCACAACTAGAAGAATGTCATCGATGTCACTAAATTGTGTGTGTAGAAACTGTTGAACTGGTGCATGTTTTGCTGTGTATATTCCCAACAAGAACAATAAAGTAAATAAAATTTAGAAGAAAAAACAGTAATTCTGATTTAGAATAGGAATAACTATTGATTTCAGCAAAAAAAAAAAGCTAAATTTGGGTGTTGCCTTAAAAATTTTGAAAGTGCTTCCATATGCCCTATCTGGTGTGATCCTTATAACCACTTGTGAGATTTGTAAAACTGCTATTACTATTATCTCCATTGTAAAGACAAGGAGACTGAGGCTCAGGAAGATAAAGTGACTTACTAAGATCTCACTGCTACCAGCGGCAGAATTTGGTTCTATAAAGCATGGATTTTCTGACTTGAGTTTTTAATTTCTTGCTATATATATGTTTTATTGCAAGTGTAAGTTATTTTTGGAAGAAAGTAAATTACAAATAGACAAACAAATATGTGCACAATATTTGTTGTTTGTCTATACAGAGTATATGTCTACGTGTGTGTGTGTATAGTGAAATCTGTGAGGGCCGGAACTTGATGGGACTGCCTTGTTTTTCCGGGTCTCACAAGTATTCTACCATTGACAGGGTGCAGTCCTACCACTTTTCTATTGCTCATTTTAGTGGAAAATATTTGAGTTTTCCTTCCGTGTTAGGTTTCTGCCTTACATAGCTTCCGGCTTTCGCAGGTTTTACTGTATCTGTATATTGCTGTCCAATAGAACTGTCTGTGATGATGGCTATACTATCCAATATGGTAACTATTAGCCACATGTAGCTGTGGCACTCTTGAAATATGGTTAGTGTGACTGAGCAACTGAATTTTTAATTTATTTAATTTTAATTCAAATAATCAAACCAAACCCATTGCTGTTGAGTCTATTCCAACTCATGAAGACCCTGTGTGTTACAGAGTAGAGCTACTCCTACGGTTTTTTGGTCTGTGATCTTTACAGAAGCAGAAAACCAGGATTTTCTATGGTGGTGCTGCTTGGTGGTTTTAAACTGCCAACCGTTGGGTTAGTCCATTGCCGTCGAGTTGATCCTGACTCATAGTGACCCTAAAGTACAGAGTAGAACTGCCCCATAGAGTTTCCAGGGAGCGCCTGGTGGATTCGAACTGCTGACCTTTTGGTTAGCAGCCATAGCACTTAACCACTATGCCACCAGGGCTTCCTTAGGTTAGTAGACGGGTGCAAACCGTTTGTGCCACCCAGGGACCTCTTCATTGAAATAGTCATGCTAAAGAGGCCCGTGCTGAGGAGCAAGGGGGAAAGGACTCCTCTGCCAGAAGCAACTTCCCCAGAGCTAGGAGTGTGGTAAGCTACCCTCTATGACCTGAGGTCACCTACAGGGAGAGGAGCAAGAGAACAAGAAAAGGGAGGATCCTGAAGGCACTGCACACTGACCCCAAAGAGGCTATGCTTTAAGCCACAGGTGATTGCTAGTGGCCTTACAGGCTCAGGCAAGTGGAAATGGGGGCTCAATTTGAGTCATAATGTGTAAGATTTAAATTCACTATGTGAGCAAACCTCAGGCCCTTGGGACATTGGCCCTGCTGAATTATTCTTACCGGGTCATGCAGTCCTGTGCCTGAGTCTGGTTATGTGCTCTGCTTTCTAATTTCCCACGTTTCAAAGTTGGATCTCATCAGGGAGTTCTCTACATAGGTAACTGGTTTAGTTGGTTCTGCTTAGAAAGAACGTGTGGCCCTCTGACCACCTCCCTCTGAGTTCCCGTTAAAACTCGGGTCAATTCTGACTCATAGTGACCCTGTAGGACAGAGCAGAACTGCTCCATAGATTTCCAAGGCTGTGATCTTTATGGAAGCAGATTACCACATTTTTCTTCCACTGAGCAGCTGGTGGGTTTGAACCGCTGACCTTTCGATTTACAGCTGAGTGCTTAATCACTGCGCCACCAGGCACCTTCCTCTGAGTTCAGGGGGCCCTAATAGACTGTACAGTCTAGAGCACAGACTCTGGTGCCAGGCTGCCTAGGTTCAGATCCCCGCTCTACTGCTCATTATCTGTGTGACCTTGGGCAAGCATTTAAGTTTTTGTGCTTCAGTTTCTTCACCTGTCCAGTGGGGATGATAGGAATAGTGCCTACTTCATAGGGGTGGTAAAAGGATTAAATGAGTCAATATATTTAACAGTGCCTGGCACAGTAGGTGCCATATGGGTATTTGCTATTGATATTGTTGTTGTACGCTCAGCCCCGCTCTGGTTTCAAGAGTCAACTGTGTTTCTAGGCAAGGGGTATTTAAGGAACACCAGACTTCCATTTAGCAGCTGCACCACGAGAGCTTTACTGCCTATCCTGGCCTGAGCAATGGGTCGCTATGAGCTGCAATTGACTCAGTGGCAACGGGTTTTAAGCAATGGGTGCTCACTTTATTCCTGAAGTCCTATCCCTGAATTAGTTCCTAGTGGTAGCTGGACTTAAAACCTTACCCTGTGCTAATATCTGTCTGCCTGCTAGTGGCCCAGGCCAAAAGTTTACTTACAATGCTCAAGCCACCTGCCTACACTTCTGCTGCGGAATTCTGGAAGTTTAATGGGCCTCCTACCCCACTCTGCTGGTTTGTTAATTTTTCAGGTTCCAACTCCTTAGTTGTCTGGCCTCTCCTGGCTCCAACCATGTTTCCTTGTTATTTCCCATCAGGCATTGTTTTTGTGGTCAAATTAGACTTTTTTTTTGGTTTCCTTTCTCTTACAATTTCCCATTTCTCATGAGCTGTATTTATTTTGGCAATCAGATCAAAATCTACCTTTTTAATGATTAGATCTGTTGATGTGAATTCTAGCATTGACTTCCTTTTTGACAGCCCAGGTCAAGTGTTCATTCATTTATTCGCCATTTTATTTACTGTCTACTATGCACTAGGCATGTGCTGGGTACTGGAGATACAGTGCTTTGCACAATTCAAGGCCTTTAGGAGGGTCTACAAAAGTGGTTGCTCACTTGCACACTATAGGATTAAGCGCCGTTGCCCTGGATGGCCCCTCTACCTGCAGAGAGACATACCTCACTGCCCATAGGTGGGAAGGAAGAGGGAAGCTGAATCCAAGGAGGTGAAGAAAATGATGAAATTATCACCAGATCTCCTGTCGCTTACATCTTGGTCATCCCGCTCCATGGTTCCAGCCATTCAAAGGGTAGTGTGGGGTCAAAAGAGGTTGACTGGAATCCCTGGTCTTATCTCTGTTGTTGTTAGGTGCCTTTGAGTGGATTTCGACTCATAGTGACCTTATGTGACAGAGTAGAACTGCCCCTCAGGGCATTCTAGGCTTTATGGGAGCAGATGGCCAGATCTTTCTCCCATGGAGCCTTTGGGTGGGTTTGAACTACCAACTTTTCAGTTAACAACCAAGCGCTTAACTGTTGTGCCACCAGGGCTCCTAAATCTTATCTTCAGCGATATTCAATGTTCTGTAAAATAGAAATGACGGGATATATCAGAACGTCCAAATTTTGAAGATGTGTATGTAGCCATAAACTTGAATTTGCTCATCTAATCTTATTTCAGATATAAGGCTGTACTCCTCCCTGGTCTAATCAGTTATTCAGTAGGAATTTACAGAGCAGAGCACTGCAACGCACACCCACAAACATGCCTTTTTGGTTTATTTGCTTTTTCAAACACAAGCAGTTTAACCTGGATACTATTTCCCAGGTACTGTCTTGGAGGAAAGAGATGTAAGCAGTTATGTCAGACTTATTGGCTCAGGGAGTATATTCCCTCCGGGAGGAACCCAGGAGGGCTTCCCTAGCAGCAACGGAGGCCTCCGGGTTAGGAGGTGGTGGTGGGTGAAGGCGAAATGTAAAGTCTACTTGATATTACGCTACGAAGACATGGCCAGTGTCTGGGAAGGTGCAGAGAAACAGCAAGCGGGAATAAGAAAAAGAAAACAAAAATCCTGCTTGTTAATGTGTATACGTTACACGGCATCTCTGACGTTGAAGCTGCCGCGTACACCGCTTTCCTCCAATTCAGTGCGTTCTACAAGACCACGGGGGACACGTTCCAGTCTGCACAGGCTGAAGACGTCTGAAAGCTGACAGAAGAAGGAGGATGTTTTCTTTGTTTAAGATTTCTGATCCAGATCAGACAACTGTGGTTTCTACCACTTCTACCCAATAGACCTTTGCTGTTTTCCATCTATGTTTCTTCAGCGTACTGGAGATTTAATTCCTAGCAGTGCAATCAGAAAGCCAAATAAAGAAAATGACTTCAAACTCATATTAAGAATTTTTCAAAAGCGTGTATTGCACCTTTGATTTTGTGGTTCACTGTTGTTGGGTGCTGTTGACTCAGTCCCGGCTCATTGCGACCTGTGTATAACAGAACGAGACACTGCCTGGTTCTGCGCCATTCTCATAATCTTTGCTAGGTTTGAGCCCATTGTTGCAGCCACTGTGTCAGTCCATCTCATTGAGGGTCTTCCTCTTTTTCCCTGACCTCCTATCTTACCAAGCAAGATGTCCTTCTCCAGGGACTGGTCCCTCTTGAGAACATGCCCCAAATACTTGAGACTTGAGTTTCACCATCCTTGCTGCCAAGGAGTGCTCTGGCCGTACTTCTTCCAGACAGACTTGTTCATTCTTCTGGAAGTCCGTTGTGTATTCAATAGTCTTCGCCAACACCACAATTCAAAGGCATCAGTTCTTCTTCGGTCTTCCTTATTCATCGTCCAGCTTCCGCATGTATATGAGGTGACTGAAAACACCATGGCTTGGGTCAGGTGCACCTTAGTCCTCAAAGTGACATCTTTGCTTTTCAATACTTTAAAGAGGTCTTTTGCAGCAGATTTGCCCAATGCAGTATGCCATTTTATTTCTTGCCTGCTAATCTCACGGACATTGATTGTGGAGTCAAGTAAAATTAAATCCTTGACAACTTCAATCTTTTCTCTGCTTATCATGATGTTGCTTCTCAGTGCAGTTGTGAGGATTTTTGTTTTCTTTATGTTGAGGTGTAATCCATACTGAAGGTTTTATTTTTGATCTTCATCAGCAAGTGCTTCAAGTCCTCTTCACTTTCCACAAGCAAGGTTGTGTCATCTGAATATCACAGGTCGTTAATGAGTTGTCCTTCAATCCTGATGCCGCATTCTTCTTCATATAGTCCAGCTTCTTGGATTATTTGCTTGACATACAGATTTAATAAGTATGGTGAAAAGATTTTAAACCGATTTTAAACCACTCAGTATCCCCTCTGTCTGGGTAGAGGTTCCTCATGAGCACAGCTAAGTATTCTGGAATTCTCATTGTTCACATTGTTATCCATAATTTGCTATAATCCACATAGTCAAATGCCTTTGCATAGTCAATAAAACACAGGTGAACATCTTTCTGATATTCTCTGCTTTCAGCCAGGATCCATCTGTCATCAGCCATGATATCCCTGGTTCCGCGTCCTCTTCTAATTCAGCTTGAATTCCTGACATTTCCCTGTGGATGTATTGCTGGAACTGTTTGAATGATCTTCAGCCAAATTTTACTTGCATGTGATGTTAATGATGTTGTTGCATAATTTCCTCATTTTGTTGGATCACCTTTCTTTGGAAGGGGCACAGATTTGGATCTCTTCCAATCAGTTGGCCATAGACAAGGAGCACCTTTAGAACTGCACCTGTTTGTTGAATAGTCTCAGCTGGTATTCCATCAGTTCCTGGAGCCTTGTTTTTCACCAATGCCTTCAGTGCAGGTTGGGATTCTTTCTTCAGTACCATTGATTGTTGATCATATGCTACCTCCTGAAATGGTTGAACATCAACCAATTGTTTTTGGTGCAGTGACTATGTATTCCTTCTATCTTCTTTTATGCTTCCTGTGTTATTCAATATTTCGCCCACAGAATCCTTCAAAGTTGCAACTTGAAGCTTGAATCTTTTCGTCTCTATTTGAGAAATGCCGAGCGCGTCTTCCCTTTTGGTTTTCTATCTCCAAGTCTTTGCACATTTTATTGTAATACTTTACTTTTTCTTCTCTAGCCACCCTTTGAAATCTGTTCAGCTCTTTTACATCATCATTTCTTCCATTTGCTTTAGCTACTTGACATTCAAGAGCAAGTTGCAGAGTCTCTTCTGACATCTATTTTGGTCTTTTCTTTCTTTCCCATCTTTTTAATGACCTTTCGTTTTCTTCATGTATGATGTCCTTGATGTCATCTCACAACTTGTCTGGTCTTTAGTCATTAGCATTCAGTGTGTCATATCTATTCTTTAGATAGTCTCCAGGTGGGATACACTGGAGGTTGTATTTTGGCTACCATGAACTTGTTTAAATTTTCTTCAGCTTCAACTTGAACCTGCATATGAGCAATTAATGGTCTGTTCTGCAGTCAGCCCTAGCCTTGGTCTAACTGATGGTATTGAGCTTTCCTATTGTCTCTTTCCACAGATGTAGTTGATTTGATTCCTGTGTATTCCATCTGGTGAGGTCAATGTGTATAGTTGCCATTTATGTTGTCGAAACAAGGTATTTGCAGTGAAGAAGTAGTTGGTCTTGCAAAATTCTATCATGTGATATCCAGCGTCATTTCTATCGCAAAGGCCATGTTTTCCAACTACTGATCCTTCTTCGTTAACAACTTTTGCCTTCAATCACCAGCAATTATCAATGTATCTTGATTGTATGTTTGATCAATTTCAGATTGCAGAAGTTGGTAAAAGCTTCAATTTCTTCATCTTTGGCATTAGTGGTTGGTGCATAAATGTGAATAATAGTCATATTAACTGGTCTTCTTTGTAGAAGTATGGATATTATCCTGTCGCTGACAGCATGGTAATTCAAGATAGACCTGGACATATTCTTTTTGACAATATGGGATGCCATTCTTCTCCAACTTGTCATTCCCGGCAGAGTAGGCCACATGGTTATCTGAATCAAAAAAGCCAATACCAGTTCATTTGAGCTCACTGATGCCTAGAATATCAATCTTTATGTGTTCCATTTTTTTTTTTATGACTTCCCATTTTCCTAGATTCATACTTTGTACATTCCACGTTCTGATTTTTAATGGGTGTTTACAGCTGTTTCTTCTCATCTTGAGTCATGCCACATCAGCAAATGAAGGCCCCGAAAGCTCGACTCCATTTATGTCATTAAAGTCAACTCTACTTTGAGGAGGCAGCTCTTCCTCAGCCGTATTTTGAGTGAATTCCAACCCAAGGGGGTCATCTCCCAGCACTATATCAGACAATGCCACGCTGCTATTCATAAGGTTTTCACTGGCTAATTTTCCCAGAAGTAGACCAGCCAGGCCCTTCTTCCTAGTCTGTCTTAGTCTGGAAGCTCTGCAGAAACCTGTCCACCATGGATGACCTGCTGGTATTTGAAATTCCGGTGGCATAGCTTCCAACATCACAGCAACACACAAGCCACAACAGTATGACCAACTGGCAGACGCATGGTGACTGATTTACGAGTTAATTTGAAAATTGATGGTTTTGGCAGAATATTTTTTCTCCTTTTTTACTTTTTTCTAGTTATTATATTTCTGTTCTTGGCTTGAATAATAGACTGTGAGTAGAATTTTCCTTTCCACAGCTGAATAACCAGACAGGAGAAAGGGAGAACTTTTCAGTACAAAGTTGTATCCAGATAAGCCTAGCAGGGATTAGATTTGCAATAGGTAATAAGGTTAATGTCTAGAAGAAGAGTTTTATACTGGCCCTGAGAGATTGACTGGTTTTCAAGGAGAGGTTTATTAGCATCTTTGTTTTATTTTTACTATCACTATTGTTGCTGTGTTATTACTATCCAGTGCTGCTATTTATTAATTTCCTTCAGTGTGCTAGCAAACTGAGGTTCAGAGAGGTAAAGTGATTTGTCTAAGGTCATTCAGCTGTTGTGGAAACCCAAGTCTGTTTCCAAAGACTTTTCTGGTTTTACAACACCATTTAGATAATTTTTCCATTTTTAAATTTAGGGACGATGTAAGAAATTACCTAAAGGCCCAGAATTTTTGTTGTCGTTGTTGCCCCCAAAATAGTGTGATTGTGATGATAGAAGTAATAATACTTCTGACCTTCCTTTGTGATTTATATACAAGTTCCCACGTGTCACTTCACTTTGCCAAGGAAGAGGTAATTAACCTCATATTTAAGACGAGGACTGTGAAGCTAGATTGTATTTTCTAGAATCTGTTGTATTTGGTAGTACAAATGGTTAAGCGCATGGCTGCTAACCAAAGGTTGAAGGTTCAAGTCCACCCAGAGGAACCCCAAAAGAAAGTCCTAGCCATTTACTTCTGAAAAATTGCCATTGAAAACCTTGTGAAGCACAGTTCCACTCTACACACAGGAGGTCGCCGTGAGTCTGGATTGACTCATGGCAAGTGGCTTTTCTGGATTTTTTTGGTTGTATTTTCTACCTCCCTGGATGCAAGAATACATGTGCCAGACCTTATACCATGTACTTGTCTAGAAACATCAAACCAGGAAAGGTAAGACAATCTCTTCCCAGGACCTGGGCCCGCAACGACATCCTGTAGAGTCTCCTGGGCAGTCCTGTTCCTGCTGTTCCTCTCTGCCTCTAGTGGTCCCCTTCTTGAGCCAAGGACCTACTGCACCTTGGCTTGCTGCTTCCTGCATGTATGCATCAGATCTCCACACTCGTCAGGTCTTCTATCCCATTCCATTCCATTGCTTTCTCTATCCTTTATCGTTTGCTAGTTGCAACAGCGGTTTTCATACCTACTGTGCTCTGCAGCACTTAAGTGGCATATCGAGGTGGATTGGGAGGGACATCAAACTATGAATTGTGTTGTTTTTGCTGTTGTTGTGGGTGATGAGTTAATTCCGACGCGTAGTGACCCTATAGGACAGGGTAGAATAGCCCCATTGGGTTTCCAAAGCCATAATCTTCACAGGAGTAGATCACCTGGTCTTTTCTCCTGTGGAGCCGCTGGCGGGTTCAAACCACAGAGCTTTTGGATAAGCAGAGCACTTAACCCCTGCACCACCAGGGCTCCTTGACCGATGAACTAGGAGACTGGGATTCTGGTCTCATTGGCTGTATGGCTTTGAGAGGTCATCTTCCCTCGCTGCACGCAGTTCCTTCATTGTTAGAATGGCTGTGGACCAGATGGTCGCTGAGTTTCTCCTGGCTCTAACGGGCTAAGGCTCCACACGCAGTGCTTCCGGACATTTGGAGACTTATCCCCTCAACTTCCTGGGAAGTAGATGTGCTTATTTTGTTGTTTAGAACAGTTAGGACAAAGGACAGTTGGGATTTTTAGATTTTATTTTGTTCTTACAGAAAAGAGAGAAAATGCATGTCTCCAAAATATTGACGAACCCAAGGGACGCCTCACTTACCCATGCTGCCATCTGCACTCAGTGGAACACAGCAGAAATGAGAAGCCCAAAAAATGCAGCGCCGCGTGCCAGTGACTACAGCAAAAGGTAAATGAAAAACACCCCAAACTGCCAATTCCAGGGGCTAAAACTTGGTTAGGAGGAAGGAAAGGCTGGGAGACAGGGCCAACTCTGTGGGGAATTTTATTATCATTCTTTGTAAAAGCTCTGAGGAGCATGATTCTATTTTTCACCTGGAGTATAGCAGGCAGACTGAACAAAACCCTTGGATGTTATAAATGTGTAAATATGGCACAGAGTTTCTACATAAAATGCTGACACTTTTTCCTTGAGGTTACAACCTTGATTTGGATCATTGTCATTCATTCTTCTCGCTTTGCTTTCTCATTCTTCTGGGAGAAAGTGGAAATGCGCTATTTTCTTAGACTTTTGCTGTATAAGTTTTTACAAGTTTCCGCCTGGAATCCTAATTTCAACAGCGTAACTCATTTTTGCTTCTTGCTTGTTGCCTTTGCTTCTCTACCACTGAGGTCCTGATTTGCTCCACCGCTGTCCTCCTGGGGATGGAGCTCCAACCCCAAACCCTTGTCTTGATGTCTATTCTCATTAAAGGTTTCCTGAAGGTCTACCACAGTGGAATCACATGTACCAATCATGTCACATGGGAGATGGCCCACTTCTCTTTATTGAATATTGGTGTCTGATCAAATCCTAAGAATAAACAGCGTTTTTAACAGAGAGGGGATGCTGACAACCGTTGTTGAATGAATACGTAGATGATATCTCAAGAAGCCACTCTCTCATTTATTTGTTTACATTTTGCCTTCATCCATAGTAATTTCAGGCAGTTTTCAATAAGGCTGCAATAGACACTATTGGATGGTGTAAAGGGTTAAGGTGCTCAGCTGACAACTGAAACGTTGGAGGTTCAAGTCTACCTAGAGGTGCCTCAGAAGAAAGGCCTGGCAATCTACATCCAAAAAACCAGTCATTTGAAAACCCTACGGAGCACAGTTCTACTCTGACACACACGCAGTTTCCCTGAGTTGGAATCGACTTGATGGCAACTGTTTTTTTTGTTCAGTTTTGTGCAACCTTCCTAGTGAAGTGCTCCTGATGGCAGAGGAGAATGAATGGGCACAATTCTGAGCAGGTCTGGGGGCAGAACCCAGAATAGTCAATGGAAGTGTAGTCTACATTGTTTGTCTTGAAAATTCACATAAATTTTGTATCACAATCCATAGTATAGCTGTTTATCCTAATAATAATTGAAATGTTTTAAATCACCTCGCTTTGAATAAAGGGAGTCTCTGGACATAGGAGCCATCTTAGTCCTGTGGCTTCCTGTTGCCCATGGACACACCACTGTGTACCCCGGGATACACAGCCGGAGATGAAATGCCTAAGGACAAAATTAGCTTCTGAGCTCCCTAGCAACGAGGACAAAACAGGAAATGTCAAATATATATTTTTACAAATCAAACCTAAAACTTTTGGGGTAAATTTACTTTCTCTCTTGTTCAGATTGATCAAGGAAAATATTCTTGAGCCTAGCAGTACATATTACCTAATACACTTTGTAATTGGTGGCTGTTGGTACCTGTTAACTTCCTATATACCTTCTGCCCCAGGCATGAAAAGCTGACTGAATATATTTCATCTCTAGAATAGATTCTAATGGTTTTCAAAATTTTACATATTAGAATCACTTGGGGAGCTTTTTAAAAAATTCCACCACCTAGGCTGCGTCTTATATCAATTAAATCAGAATCCCAGGGGGTGGGGGGTGGGAGAGGGAGGAACTAGGCATCATTTTTTTTTTTTTCTCTTGATTTTCTAGATGAGTCTAATGTTTGGCCAAGTCCAAGAACCAGTGCCATAGACCAATGGTTCTCAAACTTGATTGTGCTTCAGAATCAGTTAGAAACCCAAACCCATTGCCCTGGAGTAGATTCCGACTCATAGTGATATTTTAGGACAGAGTGGAACCGCCCCATATGGTTTCCAAGGCTGTAAATCTTTACGGAAGCAGACTGCCACATCTTTCTCCCAAGGAGAGGCTGGTGGGTTTGAACTGCTGACCTTTTGGTTAGCAGCCAAGTGGTTTAACCACTGAGACACAATCATCTAAAAAAAAAAAAAAATCATCTAGAGAGCCCATGAAAACACAGATTCTGGGCCCCACCCCCAGATTTCTTAATTAGTTAGGTTAAGGTGGAGCTTGAGAACGTGCGTGTCTGACAAGATCCCAGGTGATGCCAATGCTGTGGGTCTGAGGACCACACTGAGAACCACTGTTGGAGAGTTTTCAGGTTTGTGCTACATTGGATATGGTGGAAATCTTTATGC
The DNA here is from genome assembly GCF_024166365.1 of Elephas maximus indicus. NCBI lineage: Eukaryota > Metazoa > Chordata > Mammalia > Proboscidea > Elephantidae > Elephas > Elephas maximus. Next base: position 9,036,165 of record NC_064819.1, on the reverse strand, counting down.
TATAAGGATAAATTTGGGCTACTTTGGTAAAATCAGGGAATGTAAGAGGGCTTGGGAGAAAAAAAAAAGCTGTGCAATCATGGTTTTCTGCTATAAGGGCTGTATTTGAATTTTATTGACCACATATTTTGTTTTGGTTGGCTTAACCCAGGTGTTGAAGACCTAGTTCCTGCCTATTTTCCACGGGTTAAAACTGTCGCCTAAGAGTGAATTAAGAAAAAACCTTCGTCTGTTGGAACCCTGGTGGTGCAGTGATTAAGAGCTACGGCTGCTAATCAAAAGGTCGGCAGTTTGAATCCGTCAGCCGCTCCTTGGAAACCCTCTGGGGTAGTTCTACTCTGTCCTACGGGGTCTCTATGAGTCGGAATAGACTTGACAGCAATGGGTTTGGCTTTTCTTTTTTTTTTTCTGCTTGTCACTCATTACAGGTGTCATAGAAGTCCCATGGTGTATTTTTAATGTTGTCCCAATGCCCCAGTGCTTGTTGTTCGCAGTGGAGGCTGAGATGCTGTGGAAGGAAGCCTTCAAGGCGTGATAAATGTCCTTTCTCTAGGAGGGCTACAGGTTTATTTTTACTGGCTTAGTAGTGCCTGCCTGGCCTGGTCAGCTCTTGCTTCAGTTTAGAGTTCAGTTTCTTTTCTCCTGTAATAACTAATATCTGCACAACTCTCTTAGTTTTATCAGTCCCATTAAAGGGTTGTTAGGTTTCCCATCAGCAACTTCTGCTGGTGGTTTCCCACAGAGGCCTCAGCGTGGGTCTCCTCTCCTTGAAAGATGGGAGGATTTGAGCTGGGGGAGAACAGAAGAAAAGAGGCAAGTGTGGACACTCCATTAATGCCTGCCTCCCAACTCGGAACACAAAGCACAAGGCTGGAATCAAGGTCCTCCATCTTCAGGCAAAGGTGGCAGGAGGGAAAACACTTTGTGGATATGTTCCCCCAGTCACTAAACAGCGACTTCCATTTAATCCTTTTCTTTTGTATCTTTTAAATATAAAAGCAAATAAACTCCAGCTCAAATTGAGTCACATTTTACATAGCTCGCCCTCTGCCGGTTCCCAGGGCTTGAGAGTTTACCATTTGCTGTCGGTTTTCCCGTGGTACGGGACCTCTGATAATTAAACCTCGTGGCGTGGGAATTCCTGGCTTCCTGCTGTTGCCGTTAGTTGCCTTTAGTCAGGGCAACCCTGTGAATAACAGAATGAAAGGTCGCCTGGTCCTGTGCCATCTTCATGATCGTTGGTATGTCTGAGCCCGTTGTTGTGGCTGTTGGGTCAGTCTATCTCATTGAGGATTTCCCTCGTTTTCCCTGACCCTCTACTTTATCAACATGATTGGTCTTTTCAAAAGTTTCTTGTAGGTGAGGTATGTCAGTCCTAGAGACAACGGTATCTTTTTTTTTAATTCAATTTTGCCTTACCTATAAAAACCACAACCTTTTGTACTAAATTAACCCTGTGTGGTTATTGAACACTGAATTGGAATTCACTCCATGGCAGTGGGTTTTATTTGATTTTTTTTTTGGTATACATAAAAAACTATCAGAATAAAATTTAAAGAAACACAAACCTAAATACTATTAGAGATCTTTCTTATTAACTGTTTATAGCGATTAATATCAATCCTTTAAAAAACCTGTAACTTTAAAGAAATGATTTTATGGCTTTAGAATTTCTGCCATCAGAAGTTCCTTTGTATTCAGATATTCCCCCAGATTGCAGACATCCCTCAGGCTTTCTTTACCAAGATAACAATCAATGCTTAACCTGTCTTCAATTAACAAAAGAGGTCGTCTTCTCGGATGCCCACCTTTTCCCTCTCGCTGGAAGGAGGGAAAAAGAGAACGTTATTACACACACTAGCCCATTTACCTTCTCCACTCCCCCGTGATCGTGTTTTTCTGATTAGGAGACAATTTGCTTTCTCTGGCGGCTCCTTAGATTTAGCTCTTTGCCCTTTCCAGTGGGAGAGAATCCTAATTTACAGTGAATACATTCGTGTATTCATTACCACCAAATGTTACAATTTCTTGTTGAGAATCTCCTGGAGCTGTTCTGTCTGGCTTTTGGTACAGCCTGGTTTATTTTAAGGGGCTCAGCTCCACTGAAGGTTGATTTTATGTCAAAGCCTGTCTTAAAAAAAAAAAAAAAAACTAGTATACAATATGGTTATTTAGGCAAGAATGGGAATGATGTCTTCCCACGAGGGGAGGTGGTTCTCTGGTCCCTGGTTCAGGTGCAGCCTACATGGTGGAGATCACAGGGCGTACGTGACTGAGAGCTTAACAATGATTCTGTCATGGGAGCGAGCAAGGGATGGCCGTAGTTCTAATGTGCATTTCGCTGGCAAGCTGTTTGACTCTTCAGGAAAATTATGCATAAACCCAATAGAAGCTCTCTTTTTTTTTTTTTTAAAGCTTTTTGTGATTTTAATTTTTGGATCAGCATGAGTTCATAAATTCAACCTACTTGTATGTGAACAATGGACCAGACAACGATTGTTCAGGTGGCTATAGAACAACCGTTAAGAGCACAAAATTTAAAACCTATCTGGAAAGACTTCTGGCTCAGAAGTTACCAGCTCTGTGATCCTGAATGAGCTCTTTAAACTTTTTTCTCCCTCAGGTTTTAAAAATTACAATAATAGTAGCACCTACCTTATAGCTTTGGGTAAGAATTAAATGAGTTAACGCAGGTAACGGTAAATAAATATGCTTTTAACAGTGCTTAATACATAGGGAGCTGTGGGTAAATGTTGCAGTGATTATTAACGTGGTTACAAAAAAAAAATGTTGGTTTTAGTGGACTTAAACTCCAGGCACTTGCTCTGGGAATTTAGAGATTTGTAATGATACCAGCCAAAGAGTAATCTCTGCATGCATGAGTTAAAGACACACCCCTTCTACATGCATCAAGCTATAGTGTGATTACGAGAGAAAAGTCTCTGTCCTACAACAATAAATTACCAAATTATTTTAAATTCTAGTCAGTAGAAGCTCTCTTAACCGACCTCCATCTCACAAGCTCCCCGGAATTACAGGGCACTCCCTTTCCTCTGTAAAACACAGAATGCCCCAGCAGGTAGGTTACTTTCTAGTACCCTGGGGTCCTTCTGCTCCCATGGGTTGCCTTTTCCACTTCTCCAGAGTTGACCGCATTTGTTGCAATCCCAATGTCAATTGTATTTGTTATCACAACTACATAATTTTATTCAATATTAAATAAATAGATGGGACATGAATGCAAGAAGAAATCGTTCCAATGAAAGCTAAGCTGCTTTGGGAAGATTTGATAAAAACAAGTTGTTATGAAGAATTGTTCTTGAATTAGGAATAGACAAAACATTTGGAAAAGATTAGAAAAATAGCATAAAAGTTTAGGAGAATCCAGCATTTAGATTTGTTTAGTCTCATCTAAAGAAATTAGGTGATGCATTATGGGTGTGATTTATGTGAGAAAAAACAACAGAGAGCTCCAATCAACAGACCCATATTAGAAGCAGTAGCCTAGCTCCACATTAATACCTTGGTAAATAAATGTACCTTTGTATGTTTAAGTTTAAATAAAGTGTTTAAGGAACTTTAATGGACTTTTCTGATTAACCTGTCAACTGTCCAAACCTATTGTGTTCACTGTTGATACAACCCAAATGTGAGCTGGGTGTTCCTGTTCTTTGAGGATTAGAGGACCTTGCTCCAAAGTTCCCTACCTTGCCTTATGGATTTTGGGAATTTCTGGGGGGCTCACATGTTTGTCACCTCTGGCTCTAAACTCCTGGTTCCCTGTATTTCCATTTTGAATCATCACTTGCCCTGCATGTGTTTTCTTTGCTCTGGCTGTAAAACTCAGATTTCCTTAATTTCCATAAAAATGTTTACTTCCACAAAGCATGTGTATGCATAGTTGATCTGACTGAAGTGGAGGGTAGGGCAAGTTTGTACATAGCTGGAACCAGGGATGGATTTCCCTATCAGCAAGGTAAATACATGATTAGGGCATCAACAAAACAGGGGTACCAGTTGTCCAAAGCAAAGACCCATCGATGCCAAGCAGACAGGACACAAGGAAAAGCCGGGACTGCAGTGGAAGGGCACTGACAGGGTACTAAATGAAACTGATGCTAGCTCCAGAAGGTGAGAATATGCCAGATGGAAATAAAGTTCATGAAGGGTCACTGGGATGCCCATGCGAAGGTTGTTTAAACTATGGGGCCCCTACCACTTCAACACCTTCGTTGACATCTCCTACAGTTTCCTCCCGTGCAATTGTAACTCTTTATCTCGGCTGGTCTCTTGGGAGTATACTATTTCTCTAACAAACAAGAGATGAGGATGGGCTGAGAAGTCTAACTCTTGCTACATTCACCCAATGTGTAACAGGACCCAACATGAGCAGTTATTGGGTGAGAACGGATTATATTAATAGCTAACAGGTCTCTTGATCCATTTCGAGAGAACTGTCTTGTTCATCCATGTCTGCTGATCCAGCAACTCCAGTCAGAAGGGCCAGCAATGCTCTTTGCCATGACACAAGCACATGCGTATACCCTTGAGCACATCCTGGTAAACAACCAATGGGAACTCCAGTCCCAGATGACTCGCATTAGGGAACTGGAATAATAAGTCGACCATTGCAATGAGAGGCAACCACTTATCTGCTCTGTCTCATAAATTAAAGAGATAACTCTTGTGGCATCTGTCAGGAAGACATAAAGCCTCAGATTTTTTCTGGCAATCAGACTTTTTTCCTAAGAGGAGCCATTTAAACCAAAATTGGCGAAAGTCAATTTTTCGTTGTGGGAGATCAACAGAATTTTACATCGATTGTTGAAACAACTAAATTCACTGACTCATTTCCCTTGTAGAATATGTGGAATATTTGTTTTGAAGAAAATGTGGTTGTTGTTGGTTGTCAGGTGCTGTCGAGTTGGTTCTGACTCATAGCGACCCTATGCACAACAGAACAAAACACTGCCCGGTCCTGCGCCATCCTTACGATCGTTGTTATGCTTCAGCTGATTGTTGCAGCCACTGTGTCAATCCACCTCGTTGAGGGTCTTCCTCTTTTCTGCTGAACCTGTACTCTGCCAAGCATGATGTCCTTCTCCAGGGACTGATCCCTCCTGACAACATGTCCAAAGAATGTAAGATGCAGTCTCACCATCCTTGCTTCTAAGGAGCATTCTGGTTGTACTTTTTCTAAGATGGATTTGTTTGTTCTTTTGGCAGTCCATGGTATATTCAATATTCTTCGCCAACACCACAATTCAAAGACGTCAATTCTTTTTTGGTCTTCCTTATTCCTTGTCCAGTTTTCACATGCGTATGATGTGACTGAAAATACCATGGCTTGGGTCAGGTGCACCTTAGTCTTCAAGGTGACATCTTTGCTCTTCAACACTTTAAAGAGGTCCTTTGCAGCAGATTTACCCAATGCAATGTGTCTTTTGATTTCTTGACTGCTGCTTCCATGGCTGTTGATTGTGGATCCAAGTAAAATGAAATCCTTGACAACTTCAGTCTTTTCTCTATTTATCATGATGTTGCTCATTGGCCCAGTTGTGAGGATTTTTGTTTTCTTTATGTTGAGGTTAATCCATACTGAAGGCTGCGGTCTCTGATCTCCATCAGTAAGTGCTTCAACTCCTTTTCACTTTCAGCAAGCAAGGTTGTGTCATTTGCATAAAGTAGGTTGTTAATGAGTCTTCCTCCAATCCTGATGCCCCTTTCTTCTTCATATAGTCCAGCTTCTCATATTATTTGTTCAGCATACAGATTGAATAGGTCTGGTGAAAGGATACAACCCTGACGGACACCTTTCCTGACTTTAAGCCAATCAATATCCCATTGTTTTGTTCGAACAACTGCCTCTTGATCTTTGTAAAGTTTCCTCATGAGCACAATTAAGTGTTCTGGAATTCCCATTTTTCTCAATGTTATCCATAGTTTGTTATGATCCACACAGTTGAATGCCTTTGCATAGTCAATAAAACACAGGTAAACATCCTTCTGGTATTCTCTGCTTTCAGCCAGGATCCATCTGACCTCAGCAATGATATCCCTGCTTCCACGTCCTCTTCTGAAACCAGCCTGAATTTCTGGCAGTTCCCTGTCGATATACTGCCGCAGCCGTTTTTGAATGATCTTCAGGAAAATTTTGCTTGTGTGTGATATTGAGGAGGCAGCTCTTCCCCAGTCATCTTTTGAGTGCCTTCCAACCTGGGGGGCTCATCTCCCAGCACTATATCAGATAGTGTTCCGGTGCTATTCGTAAGGTTTTCACTGGCTAATGCTTTTCAGAAGTGGATTGCCAGGTCCTCTTCCTAGTCTGTCTCAGTGTGGAAGCTCAGCTGAAACCTGTCCTCCATGGGTGACCCTTCTGGTATCTGAATACCGGTGGCATAGCTTCCAGCATCACAGTAACACGCAAGCCCCCACAGCAGGACAAACTGACAAACACCTGGGGGAAAATGTGGTATATAGTGAAAATCTTAGTACCCCACATCCACTAAAAATTTTGTAATTCAGTTAATCTCATTCCATTAAATGGCATATGCCACTTTTGTATTAAGTCACTAATATTATAATCACATTTAAAGAGACGTTACATCATGGACAGCTAAGACACACACACACACACACACGTATATAACTCACATATCCTCTTCAAATGTGTGAGTAAACAGAGGAGGGGCCACCACAGATATCAGCATTTAAGGCCCTCACATGCCTTGATCTGGCTCCGGCTGGAACAGAAAGGATTTCCAACTGGACATACCCTGATTCTCTTTTTTGGAGTTATTTATTTATTTTAATTTTTCATAAAAATGTATACCCATATTGTTTTGTGACATTAGTTTCAATCCCCACTATGTGACAGCACACTCCACTTTTCCACCCAGCTTCCTTGTGTCCATTCGTCCAGTTGGTCTCGTGTATCTGATTGAACCAAGAAGCACACTCCTCACATGTATTATTTTTTGTTTTATAGTCCTGTCTAATCTTTCAGACATCCTCATTCTTAAAAGTCCTTTGGCCACCCTGCAACCAGGGATTTGGTTGTTAACACAGTGACCCAGCCACCCATCATTAGCATAGTTTCTTCTAACTCCACTCATTTCTCTCCTCTCTTCTGGCTGGCTCTTCTCCCCATTCCTGTTTATGTCAGATGCGGAGTTATTTGGCCAACATTTTCCTGCCCTGTTTTCACTAACCATTGCTCTTGGGTAGGGTCTCACCTTCTTACTCCTTTTCCCTTAGGTGGCTTATCAATAGAAGAGCATGTTCTCGGAACTGGATGGCCTTTGAAAGTCAAAGTAGGTATTTTTAGTACAGTGCATGCTCATTGCCGTTGAGTTGATTCCAACACATAGCGACCCTATAGGGGAGAGTAGAACTGCCCCATAGGGTTTCCAAGGAGCAGTTGGTGGATTCAAACTGCTGGCCTTTTTGTTGGTAGCCATAGCTCTTAATCACTGTGCCACCAGGGCTCCATTAGTACAGGCTGGTACCTGAATTTCTGTGGGAAAAGAGAAAAACTGGGATTGTTCTGGGCAAGCCAGAACCCCTTACTTATCATGGTATTTTCCTAACCAGAGACAGCTTTCCCTGGATGAAGAATTCTGGTATTAGCTGATAGAACTTTTTTCACCCCACTATATGTTTTATATGTACTTTCTAAATTTGAATAAACAATGCCTTTTTTTTTTTTTGCTTCATTAGGGAAGTGTGTTATTAACTGAAAACAAATATGCTCTTGTTCTGGCCATCACTGCTAACTGTTCTGCTTACCTCACTGTCTTAGTCGTCTAGTGCTCCTATAACAGAAATACAAGTAGATGGCTTCAACAAACAGAAGTTTATTCTCTCACAATCTAGGAGGCTAGAAGTCTGAATTCAGGATGCCAGCTCCCGGGGAAGGCTTTCTCTCTCTGTCGGTTCTGGGAGAAGGCCTTTGTCATCAATCTTCCCCTAGCTTAGGAGCTTCTCAGAGCAGAGACCCTGGAGTCTAAAGGACGGTCTGCTCCCAGCACTCCTTTCTTAGTGGCATGAGGTCTCTCTCTCTCTGCTTGCTTCTCTCTTTTATATCTCAGAAGACATTGACTCAAGATACAACCTGATCTTGTAGATTGAGTCAGAAGACATTGACTCAAGATACAACCTGATCTTGTAGATTGAGTTCTGTCTCATTAACATAACTGCTTCTAATCCTGCCTCATTAACATCACAGAGGTTAGGATTTACAACACATAGGATAATCACATCAGATCAAAAAATTGTAGACAACCACACAATACCAGAAATCATGGCCTAGCCAAGTTGACACACATTTTTGGGGGTCACAATTCAATCCATGACACTCACCTTCTCCAAGCTCAGTTTTCGTCTTACGTAAAGGAGAATATTATTGCCTGCTAAGAGACTCAAATAAAAAAATCGACAATAAAACATTTTGGAGGGATTAATGTAAAATTAATAAATGTCAGGTTTACAGTCATCACTGTTGCTATTTTTTAAAAATGAAATTAAACCCACCCACTGCTATGGAGTCAATTTCGACTAATAGCGACCCTATAGGACAGAGTAGAACTGCCCCATAGAGTTTCCAAAATGAAATTAAGGGTCAAAAATCACAAAGGAACTGTTCATGATACTGAGCTTAGATCATTTTTCTGGATTTGAGCTTCTGAGCATCTTATTCAGGGCCTTTTATTCTCACTCCATGACTCTAACTAAACCTGGTGCTTTGAAATAACTACCAGTAATCCTAGACCCTGACCTTCAGCCTCCTTTATATTTCGGTCTTGGACCTCTACTCAGCAAATTCATCCAATCACCCTGAATTGTATGTGGTTGAGTTGCGTTATTGTGATGCTGATAAATGAGAACTAAATTGAAGCCATCAGACTCATTTTCCTTACTTACCTTATTTCCAGATGTGGAAGTTAATGGGCTTGGATTGGCTGCTAACACTGAGCCTCATCAAAGACCATTTTCCCTAAGGGCATTAACTGCAATTTATTGATTGGGTGGAGGCTTGAGGCATTTTGGGTGTGGATTTGTATTAGGGCCTACGAAATTGATTGGAGCTGAAATCCATGCCTGCCACCACAGAGTCTGTCAAATTGAACAGGGACATTCTGACTTTAGATTCTGAAGCCAAGTCGGCTGACAAAATGAGCTGTTAAAAAACGTCTCACCTTATTACAAAGAGAGAAGCAGCTCTTTCTTTCCTCTGAGAGCAGGAATAAGGGCCTCGTTTTATATGTGCTGGGGTCTGCTGCTCAATCAGGGGATTCATCTATTTGGTTCTTCATTGTCTCCTGTAGTAAATGATGGTGACTTGGATGGCCTAGGTTTGCTCTCTCTGCTTCCTCTCCTCCTATCTTGAACCCGTTCCTCTCAGGCTTTTTGCCCTTACCACTCCAACCAACTGCTGTTACACTAAACACCGATGCCTCCCCATTGCTAAAATAAGGTCAGTTCTCAGTCCCTAGTCTAATTGACTTGTCACAGCATTTAACGTATTTGATAACACTTCTGGTAGAAATATTTTTTCCCTTGACCTTCAGGGCATCACACTTTTGATTTTCTCTTACCTCAGTGGTGGCTCCGTCTTTAACTCTTTGGCTGATTTGTTCTGGTCTTCCTGACCTTTAAATATTGGGTTCTCTAGGGTTCAGTCCTTGGACATTTTCCCTATTCTGTCTGCACCCATGCCCAACTAGTTTCATGGATTTAAATACCTTCTATCTGCCGAAGACTCTCAGATTTATATGTCTAGGCTTGGAACTCTCCCATGGACTTCAGATACGCTTAACCATCTGCTTGCTCAAATCTCCACTTGAATGTGTAATAGACATGTCAGAAAATTAATATGTCGCATACTGAACTCCTGTTCTTTTCCTCCAAGCTTGCTCCTATTTTAGAGAAAACACATCTAAAAAGCAGTCCTCCTTAGCTTTAAGGTTATTAAGACCTCTATTTAACATCTGAACCTTGTATAATTGCATTGGAAAATTAGAAATTTCTGCTGTTAAAAACAAGGGCCCTGATATAAGGAGACGATAGTTATTTCAACATAAGTCAGTTTGGAACAAGTACAGGGAAGGGCCCGTGGAGAAGGGTGAGCAGAGTCCAGACAGCGAAGAAGCGAACTCCTGGCCAAACCAACGCAGAAGGTATCATCTTAGCTACACTTGGCTGATGGGTTTTTATCAGCTCCTTAGTCAGGAAGAATGGGAAATGTACATCAGCCCCCTGGAATTGGTGGTTGTGTTTGTAGTCGTACTTACTACAGTTTAATTATGAATTATTTATAGTTATTCTTCTAGAGTATAAATTCAATCATTTAAAAATACTCTTTCATTGTCTTTTATTTTATTGTACTTTTATGAAGAGCTCGTTGACCAGGTGTTCTTCCTCACTATTGCAGACATAATTCCAGTGCCCAGAGGGGGCAAAATCACAAGGCTGCCCAAACAAGGTTTAGTTCTTTCTGGGTGCTATGTGCTTCATTTGTACTTGCCATTATATTATACTGAATTTACAGACTATCAAATATGTATTTGATTTGGGTGAGTGTTTTCCTGGTGACTCGATGGAGACACCCTGATCTTACCTGTGCCCACATGCTTGAAGGAGCTGCTTTTGGGACGATTCCTAGACAGATAATTGCAGTCATTTTTAGTTCCACTCAGAGGACTTCCTGTTCTCATCTGAGGCTGTCCTCTCGTCTTTGGCAAACGTTTTATGTTTATGTTCATTTGCCTGTGGCCGCTGACTATAATATCCTTATATAATAAGTGAAAATGGGGTAAAAGAAAACAGGGTTAGTTGAGATAAAGTGGCTTCAATAAAGAAAACTTTATTATAAATAAAAATATATGATATTGGTGGTCTTATAAATAAAATTATTTGGCCAAGAGTCCTATTAAGAAGTATCTCATGGATGTTTTGCTGTGTATATCCTCAAGAACAATAACAAAATAAATTAAAACGTAAGTATCAGATGGGACTTTTAATATTCTTGAAAGTAACAGTGTTTTCAATTTCTGAAGGCCTTCGCCAATAATACAGTAATCACCCCTAAATACTCTATTACTGGAGTATGAGTTATTTAAAAGTGCAGTGTCTGTGTTATTCAAATGATATATAATATCAAATGCCTCTCTGTGACTTTTTGTGCCTGCATTTCTAGTATCTTTGAAAACTTATTATGAGGAAGGAATTACACCTCCTATCCTCAATTTACTTTGTTGGAAATTAATTATGTATTTGTCCCAGTGTGTTTTAAGACGCCTGGTGGCATAGTGGTTAAGTGCTGTGGCTGCTAACCAAACGGTCGGCAGTTCAAATCTGCCAGGCGCCCCTTGGAAACTCTATGGGGCAGTTCTACTCTGTCCTGTCGGGTCGCTATGAGTTGGAATCGACTCGACAGCACTGGGTTTTTTTGTTTGGTATTTTAATGATTGGAGTCTTTGGGAGGTGCAAACAGTTAAGTGTTCGACTACTGGCTGAAAGTTGGTGGTTTCATCCCATCCAGAGGTGCCTTGGAAGACAGGCTTGGTGATCTGCTTCCAAAAGGTCACAGCCTAGAAAACCCTATGGAGCAGCTCTGGTCTACACACATGGGGTTACCAGGAGTTAGAATTGACTTAACAGCAACTAACAACAACAACATTTCAATAACTGGCAAATTTTTTCTGAAATTGTGAGCTCCTAAGGATTTTTTTTTAAGGATATAGCTGTAGATCAGTGGGGCTCTCAATCACTGGGAGCCACAGGTAATGGCAAGTAAGTACTGAACAGGTTCTGTCAACAGAATAGGGACCTTGGAAGACAAGTCAATGGAAACCTGAAGGTATAGAAGCTCTTGAGGGAAGTTTGCCTCCATGTATTTAGTGGAAGGAAAGAATTCAGTGCCTATCCCTTCTCCATTTTCCTAGATGTGCAGGTGACTGGCTTCTTTTATCTAGAGCAATACCCCAAACCACTTCTCAACCTATTAAAAAGAGATAACGTTATTTAAATAAATCTTACCCTGCTTTCGAATACGACACATTTAAAACGCACTTGACATATAAGTGAATTATTCATTTACCAGAGAACAGATTTGTCCTAAAATAGTCCGGGATAAGAAGCAGCATATGCAGTGATCTGGTTGTCACCTACTTGCATTCTAACCACCATATGCACTCTCCCATTCACTTTCAATATTTTCGGTCCTTAGGCTGAAAGGTCCCTAACAGCATTTTGAGATTTGAGAATTCTGAGATCTTTGATTAAATCCCCGCCTACTGGTGATCCAACTGCTGATGGTTGCATATCAGAAAACGTCAAGGGAAGAACTTTGCACATTTGGACAGCCAACACTTTCAGGAAATTTTGATAAAGTGCAAATTCAAATTATTTAGAATTCACAAACTACAAATTAAGATATGTGCTTTAATTCAGCTCTTTCTCTCCTCCACCTCCTCTTCTCCCCTCCTTTCTTTTCTCCTTCCCTCCCTCTCTCCAATTTTCTATCCTCCTATTTAGAATATTGCCTTGTTGTTGTTGTTAGGTGCTGTCGAGTAGGTTTCAACTCATAGTGACCCTATGTACAACAGAATGAAACACTGCCCAGTCCTGTGCCACCCCCACAGTTGTTCTATGTTTAATTATGTGAGAAGTCTTGCCATCCTCGCTTCTTAGTTGCCTTATTTGTTTAGCCAATATTAGAGAAAGTCTAAGGAATTGGGAAGACACCCTGGAGGAGCAGTAATTAAGCTAACCAAAAGGTTTGAACCCACCAGCCTCTCCATTGGAGAAAGTTGTGGCAGTCTGCTTCTGTAAAGAGTACAGCCTTGGAAACCCAATGAGGCAGTTCTAGTCTGTCCTATAGATATGCTGTGAATCAGAACTGACTTCATAGCAGTTGTTATTGTTGTTAGGTGCCGTTGAGTCGGTTCTGACTCATAGTGACCCTATGCACAACAGAATGAAACACTGCCCGGTCCTGTGCCATCCTTACAATCGTTGTTATGCTTGAGCTCATTGTTGCAGCCAGTGTGTCAATCTACCTCGTTGAAGGTCTTCCTCTTTTCCGCTGTCCCTGTACTTTGCCAAGCATGATGTCCTTCTCCAGGGACTGACCCCTCCTGACAACATGTCCAAAGTATGTAAGATGCAGTCTCACCATCCTTGCTTCTAAGAACATTCTGGTAGTACTTCTTCCAAGACAGATTTGTTTGTTTTTTTGGCAATCCATGGCATATTCAATATTCTTTGCCAATACCACAATTCAATGACATCAATTCTTCTTCAGTCTTCCTTATTCATTGTTCAGCTTTCACATACATATGATGCAATTGAAAATACCATGGCTTGAGTCAGGTGCACCTTAGTCTTCAAGGTGACATCTTTGCTTTTCAACACTTTAAAGAGGTCCTTTGTAGAAGATTTGCCCAAGGTACTACATCGTTTGATTTCTTGACTGCTGCTTCCATGGGTGTTGATTGTAGATCCAAGTAAAATGAAATCCTTGACAACTTCAATCTTTTCTCCATTTAACATGATGTTGCTCATTGGTCCAGTTGTGAGGATTTTTGTTTTCTTCATGTTGAGATGTAATCCATACTGAAGGCTGTGGTCTTTAATCTTCATCAGTAAGTGCTTCGACTCCTTTTCACTTTCAGCAAGCAAGGTTGTGTCATTTGCGTAAAGTAGGTTGTTAATGAGTCTTCCTCCAATCCTGATGCCCCGTTCTTCTTCATATAGTCCCGCTTCGCATATTATTTGTTCAGCATACAGATTGAATAGGTCTGGTGAAAGGCTACAACCCTGACGGACACCTTTCCTGACTTTAAGCCAATCAATATCCCATTGTTTTGTTTGAACAACTGCCTCTTGATCTATGTAAAGTTTCCTCATGAGCACAGTTAAGTGTTCTGGAATCCCCATTCTTCGCAGTGTTATCCATAGTTTGTAATGATCCACACAGCCGAATGTCTTTGCATAGTCAATAAAATACAGGTAAACATCCTCCTGGTATTCTCTGCTTTCAGCCAGGATCCATCTGACATCAGCAATGATATCCCTGGTTCCACGTCCTCTTCTGAAACCGGCCTGAATTTCTGGCAGTTCCCTGTCGATATACTGCCGCAGCTGTTTTTGAATGATCTTCAGCAAAATTTTGCTTGCATGTGATATTAATGATATTGTTCTATAATTTCCATATTCGGTTGGATCACCTTTCTTGGGAATAGGCATAAATATGGATCTCTTCCAGTCAGTTGGTCAGGAAGCTGCCTTCCATATTTCTTGGCATAGACGAGTGAGCACCTCCAGTGCTGCATCTGTTTGTTGAAACATCTCAATTGATATTCCATCAATTCCTGGAGCCCTGTTTTTCGCCAATGCCTTCAGAGCAGCTTGGACTTCTTCCTTCAGTACCATCGGTTCCTGAGCATATACTACCTCTTGAAATGGTTGAACATCGACTAATTCTTTTTGGTATAACAACTCTATATTCTTCGATCTTTTGATTCTTCCTGGGTCATTTAATATTTTCCGCATGGAATCCTTCACTATTGCAACTCGAGGCTTGAATTTTTTCTTCAGTTCTTTCAGCTTGAGAAAGCCGAGCGTGTTCTTCCCTTTTGGTTTTCTATCTCCAGCTCTTTGTGCATGTCATTATAGTACTTTGTCTTCTCGAGCTCCCCTTTGAAATCTTCTGTTCAGTTCTTTTACTTCATCATTTCTTCCTTTTGCTTTAGCTGCTCAACGTTCTTGAGCAAGTTTCAGAGTGTCCTGTGACATCATCTTGATCTTTTCTTTCCTGTCTTTTCAGTGACCTCTTGCTTTCTTCATGTATGATGTCCTTGATGTCATTCCACAACTCATCTGGTCTTTGGTCACTAGTGTTTGATGCGTCAAATCTATTCTTGAGATGGTCTCTTAATTCAGGTGGTATATACTCAAGGTCATATTTTGGCTCTCGTGGACTTGCTCTGATTTTCTTCAGTTACAGCTTGAACCTGCATATGAGCAGTTGTTGGTCTGTTCCACAGTCAGCCCCTAGCCTTGTTCTGACTGATGATATTGAGCTTTTCCATTGTCTCTTTCCACAGAGGTAGTCAATTTGATTCCTGTGTGTTCCATCTGGTGAGGTCCCTGTGTATAGTCACCATTTATGTTGGTGAAAGAAGGTATCTGCAATGAAGAAGTCGTTGGTCTTGCAAAATTCTATCATTCGATCTCCAGCATTGTTTCTATCACCAAGGCCATATTTTCCAACTACCGATCCTTTTTCTTTGTTTCCAAATTTTGCATTCCAATCACCAGTAATTATCAATGCGTCCTGATTGCATGTTTGATCAATTCAGACTGCAGAAGCTGGTAAAAACTTCAATTTCTTTATCTTTGGCCTTAGTGGTTGGCAATGGTTTTAAGTAATTAGTCAGTTTGTGAAGATTAGGGTGTTTTGAATGTCAGCTTCTATTCCTTCTGGTGTAAAATCCAGGGCTTCATACTTTTTGTTTAAGTTCGAACCCCTGCTGAGAATTTTTATTTCTAACAAGTTTCAAAGGATGGTGCTGGTTAGGGACCAGTTCCAAGAATCACTAGTAGAGCAGTGGTTCTCAAAATTTATTATACGTAAGAATCACCTGGGGGTCTTGTTAAAATGTAGATTCTGATTCAGTATATCTGGGATGGAAATAAAAATTGTCAGCAGGGTTCAGATTGGAACAAACTGGTTCAAAGTACTGGTAAGATCAGTCTTAAGTTTGGAACAAACCTTAAAGTTCCATCTAGAGTAGTGCTTCTCAGACCTGGTTACACACTAGAGTCATCTGAAGAGCATTCTAAAATACTGATGCCCTAGACTAGTTGAAACCACATTACTGGGGATTGTGCTGGACATCTGTATTAAAACAAAAAGAAAAGCAGGCAAACAGACAAACCCTAACTGGTTTTACTATGCACCTGGAATTGAGAACCATGATCTAGGTAAACCTACTTGGTGCTTAAATCTCCTCTTTTAGGCATTGGTGTCACCGCTCAAAAGCTGGCAGGTCATTGTTATTTCAGATTTCCTTCTTCTGTGTTCTGGGTGCACACCCAGGGCCCTGGGTGGTGCAAATGGTTTGCCCTTGACTACTAACCCAAAGGTTGGTGTTTGAACCTACCCAATGGCACCATAGAGGAAAGGCCTGGCAATCTGCTTCCATAAAGATTATAGCCAACAAAACCCTATGAACAGTTCCACTCTGTACCCCATGGGGTCACCAGGAATCAGAATTGACCCTATAGCAACAACGTTGGTTTTTTTGGTTAAGCTGACTGGAATACATATATTGATTTCCAGTATTCCTTTATGGCTTTATGAGTGCTCTTAAATCAGTGACCTCTTTGGTCCTAATCTGTCTTTTACACACTTTAGGGTAGCACTGTCATTATGGAACAGTAGAAACTCCCATCAACTAACTTTTTCGGTGTTTGCCTGAACCCACTGTCCCTTTATATCTGCTAATTAGGGTCTCAAGGGATACTACAGAGAAACATGTGAGAGCCTGAACTAAACAAGATTGCCTTGTTTTCCCCAGTGTTGCCTTGTTTTTCCATTTTTGACAGGGGCTTGAGCCATCTGCCTGCTGTCTTACCTGCCAATTGGATTCATCAGCTTCCACAGCCAGCGGTCTGACCTCTGACTAGCTGATCTTGGGTGCATCAGAACCTGCAGCTACATGAGTCAGGAGAAGCCTCTAGCCTGACACCTGACCCATGGACTTGGGACTTGCCAGTCTCTACAACTGCATGAGCCATTTCCTTGGGATAAATCTTTATATATACATATATATAGAGAGAGAGAGAATACCAGAAAGATATTTACCTGTGTTTTGTTAACTATGCAAAAGCATTCAACTGTGTGAATCATAACAAATCATAGATAGCATTGCGAAGAATGGCAACTCCCGAACACTTAATTGTGCTCATGACAAACCTGTACGTAGATCAGGAGGCAGTTGTGTGATCAGAACGAGGGGATATTGATCAGTTTAAAGTCAGGAAAGATGTGTCAGGGTTATATCCTTTTACCAACTTATTCAATCTGTATGTGGAGCAAATAATCCAAACTATATGGACTATATGAAGAAGAACAGGGTATCAGCGTTGGAGGAAGACTAACAACCTGTGATATGCAGATGATACAAACTCGCTTGCTGAAAGTGAAGAGGACTTGAAGCACTTCCTGATGAAGAGCAAAGACTATAACCTTCAGTATGTATTACCACTCAACATAAAGAAAACAAAAATTCCCACAACTGGACCAATAAACAACATCATGACAAAAACAGAAAAGATTGAAGTTGTCAAGGATTTCATTTTACTTGGATCCACAATCAATGTCCATGGAAGCAGCAGTCGGGAAATCAAACAACACATTGCATTAGGCAAATCTGCTGCAAAAGACCTCTTTAAAGTGTTGAAAAGCAGATGTCACTTTAAAGACTAAGGTGTGCCTGACCCAAGCCATGGTGTTTTCAGTCTCCTCATATGCACGTGAAAGCTGGACAATAAATAAGGAAGACTGAAGAAGAATTGATGTCTTTGACTTATGATGTTGGCGAAGAATAGTGAATATACCATGGACTGCCAAAAGAGCCAACAAATCTGTCTTGGAAGTATAGCCAGAATGCTCCTTAGAAGCAAGGATGACAGGACCGTGTCTCACATACTTTGGACACGTTATCAGGAGGAACCAGTCCCTGGAGAAGGACATCATGCTTGGTAAAGTAGAGGGTTAGTGAAAAAGAGGAAGACCCTCAAAGAGATGGATTGATACAGTGGCTGCAACAATGGGCTGAAGCATAACAATGATTGTGAGGGTGGTGCAGGACCGGGCAGTGTTTCTTTCTGTTGTACATAGGGTCACTATAAGGCGAAACTGACTTAAGGGCACCTAACAACAACAACAAAAATATATATATGTATGTGTGTGTGTATATATATGTATGTGTATATATATAAATATATATTTTATATATATACCCTTCACTGATTTTACTTCTCTAGAGACCCACCTTAGACACCACCATTGACTACAAACACACCTTCCTCTGCTCCCAAAGGCACAGTTCTGTCTTCCTTAAGTTTAGTATTTTCACCCATTTCCTCTTGTTTATTCCTTCATGACTTCAACTTCCACGTTAAGGAGTCCTGCAAAACCCTTATTTCACGGTTCCTGACACTTCTTCATGTTACTGACCTCCATCCTTTTTTACATCAATCAGCTACCACCTCACTTCACAGACTCTTATTCATCATGATCAGTATTCATAGACTTTATTCTTTACCCTGACATCATCCATGGGCTCCCAGAACCTACCACTTCATTCACTTTCTTACTGTTTTCCAACTGCGGGTCAGCATCTCCAGGGGCCATCTCCTTTCCCCTGTTCTTCCACTAGGCTCACTCTGCTACTCTCTGCCCTGGAACCCTTCCACATCCTCTCCGTTTGCTGTCCCTCCTCCTGGTCTGCAGACAAGTCAGAATCATCCAGACCTGCACACTACAATTCTAGCATCCTGATTTTTTGTGTACCTACTGGATCTCTTTCATTTAGGTTTGAATCTTAGCGACCACTCCTCTCCCCTCATGTATTTCTTCCTTCCCTGCTCTGCTTCTACTACCTCCATTTCCTTACCAGGCATTCCACTGGAAAATTTCCATCCTCCAGTTCCACCACTGGGCAGAAGTTCTTCCTCAAAGGAAACCAATAGTCTCAAATACTTCCTCTGCAGCATTTGAGTTCATTAATGATTCCATTCTGGAAAATCCTTCTCTTGTGCTCTTTATTCCACTACATCTCCTCATTGCTCTCATGTTTTTCTGATCCATTCTTCTCTCACTTAGTTACCCCACTCCATAACCAGGGACATTCCTGGTGATTCAGTAATTTGCTCTCTGATATTATTGTCTATGTGTGCTTTCCATTTGGATTTTTCAGAGTTTCTCTACCACCTAAATGATGGTATGTTCTAAGTATTTATGTTCAACACTAGACTACAAGGAACATAAATACTTATTAAAGTAAAATATTGTAATTTTTACTACTATTACCTTAACATACTTTACCTAAACTTTGCTGCTGTCAACTTATTGCCAATCCTTGAAACCAAAGACTGCGTTTTTTTCCTTTCCTAGTTTTCCCATTTCTTCAATAGTACTGTTCTCTCAGATGACTAAGTATATTGCCCCTCCCCAACAAGTATAAGTGTCTGTATATGTTTCAGATGTTGTGCAAGGTGCTGGGTAGATTATGAACTGAAGGATATGGTTCCTGTCCTAGTGGAGTTTGTGGTCCAGTGGGAAATATAATCCCGCCAGATGCTTTGCTACATGTATGAGAAGAGTAATGAAGGAAAAGTGGAAGGAACAATGAGAATATCTGATAGGGGACCTGACTGGACCAGGAGGTGAAGGAGACTTCTATGAAGAAGTAATATTGCCCTGAGAGGTGAAGGATGAGTAGGGACAGGGATGGAACACTCCAGCACAGCAAACAGTATGCATGAAGGTCTTGGGGCGCGAGTAGTGGTGGGAGATGGTGTGGGTGTAAGTCAAAGAAGCAGAAAAACAATGTAGGTAGAAAAGCGACATGGAGGGAGAGTGGTATGAGATGAAGCTCAGCTAGATCATGAAGGGTCTGGAGGCCATGTTGTTTTGGTTTCCTAGTGCTAACAAAAAATACTGCAACTGGGTAGCTTTAAGGACCAAAATTTATTTTTTCATAGTCTAGGAGTTTGAATTTAAGGTGTCAACTCTAGGGAAAGTTTCTTCTTTGTCTCTTTCAGCTTCTAGGAGCTGATGCCAATTCTTGGTGTTCCTGGGCTCATAGCTGTATTTGCCATGAGTGGCTGTCTTCATATGGCGTCTTACCCCTGTGTGCGTCTCTGTGTCTAGTCTGCTCTTTCTATAAGATACCATACAGAAGTGATTAGGTTTAGGACCCACCCTACTCTGGTAGAACCTTTTAATGTAATAAAAACAGGGACATATTTATAGGTACAGGGATCATATTTATCCACAGAGGGGCTAAGACTTCTACATTTCTTTTGGGGGGCACAATTCAATTTATAACACATGTTAAGGATTTTCATCTTCTTCCTAAGAGCTACCGAAGCTTACTAAGCCAGGGAGTAACATGATGAAATCTGTATTTTAAAAAGACCACTCTCTCTGTAGGGTGGAGAATAGACTGGCAGGGAAGGGGCAAGAGTGGATATAGGGATGCTGGTCTGGAGGCCATTGCTATCATGCAGATAAGGACAAGAGTGATAGTGATGGTGATGGAGAGAAAATGCTGCCTCTGAGACACAAATGCTAACCTCCGAATCGCCGTTTGTAAACGTATTTCATATTCAGCCAGCCAACACAATCTACTAGAATTTCCTTTGGCTTCTATTTTTTGTTCTCTGTTCTTGTTCTTGACACTTGATTCCGGGGCTGTGAACTCATGTTTAAATCACAGCCATCTCCTGTTAGGGTTTGCTTCCTGACAACTGCTATTCCTTTGCCCCCAAACTTTCCACCTTAATCAGGGGCTCAGTGTCCCAGTGACTCTTCCCCACTTCATCAGCCTCACTGAAACTGGCTCCCACTAGGACAAAGAGGTATGAGTTTGTGTGTCCTGTAAAGCTGTGGTTCCCAAACATTACCTGATGCACCATGAAAATGTACAGATTCCTAGACCCAACACCCAGAGATTTTGATTCAGCAGTTTTGCGGTGGGCCTGCAAGTTCGTATTTTACGATGCTCAGGGTTCTAGGGATCAGGCAGGCTTGGGAATCACTGCTGTAAGGCATCACTTACCTGTATTTTACTTTGTACTGTAGGTGACAACCGTTTTCTAGGTCTGCTTTCTGCCTTCTCTGTGCTATCTTCCCTAATTTCCTTCCTCCTCTCACTAAAACAACCTTTCTCACCTAAATCTTCCTTTGACTCTAAAGACTCCTGTTGGGTGGATTTTCTTCTCACTGGGGAATCTCCATCATCTCCTTTGCAGGCATAGCCACCTGTGAAGGCATGTGCCATGCCAGAAAGGACTGCTCCCTGGCTGGCTGAGTGACTGGAAGGATTTCCCAAGATTCATTATAAAGCAAACCCTACATTTGCAAAGATGAGGTGTTTGATAGAGCCAGAGAGTCAGCAGCAAGAAACTAATCTATTAGAAAATGCAGCCATGTTTCCTGTATCTACCATTAGATTTGCTTCCTTTCGGTCTAAAGATTAAAAAAAAAAAAAAGCAAATAAACATGACTGTGGTGCATCTGTTTTAATGCTTCTAATCTTCTGACTACTAGAGCAAAAAATTAATATCTTCCTTCCTCAGTGAGTGTAGCAACTTCGATACCAATGGAAGGAGGGAAATAAGAACAGATGCAGTTTACCCCTGGGTAGAGATGTGTGTGTGTGTGTGTGTGTGTGTGTGTGTGTGTTCACTTATCAGTATGATTAGCACTGGTTTAATACTTTTATGGAACTGTAGCAATAGATAATGTTAGATATGTGAAAA
Source organism: Elephas maximus indicus (assembly GCF_024166365.1). Classification (NCBI taxonomy): domain Eukaryota; kingdom Metazoa; phylum Chordata; class Mammalia; order Proboscidea; family Elephantidae; genus Elephas; species Elephas maximus. The sequence goes on along the minus strand of NC_064819.1, from coordinate 9,014,604 downwards.
AATATAAAAATTGGATTCCTGAACTAATATGCTTAACTTTATAGGCATAAGTGCAATGCCAAAGAAATAAGATGAAGGGAAGTTTACTTGGTGTCCAAATATGGATTCATTACTTTTTAATATTCTCTGATGTCTATTCTTAGAATCATAGGTCTTTTTAAATGTCCTTTAATTTCAACTATAGTCAGTCTACTGACAAGTGATTATTGAGCTAGGGCAGGTGGCAAGAGAATACATATTTGCATTCCTTAAAATTGAGTCACTGAGACCTGAATGAAGAGGAACACAGATGAATTATAAATTTAAATTGCTAAGTGTGTGCGTGAAATGGAGAGGAGGTGGAGCTGGGAGGAGGGGGGAGCATGACTTCCTTCCACTCACAGCACAGAGGAAGATAAATCGACACAGAAGATTAAAAAATGTAAAAAGCTTTTCCCATTTGCTTCACTTTCCTTGCGGTGTCTTTGAATGTGCTTGGCAGCAGGGGGTCATGTCAGGCCACCTGTGCAGTCAGCAAGTTGCTCCTGATATTTAAAGGGCCCCATTATTAATCTCCTCAAGCAGCCCTTTGGGAAATTGGATGCTTTCTTTGGAATCTCTACTGTATTTTTACCTTTCTTGAGGCATTATTTTTTGTTTTGTTTAACGGATGCTTCCCTTATCACCACAATTGACCATAAGCTTCTTGAAAGAAAAGACTATCTTTCTTATTTTTGTACTTCTCAGAATGCCTTCTCCCACGATAGACAAAGCCAGCAAGTTGCACAGTTCTTGGGCACCATTCATGTTATTGTCCTAAGATGAGCGGAGGAGATTAATTTCGATACATTGTGAGTGGTGCACCTGTCTTTGTCCAACATGGTAGTAGATACTCAATAAGAAAATAAAATGTAATGACTGAGTGAATGCCCTTCTTTTCATTTTTCAAAGGCAGTTTATTGTTGTTGTTAGGTGCTACCGAGTTGGCTCTGACCCATAGCATCAGACATGGGTCTCTATGACAACAAACAAAACGCTGCCTTGTCCTGCGCCATCCTCACAATCATTGTTATGCTTCAGCCCATGTTGTAGCCACTGTGTCAATCCATCTCATTGACGGTTTTCTTCTTTTCCACTGATGCTCTCTACTTTACCAAGCATGATGTCCTTCTCCAGGGACTGCTCCTTCCTGATAACACGTCCAAAGTATGTGAGACGAAGTCTTACCATCCTTACTTCTAAGGAGCATTCTAGCTGTACTTCCTCCAAAACAGTTTAGTGTAGTTTATTTTGAGTCCAAATAAACCAGAAATATATGGCTCTGGATTCAGAAACACTTGGGTTCAATCCTGGCTCTGTCATTTACTTGTGTAATCATGGGCAAATGATTTAATTTCTTTGAATTTCAATTTGCCCACTGTAAAATTGGTAGAGTAATATCTGCCATGTAGTGTTATCACGAGAATTAGTCGTAATATATATGAAACACCTAGCACAGTCCCTGGCGTAGAGTAGATACTGAATACTAAGGGTGATAATCCAAGCCCTATGTCTTTTCTTCCAATTTTAGTTACATTAATAGCTGTGAGTGGAGAAAGTAGAGAGTGAACACAGGATTGAATCTGTACATGTATCAGCTTAAGGCAGGGATTGTGTCTTACTTATACGTGTAGCTCCCAGTCTTTGCCGGCACAAAACAGGGATCGGATATTGTTTTAAATACATGAGTGATCATAGAAGTTGCTAGTCTGAGCCTATATTTCTTCTTTTTTAAAAGTAGTTGAGAATTACTGATTCCTCATTGTGCAATGAGGAGGATGTACATTTTATCATACATTAACTTTGGTGTATAGTTACACAGCCAATTGGGAAGAACACACAAGAAGGTTCTGATACTAACCGCTGCGGCTGCAAGAACAGGCCCTGCTCTGACTGGCCCAGCTTCTTCTTCTCGGTTCTGTTGATCCTCCACCATATGCCATTTTCTTTTCTATTGCAATAAGTTACTTATCAGCCTGCAGCTTGTCCTGCAGAATTTATAAAACTTATTCCTTTTGATTATTATTGCTTCCTCCTTGTTGCTTTGATCCCATTATTTGTGCCTTTCCTCATTCCGTGCATTTATTAGCTGAATTAGCACATTTCCAATGTTTGTTCACATTTAATGAGGTATTGGTATTTTGACAGCAGAAATGAAGAAGTGAGACCCATGGGTGAGAATCTTATTGAACTTCAATATATTTTATTTTCCAATATATGTAATTCACAAAGTCTTACTCTATTGTGCAACACAAAGTCATACGTGCCCCTACAGTATCTGATATCTTTATGGCTGAAAATATAACACTGTTAAGGAAAGTTTCTTAGACAAACTGTCTAAGTCCTAAAAAGTTCAAATTTATTTAATACAGAAAGAATATTTAAAAAAAAAAAAAAAAACCCATCAGCTAACAACACTTTAAATGTGTCAAAAAAACTATTAGAAATACAAAATTAAATTGGAAATGCCTCTAGACTAATTAGATTAAATAGTCTTAGTCAAGGTGTTCTTGGTTGAAAATAACAGAATCCTATGCAAACTGGCTGGTGGTAGGAGGGAAAGATTATTATAAGCATACATGAATGTCTCAGAATTCCCAAGAGCAAACTGGAGTTAGCAACCCATCAGAACCCAGGAAGAGACAGGTTTAAGCCTGAAGCTCACCCCCTTCTTCATTTCTCCATCTCCATATTCAAGTTTAAGGTCCCTGGGTGGCACAGGCTGTTTGTGCTGCACTGCTAACTTAAAGGTTGGCGGTTTGAAACCACCCAGCAGTAGGCAGAAGAAAAGGCCTGCCATCTGCTTGCATTAAGATTAGATCCAAAAAACCCTGTGGAGCACAGTTCTACTCTATAACACATGGGCTCATCATGAGCCGGAATCAACTTAATGGCAACTAACAACAACAACAAGTGCAGTCCAGTTATTTTTGCTTCTGTCTGCACAGTTGAATATGGCTGTCCCCTAAGGAAAAACTCAGTTTTGGCAATCAAGTGAAGAATTCAAATTACCCAGCAACGCTGAACCCCAAATTCAGATTTCTGGGAGACTTGTAATGAATAGGTGGCTGCCTGGAGACCTGAATTGAGGTGGGATGGCAGGAAGGAGAGAAGTTCTCAAGAAAGCAGGTTATGGGATGAGCTGATGGCCAAACACTGTCAACTACATACCTTGTGTTGCTTGATCCCTTTGCAGCACGACATATAAAACAAATTTAATGTGCATTCAGAACAGCTGGGGCTGAGGTGTTTTATGACAGTTGCTTACTGTTAAAAGCCTGACTCAACACATGCACACCAAGTGGCCTACTACGGAAACTTTTTGAAGAATTTCAGCCCTAATGACTTTTATCTGATCTTAGTTAAGTGCTTAGCTGCTGACTGAAAGTTTGGCAGTTTGAACTACCCAGTAACTCAGTGGGAGAAAGACCTGGTGTCCTCTTGCCTAGGACATGATTCTCAGTGGTTTGGCAGTTACGTAATAATGTAGTCATCCTCCATGATGTGATCTGATGTTATCAGCCAATCAGTTGTAAGGGTAGTTGCCTTGGGGGCGTGGTCTGTCTCCAATATATATACAGATTTTCTGGCAAAGCTTGCTTGCTTGCTGTGGATCCTGTATCTGGCTCATCATCATCTGACCTACAGTTCTTGGGACTTGAGCTTGTTGCCTGCCATATTGTCTGCTGATTTTGGGATTTGTCAGCCTCTGCAACCCGTAAGCCAGCAGCCTGCCTTCTGACCTGCTGATCTTGGCTTCATCAGCCCCTGAGGCTACATGAGTCAGGAGAAACCTCCAGCCTGATGCCTGATCCATGGACTTGGAATTTGCTAGGTGCACCTGACCCAAGCCATTAAAAACCCTACGAAGCACAGTTATACTCTGACACACACGGGGTCGAAATGAGTCGAAACTGACTCAAACACAACTTGTAGTCATTATGATATGTGCGTTATAGTGGTAGGCTTTATTTGATTACTCAAAAATATTTGTTATTTTGGCAGCTTTCTTTTTCTCATCTTTAGTGCTCTCTTTGTTCCATTTTCTCCTCTATTTCACTCCTATCCTGTTTTTCTCTCCCTTTCTCCCTTTTCATCACTCTCTGTCTCCTGTGGAATGAAAAGATGTGCATGGGAGTTGTAGCAAGGGGAGAGAGGCAAAACTGAGCAATGACAAGTTTGAAAGTAGCAAAATTATTTTAGTAACTCACTGTCTTAGGAGGATACATATTTATGTATAATTTATACACAAATGCAAATAGTCATGTAAATTGGGTGCGTATTTTAGCTCTTAGAAAATGACTGCCCACACATTGCCATGTAGCCCTTTCCTGTGCTTTGGCATTTAGATGGCTGGTTGGGAGTCACTAAGAGACAGAATTAAAAGAGGGCATGGTGTTATTCAGGGGCATCTGGGTGGTACAGGAAGTTAATACTAACTGAGAGGCTGGAGGGTCTAGCCTACCCAGAGGCACCTCAGAAGAAAGGCCTGGTGATCTATTTACGAAAAATCAGCCATTGAAAACTCTATGGAGCAAAGTTCTACTCTGACATACATGGGGTCACCATAAGTCAGTATTGACTTGACGGCACCTGTTTTTTTTTTTTTTTAACTGGTGTTGTAATTCAAGATAAAATGTGTGGTCTTTGTACCAAGTCATGTGAAAGGATGAAAGGAGATTCAGGGTAAAGCTAAATGTAAGGTGAGGGCGGGGAGGCAGATAAGAAGACAGCTGGCATGATGGGGGGAGAGCAAGAGAAGGGAAAGGCAGATGAACAGGAGTTGGGGGCTGAGCAGGGTGGTACATAGACAGTTGCCTAAAGGGCATGTACTTGGTCAGAAGAAGCACCACTTCTGGCATGGGCAGTGTGTTTATGTTATTTAGGAAAAGGCACACACCCTTGCAGTTACCTGGCTTCGGAGGAGTTCTTTCCTCATCTGGGCTGGGCACATTTGTGCAGGACACGCTGTATAACCTTATGCAACATCCTTGAGGGTTGAGAGAGATGAGAATTGAGAAGTCAGGATGCAAATCTAAGGTTTGCGAAGAGCTCCTCCCTAGCTCATGAACCCAGGTAGGGACCCCTGACCACGCTGCAGGGTCTGTGTGCATCAGAGTTATGCTGTAGGGTATTATTGCTTGGAGACCCTGACAAAGGGGAATCACTGGGAGATTAACCAGAGGAGACAAGGATGAGAGCGTAGGCCATGCTTCCAAATGGAGATGGTGCAGGAGCATATGTGGCTGTGTCAGTAGCAGGAGGCCTTGGGGTGGGCAGGCCAGGGGCACCTATTTTGTTACTGCCTTAGGTATTGTTGGGTGACATTTCAACTCCAGGAAGAGGCAGAGGAGGAATTAGGCAGGCTAAGATTAGCTGCAGTTCTAGGCAGTCACTACGCTAACAAGTGTGGGAGATGGGATTTGGGTTTAGTTCTTTCTGACTGCAAAGGCTGGGTGCTGTATGTCCTGCCTCGTTGCCTCCCTCACAGCCCTTCTGAAGGTCAGTGATGTAGACTTACATTTATCAGCTAATATGCTGCTCAACCATTATAAACACGTAACTCCTGTTCCTGGAATAGCCTTGGAATAAGGACGTTGTTGCAGCAAACGTTAAGACACACAAATTGTCGTATGAAGCAAGACCCATGAATCTGGTCTTCTTAGTTTCTGAAACAAAAATTGTGACACACGGCCTAACAAATGAATTTTGTGCTGCTTCATGCTGTGAGAGTCAGACTGGGAGACAAAGTAGAAGAGGAAATATTCAACCCTCAGGGAGCTTGAAGGTTTAGGGAATAACAGAACAGAGTGTTTTAAATAAAAATTGTCCTGGAAAATTCTGTATGTAAGTTCATGCTGCCTGTGGAAACACACACAAAAGATGTATCAACTTTAACAGGCTTTGCAGGGGTACCCAGGGATGCATTTGAGATGGGTAGCACATTTTTACACCAACACACACATTAGGTAATTACCTCAAACATTAGTGATAAGCCTGTGTCTTAGGAGAGGGCTGGCAGGAGGAGTGAGTAAACAGAAAACCTCCTGGAGGACCAATTAGATCAAGAGGCATAAGGGGAATGGGAAACAACCCAATGGTAAGTACAGGCAAAGCCATTAATGGAAAGATCAAGATGGTGAACTATACATGAGAGACATTAGGTCATCTTTGTTGTTGTTGTTAGGTGCTGTCAAGTCTGTACAACAGAACAAAAACACTGCCTGGTCCTGCGCCATCCTCACAATTGTCATTATGCTTGAGCCCATTATTGCAGCCACTGTATCAACCCGTTTTGTTGAGCGTCTTCTTATTTTTTGCTGGACCCTCTACTTTACCAAGCATAATGTCCTCCAGGGACTGATCCCTCCTGATAGCATGTCCAAAGTATGTGAGACGTAGTCTCATCATCCTTGCTTCTAGGGAGCATTATTCTGGTTGTACTTCTTTCAAGACAGATTTGTTCATTTTTTTGGCAGTCCATGATATATTCAATATTTTTCGCCAACGCCACAATTCAAAGGTGTCAATTCTTCTTCCGTCTTCTTTATTCATTGTGTCCAGCTTTCACATGCATAGAAGGCAATTGAAAATAACATGTCTTGGGTCGGGTGCACCTTAGTCTTCAAGGTGACATCTTTGCTCTTCAACACTTTAAAGAGGTCTTTTGCTGCAGATTTGCCCAATGCAATGTGTCTTTTGATTTCTTGACTGCTGCTTCCATGGGTGTTGATTGTGGATCCAAGTAAAATGAAATCCTTGACAATTTCAATCTTTGCTTATCATGATGTTGCTTATTCGTCCAGTTGTGAGGAATTTTGTTTATGTTAAGGTGTAATCCATACTGAAGGCTGTGGTCTTTGACCTTCATCAGTAAGTGCTTCAAGTCTTCTTCACTTTCAGCAAGCAAGGTTGTGTCATCTGCATAACGCAGGTTGTTAATGAGTCTTCCTCCAATCCTGATGCCCCAGATGGCTTTTGTGAGTGGCATGGGCCTACTTGAAATTTAGTCTGGGCAGTGAGCTACTTAGTTCTTAAATGTGTAGTGTTCTCTCTCACCTCTGCAGCTTAAACTCATGGCTTCTTCTCCGAATGCTGTTTCCATTCTTGTCTTACTATATAACATCTACTGTTCTCCTTGAAGGCTTGGTTTAATTATCTTCTCCTCATTGAACCTTTATTGAGTCTCCCCCTCTAGCTCATACCCCGGTAGAGTTGACCACTCAACAATTTTAACAACAAATATTTGTTGTTTACCTGAGGTGCATGAAAGAGCAAACAGAACAGACTCAGTTTCTGCTCTTTGGAACTCTCCCAATTTGTGCCACTACTGAGCTTTAAAAAAAAAAAAAATCCTACTATTGTAATACTTACACTTTTTTGCAATTCTTTATTTACATGTTTGTGTCCCCTGTTGGACTGTGTGTCCCTGAAGGCACTATGTTTCAATCAAATTTTTATCTCTCATACCTAGCAAAGTGTCTAGAATATAATAGTAACTAAATACACATTTTTATAATGAATGGATGTTCTTAATATTTTTACCTTTTATAAATTTGCTGACTTTGAGTATCTTGTCATTCATCCCTCATCTTCCAACACTTCCATTCTCGTATAGATGAGCCACCAAGGGGAACCATTTAATCCCTTCTACAGACATTGTTTTTAGATAGCATGTCTATCTTGAGGAAACAACCAAAACTGGCAGAATATTTGTTGTATTAAAATGTCTTGGTTTTATTTTCCATGGCCATTACCGGAAAATTTAAAGATTTATAAAAATATACATTATTGAGAATTGTTTTACTTAACTTTTCATAATTGGACTCTTTTATCTAGCAAGTTTTCTAAGTACATTTAAAATATGATTCATTTTTCAGAACATTGATTTACAAATAGCTTTATCAGCAATAAAACTATTGTTTGAAATATACAACAGCAGTATACAGGAGTGGATAGATGATAAGTTGATTAAAAACAGGGAACATAAACCTTTCATCAATAGGCTTAACAAATACAATCTACTTCAGACTAATATTATGGCCAGATAAGTAGTGGGAGAATGACAGATGAAAATGGATGGGGATGTAGTGAGGGGGTGGGAGGAAGGAAAGATGTAGGAATAGGATAACAAGGAAAGAGAGAGTTAGTGGGAAATAAGAGAGGTGTGAGAGGGAAACCCATTGTCATCAAATAGATTCTGACTCATAGCAACCTTACAGGACAAAGTAGAACTGCCCCACAGGGTTTCTAAGGAGCGGCTGGTGGATTTGAACTGCCAACCTCTTAGGTTAACAGCCAGGCTCCTAGCCATGTGCCACCAGGGATTCAGGGTGTGGGAGGGAGAGAGAGGAACAATTGAGAGAGTAGGAGTAGGAAAGTACAACAGGACCAGTCAGAGAAATGAGAGACAGAGAGAGTTGGGGGAAGCTCATGTAGGCAAAGCTGAGGCAGATAGAAAAAAGACAGAGGAAAAGAGAGGCATAAGGAGAGGAAGAGACCTGATACTAAGAGTGTGTCCACTTGTTAGGCAAGGCCTCATGTTTATAGGGACACGTTAGGAGTAATATGGGGCTGAAGGGATCAATTAATTCCCTCAGTCATTCATCCATGACAGGAATTTATGGCACATGAACTAAATTCTGGGCAAGGTTCTAGGTGTGAGGATACAGTGGTGAACAATCCTGCTATCTTGGAGTTAGATTTTAGGTTTGGTGTGGAGGGAGCTCTCTAGTTCCTCCAATTCTTTAGCTCCATCAGTAGGAATTGGGCCCACACTGGTGGTAGGGTGCATTGTCACTGGCCATCTCTTATGTGGGTCTTCCCTGGATTTACCTTCAAGGCCATTTTAATCTTGGGACATATGACTTTCTTCTCTTGGACTAGGCCGTTTATCTGTAGCATCACAATTGATCGAAAAGAAACTTGTGCTACAATGGACCTACGATTGTCACCAAGTCAGGTCTTACTGTTGTTTCTGCTTCCAAGATGTACAAGTGTGTGTGCGTGTGTGTGTGTGTCCTTGTGCATGCATGTGCACGGATTGAGCCCTTGAGGCCATGCCTTTTCTGGGCCACTCTTCCTGTGTTTCCTTTCCCCATAAACAGGCTGCTGAGAACACCCAACTTCTTTTTTTCATGAGTTTTATTTTAATTGTTGTAGAAATATAGATATCCCCACATTTGCCAATTTAACATCTTTCACGTGTGCAATTCAGTGGCCTCAATTACATCAATCATATTGTATAACCATCACCAACTACTTTTGTTTAATTTCCCATTTGTGGGAAGTTGTGATGGTCTTGGTAGGGATACCAACGAAGTGAGCCATGCTGGGGTTGGATCCTAGGGGCCAGGGCTCGGTCAGGCGTGGGAGTTATACAATTTAGACATAAACAGATGGAGTCAGAGAGAGATCTTTTTTGAAGAAAAAAGATTAAACCAAAAGACCAGATCTGTCATTAAGTCAACGAAAGATGTTAGGGCTAGAAAAACGACATGAGGTTAGAAGCCGGAAGCTGTGCAAATGCAGAGACAAGGGTGAAGGTGGAACAAAATGAGGATGAAAAAACTTTTTTGAGGGGGTTGGGGTTGGGAAGCTTGAGGCTTGGAATTTCCTCTTAATGGTTGTGGTTGTTGCCATGTGGGTATTGGAGCGACTGCCTAGATGAAAACGTACAGTCAGTTGATATGTGGAGATCTCAGCGTGGTAAAAGAATATAATAGGTATTGCCATTATTTGGAACAAGCGAGACTCATAGGGTGCCATCTGAAAGCAAATTTGCCTCCTGAACTACCCACACTGTGAGGCTGGAGTGTCCCTGTCTTCTTTGTTGAAAACCAGGGCAGCTTCTGCGACCCTTTTGTCACTCTCAGGTAATACAAAGTCCTCTGCTCACTCTAGTTACCCCCCCAACCTCCCCCACAATTCAAGGTAATAATAAAAACTTCAATTCTTATATAATGTTAACATTTCTTTCTTTCCTCAGTTAGGTCCTGCTGCAGGCTGACCCCTTGAAAAGGGATAGAGAATGTGATCAGGTTTTTTTTTTTTTTTTGTCTTTCCCCCACGTAGCATTTCAACTCACCCCCCTTCATCTTTCTAATCTTGGTTTTGATCTCCATAGAGTTGGAGCGCGTGTGTGAGGTGGTATATTAGTTTTCTATTTCTGTGTAACAAATTACCACAAGTGAAATGGCTTAAAACCATACCAATTCATTATCTCATGGTTCCTGTGAGTCAGGAGTCTGGGCCTAGCATCCTGGCCTAGCTGGGTCCACTACTCAGAGCCTCGTAAGGTTGTGATGAAGGTGTCAGCTGGGGCTGTGATCTCAACTGAGGCTGGGGTCCTCTTCCAAGCTTATGTAGCTGTGGGCAGAATTCCTTTCCTTACATCTGTAGAACTCACTGCAGCTTGTTTATTTAAGGCTAGTAGGGGAGAGCATTTCTGACCTCTAGGACCTTCTTTTAAAGGGATCCCCTGATTAGGTCAGGCTCAACCAGAGAAATCTTCCTTCAGATTAGAGTCCACAGATTAGGGACTTAATTACATTTACAAAACCCCTTCACCTTAGCTACATTCTGTTGGTTAAAAGCAAGCCACAAGTTTTGCTTACTTTCAAGGAGACCACACAAAGGTGTAGGAATCATGAGGGGCATCTTAGAAATATGCTTACCACAGAGAGGAGAAAATTTATTATTTGATAAATATTGTTGTGAGGTGGCATCGATGCTTTCTGGGCTGGACAACGGTTTGCAGCTGCCTTTTCCTCATGGGTTATCCTAATGGGTTTTTGGAAATGCTTCCAATTCACCTTCCTCCCCTGTTGCCTTCACTGTCACTGGGGCTTTTTCACCTGAGGTTTCCTTGCCAGAGATGAGTGTGTCTGTATTCCAGCTGTAGCTTATGACTCTGCTCAGTCCCCCAATCTGCAGCTGTTCACCTCCAGCCTCTCTTGGTTGAGGTCCCTTGCCCCTGTGGGGGGCGCTCTTGTTCAGGATCTATGGGAACTCCATGCTTGCTCAGGAGTGACCCACACCTGGCTTACCAGAAATACTCACATATGTTTTCCCCTGACAAATACTGTGAGTGCTCATTGCCTCAATATAAGAACCTCTCTTTGTTCTCAGTGGAGAGTCTGGCAAGCCATGACTTCTTTCTTACCTTTTGGACTTCATAGGCATGAGTTATTTCCTTATCGTGCCCATCAAACATTCTGACGGATTCTGTTTCAGTTCCTTTCCCTGGACTTGAAGTGAAGAGGTGGCATCACGCAATTTGTGGGAGAGCCAGCACCCCCTTTTCCCTTTTTTTGGAGGAGGTAAGTGTTCTTGACAAAACAACTCTTGAAAAATACTATCCTAATTTCTGACTCTACCAGTTCTTATTTTTCTTCTTTTCATCTCAGATTTGGAAGTGTGAATAACATCAGTGAAAAGCAGTGGTAAGGTGTTGCTGTCAGGAGGGATCAGTCCCTGGAGAAGGGCATCATGCTTGGTAAAGTAGAGGGTCAGCAAAAAAGAGGAAGACCCTCAATGAGATGGATTGACACAGTGGCCGCAACAATGGGTTTAGGCATAACAAAAATTGTAAGGATGGCACAGGACTGGGTAGTGTTTTGTTCTGTGGTACGTAGGGTAGCTATGAGTCAGAGCTGACTCGACGGCACCTAACAACAACAAGGTGTTGTTGTTGTTAGTCGCCATTGAGTTGGCTCTGACTCATGGCAACCTTATGTATAACTGAGTGAAATGTTGACTGGTCCTGCACCATCTTTATGATCGTTGGTACGTTTGAGTCCATCGTTGTGGATGTTGTGTGGTTCCATCTCATTGAGGGTTCACCTCATTTTTACTGAACCTCTACTTTACCAACCATGATGTCCTTTTGTAGATATTGGTGTTTCCTGCTGACACATCCAAAGTAAGCAAGACAAATTCTTGCCATCTCGCTTCTAAGGAGTATTTTGACTGTACTTCTTCTAAGACTGGTTTGTTCCTGCTTCTGGCAGTCCACAGTGTATTCAATATTCTTCGCCAACACCACAGTTCAAATTCATCAAATTTTCTGTCTTCTTTTTTACTGTCCAGGTTTCTCATGTGTATGAGGCAATCGAAAAGACCACGGCTGGGTCAGCTGCACCATAGTCAGTAAAGTGACATATTTGCTTTTTAAAACTTTAAAGAGGTCTTTTGCAGCAGATCTGCCCAGTGCAATACTTCATTTGATTTCTTGACTCCTGCTTCCATGGGTGTTGATTATTAATCCAAGTAGAATGAAATATTTGACAACTTCAATTTTTTCTCCATTTATCATGATGCTGTTTATTGGTCCAGTCATGAGGATTTTTGTTTTCTTCATGTTCAAATGTAATCCATACTGAAGGTTGTAGTGTTTGACCTTCATCACTAAGTGCTTCATGTTGTCTTCATTTTTGGCAAGAAAGGTTGTGTCATCTGCATATTGCAAGTTGTTGATAAGTCTTCTAATCCTGATGCTACATTTTTTTTCATATAGCCCAGCTTCGTGGATTGTTTGTTCATCATACGGATTGAGTAAGTAAGGTGAAAAGATACAACCCTATCACACACTTTTTCCAATTTTGAATAATATTCTCTTGTTCTGTCCTAACAACTGCCACTTGATCCATGTAGAGGTTTTGCATGCGTACGATAAAGTGTTCTGGAATTCCCATTCTGAAAAACACTGAGGTTTGTGGGGATAAGGGGTGTAGGGTGGGTGGTCTGTCAGCAGCAAGGAAGGTCATTCAAAGATCAGAAACCAAAAACCCATCACACTCCAGATCAAGCAGTACAAAGAAGGTGTGCAGAAGGTCACAGCTATTGCCAGGCAAGACCCATTGAGGGACTTCAGGGTTAGCAAAGCAGTCTGGAGCCGGGGAGCTGCAGGGATGGTAGGGCCAGAGAGGCAGCAGACAGCAAAAAGATGACCTTTGTTCTTAGCCAAAATCTGTCCTAACTAGATGCTGCACACATGAAGTGATTATGTATGGAAAGTTGAAAATTAGTAAGAAATATCAATGCGCCTTGTACTTGTATTCATTGAAATTTTTTACAAATCATCTTTTCAGTTGCACATAAGAAGTACTGTGCTAATTACCACTGAAAATACAGAGATAAGCTTTCAAAGAGTTTGTGAGGTAAAATATAAATAGTCATAAGGATCAAATATACCTCTCAATAACTCTCCATCCTTTTTCAATACTATTTAATATTTATTCTGAGGTTAAACATATTATTAAAGTGATAATGGAAATATTCGAACAACCCAGAAAGGCCACCCACTTACTACACACAGATAATTACTTTTTTTTTTTTTTATAACCCTTTCTGATTTTCAATTGTTCTGGTGCTCATTATTATAACTTAAAAAAAAAACCAAACCAGTCACCGTTGATTTCAACTCATGGCGACCCCATGCTTTCCAAAGTCAAACCACGCCCCACGGTGTTATCAAGGTTGTGACCTTTTGGAAGCAGATTGCCAAGCCGTTCTTCCAAGATGCCTCCAGATGGGTTTGAACTGCCAACATTTTAGTTTGTGATCAAGCCCTTAACTGTTTGCAGCACCCGGGACTCTGTATTATAACCTTCAATGCTTGCTAGTACTTCCTTTTTGATTTATTAATGCTAGATTGTATTTGTTGACTCCCTGATAGGAATGATGAGATATTTATTTCACTTATATCTTCTCAGTCTCCCTTTTCCTTTTTTCTCGTCGTCTCAATTTTTGTTCCGTTATTTTTACAGTTGCAGTTATAGTTCATTATGTAGTGACAAGTTTTCTTGCTTTGACTGTAGGTTTATTAGAAAAATTAAATCCCCAAGCAGCATTTACAGTGTTATGACCATATGTAGATTACGCAGAGTAGCACCGAGCTGCGTGCCTGGATATAGAGAAGAAAATATCATTGTACGTCACTAAGTCACTGGTGCTCAAAAGAGAGTATTCCAATCGTCAAGGTCCACTGGATCATCGTGGAATTTCTTTTGAACCTTCTTCATTTCATTAGGTCATGTTCAGCTACCACAGTTTCTTATATATTAACTGTCTTCTTGTATTTCCTTTTAATTTTGCTAGAATAGCTTCTAGTGTAATTTTTTTTTCACATGGGGCATGTGGGTGGTGAATTCCAAATCCTTACATGACAAAAAAGTCTTCATTTTACCCATACATTTCACTGATGGTTTGAATATGTGTAGAACTCCAGGCTTAAAATAATTTTCCTAAAGCTTTGAGGACATTATTTGATTGTGTTCTAGGACCTAGGGTTGTTGGTGAGAATAAATATGATGCTTTATTTCATTAAATGAGTTATTCTTTTTACAGTGCCTAGAAAGGGGTCTGCCATATAATAAGAGCTGTATAAGTGGTGATAAATGAACAAAATACCCCAAATGCTGTCTGATTCTTCTTTTGTAGGTGATTATTTCCCATCTGTGAACTTTTAAGATTTTTTTCTCTATCCTTGGAATTCTGAAATTTCACTAAGCTGTATTGCTAATCTGTTTGACAGTTGGTAGAAATGTTTAAACTGAAGAGTCATGTCTGTCTTAAACAGTGGGAAATGTTTCATTTGATTTTATTTCCCAAATCCATTATCTCTATTCTCTGCTTCTGGAGCTTTTATTAAATAAATGTTGGACTTCTTGACTTTATCCTCCTTATCACTTAGCATCTTCCTCCGTATTTCCCATTTCTTAGTCCTTTTGCTTCATCTTTTGGGTCAATGGTCTGTCTTGTTTTATAAAAATGAAGATATTTCTGAAATCTTAGGGCATACTACTTAAGTTTTTTTTTTTTTTTTAAGTTTATATGAGTTTCCTGCAATCTGTTCCTTATTAAATCACTTATTTGATTTAGCCACTGTGGAGTTTGCCTCTCTCTAAGCTTCACCCAAAGGTAGAGTGAGTCCTGGTCATTGGTTAATATATAAGAATGAAGAACTAGGTGAAATTAATATTCATTCCTGATGCGGTTTGCTCTGTTATGCTGGTATCTGTCAACAGGACTTCCCCTCACTGGGGGTGGGGGGGGTGCCGGAGAACTCTGTGAGTGGGCGAGCCATGTGCAGGGCATTCGTTGGGCACCTTGGGTGAAGCAGGCACTCGGGCTGCGGCTGCCACAGTGGCTGAAGTTAGAGTGGCCTTGCTCCAGGGGAGGACATTCTGAAGGAGAAGCCTCCTACCCTCTTTCTTCCACTTCTCTTCCTCCTTCTTTCCTTTAGAGTCTCACGTGGAGCCCAGCCACAGGTGAAACTTTGTTCTCCCTTCTGTTGCCCAAACACCCACATATTGACCCTTGTCCAGATAATGGCCTATTCTTGTCAGAGAGTAGTTATAAAGCATCATCCCAGCAGTGAAGCTCCTGTCCCCTGTGCTCTGCTTACCTGGGAGAGATGTCAACACTTCCCTGGCTCACTTGATCTAAGAAGCATTCTTTGCTGAATTCGCCCAGTTGCCTCAGACTCTTTTCCTACTCTTTGCTGTTTTGTGCTTGTTGACACCAATCTACTTGTCTTCAAGTGCCTCTGGGAATGACATTTTTCTTCTAGTGTTTTGGGTAGTGGTATCCATCCCATCCCACTTCCCTTTGGTCTTCCAGGATTTCCTCAAACTCTCTGATATCCTGATTGCTCCTTTCTCATGTCTGTCTCTGCTATAATTTCCATCTTTAAGCAATGTAGTTTAGTCATTTCACTGGGACCTTGGGTTGTAAAGAATGTAATTGAGTACGCTCATTCAGCCTTCTGGGATGGGAAGCTTTCTATTTTAATAGAAAAATGACGATGTGGAGTCACATGATATGGTTGCCCCTCATTTGACCATGGTTATGGGAGCCCTGATGGTGCAGTGGTTAAGAGCTCAGTTGATAACCAAAAGGCTGGCAGTTCAAATTCACCAGCTACTTCTTGGTAACCCTATGGGGGCAGTTCTACCCTGTCTTATACACTTGCTATGAGTTGGAAAAGACTCCATGGCAATGGGTTTGTTTTTTGTTTTGTATGGGAAATGAGGCACCGAGGGCTCTCAGGCCTTAACAGAGACATCACCTGGTGATGAAAATCTAATTGTGGTCACTCAAGGGCTTATGAGGGAGAGGGAGGTTTCGTTAATGGTAGCCCTACAAACCCAAGTATCCATAAAAGGGTAGCCACATCACTGTCACTCACTGTCAGTGTCCTTACCTTGCTGGCAAGGGCATCCACCACCTATTCTACCACCTTGACTGCTGCTCCCCAGGAGTATTAGTAGGCCATGAAGGTTAAAGACCTACCTGCTCTAAGGTAGGGGTGGCTGGTAAAGAACTGAGGAGAAAGCTTTCTTTATCTGGCCTTTTGAAATGCCGCGCATCTTCATGACTAGAGGAGCACACACCTCCCCCCTAACGTATTCAGCTAGTGGGTGATGAGGAACAGGGATGCTCTTAAGAGTCAGAGAAATTTCAACATAGCAAACACTATTTCTAGTCTTTCTGAAAACCTTTTGATTACCAACTTGTGCTCGGAGCCATCCTTGAAAAAAAAAATCCAATTTGGTGTATTTTATGGATTTTATTACAGTGCTATTTATTCTCCTTCCCAGATAGCTAAAGCCAGTGTTAAATAATGCAGGCTTTGTGGCTCTGAAGCTCCAGTACAGAGTGGGTCTGTGTGCTCTGCTTCCAGAGAACCGGAGGGTGGGTGAGGGGAAGGCAGCTGTGCGAGCTGACGTACAGCCCTTTGCTGTGCTGCAGGCTGCACGGCAGACAGGGACCACAGAAAAAACTGGCCTGGGAGTTAGGACACCTGGGTCTTCCGATTCACAACGGAGGCTGTAATTGCTTTGTGTCCTGGACAAGTCACTAGCCTCCCCGCCAGGACTTCTGTTTCTTCCTTATAAAGTGTTTAGGGTTGACCACCACCCTCTCAGGCTACTTCATGCTGGATGATCTCCAAGGTTTATTTGGAATGTTCTGAGTCTCTTCCAAGAAGAGTGCCTTCGACAACCCAACAAACACTTCTCTAAGCAGAAAAGAAAATACATAGAAATGGAACGCAGCATTTGTTTACTTAGGTGACGGTATTTCCCATGTCATTGGTGTATTTAGCCTGAGAAAGAGGGAAATTATGTTCTTTAGTGGTAAACGATTTATGTGACATACTGTTATCCCAACAGGATTTTGACTAAAGACGCTACGTATGGATAACGTTTGCAAGAATCTAGGATCATACACTCCTAAAATATGTCTCCGGTATCCTGTATGTTTATAACAGGGGAGATGATGTTCAGTTTGGGTGGCCTCATTTGCAAAGGGATATGTATAAAGAGGACCAAACCAAAGCCACTGCCGTCGAGTCGATTACGGCTCATAGTGACCCTATAGGACAGAGCAGAACTGCCCTATAGAGTTTCCAAGGAGCACCCGGCAGATTCCAACTGCTGATCTCTTGGTTAGCAGCCGTAGCACTTAACCACTATGGCACCACGGTTTCCATATAAAGAGGAGTACCTGTAAAACAAAGAAACAAAAAAAGGAAATAAACCAGAAGGAGCTGGGGGGTGGGTGAGAGGGGAGAAAGGCCTTGGAAAAACCATCTCATAAAACTATACAGACCTTCCTAGCAACATGCTCTTAAAAGCCTCCTTTTTGATTAAAAAAACAAGGAGCAGAATAAGATTTGACACAATTCCATTTACATAATGCACCCACCCAAACAGCAATGTATGTTATGAAATCACATGCGAACATGATTTTAAAAGAATTTAATAAAAAGAAAAAATTAAAGGACATGGTTTGATTTTGCTTGAAGAAAAAAAAAGTTTAAGAGGGATGGGATACATATTTGTAGGTAGTAGTTTGGGGAGATTTTGGCTCAGTACCAAAAACTTTTTGTGTGTGTCAGTGAAATTATACAAAGTAGGCCAATGAGACATGCATTTCCTATCATTGGACCTATTCAGGAGAGGACGGGGGAACTTGTCTTGGCATATAGGGAAGGGGATCCTTTATTGGGTATGTTTGATTACTCAGTTTCTGAGGTCTTTTTCATGGCTAATGTTGTACATATTAGGACATGAGTACAACAATCTATAAGTAACCCTAGATGTTGTTGTTGTTGGGTGTCATCTAGTTGATTCCAGTCCCTAGTGACCCCATGTGGCAAAGTAGAACTGTCCCCTAGGGTTTCCTGGGTTGTAATCTTTATGGAGAAGATCTGCAGCTCTTTCTCCCAAGGAGCTGCTGGGGAAGTTCGAACCACCAACCTCTCAGTTAGCATCTACGTGTTAAACCATTGTGTCACCAGGGCTCCGTAGTTAACCCTAGAATAAATAGGAAAGATGGTGGTATGAAGACACGTGTTGTTCAGTTGGGTAAAGCCAGCTAGTTAGCCACCAAAAATGCCCAGAGCCACACTAGCTTGGTGGATTTGTTACTCCCTGCTGCTGGGATAGAACTAGCTGAAAGAACCATCAGAGCAGTTGTTTTCAAACTTTACTGGGCATGAGCATCACTTGGGGAGCTCTTTAAAAAATTTTAAAGTAGATTCCTGGCCCCCAGGTGATGCTGCTATTGAAGATTTGGGCTGGGACTAGAAGCTGCTGCAGTTTAAGCAAGCACGCAGGTGGTTGACATGCAGGAGGTGGTCCAGATCTGAGCTTTGAGAAACCTTGGGTCAGATCAGATGCTGTTAGGCAGGAATCAGGTTTTTGAAAGAGGGTTTGAATTCATGACATCTGGGGACCCTCTGGAGTCTTTGGATGGTGCAAAAAGTTAACATGCTTGGCTGCTAACTGAAAGGTTGGAGGTTTGAGTCCACCCAGAGGTACCTTGGAAGAAAGGCCTGGCAATCTACATCCCAAAAAATCAGCCATGGAAAACTCTACGTAGCATACACATGGGGTCTGACACACATGAGTGTGTCATGAGTCAGAATCCACTCAATAACTGGTGTGATTTTAGAGACCTTCCAACCCTGAGCTCCTGAGGTTCTCCACCACAAGCTCGGCTTAACTGGTTTAATGGTGGGTCCTCCCTCTCTCCCCCCAACCTCCTTATCACACATCCATGGGTCCCGGGTTCTCGGCTTCCACAGCTCCTCTCTTACAAACAGCTCCTCTCCCTCTTAACATGGACCCCTGACGAGGGCTCCAGAATAACAACTCATGAATGCCATTAATCCTGGAGATAAACATGTTGATTTAGAAACAGATATAAATATTTAGTACAGAGTTGTTGCTTTTGGGCTGCTAATGATTCTTTCATAAGTTTTAGAGTTTTGTTAACAAAACATACAGCAGTGATCCTGTGTACTAATTGCATTTTTTCCACATTAGGAGCTGGTTGATTAGGTTGGGTCTAGAAATTAAATTAGTTTCCTGAAATCCCACATTTTTGCTTATTAGTCACTTCTTCCTAACCTGTGTGTGCAGAAGCCCAGCAGGAATTCCTGTGAACAGGTGCACTTTCAGGTGTAAAGCAGGGTTCACAAATCTGGCTGGGCCTTAGGATCCCCTGGAAGTATTTAAAACAGTAGTTCTCAGTGGGTTTTAACTTATGAGGTCCGAGTCCCACCCTCAGCGATTATGATTTAATTGGTCTGAGACGTGGACTGGGCAGCAAGATTTGCAAGAAGCTCCTCAGATGGTGCTACTGTGCAGCCAAAGATTTTTAAGGCCTAAGCTGGAGGTTTTGATTTTAGTTGTCTTGAGTGGGATCCAGGGATCTGCATTTAAAAATATTTCCCAAGTTATTTTCAGAGCTTCGAACTGGTTCTTCCCCAGTTCAATCACGGCTGAGGAAGTGACACCAGAACAAATCTGAATTTTTAAAATTTCAATGAACCAAAATGATAACCAGAATGGGAAAAATTACGAGTCGAAGCCTTGCTAGAAACTTAATCTCCCTCTTAGAAAACAAGGGCAGCATACGCAGCGCATAGCAACCAAATCTCCTGTCCAATGTATTTTAAGCAGAATTGGAAACAGCAGTGCCCACCTCAAAGATGGCAGCTGACCACACTGCTTTGAGTGTGTGTTGCTCTCCTCAGTCCTGGCAATATAATCCAATCGCACACATTGGGCTCCTGAAAAGGATCCCTATGCCTTTTCTGAGTCTCCCATTCCAGGGTTTCAACCTGTAATTTTTCCCATTCCAGTTATGGTTCTGGATCACCCAAATTTTAAAACATGTAGGTCTGTTCCAGTTTAGCTTCATTGGCTATGACTGAACTGGTTCAAACCAGTTCAAAGCACTGGTTATTTCTATACACCTGTTTGAAAACTGTTGGTGTAAAAGAAAACAGCTTAGATTTTGGACCTAGACAGATTTTGCTTCCCATTCCTGTTCTTCTTATTAGCTGGCAACCTAGCATTTTGGGAAAGTTCATTAACCTCTCTCG
This sequence comes from Elephas maximus indicus, assembly GCF_024166365.1. Classification (NCBI taxonomy): domain Eukaryota; kingdom Metazoa; phylum Chordata; class Mammalia; order Proboscidea; family Elephantidae; genus Elephas; species Elephas maximus. Next base: position 8,994,185 of record NC_064819.1, on the reverse strand, counting down.
GCTGTTCCTACCAGGGCTTTGAACATAAAATACATAAGAATCACCTGGAAATCTTGTTGAACTGTAGCTGTATGTATAAGAATCACCTGGGATATTGTTAAAATGTACGTGTATATGAAGAATCACCCTGGAATCTTGTTGAACTGTAGATTATGATTCACTATATCTGGGGTGGAAATGCAAATTCTCAGCAGGAGATTGAACCAGACTGAACTGGTTTGAAACCCTGGTTTCCCCATCTGTAAATTGGGGATAATATGGTATTGACTTGATAAACTCGCAGTTAAGGTGAGTGTCGTGGTTACTCACCTCAACTCTGGAGTCTGACTGCTGGATGGAATTTGAATCCCAGCTCCTCCACTGAATACCTGTGTATCACTGAGCACTCTCTAACTCTGTGCATCTCAAACTTTAATGCCCACATTAATCACCTGGAAATCTCGTTAAAATTCAAATTCTGGTCTAATAGATCTAGGGTAGGGCCTGTGATTCTGTATTTTTAACAAGCTCTCAGTTCATAGTGATGCTACAGGCATGGAGAGCTATGTAATCTGCAGAGCCCAGTGCAAAATGAAAATATGGGACTCCCTTGTTCAAAAGCAAAAATAAAGTATTGTTAAAGGTTCTAAAATATTAAGCTTTTTCCTTTCTTGCATGGTTTTGATCTCGACATTATTTGTTATTTAATTAGCACAGTGGTTAAGAGTTACAGCTGCTAACCAAAAGGTTGGCAGTTCAAATTCACCAGCTGCACCTTGGAAACCCTACAGGGCAGTTCTACTCTGTCCTGTAGGGTCACTATCAGTCAGAATTGACTCAATGGCCATTTTTTTTTAAATAAAGAAAAAGTAAAGTTTTAAATTATTACATACATCATTTATCTTTATATTGTGCAATGTCAGTTTTAAATGCATTCAATTTATATGTGCAATCACTGGAATTATACAATTCATATTTTGTAGCTCATACATCCGTAAGTGTTTTGTTCTTACTGGAACTGCATTCTTACCAGGACAATACATCAGTGCACAACTATTTCTCTTCTACAACTCTCTCTACCTTCGGCTTACTGATGAGTAATGAAGAATTGGAAGGAAAAGGAACTATGGGTTGCCTGATCTTTGCTTCTCCTTCTATGTCATCATTTTCAGCATAAGTGGCTGACTAACATGGAGAAGTAACATGAGTAAGAAAGGACATGAAAGAGTTCCTTGGTAATTTGTGTTTCTTAGAATACCATTGCCAAGGAGGCAGGGACAAGATGGTGGAGTAGTCAGATGCTTCCTGTGGTCCCTCTTGCAACAAAGACCCAAAAAACAAGTGAATCGATTATGTATGATAATCTAGGAGCTCCAAATGTCAAAGACAAAGTTGAGGAATAGGACAGAGCAGGAGGGGGAGGGAGAGATGGTTCAGAAGCAGTGAGGAGTTTCCAGACCTGACCCGGCAGGAAGCAGCATCCTGCAGGCTTAGATCACCTGGTGCCAGCAGTGAGGCAAACAGTGGCATTTGGGACATGCTTTCCACATTGAGAGAGACCGAGCAGTGGAGAATCTACTCATGTCTCCAGGATCAGAGAAAAGTGGCACTCTGTTGGCAAAAAATAAGTACACGCATCTAACCCACCGTGCAGATCAAAAACCACCCCTTTGGGAAAAACCTCTCTCCCACTTACCTGCCCCCTTCCTGCTCTGCACTGGGTCCGAGCCAGCTTCAGAGATTGTTGCATCCTCTGGGCCGGAAGTAGGACCTGTCATGCGCCCTGAGCCAGTCTCCTGGCTTTGGAGAGGGAACAAATTAACGAACAGGGAAAAAATAACCTGCTGGCTTCCCTAAGTTGGGAACTCAGGGCAGAAACAGCTCCTTTGCCTAGGCACAGACATAAGGAGTCCATGGGCTTTGAATGTCTTTCACCCCTGTATAGACCTCTGTGGGCCCATTTCAACAGCATAGGCCCTCATTAGCACAGTACCACAGGGTATACACCTGAAGCCTAACTTCAACTGTTTCAGCTATATGGTAGAAAGGCAGGTTCATGACATTTAACACTGCTCTGATTATTAAGCAGGGTGCTCACCTACCCACATCAGGGGCCTGAGGACTGGTGGCTCCACCCATGCCACCTAGCCACCTGTGACAGGGGTCCAGGAATAAGTGGTGCCTCCCAGTCATTACAGCCAACAGCATTAGGTACCTATAGTCTGGCTGCAAAACCCACCCACCTACATGTTCTAGGGAACAGGGACACGCTTTCCTCATAGACAGGGGCGATTGTCAGCCCCCTGCCTTGCTCAGTGCATGACCCTGTACTGCAACCAGATACCTGTACCTATACAAATCACCCCTGCTCATCTAGGATAGTAGGTGACAGCCTGTACCACACACTTGGTGACCGACTACCTGCTCGCCTGAGCTGAATGCATACAAGAAAAGTAAATGGACTCCTGTTATCATATACCTAGTAACAGCTCTAACCACCTGGGGACAGGAAGTTAGACCTTCAAAGGCACCAGTAATCAAACCAGCTCACATGAGCAGCCTATTTGGGCAGATCAAAACAAAACAACACCAGAAGACAGGGCATAGTAAGCAAACATAAAATAAGTAAACATAATAACTTATTGATGGCTAGACAACAATAATAGTCAATATTAAATCACATAAAGAGGCAGACCATGATGGCTTCAGTGAGCTCCCAAAACAAAGAATCAAGAAATCTTCTGGATGAAGAGAACTTCATGGAATTACTGGAGGTAGAACACAAAAGATTAATATACAGAACTCTTCAAGAGATCAGGAAGAGATCAGGCAAAACACAGAGCAAGCCAAGAAGCATACAAACAAAGCAATAGGGGAACTTAAGAAGATTAGAGAAGAGGATAGTGACAAATTTAATAGGCTGCAAGGATCCATAGAGACACAGCAAACACAAATCCAGATTAACAACAAAATTTCAGAATTAGACAACTCAATAGAAAGTCATAGGAGTGACTGAAGATAAAGTACTTGAGACCAAAATATTTGAGGTAAAATCAGATAAAAGAATTAAAAAAAAAAAAAAGAAGAAATCCTAAGAACTATATGGGACTATATCAAGAGGAATAACCTACAAGTGACTGGAGTACCAGAACGGGGAGAGAGAACAGGAAACACAGAGAGAATGGTTAAAGATTTGTTGGCAGAAAACTTCCCCAATATCATGAAAGATGAGAAGATATCTATCCAAGATGCTTATCATACCCCACACAAGGCAGATCCCAAAGAAAACTTACCAAGACATAGTATAATCAAACTTGCCAAAACCAAAGATAGAGAATATTAAGAGTGGCTAGGGATAAATGAAGTCACCTACAAAGGAGAGTCAATAAAAATAAGCTTGGACTACTCAGCAGAAACCATGCAGGCAAGAAAGCAATGGGATGACATATATAAAGCCTTGAAGGAAAAAAAAATTGCCAGCCAAGAATTATATATCCAGCAAAACTTTCTCTCAAATATGATGGCAAAATTAGGACGTTTCCAGATAAACAGAAGTTCAGGGAATTTGCAAGAACCAAAGCAAAATTACAAGAAATACTAAAGGGAGTCCTCCAGTTAGAAGGTCAGTAACATCAGATAACAACCCAAGACTAGAACACAGGACAGAGCAACCAGATATCAACCCAGATAGGGAAATCACAAAAATAATTCAAAGCTAAAACACTAAGAAAAGGGAAACAGAGACGTTATTATGTAAAAGAGGATAACATTAAAACAAAAAAAGACGGATTAAAAAATGTAGTCATAGGTTTTTCATATGGAGAGGAAGTCAAGGTGATACAAAGAAATAAAAGTTCAGTTTAAACTTAGAAGAATAAGAGTAAATATTAAGGTCCATAAAGGAAATTAACAATCCTAAACATCAAAATAAAAAGAAACATAAAGACTCAGCAAAAACAAAATCAACAATGAAAAAGAGAAAAGAAAATCCATAAAGAAAAATGATTTAGCATAGAAAATTAAGTGGAACAAAGAAACTATTAACAGCAATGAAAAAAAACATCAAAATGACACACTAAACTCATACCTATCAATAATTACACTGAATGTAAATGAACTAAATGCACCAATAAAGAGATAGAGAGTGGCAAATGGATAAAGAAAAAGAAAAAAAAAAAGAATCCATCTATATGCTGCCTACAGGAGACACACCTTAGACTTAAAGACACAAAATAAAACTCAAAGGATAGAAAAAAGATATCAAGCAAACAACAATCAAAAAGAGCAGATATGAATCTCTGACAAAATAGTTTTTAAAGTAAAATCCACCACAAAGGAAAAGGAAGGACACTATATAATGATTAAAGGGTCAATACACCAGGAGGACATAACCATAATAAATATTTATGTACTCAACGACAGGGTTCCAAAATACAAACTCCAACAGCATTGAAAAGAGATAGACAGCTCCATGATAACAGTAGGAGACTTCAGCACACCACTTTCAGTGAAGGACTGAACAGAAAGAAGCTCAATAAAGACACGGAAGATCCAAATGCCACAGTCAGACAACTTGACCTCATAGATATATACAGAGCATTGCACCGAACAGCAGCCAAGTATACTTTCTTTTCCAACGCACATGGAACATTCTCCAGAATAGACCATTATATTAGGCCACTAATGAAGCCTTAACAGAATCCAAAACATCAAAATATTACAGAGCATCTTTTCTGACCATAAAGCCATAAAAGCAGAAATCAATAACAGAAAAAGCAAGGAGAAAAAAAAAAAAATCAAACACATGGAAACTGAATAACACCTTGCTCCAAAACTACTGGGCTATAGAAGAAATTAAGAAAGAAATAAAGAAATTCATAGAATGAAATAAGTATGAAAACACATCCTACCAGATCCTTTGGGACAGCAAAAGCAGTGCTCAGAGGTTAATTTATAGCAATAAATGCACACATTCAAAAAAAAAAGAAAAAAGCCAAAATCAAAGTATTAACTCTACAATTCGAACAAATAGAAAGAGAGCAGCAAAAGAAGTTCTCGGGCACCAGAAGAAAGCAAATAATAAAAATTAGAGCCGAATTAAATGAAATAGAGAATAGAAAAACAATTGAAAGAGTTAACAAGACCAAAAGCTGGTTCTTTGAAAAGATTAACAAAATTGATAAACCATTGGCCACGCTGACAAAAGAAAAACAGGAGATGAAGCAAATGACCCACATAAGAAATGAGATGGAAGATATCATAACAGACTCGACTGAAATTAAAAGAATGATAACAGAATACTGTGAAAAATTATACTCTAAGAAATTTGAAAACCTAGAGGAAATGGACAAATTTCTAGAAACATACTACCTAAACTACCTAAAACTACCTAAACTAACACAAACAGAGGTAGAACAAATAAATAAACCTGTAACAAAAGAAGAATTTGAAAAGATAATTAAAAAAACACCCAAAAATAAAAAAGCCCTGGCCCTGAAGGCTTCACTGGAGAACTCTACTAAACTTTCAGAGAAGAGTTAACACCACTACTACTAAAGGTATTTCAGAGCCTAGAAAAGGATGGAATACTCCCAGGCTTATTCTATGAAGCCAGCATAACCCTGATACCAAAACCAGGTAAAGACACCACACAAAACAGAAACGTACAGACCAATACACCTCACGAACTTAGATGCAAAAATCCTCAAAAAAATTCTAGCCAATAGAATTCAACAACATATCAAAAAAAGTAATTCACCATGACCAAGTGAGATTCGTACCAGACATGTAGGGATGGTTCAATATTGGAAAAACAATCAATGTAATCCATCGCATAAATAAAAGACAAGAACTACATGATCTTATCAATTGATGCAAAAAAGCCATTTGACAAAGTCCAACACCCTTTCACAACAAAAACTCTCAGCAAAATAGTCACAGAAGGGAAATTCCTCAACATAATAAAGGGCATTTATACAAAGCCAATAGCCAACATCATCCTAAATGGAGATAGTCTGAAAGCATTCTCCTTGAGAACGGGAACCAGGACAAGGATGCCCTTTATCACCACCCTTATTCAACACTGTGTTTGAGGTCCTAGCCAGAGCAATTAGGCTAGAAAAAGAAATAAAGGGCATCCAAATTGGTAAGGAAGAAGTAAAAGTATCTCTATTTGTGGATGATACAATATTATACACAGAAAACCCTAAAGAATCCACAAGAAAACTACTGGAACTAATAAAAAGGTTTCAGCAAATCATACAGATACAAGATAAAGATACAAAAATCAGTTGGATTCCTCTATACCAGCAAAGAGAACATTGAAGAGGAAATCACCAAATCAATACCATTTACAATAGCCCCAAGAAGATAAAATACTTAGGAATAGACCTAACCAGAGACATAAAAGACCTATACAAAGAAAACTACAATACACTAATGCAAGAAACCAAAAGAGACCTACATAAGTGCAAAAACATACCTTGCTCTTGGATAGGAAGACTCAACATTGTGAAAATGTCTATTCTACCCAAAGCAATCTATAGATACAATGCAATTTCAATCCAAATTCCAATGACATTTTTTAATAAGATGGAGAAACACATCACCAGCTTCATTTGGAAAGGGAAGAGACCCCCAGATAAGTAAAGCATTACTGAAAAAGAAGAACAAAGTGAGAGGCCTCACACTACCTGATTTTAGAACTTATTATACTGCCATGGTAGTCAAAACAGCCCAGTACTGGTACAACAACAGATACGTAGACCAATGGAACAGAATAGAGAATCCAGATGTAAATTCATCCACTTATGAGCAGCTGATATTTGACAAAGGCCCAAAGCCCATTAATTGGGGAAAAGACAGCCTCTTTAACAAATGGTGCTGGCATAACTGGATACCCATTTGCAAAAAAATGAAGCAAGGCCCATACCTCACACCATGCACGAAACTAACTCAAAGTGAATCAAAGACTTAAATACAAAATCTAAAACAATAAAGACCATGGAATAAAAATAGGAACAAGGCTAGGAGCCCTAATACATGGCATAAACAGTATACAAAACATTACTAAAAAAAAATACAGAAGAGAAACTAGATAACTGGGAGCTCCTAAAAATCGAACACTTAAGCTCATCCAAAGACTTCACCAAGAGAGTAAAAAGATAACTTACAAACTGTGAAAAAAACTTTGGCTATCACAATCCAATCAGTGTCTAATCTCTAAAATCTACAAGATACTGCAAAACCTCAACAACAAAAAGACAACCCAATTAAAAAATGGACAAAGAATATGAACAGGCATGTTACCAAAGAAGACATTCGGGCAGCTAACAGATAACATGAGGAAATGCTCACGATCATTAGCCATTAGAGAAATTCAGATCAAAACTACACTGAGATACCATCTCACCCCAACAAGGCTAGCATTAATTCAAAAAAACACAAAATAATAAATGTTGGAGAGGTTGTGGAGACTGGAACACTTACACACTGCCAGTGGGAACACAAAATGGTACAACTACCTTGGAAATTGATTTGGCACTTCCTTAAAAACCTAGAAATAGAGCTACCATACAATCCAGCAATCCAACTCCCGTTCCCTTACACAAATAGATATATGCACAGCCATGTTCATTGCAGCACTGTTCACAATAGCAAAAAGATGAAAACAACCTAGGTGCCCATCAACAGATGAATGGATAAACAAATTATGGTATATTCACACAATGGAATACTACACATTGATAAAGAACAATGATGAATCTGTGAAACATCTCATAACATAGATGAATCTGGAAAGCATTACGCTGAGTGAAATTAGTCAGTCACAAAAAGACAAATATTGTACGAGACTACTATTATAAGAACTCAAGAAAAGGTTTAAAGACAGAAGAAAATATTCTTTGATGGTTATGAGGGTGGGGAGGGAGGGAGAGAGGTATTCACTAACTGGATAGAAGACAAGAATTATTTTAGGTGAAGGGAAGGACTACACACAATACAGGGGAAGTCAGCATAACTGGACTAAACCAAAAGCTAAGAAGTTTCCTGAATACAACCAAAGGCTTAGAGGGACAGAGTAGCAGGGGTGGGGGTCTGGGGACCATGGTTTTAGGGCACTTGTAGGTCAATTGGCATAACAAGGTTTATTAAGAAAATGTTCTGTATCCCACTTTGGTGAGTGGCATCTGGGGTCTTAAAAGATAGCAAGCGGCCATCTAAGATGCATCAGTTGGTCCCAACCCACCTGGAGCAAAGAGAATGAAGAGCTCTAAAGACACAAAGTATGAGCTCAAGAGACAGAAAGGGTCACATAAACCAGAGACTCTATCAGCCTGAGACTGGAAGAACTAGATGATGCCCAGCTAACACCAATATCCGCCCTGACAGGGAACACAACAGAGAGTCCCTGATGGAGCAGGACAAAAGTGGGGTGCAGAACTCAAATTCTAGTAAAAAGACCAGACTTCATGGTCTGACTGAGACTGGAGGGACTCAGAGGACATGGCCCCAGGATTCTCCGTTAGCCCCAAACGAAAACCATTCCTGAAGCCAACTCTTCAGACAAAGATTAGATTGGACTATAAGCAAATGAAACTGGTGAGGAGCGTCCTTCTTAGCTCAAGCAGATACATGAGACTAAGTGGGCAGCTCCTGGCTGGAGGTGAGATGAGAAGGCAGAGGAGATAGGAGATGATTGAATGGACATGGGAAATACAGGGTGGAGAGGAGGAGTGTGTTGTCACATTACAGGGAGAGCAGCTAGGGTCACATAACAATGTGTGTATAAATTTTTGTATGAGAAACTGACTGGAACTGTAAACTTTCACTTAAAGCACAATAAAAAATCCTTAGACTTCCATTAGATTAAAAAAAAAAGAATGCCATTGCCTTCTTTCTGTGTTCAAAGCATTATCTGGCTTGAAAGTGTGGCCTCTTGGGGCAGCCAGTGCCCCTGCTTGCTCAGCCATAGATATAGCATGCTTGCCTTGTACTTGGAAACCCTTGTGGCACAGTGGTTAAGTGCTACGGCTGCTAACCAAAAGGTCAGCAGTTCGAATCCACCAGGCACTCCTTGGAAACTCTACAGCGCAGTTCTACTCTGTCTAAAGGGTCGCTATGAGTTGGAATCGACTCGATGGCAACGGGTTTGGTTTGACCTTGTACTTGCTTTGAGTCTTGATGAACTTCAGACCATTGTGGGTCCACTAGAATTTTGTGCAATTGTGCATACGCTTATTGTGCAAAGCTCCTCTACTTGTGTGCATGCTCCATGTCTTGTTGGCTTTCACTTCCAAAACACAAGTTTGAAGATAAAATTATTTAAAATTTCAAGACAGCAACAGCAGAGCATTAAACGAAGTGTAGCCTTTCTGAGTGCAGGGCCCTGTGTGACTGTGCAGGTTGCACACCCACAAAGCCAGCCTTGGCCAAGCTTTGAGCAGCAAGGATCTAGTCCCTCTAGCATTTCTATGAAATAGCTAGCTATCTGTCATCCAGTCAACTCCAACTTATGGTGACCTTATATACAACAGAATGAAATGTTGCCTGGTCCTGTGTCATCCTCATAGATTGCCTGCATGTTTGAGTCAATCATAATGGCTATTGTACCAATCCATCTCATCCAGGGTCTCCATTACCCTAGCTGGCCCTCTGCTCCACCAAACATGATGCCCTTGTCCAGAGATTGATCCCTCCTGATGACATGTGAAAAGGAGGTGTGTTGGACAATGTTCTGTTGTGATCATAACCTTTTTATTGCCTAATTTTCATAGGTAGATTGCCTGGTCTTTCTTCCTAATCTATCTTTGTCTGGAAGTTCTGCTGAAACCTGTCCACCATGGGTGACCGTGCTGGTATACTGGTGGCATAGCTTCCAGTATCACAGCAACCAGCAAGCCACCACAGTATGACAAACTGACAGACGGGTAATGATACTATAAAATGGGGATAGTCAGATAGCACCTGCCTCAAAGGCAGGTATTAGCTTATAGTAAAAAAATAGGGCTCAGCAAATGTTCATTCCTTTACTTTTTCTTAATTTTTCACTTCTCCTCTGTGAAGAAATAGCAGCTCAATAAAAAATCCTTTGGGGCGCTCAAATGAGGCTGAGTAACCATAGGGGGTAGTGAAAAGGGTCATTTCACTCTTTTGAATATATTCCTTTTCTGATGAAAGAACAAGTGGCCCAAGGCTAAGCTTGGCTTGGTCTCCAGCCCTGTGGAAGATGTGGGACTCTCCATGGCTACTGTGGTCACAGGCCTGGGAACTCCCACTCTCAGTTTCCCAGGAGGGGAGAGCAAGCCAGCTCTCCACCGAGTGGGAAGACTGCAACATTTGCCTGGGTTCGTCCCTCGTCTTCCTGCTGCTTTTGTTCTCTGAGCTAATTCCTGTTTGAAGAGCTGATATTTAATTCAACAGCCCCCCACGGAGCCTTGTGCCTGTGATAGAAGTTTCTAAAATCTGTCAGTCAACAAAATGATAACAGCTGGTCTTTGAAACTCTGGGTGCTCTAGACTGGAAGGTGCTGGGGGAGGAAGAACTAAGGGAGCCAGGGATTGGGGCTGGGGAATGCACTATTTGTTAAGGATAATGAGGCAAAAATGTGACAGAGGTTTGTTTTTATTACAAATAATAGACAGAAGTCTTCAAACAACAGCAGAGAGTCATTAAAAAAAGAAACAGAGTTAAATAATAGTCTAATTAGCAGGCACCAAGAAGGAGAAATTTATTCCATTAGAACTTTTTAAGGGAGAGTCAATAAATTCACAGCTGGGTGTTCACTGTCTCAGGAATACAGAGAATGTGGGTTTTCCCAGTGCCAGGGTTGTTCTTTGATCCCTTTGCCAAGCTTCCTTTCTGATTAACTCAAGGTGAGCCTTGTCTCAGATAGCTGGTAGACTCAGTTGCTTTACTTGACCATGTCATTAAGCTCTGGCCCAAGTAGTAGTCTTCAGGAAATCAGGGACCACAGGGACCACTCCAATTAACAGTCTTATCAACTAACAGCTGTGCTGTATTCTATAGCCTATAAAGCACACTGACAGACATTATTTCCCTGAATTCTTGCAGCCACTCAGTAAGGGAAGCTGAATCTATGTGTCTAGTAGCGTGGACAGCAGTGGTGTGGTGGGAACTGGAACTGTCCCCTCCCAACACAGCTCCTTGTTTGTATTAACATGACCCTCCTATTGGACTGTCTGCATTAACACGACTGTTCTATTCCAGGAAGCTCTTCTCCAGGAAGGTGATGTTGCAAATAATTATTATTTGGTTAAGAAAATTCCAGAAAATCCATTTATTTGAATAAAAGATAACTCAGGTATACCTTGTTAGAGTAAATACCTCTCTTTCAGGACTGTGGAGTCCTGGAGGCACACTGATTAAGAGCTCAGCTGCTAACCAAAAGGTCGGCAGTTCAAATCCACCAGCCACTCCTTGGAAACCCTATGGGGCAGTTCTACCCTGTCCTATAGGGTCAGTGTGAGTCAGAATTGATGCGACAGCAATGGGTTTGGGTTTTTCACTTCAGGACAGTAGATCATTCTACCAGGTTGTTCAAGACTCGCTTAGTCCACCAGTCCTAAATTACTAAGTCATGAACTTACTTGGCACATTTTGAATCAGGCCTCTGATTGAAATACTTTAAACCAAACCTCTAAATCTCATAATTATTTCTCCTAGAAGGTAAGACTGGCAAAGGAATAGTCTTCTTTACTGCAGTATATTTTGAACCCCGACTGGCTTCCAGTACTTTCTAGCTGTGAAACAAGATTTCCTACCTTCTCTGTGCCTCATTTTTCTCATCTGTAAAATAAATATGAACCTCATAAGGTTAAGGAGCCTTGGTGTACAACAGTTAAATGCCCAGCCACTAACCAAAAGGTGAGCAGTTTGAAACCATCAGCAGCTTTGTATGAGAACGACCTGGTGATCTGCTTCCATAAAGATTTACAGTCTAGGAAACCCTACTGGGCAGCTCTACTCTGTCATATGGTTCACTGTGAGTCAAAATCGACTCCACAGCACACAAAAACCACATTTAAGGTTGTTACAAGGTTTACGTGAGTTAATATAGGCAAAACCCTTACATACCTGGTACTTAGCAAAATCTCAATAAATACAAGATTTTATTATTATTGAAATCTGTCAAATGGGCTGACCAGTGCCCTAATCCATTTTCCCGAGGTACACTTCCCCAAAACAAGGCTGCCTAAGGGAAATTAAATATCAAGGCTTTTGATTTATGATGGGATTACATACCTAATTTCCTCCATTTCTAAAATGCCATCAACTGTAAAATATCAATTTAAACTCAGTTGGGGCAAACAATGGAATACTGCCATGCTAAGCGTGCACATCGGCTGTCGGGTGCATATCAATTTCAAACACGATAAAATGTAGGGAAAAAAGTCTTAAGGATTAAGGGAATTTGGAGTTTTCTCCTGAAACTTTCAGAAAACACTTGTGGGAAGGGGTAGGGGTTGTTGTAAATAGCTCTCAAACCCAACACTACAGCTAAGTGGTTTTTGATTCCCTTTTTGGGGCAGGCCAGGAAAAAGGCAGTGAGCCTAAACTCATATCACATGTTGGAATTCCTCAGGGATTTGGTCATGGAGACTGATGTTTGCAGACACTTGGAATGCGTTTGCCGGACGCTGGAGCTGGTGTTTGGGTAAAGGCGGGCTGGGAGAGGGCCCTTCCTACCACGGAGCTGGCAGAACGTATCAATCGAACCATCTTTTCCTCTCTTATAGAGGACCTTGCTCTGCACTTGCTGGTCTCTGCTTCCTGAGTTTCATCTCATGGCTTATTCACCGCCACTGCAAGTACTCAGATTGTCAGGGCACACCTTTTATCCAGCGCTGCTCACAGTGGTATCCACAGACCAGTGCCGGTACGCACACACTGTTTCTAGGCTCTGATGATATAAACGCAGACTGAGAGTCCCAAAGCCAAACCCATTGCCACTGAGTCGATTCCGACTCATAGCAACTCTATAGGACAGGGTGAAACTGCCCCATAGGGAAGGAGCAGCTGGTGAATTCGAACTGCTGACCTTTTGATTAGCAGCCAAATGCTTAACCATAGTGCCACCAGGACTCCAAATTAAGAGTATATGTTTAGAAATTATATAGCAATTTGACGTTGTCATGAAATCTAAGCAGATTATCAGGGACCTTATCTCATTCAATAGGGTAATGACGGTTCTGGTGGTGTGTTACGTGTATGCAAACTATATAATGATCATGTGCGTTCAGCCCACACACTGGTCTGCAGCAGGCTGAAAATTTTTTAAAAAGACTGGCTCATTACCACAAATCGGGAAATAATGTTCTAAAAGCTAGTTGCTATTTTTCTAGAAGCTGTACCTGGCATTTCAGCAGCTGCCACTATATCAAGGCGAGGTCTTGGGATACCGACCAGCCACCAAGAGTTCTCACCCAGCTGGTGGAGAATGATGAAAGCGTACAATTCCGTTGACAGAGCTCTGTATACCAAAATTTGATGCTATATTGAAAACTGTCTAGATGTAAACAGACATGGGTTGCCTATTTCTCCTCTAGATGAAAAGACAACTTGAAGCAAGTTTTGGAGGAACTGCAGCCTTTAGACATGGATCGGTATATTCTCTCTAGCTTAAACATTGATCAGAACGTGACTGGATTGTGGCATCATTGGCCTCACTGCCAGAGACAGAGGTCTTCCTGGGCTACCCTCCCTGCCACTGAGCGGTACTGTGGGAATAAACAAAATAGGCATTTCCTGACAAAAGTTTTCCTCTAGCTGTTTTTCTTTATCAGAGCAAGGTGATTAAATGTTTTCCTAACAATCATTCTTTTTAAAGGACAAATTCTTAACTATTTGATCCTTCTATCCATTCTCTCATGGCTGAAAATTCTACTCAAGAAAGACAGGCCATGACCAGGTCCTCTTAATTAAAATGAAAGTTTACTTGACTTAGATTGGGAACCATATGAAAGGTCTTTTCCTTTTTTCTCTCCAGTAGCCCTTTAGCATTCCTGAAGGTTCCAACTATAAACCAAAAACCCAGTGCCGTCGAGTCGGTTCCAACTCATGGCGACCCCATAGGACAGAGTAGAACTTCCCCATAGAGTTTGCAAGGAGCGCCTGGTGGATTCGAACTGCTGACCCTTTGGTTAGCAGCTGTAGCACTTAACCACTACGCCACCAGGGTTTAACTATAGCTGACAAAATTGCTTCTTACATAAAATCTGACTATACATTTTTCCTGCAGAATAATTTAAATACATTTTGAATAGATTCAAACAGTTTTTAAAAACCATTTTACAGAGTTGTTTCCTCATACCTCGCAGTATCTGTTTTTCCTTCCACCTCTCCCTGCCGTCATATTTACCTTGGAGGTTTCTGTTGATCCTTCAGGACTCTCTTTCGATGGCATGTTAAGAGTGGCTAAGAGCTTAGGTTTAACACGCTCTCATTCACTAGCTGAGTGGCTTGGACCAATTATTTCTCTAAATCTCCATTTACTTACCTATAGATTGGGAAAATAATAACACCTACCTAATGGGGGTTATCTCTATGAGTCAGAATCAAATCGATGGCAGTGGGTTTGGTTTTTGGTTTGGAATGGGGGTTATTATAAGGAGTAAAAGAGATAGTTCTTCTAAAGTAATAGATATTAAGGGCCCAATAATTATTTTACTTTTAGGAAACATCTCCTATGGGTAGACTTTCCAGTACTCCCTCTCCTCCAGCACTGGTCGCACTGACCCTCCTTGGTCTACCATATTGCTCTGTGCTTCCCTTTATTGTTCTGCCCACATGGCTGTCTCTCCCATTTAACCCTGGTTTCCTTCAATACAGGACATGTCTTACTCGTCTTTGACTCTACAGTATATCGCCACATGCTTCAAGGAGAGCTTGCCGAGCTGAATCCAAGTGAACTTCCTCCTTTCCCCATCTTTCCTGCATGTTGGAATTTTTTAATGCAAGTCAATAGGATGTTTATTTAGATGAAGATTCCTGGGCCTATACAGAGTCAGAATTTGGGAGAGTTACTAGGAATCTGTATTGTCATCAAAATCCTCAGGGATTCTATTTTTAAATTTTTTTATTGTTCTTTAGATGGAGATTTGCAGAACAAACTAGTTTCTCATCAAACAGTTAGTGTACACATTGTTCTATGACATTGGTTAACAACCCACGACAGGTCAACACTCTCCCTTCTTAACCCTGGGTTCCCTATTACCAGCTTTCCTGTTCTCTCATGCCTTCCAGTGTCTACCCCAGGGCTGGTGCACCCCTTTAGTCTTGTTTTGTTGCATGGGCCTGTTCAATCTTTGGCTGAAGGGTGAACCTCAGGAGTGACTTCATTACTGAGCTGAAAGGGTGTCTAGGGGCCACACTCTCAGGGTTTCTCCAGTCCTTGTCAGGCCAGCAAGTCTAGTCTTTCTTTTTGAGTTAGAATTTTGTTCTACATTTTTCTCCAGCTCTGTTGAGGACCCTCTATTGTGATCCCTGTCAGAGCAGTCAGTGGTGGTAGCCGGGCACCATCTAGTTGTACTGGACTCAGTCTGGTGGAGGACGTGGTAGATGTGGTCCATTAGTCCTTCGGACTAATCCTTCCCTTGTGGCTTTAGTTTTCTTCATTCCTCCTTGCTCCTGAAAGGATAAGACCAGTGGAGTATCCTAGATGGCTGCTCGCAGGCTTTTAAGACCCCAGACGCTACTCACCAAAGTAGAATGTAGAACATATTCTTTATAAACTATGTTATGCCAATTGAGCAAGATGTTCCTTGAGACTATGGTCCCCACAGCCCTCAGCCCAGCAATTCGGTCTCTCAGGGAGTTTGGATGTGTCTGTGGAGTTATCATGACCTTGCCTTGTACAGGCTGTGCTGGCTTCCCCAGTACTGAGTATTGTCTTGCCCTTCACCAAAGTTACCACTTATCTAGTGTCCATTAAGTGTTTTTCACCCCCACTCCTCCCCTCCCTCTTAACCATCAAAGATTATTTCTTTTTGCATGTAAACCTTTTCATGACTTTTTTTAGTAGTGATCTCATACAATATTTGTCCTTTTGTGATTGACTTATTTTACTCAGCATAATGCCCTCCAGATTCCTCCATGTTATGAGACGCTTCACAGATTCATCATTGTTCTTTATTTTTGCTTAAAACTCCATTGTGTGTATGTACCACAGTTTGTTTATCCATTCATCTGTTGATGGGCATATAGGTCATTTCCGTCTTTTTGTTATTGTGAACAGTGCTGCAGTGAACATGGGTGTGCATATGTCTATTCATGCGACGACTCTTATTTCTCTAGGATATGTTCTTAGGAGTGGGATTGCTGGATCATATGATATTTCCAGCTTTCTAAGGAAGTGCCACAACGTTTTCCAAAATGGTTGTATCATTTTGCATTCCCACCAGCCATGCATTAAGAGTTCCCATCTCCTGACAGCCTCTCCAACATTTATTATTTCCTGTTTCATTGATTTGTGCCAGTAATGCCAGGGCGAGATGGTATCTCATTGTGGTTTTGATTTGTATTTCTCTAATCCTGAGCATTCCTCATGTGTCTGTTGTCCACTTGAATGTCTTCTTTGGTGAAGTGTCTGTTCATTTCCTTTGCCCATTTTTAAACTGGATTATTTGTCTTTTTTGTTGTAAAGGCATTGGATTTTCTTGTAGATTTTAGAGATTAGAACTTTGATTTGTAATAGCCAAAACATTTTTTCCCAGTCTGTAGGTTCTCTTTCTACTCTTTTGGTGAAGTCTTTTGATAAGCATAAGTGTTTAATTTTTAGAAGATCCCAGTTATCTAGCTTATTTTCTGGAGCTTGTGTGTTGTTGATTATAGTTTGTATCCTGTTAATGCCATGTATTAGGGCCTCTAGCATTGATCCTATTTTTTCTTCTATGAACTTCATGGTTTTTGGCTTTATATTTAGGTCTTTGATCCATTTTGAATTCATTTTTGTATATAGTGTGAAGTATGTTTCATTTTTTTTTGCAGATGGACATCCAGTTTTGCCAGCACCATTTGTTAAGACTGTCTTTTCCCCATTTGATGGACTTTGGGCCTTTGTCAAAGATCAGGTGACTATAGGTGGATGGATTTACATCTGGGCTCTCAATTCTGTTCCATTGGTCAATGTGTCTATCTTTGTACCAGTACCAGGCTGTTTTGACTACTGTAGCTGTATAGTAAGCTCTGAAGTCAGGTAGTGTGAGTCCTTCTACTTTATTCTTCTTCTTCAATAGTGCTTTACTTATCTGGGGCTTCTTCCCTTTCCATATAAAGTTAATGATAAGTTTTTCCATCTCTTTAAAGAATGCTGTTGGTATTTGGATCTGTATTGCATTGTGTTTGTAAATTGCTTTGGGTAGAATTGTCATTTTCACAATGTTGAGTCTACCTGTCCATGAGCATGGTATCTTTTTCCATTTATGTAGATCTCTCTTGGTTTCTCGCAGTAGTGTTTTGTAGTTTTCTTTATATAGGTCTTTTACATCATCTGGGATTCTTAAGCTGCATAAACCACTGACTCACACTTCAGCATGTTCGTGGTTGGTAACTTCTATATGTCTTAGACCTGTGTCCTGGACTCTGTGTAGGGCTCTCTGATGATGTGTCTCCCATCAACATTGCTAATTTCCATTGTATACCCAATTTCAAGTCTTATCATTTCTTGATCACAACCTTGCAATAGCATTATGTGGTGGACAGACTCTTAGTATTGTCCACATGATCACATGTCCCTGTTTCTTGGTTTCCACACTCTTGTGTAATCCCCTTACTTTATATACAGGCCGAACTTGTGGCTTGTGGCTTGTTCCTAACCAACAGAATATGACAAAGTTGATGGGATGTATACATGATTATATCACTCTCCTCTGCTGACTTTGAGGAGGCAGTGACCTTGTTGGGAAACCCCACATATCAAAGAACTGTGAGCAGCCTCTAGGAGCAGAGAGTGACTTCCAGGCAACAGCCATCCATTTAGAAACTGAAGTCCTCAGTTCTACTGTCACAGGCAAGTGAATTCTGCCAGCAACTTCAGTGGAAGCAGATTCTTCCTTAGTTGAGCCACAGATAAGCCGTGGCTGGCACCTTGATTACAGCCCAGTGAGACCCTAAGCCAAGAACCTATCTAAGCTGTGCCTGGACTCCAGACCCACAGAAACTGTGGTATGATAAGTATGTGTTGCTTTCACCTGCTAGGTTTCTGGTAATTTTTCTGCAGCAATAGAAAATGAATACACATTATAATTGGTGTTCTTGATTTCTTTCTTTCTTGTTTCCCTTGTCCTTCCTATCCATTTCAAACAATTCTAGCTGCCACCATCCCTGGTGGTCAGTGGTGAAAGTGCTCAACTACTAAAGAAAAGATTGGTGGTTTCAAATCCACCAGCTGCTCTGTGGGAGGAAAATGAGGCAGTCTGCTTTGTAAAGGTTACAGCCTTAGAAACCCTATGCGGCAGTGCTACTCTGCCCTATAGGGTTGCTATGAGTTGGAATCAACTTGACAGCAAGGGTTGGAGTTTTCTTCCTATATACGCAGAGGCTCTGAGTAGCCAACTTCTTATCCTAAAACCTTACATTAGCCCCTTATTCCCTTCAGAACAAAGTCCAGACTCTTCATGGACTGGGCTCTACCCTCTTTGCTCTCATCCCAAATGACCTTTCCTATTTTGTTTCCTGTTTTATGTTATAGTCACAGAAATAATTCATATGCCCTGTGTACTTTCTGGAGTCCTGATGGAGCAGTGGTTAGGTGTTCACCTGCTTACCAAAAGGTCAGCAGTTGGAATCCACCAGCTGCTCCTTGAAAACCCTATGGGACAATTCTACTCTGTCCTATAGGGTTGCTATGAGTCGGAATCCACTCGACAGATGTGGCGTTTTTTTTTTTTTTTTTTCGTTTTTGGTTTGGTGTACTTTCACATGCTAAGCATTTGCTCATATTCATCTTTCAACCTAAAATGTCTTTTCCTTCATTCTCAGTCCATTAAAACCTGTTAATCTTTCAGGGCTCTAATACTACATTCTTCTTAAACCCTTCTCTGTTCCTCCCATTCAGAATAAATCGTCCCTCTATGGGGACTCCGTAGACATTCCTTGTACCTCAGCCAGAACATATTTCATTTTGTCATATTTCCTAGTTAGTCATTTGTTAGACTGTCTCCATAAAATTATAAACTCCTTGAAAGCAGCAACAGAATTGCATTAATCACTTCTTCTCTAGTACAAGTCTGGTATCTTGGTAGTATCTAGTCTTCAAGATTGGTAGAAAGATTGGATGCATGTGACATGGAAGAGACTAAGAGTGTACAGCACAATCTGTGATACTTCTCCATAAGTGTTCCGTTTGCTGCCTGTGTGATCACTGCCATTGACTTCCTGTCCAGTGGTCAGGACTTTAGTTCTTTCTGAGAATACCAACAACCTGAGTCTTTGGAAGTCATGGTGAATTGACTGCTCCTTCTAGCGTTAAGTTGATAACAATGCTTTTCTTAGATTTGATCCTGGGATCTGTAGTTCCTTCCTGAGTTTTAGGACAGCTTAGGTCTTTTAAAATATTTGAAAATACGCTTGTGGAACTTGGGGAAGTAAACTGAGTGAACGCCACACCAAGGAACATATAGGAATTTGGCACTGAGGTCAGAAATGTGGGTTACTGTTCTCCATCCATATGCCACTGTGGCATGAGTCCAAGATATTTTGTAAATGGGACCTGGTGTCAATATCAGTAAGTGGACTGAGAGACCAAGTACAGAGTACCAAGGCTTTATAGAGGAAGTTACAGTAATGGTACAGTAATAGTTACAGTCAGAATTTCCCTTTTCCTATTATAGGCAGTTATGATATTAATCTATTTTTCATTCAGTGGCTTTTCTTTGTGGTTACAATTTAGAAAGAACACATTCAAAAGCTTTTTAATAGTATTCTCAAATTGTTTTTGCAGGTGTGATGTTAAACTGAGAGACTAACTTAAAAATTTTTTTATGGCTTCAAATGCTTTGATCTCTTCATGCGAGACAGACCTGTTTCTACCATATTTCACACTTTTATTCTTGTATTTATTTCACACTATACTTTTCTTTGCAGAAGTTGTCACAGAGTTATGAGGTTATTTGTTTAATATCCATCTGCCCTGCTAGACCATAAGCTCCACGAGGACAGGAGGACAAGACTGTGCCTGGTTTCTTCACCCTTGTCTTCCTAACATCCAGCCAGTACCTCACACACAGTTGGTGCTTAATAAATATTTCATAATTAAACAAATGAAATTTTTTTTAATCCATTATATACCTATTCCACTTTCTACCTTTGTTCCCTATAATTTTGATAAGAGAAAAATATTCGCTACTTATCTACGTGAAATTTGCATCACCACTATTATTTTACGTTTAATCTGCCACCAGGACTGGAACCACTTCAGGTCAATACTACTGCTTGGTTCATAAGGAATAGTTTTAAAGTAGAATGACCCAGCACAGACAAAGGGTTAAATGGAAATGATGGGGAAGAAAGCACTCAGCTATACGCCACAGAATTCACAGAAAAAAGATGCATTTACGCTCAATCCCTTGTTTTCCTCTTTGCTACATTTCTCTGTGTTCCTTTATCTATTTACCTCCTGACTTCTCTGGGATATTATTTCAGCTTTACCATAGAGTGGGGCTAGGGAATTCTACAAGCATAACAGCTATCTTATTCTTCTTTTACTGGTCCAACTATGGCATTTAAAAGGAAAAGAACATCTCAATATAAATGTAAGGAATGCTCATTAGAGCTACCTTACAGGTACACCAGGATGTTGTCGTTAGTTAGCTCTGAATCATGGTAACCTTGTGTATAACAGAGCAAAATATTGCCTGGGTCTGCACCACCTTCATGATTAAAACAGCCCACTATTTTGGCCACTGTGTCAATCCATCTTACCAGGCATCTCCTTTACCTTCAAGGACGCTTCACTTTACCAACAGTCTTAGTTATCTAGTGCTGCTATAACAGAAATACCACAAGTGAATGGCTTCAACAAACAGAAGTTTATTCTCTCACAGTCTAGTAGGCTAGAAGTCCAAACTCAGGGCGTCAGCTCCTGGAGAAGGCCCTCTCTCTCCATTGGCTCTGGGGGAAAGTCCCCGTCACCAATCTTCTCTTGGTCCAGGAGCTTCTCTGTGCAAGGACCCTGGGTCCAAAGGACATGCTCTTTTCCCAGGGCTGCTTTCTTGGTGGTATGAGGTCCCCCGTCTCTCTGCTCCCTTCTATATTTTATATCTCAAAAGAGTTTGACTTAAGACACAACCTAATCTTGTAGATTGAGTCCTGCCTCATTAACATACCCACCCAGTGCCGCCGAGTCGATTCCGACTCATTAACATAACTGCCTATAACTCTGATTCTTTAGCATCATAGAGATAGGATTTACAGGACAAATGAAAATCACATCAGATGGCAAAATGGTGGACAATCACACAATACTCAGAATCATGACCCACCCAAGTTGTCATACATTTTTAGGGAACACAATTCAATCCATAGCACTAACCCTGATGTCCTTTTCTAATGATTGGTCTTTCCTGATGACCTGCCCAAAGTAAGTGAGCCAAAGTCTTGACACAGGTGTAGTGATAATGAATACAGATTGGGTCTTTCTCCTTTACAAATATTGACTCAGGACACTGTAAAGCCAACAAAAGGATAAAATAAAAGTGAAATACTTTGGAAATAACTACTTATAGTTTATTTTATGTATTCAACAAATACTAAGTTGTTATTATATACCAAACATTGTTCTAAATGTTTATAGGTTATTGGTCAAAACTTACCTAAACCACAAATTACAGAAAACACAAGTGTAAGTCAAGAGTGGGTGTTAGTGTTAATTGCTAATCCCTGTCCATAGCAGATACTGAAACTAAGAGATGGCTAGTCATTTTTCTCTCCTGCTGTACAAGCTTTCCTTTTTTCCTCCAATTCTTTTCCTCTGGCCAGGGCTGGCCACTGCTGACCCAGGCCAGACTGAGCAGTTATCAGCAGCAAAATTGATTTTCTTCCTGAAGAGACCTCTCAGGCCTTCTCTTACTGCCCAAAGTCTGGTGTCTCATACCTAAAGCTCAATCCCAATGTAGCTTGGATGCCTACTTTTGCCCCCACTGTTATTATTAGCTAATATTGTATCATTGGTATAAAGCGGTAACATTGGAAATTATGGCTACATTTATAAAACTTCTCTTTCTAGAAATGAAAAGGCCACTCTCTCTTTGGAGTTACCTGGCAAATAGATTTTACTTTATTTTTTAATATTTCCTATAGTTTTAAGGGAGAAAATGGAAAAGCTCTTTCTGGCTGTCTGAGAGCTACCTGGAAAGCTATTTCTCCAAAGTCCTTTCCTCTCTGTAAATTTCTGATCTTTGACTACAACTGCCTCCCTTGCCAAGGGATAGCTCATGTCTGGGGTTATTTTTATTGACTAAGGCAGGGGTTTGCTTCTGAGCTTTTTTCCACTCACCATGTAAACACCAACTGTCTGTCACTCCATGAATCATGTTCCCTTCCTTTCGCTACCACAGTAATATATGTACCACATAAATAAATTCTCAAAACCTCTTATATTCCAAGTTAAACACAATGATGGGCCCATGTAGTTGAAAATTCCTTTTCTGTCCTGTGTTTGAGAATAAAGCATTAAGGAAAAAGGAATGTTAGGGATATAGACACAACATTTGGTGACATAATAGAAAAAACATCAACCAGGGTCTTTATCTGTGTCATTAGGGACCATGTGCTAGGAGGCTACTGAAATTGTCATTTTGATGTATCAGTTCAGGTCATCAGCTATTTACTAAGCCTCCATTAGATGCAAAGAAATGAAATGTCTAAGTGTTATAAGGGCTATAAAGATGAAACATTTTCAGCTTTATAGCAAGTTCTTAAACTACTACTATGAGGTAGGAGCTATTAAGAGAGATGAGAGAGGTGCAGTCTGACTGTTTTGAGTTTTCTTTGGGAGGGAAGGTCACTTGAGCAATGGGAGTTTGGGGAAGGCTTTAAAAAAGAGGTAGCACTCAGTAAGACCCAGCTCTCTAGTTAATATAACTCAACTTTCCAACTAGTGTTCTCCTTCTCTTGTTTATATGAAAACAATCTTGAACTCCTTTGGTTGGTGTTGGAGAACATATTAAAATCATGAAAGTACTATCCCAATGAAGATTTAATACTCATTCAATCAAATAGTATAGCATCAGAAAGGTGGCCCAAGATGGTGGCTTAATCAGACACACCATGCCATCCCCCTACAGCAAAGACGTGAGAAACCAAGTGAAACAGATACGGATGATAGTCTTGAAACCCTGAACAGAAAATCGAAGCATGAATAATTAGATCAAACACTGAACGGAAGGAGAAACTGAATGAAAATGGTGAACGAGGAGATTTACAGATTGTAGGTGCCCTGCCAGCTGGCTGGGTGCAGTGTGGCCATCTTGAGGCAAAGTAAACAGTGTTCCCAGATGAGGAGCACAGGAAAGCAAATTCATGGAATTCCCAATAGGAGATAGATATACTGTATAGACAAATCTGGAGTGAAGCAAGGTGAGCAGAACACAAACCAGATCTACGGAGGGAAAGTGCAGGAAGGCAGGCTAGAGCTCTGGGAATCCAGGCAGCTACAGAGCAGGGAAGGAGTCAGAAAATGGGGACAGAACTACTTACCAGCAACACTCCCTGGCTGATTAGCTGGAGGCACCTGAGAAAGGGAGTATCCGTGGAGTGGCAGCTGGAAATACCAAACTCTGGACAGGACACCCTCTCATTTGATTGGGGCTGGACCCTGATTGCTGGCTGCACTTGGTGGAGAGTGCCCCCGTGCCCGTGCTGGTGACCAGAGAAGTATGCTCCCTCCTCTGTCCCCTCCCCCTGGTGACTTGCAGCATGCTTCCCCACCCTGGTGACCAGAGGCTTAATCCTCCCTCACCCCTGCCCTACTCATGACCTGTGACATGCACTGCCCCACCACCCGGTGACCATTGGTGCTCCCTACTCCTCCCTTCCTGGTGGTCCATGGTGTGCACTCTGTACCACTGGATCGAGTACTGGCAGCACATGATGCTTGCTCAACCCTCCCCACACCACCCAGCCCACCAGGTGGTTAGCAGCATGCACCAGCTGACAACTGATCATACACACATATTGCCCAGCCCAGCCATTGCCCCAGCAACTGGTGGTGTTCACGCCCCACCCTTCCCCCTTTGCCACCCCACCCACTCAACAATTTGTGACAAGTGCTCCTGTACCACTGGACTGGTTACCAGAGGTGTGCAGTCACCCTGCCTATCCTCCCTTGCCACCCCAAGCCCCTCATGACTGGTGGCATTCTCATGCCACCCACCAGGTGACTGGTGGCATGAGCACCCTTCCCTTGCCCAGCAGCTAGCTGTCCAGAGATTGGTGACCCATGCCACCTGTCCAGAGATTGGTGACCCATACAACCCCACCCTGATCACCTGGCAACTAGTGACGTGCACCCACATCATCCATAACCTGATGACCACTGAGAATGCTCCCTGCAACCACACCCACTGTCCAGGCTGACAGGCAAATTGTTTAATCAGCAATGCCTGTCACATTGCAACAGACACCATCTGTACCTCTGCCAAATGACAAGCAGGAGAACCTAGTGCCTTCATGCAACATCCTCCCAGTTACAACGACACACATCCCACATCCAGAAAGTTCCAGCATGCTCACTGCACATTCACTGAAAATTCATTGATCCCCCCCACCTACTGAGATACCAATTTGTGCATGCACAGAGGGCCTATTTCAACCATTTGAGTAGCACTCCCTCACAACAGTTATGGAGACATCCTGTGCTGAACTCCAGAGGATGCACTAAGTGCTAGTTCAAAACCAGAAGGACCCCACAGTCCTCCAAGGGCTATGGAGGGACCCTGACCACCCAACACTTGTCACCCAGTATCAGGGAAAGAGACTGCTCTCCAATCTCCGCTCAGTCCTGTAAGGGAAGATATACGAACCCAACCACTGAGGTCTTATGCATGCGTGCGACCCACCGTACTCATGAGGGAGAGGAAATCACACCTAGCAACTGGCACCACCAAAGTCACACATAGACCAGCACCACAAAACAACAACAATCAAAATAATACAAAGGACAAAAGACATTCTAAACAGAAAGAGAAGAAACAAAGCTCCTGATATAGTAAAATAAAACAAAAGAATCGGGACAAAACAAACAAACATACAATTAATCAATAAAGACCTTAATGCCCCAGAGACAGCAGATAATAACAACTCATATGAAGAAAAAACATAAGATGGCCCAAAGAAATGAGCAAAATAAAGGAGAGAAAACCTTCCTGAAGAAGAAATGATAGTAGAACTACATGATAAGAAATTCAAAGACCTATATTCAGGCCTTTCAAAGGGATCAAGGAAAACACAGATAAAAATCTACAAGAATCAGGAAAACAATTCAAGAACAAAATGACAAACTAAACAGACAATTAGAAACCATACAAAAACAACAACTAGAAATACAGAAGATTAGCAATAAAATATCAGAAATGGATCACTCAAAGGAAGGACACAGAAGTAGAATTGAAGCAGTGGAAGAAAGAATCAGCAAAATAGAGGACAAAGCCTTGATACTAATTTGAGGAACAATTAGAAAAAAGAATTAAAAAATGAAGAAATTTATGTGGGACACTATCAAGATGAATAATATATGCATTATAAGAATTCCAAATGAGGAGGAGAAAAATAAAGTACAGAAAGTAGCTTTGAGGATATATTAACAGAAAACTTCACAGATGTCATGAAAGATGAGGTTTCCATCCAAGAAGCTCAGCGAACCCCATACGGGATAGACCCCAAGAGAAACTAACCAAGATATAATCAAATTTTCCAAAACCAAAGACAAAGAATTCTCAATAAGACTAAGTGCTGATTTCTCATCAGAGACCATGCAGTCAAGAAGGTAATGAGATAACACATATAAAATCCTGAAAGAAAAGAATTACCAGCCAGGAATCATAGATCCAGCAAACCTGTCTCTCAAAAACTATGGTGAAACTAAGACATTTCCAGATAAGCAAAAATTAAGAGAATATGTAAAAAATAAGACCAACTTTATAAGAAATATTAAAAGGAGTCCTTCAGACAGGAAACCAATGACGTTAGACAACAACCTGAGATCAAGATACAGGACAGCTTCACCTAGATATCAACCCAGATAAAACGAAACCAAAACCGAACCTGTTGCTGTTGAGTCGATTCTGATTCATAGCAACCCTATAGGACAGAGTGGAACTGCCCCATAGGGTTTCCAAGGAGTGCTTGGTGGATTTGAACTGCTGACCTTTTGGTTAGCTACCATAGCTCTTAACCACTACTCAACCAGGGTTTCCAACCCAGAGAAAGACTTCACGAAAGTGAAATAAAGCTGCAAAACTGATAACAGGGAACCAGAGATATTAAGCAAAATGGCAATTTCAAAACAAAAGAGAGGTAATAAATGCTGTAGTTATAGAGCTTCCATATGGAGTGGAAGTCCAGGTGGTATCCAGGTATATTAGACTGTCTTAAATTTAGGAAGATAAAGGTAAATTTCAGAGTAACTGCAAAGAAAACTATTAAATCTACTCACCAAAATAAAGAAAAAAAGAAAAAAGACTTAGTCAACCCAAAAATAACAACAGTGAAGGATAAGAAAAGAACATACAAAAAGATCTCAGCACAGAAAATTAAGTAGAATGAAGAAACCACTAACACACACACAAATCATAACAAAATGGCAGCAATGAGTTTATACCTATCAATAATCACACTGGATATAAATGGATTAAATGCATCAGTCAAGAGACAGAGAGTGGCAGAATGGATTAAAAAAAAAAAAAAAGATCCATCAATATGTTGCCTACAAGAGACACACTTTAGATACAAAGACATAAATTGGTTGAAAATCAAAGGATGGGAAAAAAAAATATCAAGCAAACAGTAACCCAAAGAGAACAGGAGTGGCAACAATAATCTCTGATAAAATAGACTTTAAGTTGAAATCTATTATAAAAGACAAAGAAGGACATTAAAAGGCCAGTTCACCAAGAAGACATAACAATCATAAATATTTATGCACCCAATGACAGAACTCCAAAATCTGTAAAACAAGCTCTAACAGAATCGAAAAGAGAAATAGATAGTTCTACAATAACAGTAGGCAACATTAGCACACAAATTTTGATGATGGACAGAACAACTAGAAAGAAGCTCAGCAAAGATACAGAAGATCTAAATAACACAACTTGATCCTGACATGTACAGGGCACAGCACCCAACAGCAGCAGAATACGCATTCTTCTCCAGTGAACATGGATCATTCTCCAGAATAAACCATATTTTAGGCCACAAATCAAGCCTCAATAAATTTAAAAAAAGACATTGAAATAACACAAAGCATCTTTTCTGACCAAAACGCTATAAAACCAGAAAACAATAACAGAAAGAACAAAGAAAAAGAGTAAATACATGGAAACCTCACTTAAAAACTATTGGGTAAAAGAAGAAATTAAAAATGAAATTAAAAAAATTCTTAGAATCAAAAGAGAACGAAAACAAAACAGAGCAAAACCTTTGGGACACAGCAAAAGCAGTGCTCAGAGGAACACTTATAGTAATAAATGAACATATCAAGAAAGAAAAGTCCAAAATCAATAACTTAACCCAACAATCTGAACAAATAGAAAAGGAATAGCAAAAGAAGACCATAAAAAAGGAAGTAATTAAGATCAGAGCAGAAATAAATGAAACAGAAAACAGAAAAAAAAAAAAAAATAGAAAGAATCAGCAAGACTAGAAATTGATTCTTTGAGAGGATCAATAAAATTGACAAACCACTGGCAAAACTGACAATGGAAAAAAATGGGAAGATGCAAATAACCAGAATAAGAAATGAAATGGGTGACATTACAGCAGAGCCAAATAAGATAGAAGATCAGAACAGAATATTATGAAAAATTGTTCTTCAACAAATTTGAAAACTTAGAAGAAATGTATAGATTTCTAGAAACACACTATCTACCTAAGCTAACACAAATAGAGGTAGAAAGTCTGAAGAGACCCATAACAAAAGAAGAAATTGAAGATGTCATTAAAAAAAAAGAAAAATACTTGCAACAACAACAACAACAACAACAACAAAAAAGCCCTGATTCAGACAGCTTCACTGGAGAATTCTACCAAACATTCAGAGAAGAGATGACTTCAATTCTACTCAAGTTATTCCAGAATGCTGAACAAGAAGGAATAATCCCTAATTCTTTCTATGAAGCCAGAATAACCCTGATACAAAAGCCAGGCAAAGATATGACAAAAAAAGAAAATTAGACCAATATTCCTCGTGAACATAGATGCAAAAATTCTCAACAGAATTCAATAGCATATTGAAAAAATGAGACATCTTGATCAAGTGGGATTCATACCAGGAGTGCAAGGATGGTTCAGCATTACAAAATCAATGTAATTCACCACACAAATAAAACAAAGGAAAAAAGTCACATAATCATCTCAATCAGTGCAGAAAAGGCATTTGATAAAATCCAACACTTTCCTGATAAAAACTCTCAGCAAAATTGGGATAAAGGGTAAAGTCTCAACATAATTAAGGGCATATATGCAAAAATAACAGCCAACATTATTCTCAATGGCGAAAGATTGAGAGCATTCCCCTTGAGCACAGTAACAAGACAAGGATATACTTCATCATCACTCTTACTCAGTATTGTACTAGAAATCCTAACCAGAGCAATGAGGCTAGAAAGGGAAATAAAGGGTATCAAAATTGAAAATGAAGAATTAGAACTATCCTTATTCACAGATGGCATCATTCTATAGATAGAAAATCCCAAAGACTTCACAAGAAAGTTACTGGAACTAATAGAAGGATTTGGCAAAGTGACAGGGTACAAGATCAACCAAAAAAAAATCTGTTGGATTCCTCTACACTTACAAGGAGAACTACAAAAAGGAAATCAAGGAAACAATACAATTCATAATAGTCCCAAAAGGATAAAATAACTAGGAATAAACCTAACCAGGGATATAAAAGGGAAACTCTAAAACACTACTGCAAGAAACCATAAGAGACCTACATAAATGGAAAAACATTTCATGCTCATGGATTGGAAGAGTTAACATTGTGAAAATGTCAATACTACCCAAAGTGATCTATAAATATAATGCAATCCTGACCAAATCCCAACAACATTCTTTAATGAAATGTGAAAACTAATCTCCATCTTTGTGTGGAAAGAGGCCCTGAATAATTAAGGCAATATTGAAGAAGAGAAACAACGTAGGAGGCCTCACACTTTTATATCTCAAATCTTACTATACAGCCACAGTAATCAAAACAACCTGGCCCTGGTTCAATGACCCATAGATCAATGGGATAGAACTGAGAACATGGAAGTAAATCTATTCATCTACGGAGAGCTGATTTTCAACAAAGGGTTGAAGTCCATTCAATGGGGAAGAAAAATCTTTTTAACAAATGCTGCTGGAAAAACTGTTTATCCATTTGCAGAAAAATGAAACAACATTCATACATCATACCATGTGCAAAAATTAACTCAAAATGGATTAACAACCTAAATGTTAAAGCTAAAATGGTAAAGTTTCTGGAAGCTAATATAGGAACAAAACTAGGGCACCTAGTTTTCAACATAAATAGCCAATGAAACACAACTAAAAATATATGAACAACAGAAGATAACTTAGATAACTGGCACCTCCTAAAAATTAAATATTTATGCTCATTAAAAGACTACCTAAAGAGTAAAAAGAGAACCTACATACTGGGAAATAATCTTTGGCAATGACATATCTGACAAGGATCTAATCTCTAAAATATATAGAAAACATCAAGCCAACAAAAAAAAAGAAAATCCAGTCAAAAATGGGCAAATTACATGAACAGACAATTCACCAAAGAGAACATTCAGGGGGCCGACAAACACATGAAAAGATGCTTATGATCATTAGGCATTTGAGAGATGCAAATCAAAACTACAATGAGATACCACCTCACTTTTGCAAAAATGGCAACAATCCAAAAAAAGGAAAATAACAAATGCTGATGAGGTTGTGGGGAGAGTGGAACTCTTCTACACTGTTGGTGAAATTGTAAAATGGCACAACCACTATGGAAAACAGTAAGGCACTTCCTCAAAGAGCTAGAAATAAAAATCCATTATGACCCAGATCCAGCAATCCCACTCCTAGATCTGTATCCTAGAGAAATAAGAGCCTTGATACAAATAGACATATGCACACCAATGTTCATTGCAGCATTATTCATAAGAGCAAAAAGTTGGAAACAACCTAAGTGCCCATCAATGGATGAATGGGTAAACAAATTGTGGTACCTACATGCAATGGAATACTAAGCAATTAAAAAGAATAATGAGGAGTCAGCCAAACATCCTATAACGTGGATGAATCTGGAGGACATTATGCTCAGTGAAATAAGTCAATCGCAAAAGGAAAATATTGTATGGTCCCACTTTTATAAAAAATCAAGGATATACATACAGAAATAAATGCATTTCGGTGGTTACCAGGGGTGGGGAGGTGAGGGATAGGAAATCACTTTCTAGATAGTAGACACTTGTTATTTTTGGTGATGGGAAATACAAAACCAAATACAGGTTAAGTCTGCACAAGTCTTCATTGACTAAGGTAAATGAAGACATTAAGAAGTACACAAGAAAAAGGGGCAACTTTGGTAAATGCTATAACAACAGTAATAACAACCAAAAAATATGTGTGTGGTTACATAGGTGGATAAGTATGCATATATGTGTGTAAACCAAAACCATCAAGTCGATTCTGACTCATAACGACCCTATAGGACACAGTAGAGCTGCCCCATAGAGTTTCTAAGGAGAGCCTGGTGGATTTGAATTGCCGACCTCTTGGTTAGCAGCAGTAGCACTTAACCACTACGCCACCAGGGTTTCCATATGTGTATAAAAAAAAAAGTATAGGAAGGTGTATATGAGCACATGACTGTGCATGTATAGGGGTATTTGTAGGTATATGTTTATACATATTTGTGTGTGCTGCATATATATCCATATATATAATATAGCACATGGGGGCACAGTTACAGAGACTTCCTAGACATATCCAAACAACTCATGGGATTGGTTAACCCATTAAATGGCTTAGAACCACAGTCTCATGGTATAACTTAGTCAATTGGCATAAGATAATTCATAAAGTTATCCTGAACACTTGGCAATGAACACTTGCCATCTCTGCTCCTTCTAGACGGGCTGTGCAGTGCTGTGTGGCTGGGGAGCCACTGCCTCAGTCTGGGCCACCACACCAGTGGGCTCCCTTGGGGTATATATGTATATATATATATATTTTTTTCTTTTTCTTTCTGTCTTCTTTTCTTGATTTCTTGTCTCCCTTTACCTTCCTTCCTTACCCTTTTCCTCAACACCTGGTGCCGTGTGCCAACTCCACTCCTTCTTCATGGCCTATACAGTGCACTTGGTTGGGGACCTGCTTCCAGTGGGCTCCCTTGGTGCATTTTTTGCTTCTTACTTTCTTCTTTTTTTTTTTTTTCTTGGTTTCTTCTCTCTCTCTATCTTCTTTCCTTACACTTCTCCTAAACACCAGGTGCTGTGTGCCTTCTCTGCTCTTTCTTGACAGGCTGTGCAGCAATGCTCAGCTGGGGACCCATTTCTGGTGGGCTCTCTTGGGGAATTTTTTTTTCTTTACTTGCTATCTTCTTTTTTTTTTTCTTGGTTTCTTGTCTCTCTCTACTTCCCTTCCTTACACTTCTCCTGAACACCTGGCACTGTGCGCCACCTCCACTCAGCTGGGGACCCACTTCCAGTGGGCTCCCTTGGAGCATTTTCTTTTCTCTTTCTTCTTCTTTTTTTTTCCTCGGTATTTTCTCTCTCTCTCTACCTCCCTTCCTTTCCTTCCTTCCAACCACCTGGCATCTTTTTTTTTTTCTTCTCTCAGTTTCTTATCTCTCTACATTCCTTCTATTCCTTCCCCCAACCACTGAGCTGCATGTGCCTTTCTCTCTCCTTTATTTTTTTAAATCCAGTTTCTTATCTCTCTATCCCTTCCTTTGCTTTCTCCTGGCTCTCTAGCTGTGTGCACCATGTCTGCTCCTTATTGATGGGCTATGACTCACAGCCTGGCTAAAAAGCCACTGGCACATGGCTTCCTTGGGTCTGTGCCACTGCAATGGTAGTTTCCCTAGGCACTTTTTTTGGGTGGGGGCTCCTGTTTCTCTCTCCTCCTTCTCTTCTTTCCCATACACACTTACTTCACGCATCACAACTTCTCCCCTCCCTCCTGCCTATCTGCACTGTGCACTGAACATTGCACCCCCAAGCAACATAGGCACAGTCTGCCAGAACCTGTGCCACACTGATCACTGGCCCCACTCTGTCAGCCCCAGTACATGCCACAAACAACCCACCCCAGCCTCTCCTTTTCAGCTGGACCTGCCCTGCTGCACCACAGCTGAGCAATGGCCCTGCCTATTGGACAAGGTGGTGAGAAGTCTTATGCCCACAGATGAGTAAACAACAAAGAATGCACATCCCATCTGCTCAGGTATAATCAAAAAAAAAAAAAAAAAAGCAGGACAAGACAAAACAAATCTACAATCAATAAATGAAAAAAGAAATAACTACTGAATATCCAAGAGACAGGAGACAATATAAAAACATATTAAAAAAACAGGGCAGGATAGTTCCAGTAGGCATCCAAAATAAAACACCAGATGACTTTCCAGTAGAAAAAAAGGCACTGGAACTACATGATAAGGAATTCAAATCTCTAATATTCAGAGCTATCCAAAAATTGAAGGTAAAGCAGACAAAAATGAGGAAAAAATAGACAGAATCATGAAAAAGGCAGACAAAGCCATAGATCAGACAGACAAAACAATGGGTGAATTCAGGAAACTAAGAGGAACAAAATGTCAAAATAAATTCACAATTAGAAATTATACAAAAACAGCAATTAGAAATCCAAAAGATAAACAAGATTTCATAAATGGACAGTGTCTTAGAAGGACTGAGGAGCAGGTTTGAAACAATGGGAGACAGGATCAGCAAAATTGTAGACAAATACTTGGATATCACTGTGTTTGAAGAAAAATCAGAAAAAAGAATAAAGAAAAACGAAGAAACCCTAAGAATGATGTGGGATACAATCAATAGCAAAAATTTGTGAGTGATCAGAATTCCAGAACTGCAGAAGAAAACGGAAAACACAGGATCACTGAAGAATTGCTGACAGAAAACTTCCATAATATCATGAAACATGAAAAGCTGACCATCCAAGAGGCTCAACGAACCCCACAAAGGATAGACCTCAAAAGAAAATCACCAAGGCATACCATAATCACACTTGCTAAAATCAAAGACAAAGAAAGAATCCTGAGAGCAACTTGAGAAAAATGAAAAGTCATGTACAGAAGGGAAACAATAAAACTAAGCTCTGATTACTTGGCAGAAACCACACAGGCAAGAAGGATGACATATATGAAACCTTGAAAGAAAAAAAAAATTGCCAACCAAGAATAATATATCCTGCAAAACTATCATTCAAATATGATGGTGAAATTAGGACATTTCTAGACAAACAGAAATTAAGGGAATATGTAAAAACCAAACCAAAATTACAAGAATTATTAAAGGGAATCCTTTGCTTTGAGAACAAACAACATCAGACGACAGCCTAAATTTAGGATACGAGATCACACCAGCCAGATACCAATCTAGAAAATGAACTCTCAAGGATCAACCAAAACTAAAAGATTCTCAACAGGGAAACAGAGAGGTTAATCTGTAGATAACAACAATGTCAGAACAATAAAAGAGGGAATAAATGATGCAGGTATAAAACTTTCTTGTGGAGTGGAAGGCAAGGCAATAGACTGGTTCTAACTGAGGAAGATAAGGGTAAATTTCAAGGTAACCACAAAGAAAGCTAACAAACATACTCATCAAAATAAATAAGAAAAACATAAAGTCTCAGTAAAAGCAAAATCAACAAAAACAAAAGAAATGAAAATAAATAAATAAACATCACAAACAAAAGGAATTCAGCACAGGAGAGTAAGAGGAACAAAGAAAACGTCAGCACCACACACAAAAAAAAAGCACTACAAAATGACAGCAATAAATGCACACCTATCAATTACACTGAACATAAATGGCCTAAATGCACCCACAAAGAGACAGAGAGTGACAGAATGGATTAAAAAAAAAAAAAAAAAAAACAGGATCCATCAATATGCTGTCTACAAGAGACACACCTTAGAAACAAATATGTAAACTTATTTAAAATGAAAGGATGGAAAAAAATATATCAAGCAAACAGCTACCAAAAAAGAGCAGCAGTGGCAATACTAATCTCAGATAAAATAGATTTTAAAACAAAATACACCCTAAAAGACAATGAAGGGCATTATATAATGATTAAAGTGATGATCCACCATGAAGATGTAACCATGATAAATATCTATGCAAACAGTGGTAGGGCTTCAAAATGCATAAACTCTAACAGCACTGAAAAAGAAATCGACAGTTCCATAATAATAGTAGAATGCTTCAACACACCACTCTTGGTGAAGGACAGAACATCTAGAAAGAAACTCAACAAAGATATAGAAGAACTAAAGGACACAATCAGCCAACTTGACCTCAGAGACATATATAGAACACTCTACCCAACAACTGCAAAATACACATTCTTTTCCAGTGCACATGGAACATTCTGCAGAATAGACCACACCTTAGGCCACAAAGCAACCCTCTACAAAATCCAAAACATTAAGATAATACAAAGTATCTTCTCTGACCAGAAAATCATTAAAGTAGAAATTAACAACAGGAGGAGCAAAGAAAAAAAAAAAATTGATTAAATGGATACCAAATAACAACTTGCTTAAAACCACTGGGTAATAGAAGAAATCAAAGATGGAATAAAAAAAATTCCCAGAATCAAACGAGAATGAAAACACATCAAAACTTTGGGGCAGAGCAAAGGCAGGGCTGAGAGGTCAATTTATAGCAACAGATGCATATATCAAAAAGAAGAAAGGGACAAAATCAAAACATTAGCTACACAACTTGAAGAAATAGAAAGAGAACAGCAAAAGAAGCCCACAGCTACCAGAAGAAAGGACATAATAAAAATCACAGAAGAAATAAATGAAAAGAGAATAGAGAAACAGTAGAAAGAATCAACAAAACGAAAAGCTGGTTCTTTGAAAGGATAAACAAAATCGAAAAACCACTGGCAAAATTGACAAAAGAAAAACAGGAAAGGTTGAAAATAACCCAAATAAGAAATGAAATGGGGGAAATTACAATAGACCCAACTGAAATAAAAATGATCATAACAGAATACTATGAAAAACTATCCTCCAACAAATTGGAAAAC
Source organism: Elephas maximus indicus (assembly GCF_024166365.1). NCBI lineage: Eukaryota > Metazoa > Chordata > Mammalia > Proboscidea > Elephantidae > Elephas > Elephas maximus. Next base: position 8,958,698 of record NC_064819.1, on the reverse strand, counting down.
CTAGAGGAAATGAACAAACTTCTAGAAACATACTACCTACTCAAACTAACACAAAATGATGTTGAAAATCTGAACAGACTTATAAGAAGAGAAGAGATTGAAAAGGTAACATAAGAACTCTCAACAACAACAAGAAAGCCTGGGACCAGATGGCTTCGCTGGAGAATTACACCATACATTCCAAGAAGAGTTTACACCAGTACTACTCAAACTATTTCAGAACATAGAAAAGGAAGGGAAACTTCCAAATTCTTTCTATGAAACTAGCATAACCCTTATACCAAAATCAGGCAAAGACACCACAAAAAAAAAAAATTACAGACCAATACCTCTCAGGAATATAGATGCGAAAGTTCTCAACACAATTCTAGCCAATAGAATTCAGCATCATATAAAAAAAAAATACACCACAACCAAGCGGGATTCATACCAGGTATGCAAGGATGGCTCAACATTAGAAAATCAACCAGCATAATTCACCACATAAATGAAAGAAAAGAATCACATGATGATCTGAAATGATGAAGAAAAGGCATTTGACAAAGTCCAACACTCATTCCTGACAAAAACTCTCAAAAAAGTGGGTATAGAAGGGAAATTCCTCAATAATAAAGGGCATCTAATCAACAGCCAACATTATTCCTAATGGAGAGAGGGTGAAAACATTCCTCTCGAGACAGGAACAAGACAAGGATGTCCTTTATCACCACTCCTATTTAACATTGTGCAGGAAGTCCTAGCAAGAGCAATAAGGCAAGAAAAAGAAATAAGACGCATCCAAATTAGTAATGAAGAAGTAAAACTGTTCTATTTGTGGATGATATGATACTATACATAGAAAACCCAAAAGACTCCACGAGAAAACTAATGGAACTAATAGTAAGATTCAGTAAAGTAGCACGATATAAGATAAACATACAAAAATCAGTTGGATTCCTATACACCAATAAAAAGAACAAGAAAAAGAAATAAGGAAAACAATACCATTTATAAAAAAAAAATTTTTTTTTTTTTTTTTATAGTTGCCCCTAAAAACATAAAATACTTAGGAGTAAATCTAACCAGGGATGTAAAAGACCTATACAAAAAAAACCAGAAAACACTACTGCAAGAAACCAAAAGAGATCTACATAAACGGAATAACATACCATGGATAGGAAAACTTGACATTGTGAAAATGACAATTGTACCCAAAGCATTCTATAAATACAACTTAATCCTGATCCAAATACCAACAACATTCTTTAAAGAGATGAAGAAATTAATCATTAACTTTATATAGAAAGGTAAGAGGCCCTGGATAAGTAAAGCACTGTTGAAGAAGAATAAAGTAGGAGGACTCGCACTACCTGACCTCAGAACCTACTATACAGCTAGGATAGTCAAAACAGCCTGGTGCTGGTACGATGGCAGTTATATCGACCAATGAAACTGAATTGAGAACCCAAATGTAAATCCATCCACCTATGGTCACCCAATCTTCGACAAGGGCCCAAAGTTTGTTAAATGGGTAAAGGTCAATATTTTTAACAAATGGTGCTGGCAAAACTGGACGTCCATCTGCAAAAAAAAATGAAACAGGACCCATACCTCATATCATACACCAAAACTAATTCAAATTGGACCAAAGGCCTAAATACAAAACCAAAAACTATATAAAAAAATCCAAACTATAAAGATCATAGAAAAAAATAGGATCAATGCTAGAGGGCCTGATACATTGCATTAACAGGATACAAGCCATAACTAAAAACATACAAACTCTAGAAGATAAGCTAGATAACTGGAATCTTCTAAAAATTAAATGCTTATGCTCATCAAAAGGCTTCACCAAAAAAGTAAAAAGAGAAGCTGCAGACTAGGAAAAATTTTTGGCTATGATAAATCAGACAAAGATCTAATCTCTAAAATCTATAAGAAAATCCAATACCTCTACAAGAAAAAGATAAATTATCCTATTAAGAAATGGGCAAAAGGAAATGAACAGACACTTCACCAAAGAAGACATTCAAGTGGCTAACACACACATGAGGAAATGCTTGAGTTCACTAGCCATTAAAAAAAAATTAGAGAAATGCAAATCAAAACCACAATGAGACTACCATCTCACCGCTGCACTACTGGCATGAATCAAAAAACAAAACAGAAAATAACAAATGTTGGAGAGGCTGTGGGGAGATTGGAACTCTTATGCACTGCTGGTGGGAATGCAAAATGGTACAACCATTTTGGAAAATGGTATGGCGTTTCCTTAGAAGGCTAGAAATAGAAATGCTGTAGGATCCAGCAGTCCCATTTCTAGGAATATAGTGTAGAGAAATAAGAGCCATCACACAAATACACATATGCACATCCATGTTTATTGCAACATTGTTCACTAGAGCAAAAAGATAGAAACAACCTAGATGCCCATCAACAGATGAATGGATAAACAAACTATGATACATACACAGGATGGATACTATGCAATGATAAAGAACAATGATGAATCTGCAAATCATCTCACAACATGGATGAATATGGAGGGCATTTTGTTGAGTGAAATAAATCAATCATAAAAGGACAAATACTGTATGAGACCACTACTATAAAAACTCATGAAAAGGTTTACACACAAAAAGAAATAATCTTTGATGTTTACGAGGGTAGGAAGGGGTGGGGATGGAAAAACACGAAACAGACAAGAGATAAGTGGTAACTTTTGTGAAGGGTAAAACAGTACACGATACTGGGGAAGCCAGCACAACTTGTACAAGGCAAGGTCATATAAAATCCATAGACACATCCAAACTCCCTGATGGACCGAATTAGTTGGTTGAGAGCTGTGGGGTCAATGGTCTTGGGGAACATCTAGCTCAACTGGAACAACATAGTTTATAAAGAAAATGTTCTACATTCTATTTTTGTTGAGTAGCATCTGGGGTCTTAAAAGCTTGTGAGCAGCCATCTAAGATACTCCACTGGTCTCACCGTGTTGGGAGCAAGGGAGAATGAAGAAAACTAAAGCCACAAGGGAAAGATTAGTCCAAAGTTCTAATGGACCACAAGTACCACAGCCTCCACCAAGACTGAGTCCAGTACAACTAGATGGTGCCTGGCTACCACCACCAACTGCTCTGGCAGAGATCACAATAGAGGGTCCTGGACAGAGCTGGAGAAAAATGTAGAACAAAATTCTAACTCACAAAAAAAGACCAGATATACTGGCTTGACAGGGACTGGAGAAACCCCGAGAGTATGGCCCCTGGATACCCTTTTAGCTCAGTAATGAAGTCACTTCTGAGGTTCATCCTGCAGCCAAAGATTAGACAGGCCCATAAAGCAAAACAAGACTAAACGGGCACACCAACCCAGAGGCAAGGACTAGAAGGCAGGAGGGGACAGGAAAACTGGTAACAGGGAACCCAAGTTGAGAAGGGAGAGTATTGACATGTTGTGGAGTTGGTAACCAATGTCTGAAAAAAATATGTGTACTAGCTCTTTAATGAGAAGCTAGTTTGTTTTGTAAACCTTCATCTAAAGTACCATAATAATAAAAAAATTAAAAAAAGGAAAAACAATAATTCATAGTCAATGTTCTACACCCTAGTTTGGTGAATAGCATCTGGGGTCTTAAAAGCTTCTGAGTGGCCATCTAAGATTTAACTATTGGTCTTTACTTGTCTGGAGCACATGAGAATGGAGGAAACCAAAGACTCAGAGATGATAATAGTACACAGGACTAATAGTCCACACAAACCACGGCTTCTTCTAACCTGAGACCAGAAGAACTAGATGGTACCTGCCTACCATTAGCCACCGTTCTGACCAGGGACACAACAGAAGGTCCTGTATAGAACGGGAGAAAATGTAGAAAAAACCTCAAATTTCTAAAAAAGGCCAGACCTACATTACTGATAGAGACAAGAGAAACCCCAATACTATTGTCCTAAGATACCCTTTGAATATGGCCCTGACCTCCCAGAGGTCACCTTTCAGCCAAATAATAGATTGTCATTGTTAGGTGCTGTCAAGTCAGCTCTGACTCATGGCGACCTGATGTACAACAGAATGAAACACTGTCCAGTCCTCTACTATCCTCACAATCATTGTCATGCTTAGCTCATGGTTGCAGCCACTGTGTCAATTCATTTCATTAAGGGTCTTCCTCTTTTTTGTTGACCTTCTACTTTACGAAGCATGATATCCTTATCCAGGATCTGGTCCCTCCTGATAACATGTCCAAAGCATGTGAGATGGAGGCTCACCATTCTTACTTCTAATGAGCATTCTGGCTGTAGTTCTTTCATAATAATAATAATAGATTGACTTATAAAATAAACAATATCACCCATGAGTAATGTGGTTCCTTAAACAAACAACTATATGAGACCAAATGGTCAACGTTTTCCCAAAAGCAAAGATGAGAAGGCAAGGAGGAGAAAGGAGCCTAGATCAATGGAAACAGATCAAACAGAATGGAAATGAGAATGTTGAGACATTGTGAAAATTGTAACTAATGTCACAGAACAATTCGTATAAAAATTGTTAAATGGGAACCTAATTTGCTGTGCAAACTTTCACCTAAAACACAAAGAAACAAATAAACAAACAAAAAACATAGCATCAAAATAAGCAGAGCAAAAACTACCAAAGGGAAATAGACTGAAACACATTAGCATACATAGACTTTAATAAAGTTTCCCCAGTCCATTGACAACTTAAGTAGACAAATGAGTAAGTAGGATGTACAAGACCTAGAAAATATACTTAAGAAGGTAGGTCTAACTGATATCTGAATCAATCAATTAGAGCACCATACCCTGAAAACAGAGAAAACATCTTAATTATAACTGTGGAACATTTACAAAAGTGGACCTTTATTAAGCCCTAAAGAAAGGTTCTCTCCCACGTGTCTGTCAGTTTGTCATACTGTGGGGGCTTGTGTGTCACTGTGATGCTGGAAGTTCTGCCACTGGTATTCAGGTACCAGCAGGATCACCCATGGAGGACAGGTTTCAGCTGAGCTTCCAGGCTAAGACAGACTGGGAAGAAGGACCCAGCAGTCTACTTCTGAAAAGCATTAGCCAGTGAAAACTTTATGAATAGCAGCGGAACATTGTCTGATATAGTGCTGGAAGATGAGCCTCCCAGGTTGAAAGGCACTCAAAAGACGACTGGGGAAGAGCTGCCTCCTCAAAGTAGAGTCGACCTTAATGACATGGATGGAGTAAAGCTTTCGGGACCTTCATTTGCTGATGTGGCACAGCTCAAAATGAGAAGAAATAGCCGCAAACATCCATTAATGATCAGAACCTGGAACGTACAAAGTATGAATCTGGGAAAATTGGAAATCATCAAAAATGAAATGGAATTCATAAACATTGATATCCTAGGCGTTAGTGAGCTGAAGTGGACTGGTACTGGCCATTTTGAATCAGATCATCATATAGTCTACTATGCTGGGAATGACAACTTGGAAGAGGAATGGTGTTGCATTCATCGTCAAAAAGAACATTTCAAGGTCTATCCTGAAGTACAGTGCTGTCACTGATAGGATGATATCCATACACCTACAAGGAAGATCAGTTAATACAACTATTATTCAAATTTACACACCAACCACTAAAGCCAAAGATGAAGAAATAGAAAATTTTTATCAGCTGCTGCAGTCTGAAATTGATTGAACATGCAATCAAGATGCATTGATAATGACTGGAGATGGGAATGCGAAAGTTGGAAACAAAAAAGAAGGATCAGTAGTTGGAAAATATGGCCTTGGTGATTGAATGATAGAATTTTGCAAGACCAACGACTTCTTCATTGCAAATACCTTCTTTCACCAACATAAATGGACCTCGCCAGATGGAACACACAGGAATCAAATTGACTACATCTGTGGAAAGAGACGATGGAAAAGCTCAATATCATCAGTCAGAACAAGGCCAGGGGCTGACTGTGGAACAGACCATCAATTGCTCATATGCGTGTTCAAGCTGAAACTGAAGAAAATCAGAACAAGGCCACGAGAGCCAAAATATGACCTTGAGTATATCCCACCTGAATTTAGAGACCAGCTCAAGAACAGATCTGACTCATGGAACACTAGTGACTGAAGACCAGACGAGTTGTGGAATGACATCAAAGACATCATACATGAAGGAAGCAAGAGTTCATTGAAAAGACAAGAAAGAAAGAAAAGATCAAGATGGATGTCAGAGGAGACTTTGAAACTTGCTCACGAATGTCGAGCAGCTAAAGCAAAAGGAAGAAATGATGAAGTAAAAGAACTGAACAGAAGATTTCAAAGGGCGTCTCGAGAAGAAAAAGTAAAGTATTATAATGACATGTGCAAAGAGCTGGAGATGGAAAATCAAAAGGGAAGCATATGCTCGGCTTTCTCAAGCTGAAAGAACTGAAGAAAAAATTCAAGCCTCGAGTTGCAATAGTGAAGGATTTTATGGGGAAAATATTAAACGACACAGGAAGCATCAAAAGATCTGAAGAATACACAGAGTCATTATACCATAAAGGATTAGTAGATGTTCAACAATTTCAAGAGGTAGCATATGACCAGGAACTGATGGTACTGAAGGAAGAAGTCCAGGCTGCTCTGAAGGCATTGGCGAAAAACAAGACTACAGGAATTGACCGAATATCAATTGAAATGTTTCAACAAACGGAAGCAGAGCTGGTGGTGCTCACTCATCTATGCCAAGAAATATGGAAGACAGCTTCCTGGCCAACTAACTGGAAGAGATCCGTATTTATGCCTATTCCCAAGAAAGGTGATCCAACCGAATGTGGAAATTATGGAACAATATCATTAATATCACACACAAGCAAAATTTTGCTGAAGATCATTTAAAATGGCTGTAGCAGTATATTGACTGGGAACTGCCAGAAATTCGGGCTGGTTTCAGAAGAGGACGTGAAACCAGGAATATCATTGCTGATGTCAGATGGATCCTGGCTGAAAGCAGAGAATACCAGAAGGATGTTTACCTGTGTTTTATTGACTATGCAAAGGCATTCGACTGTGTGGATCATAACAAACTATGGATAACATTGTGAAGAATGGGAATTCCTGAACACTTAATTGTGCTCATGAGGAAGCTTTACATAGATAAAGAGACAGCTATTTGGACAGAAAAAGGGGATACTAATTGGTTTAAAGTCAGGAAAGGCGTGCGCCAGGGTTGTATTCTTTCACCATACCTATTCAATCTGTATGCCGAGGAAATAATCCAAGAAACTGGACTATATGAAGAAGAAGGGAGCATCAGGATTGGAGGAAGACTCATTAACAACCTGTGTTATGCAGATGACACAACATTGCTCGCTGAAAGTGAAGAGGACTCGAAGCACTAATGAAGATCAAGGACCACAGCCTTCAGTATGGATTGCACCTCAACATATAGAAAACAAAAATCCTCACAACTGGACCAATGAGTGACATCATGATAAACGGAAATAAGATTGAAGTTATCAAGGACCTCATTTTACTTGGATCCACAATCAACAGCCATGGAAGCAGCAGCCAAGAAATCAAACAATGCATTGGTTTCGGTAAATCTGCTACAAAGGACCTCTTTAATGTGCTGAAAAGCAAGGATGTCACCTTGAAGACTATGGTGCACCTGACCCAAGCTATGGTATTTTCAATCACATCACATGCATGTGAAAGCTGGACAATGAATAAGGAAGACTGAAGAAGAGCTGACAGCCTTAAATTGTGGTGTTGGCAAAGAATATTGAATATACCATGGACTGCCAAAAGAACGAAGAAATCCTTCTTGGAAGAAGTACAACCAGAATGCTCCTTAGAAGCAAGGATGGCGAGACTACGTCTTACACACTTTGGACATGTTGTCAGGAGGGATCAGTCCCTGGAGAAGGACACCATGCTTGGCAGAGTACAGGGTCAGCGGAAAAGAGGAAGACCCTCAACGAGGTGGATTGACACAGAGGCTGCAACACTGAGCTCAAGGATAACAATGATTGTAAGGATGGCGCAGGACCGGGCAGTGTTTCGTTCTGTTGTGGATAGGGTCGCTATGAGTCAGAACCAACTCGATGGCACCTAACAACAAAAACAACAAAAGAAAGATTCTAAAAAATTTTCTAAGCCACAGATAACTTTCTCAGAATCCAGTGCAATAATATTAAAGTTTAGTTTACCAAATTAGAAAACAAAATTCTACTATCTGTAAACCCAAGTCTCTTTCATAAGTCATTAGATTAAAGATAAAATCAGAACTGAAATTGGGGAAGGCTAATGATCCGTTTCCAAAAGTTCAGACTTGAAAACCCTGTGAAGCACAGTTCTACTCTGACGCCCATGGGCAGCCGTGAGTCAGAATCAACTCAACGATAACTTACAACAATAGAGAATTTACAAAATGAAGACTTATATTAGAATATGAAGGATATAACCAAAGCCAAGCTCCCTAAAAAAAAAAAAAAGGAAAAATTTCAGTCTTAAATATTCATATTATTAAAAAAGGTAGAACAAAAAGACATATATTAATCGTCGTAACCCGTGACAGTAGAAAAAGGACAAAAGCACTAAAAATGCCCAAATAAAGGAGAAGAAAGGGATTGATAAGTATAATATCAGAAATTAATAAAGTCAAAAGCAGAAAAAAAAATAGGGAACTAATAAATTCAAGAAGCATATTAGAAATAAGCTAATTAAAATAAGCCACTAGTATAGTAATATTTGCTCTTGTTTCAGTATTTCCTTAAATACAAACCAAAGGTCCTGCAAAGAGGAAAGCTGCAGGCTGTTTCTGAAGTAAGTGTGTTGAGCTGTCCCTTCATGGTTCCTTGTTTTCACTGGCAGCTCCTGGCAGCATTACTGGACAGGCCTGTACTAGTGGGCCCTATTTGCCCTTGTAAAAAAAGGCACTGGCTGCCCACCCATCACAGGAATTGGATGGTGGGGTCAACCTCTGGGGCACATCTGGAGCCATTGTCTCTTCTCTGCCTTTTCTTCTCCTCTGATACTTGTTGCTGAGTGAGAGGCCCTGGATCCAGGGTCATGCTACCTGAGTTCTAACGACATTTCTGCAACTAACTTGGGAGTTTTTACACAGAGTCTCAAACAATTGGAGCCTCAGCATCCTCAACTATGATGGCTGGATCTGATCATCTCTGAACTCTCTTAAAGAGATAACGTTTTTGGATTCAATATGTATTTTTTTTCTGGGACTTTTAAAAAAAATTATACTTTAGATGAATATTTACAGAGCAAATTAGTTTCTCGTTAAACAATATACATATTGTTTTGTGACGTTGGTTGCCTACCTCATGACGTGTCAACACTCTCCCCTTCTTGACCTTGGGTTCCCCATTACCAGCTTCCCTATAGTCTCCTGCCTCCTAGTCCTTGCCCCTGGGCTGGCGTGCCCATTTAGTCTCACTTTGTTTGATGGGCCTGTCTAACCTTTGGCTGAAGGGTGAACCTCAGGAGTGACTTCATTATTGAGCTAAAAGGATGTCTGGGGCCATACTTTCCGGGTTTTTCCAGTCTCTGTCAGACTAGTAAGTATGGTCTTTTTCTGTGAGTTAGAATTTTGTTCTGCATTTTTATCCAGCTCTGTCCTAGGACCCTCTATTGTGATCTCTGCCAGAGGAGTTGGTGGTGGACTAGTTGTGCTGTACTCGGTCTTGGTGGAGGCTGCGGTAGTTGTGGTCCATTAGTCCTTTGGGCTAATCTTTCCCTTGTGGTTTCAGTTTTCTTCATTATCCCTTGCTCCAGAAGGGGTGGGACAGATAGACATATCTTAGATGGCCGCTCACAAGGTTTTTAAGACCCCAGATGCTAAAGTGTAGAATATAGAACAAGGCAGAATGTAGAACATTTTTTTTATAAACTATGTTATGCCAATTGAGCTAGATGTCTCCTGAGACCACTGTCCCCAGCCCTTAACCAGTAATTTGCTCCCTTTTTTGCTGTAGGTGTGACCCTGGTGTCCTGGTAACTTCCTCAGTGGTTATCAATTACTCCTTCGTCCTGCACTCTATTCTCTCTGCCCTCGGGCAATGTCGTGTAATCAGCCAGAGGACCCAGAAACCTCATATTTCTTTGCAGACTTTGCGAAAACTGGTTCTGAAATAAAATTAGTGATATTTCTTTTCCTTGAATATTTGTATAACAATTTTTTAATCTGGTTTGTTGATTGACAGAAAGTGAGCCAAAATATTAGTTCTTCTTTTGCAAACAAGAAAACGTCCTGTCATTTTCCTTTATCTAATCCTGCATTATCCTGCCCATTTTCATCCAGATTCAAAGCTCCTGGGATTGAATAGAATGCCTATCCTTTTCAGATTGTGTTTCTGCCATACCCAAAAAGCGGTATTAAATCTCTTACATATTTGGGGCTTTCTCAGAGTTAGTCCGCAAATAGGAAATAGATCTGCTACCAAAAATAAAAAATCTTCTCTCCCGCACCCATGAAAAGTTTGAGTAATTCTTGGAGGAGGCAAATTCTACAGACATTGACCTACAAAGGAAGTAGTCCTTTATGAGAATAGAATATGCAATAACCCTGACAGTTCCTTCCTCCCAGGTCAGTTCTGCTTACTCAGATACTTATCAGACTGTCTGTCTAAGCAGTCCGCGTCCTATCATTATTACTGATACTTATCGCCCTCTACAACACAGGTCGGAACTGGGAGAGGGTGCCATGCCAATCGGCAAGGCATCACCTTTTGTGAGCCCTTAATGAGTGTTATTGAAGAGAGAGCAGAGGAAAGAAAGGGGGAACTCAGTTTGCATTTGTAGAGTGAGATAGTGCCTAGGAGATAAATCACTTATATAAAAAAAGAAATTATAAAATTCATTTGAACTTATGCACTGAAGCATTTCTTTCCTGCTCTTTCAGACTGGGGAGAATGTCAGGGAGTGAACGATGAGCCAGGCTGAGTGGTGGGTTGGCATTTTCCTCTTTCTTTTACTACCCGTATAAGCACAATGACTTAGCTACTCAGAGAGTCCGTGGGAAGGTGAGGGGAAGACGCTTTCAAATCAGGAATGTCTGAGAGATTGTCGGTATCGATTTTTCCTCTGAGTGACACAATTTAAGTGACCCTGGGCAGGAATTTTCTTCTTGATGATTATCGACTTCTGATTGCCTGGACATCTCACGGCCACAGGCAGGAGAGACTGGGGAGCACAGAATGCCCACCTGTGAGGGGCGCTCAGAGCTTCTGCAGCTCCCATGAGCTGCCCCATGAGGGGCTAGGTAACAGCAAAGGAGAAGAGTAGTAAAGGAGACAGACCTGTTTGTCATGGACCTTTGCTCCAGTCATCGTCATTAATATTATGATAACTTAGGGTGAATCTGCACAGTCCCAAAGATATATAGATGAAAAGTAAAAGTGCTTTCAGTCTTCTGAATAGCTTGCCTGCACGTCACTAAACATGAGAATGACTGAATTTTTAAAATTTTTATTTTACATTCAAATGTTGGGTGTTATTGAATGTGGAGCTTGTAGACAGAGTTCTGGGCTGGTGGCTAACTGGGGCGAAGGTGACGTGGTCATGGTGAGAAGACTGATTTCCCTGACATTCCCTGGTTAGAATCAAAAAGTGGGCATTAAACATTCAGGAACATTGGAGACGCTCTTTGCTTTCCTTTTTTGGGCAAGACAGTTAAATATTTACTTAGAAAGTGTATTTCCAGAGAGGACCCAGGCAGCCCAGATAAAAAGATGCAAAAGAGGAGAATTGGAATGCAGACAAAGAACACTCAGAAATCTAGGTGAAGGACAGAAGGACTTATACCAGAGTACAGTTAATACAGTAGAACTCCAAAGTTGCTTCTGATTGGAAATCAATAGTAATAGTTATAAAGATAATAAGAATGGTTAGTATTATTTTGTCCTGAGTAGTGTTCATATTTTATTTCTAGTCTTTCCAACAATTTCTCAAACAACACAACCACCTCAGAGGCTTAGAAAAGGCATGAATTGGCGAGATCCACAGACACAGCAAGTGATGGAGCCAAGATTCAAAGAACTGAGCTCAAAATGCAGTATTTTATGGTACAAAGAATGCCTTTGTAGGACAGTAGCTTGTTCCTGGGGCACAGAATAAGTTACCAAAATATAAAATACCTGACAGCCCTAGTAAAGGCCCAGTTCTGGAAATAATTATCAGGCCCTGCTGTGGTTCGTTAGTGGAATGTAGATATGTGAGGGTAGACTTCCAGGTGTCCATAAAAAATAGGCGTCCATTCTGGTCACGGCAACCCTATGTGCGTCAGAGAACTGTGCTCCATAGGGTTTTCAGTGGCTGATTTTTTGTAAGTAGGTCACCCGGCCTTTCTTCCAAGGGGATTCTGGGAGGGCTTAAACTTCCAACCCTTTGGTTAGAAGCTGAGCAGTTAACTGTTTGCACCACCCAGGGTCCGGTGTCCACACTGCTTTAATTTCAAGGAAGAGAGCCGAACTCTGAAGACTGTTGGAAAACTATCTTCCAGGGTCTGTATTTCCAGTGGAGGGGCTGTTAAAAAGAAGCCAGTTTTTACCAGTTTTGTTGCAGGTAAAAATGGGGACTAAAATACAGCCTGTGTTTTACCATTCTACAAAGACGCCTCAGTTGCTCTACGCTGAAACAGAAGGGAAGGCCCGAAGCTTGATCTAGCTCTGGAGGGATAAGTCTGAGCAAGAGGAAGCCAACCCTGGCCCTGGCTACCTGATGCCACCATCCCGATGGTGCAGCAGGCTCACGCCTCCTTGCCAGAAACTAGATTATGTTAACTAGGAGTTCGGGACTCTTGGTGGCAACATTTTTTTTGGACAAAAATATACATAAATGGTAAGTATGTTTGGAGTATAAGAGTCTCTGGTCTGTAATAACCATGTTAATGTTCTCATAAAAAGATATGGGGCAAGAGCAAAGTGACAGAAAGGCTGATTAGCATTTTATGACAGAACTAAGCTGCATGACAAATAACTCACTGGTTTTATAGCCCAGCAAATTCTACTTTCAAATGCAGGAGATGCTGGGAATTTTTTATTCATTTATTTGTTTTTTATATTTAACCATGAAGGTGTCAAGAGCAGTTTGTAGGAAAATGGAATATATTTATTATAATAAATATGCTGATTTGTGCCAATATTTATTAATCTGTTTTCTCTAAAATTCTGAAAAAAACATTATATTCAGCTACTGGGATTTCAAGCATATACTGGTTTAGAAGTAGAGGAAAAAGAAAAGTCGAGACAAATTCATGTGATGGGTCTTACGAAATTCAGCAATCTGCCATTAATTCTTCCGAACGTTGGGGAAATCTCATTGAAGCCATTACTTCTGTGAGTGTTAAGGAGGAAACGACTCCCATTTTGTTCAAGGTACCAGATTCTAGACTAAGAACTCCCTCTTCACTTACAGTTGTGTTGCAGGTAAAAAAGTAAAAAAATGAGGACAGTTAGAAAGAGCCAGAGGGACACCTTGCTAAATTCAGCAATACCTGTTGCATCGAGTCAATTCCTACTCATAGCAACCCAATGGGACAGAGTAGAACCGCCCCATAGGGTTTCCAAGGAATGGCTGGTGAATTCGAACTGCGGACCTTTTGGTTAGTAGCCAAGTTCTTAGCCACTGTGCCACCAGGACTCCTTCAGCAAATAGAATATGTATTAATGAAAGATTAGTGCTGCTAATCATTGCTGCTAAGAAATGATTCAACATCTGGTTTCCTCATTTGCAGATAGGAATTATACCCCCCCAAAAAAGCAAAAAAAAAAAAAAAAACCTCGATGCCATGGAGTCAATTCCAACTCATAGTGACCCTATAGGAAAGTGTAGAACTGCTCCATAGGGTTTCCAAGAATTGGTTAGTGAATTCGAACTGCCAACCTTTTGGTTAGTAGCATAGCACACCATAGCTTTTAACCACTGTACCACCAGGGCTAGGTTTCCTCAATTGCTGGTGGTAGATGAGGATATTAGCACTCATTTATTTCATTAAGAGAATAGTATATCAAATTTACCAATGTTTAAACAAGTTTAAAAGGCTGCTTATAATATTACTCTCCAAATAGAACATTGATAATATACTATACAAAGGATGCAAAAATTGTGTCTAGCACCATGCTGGGCAATTGGAGATGTGAGAAGGCATTGTAGTCCTGCCCTCCAAGAATTTCAATCAATTTGAGAAGCCAAGGTGATTTAATGAACAATGTAGAATGATATAATAAAGTGCTATAATATACGGATAAAAATTCTGCAGTCCCTGTGGTCTTGGTTTCATCTGTAATTTAGACTGATAACATTTTATATATTTGAACTGCTGACAAGCATCCATTGGATTGAGAGTCAGAAGATGCCAGCTCTGGTTGCCCCTTTGAGTGACTTTGAATATGCTACTTACCGTATTTTTTCCCTAGGTAAAACAAGGAATATGGGACTAGATGAACTCCAAAAAGTCTTCCTATCCTGGGGTTCTACAAGCTCACAACTCCAGCTACTATCACTGAACAATTCCAATCTTTCCATAAAGCCTGGGGGGCTTGAGACACTTGAAGGTACTTCTCTGAGTTAACAGTGTCTGTCGATCTTTAGGTTCTGAGAACCCAGTCCCAAGGAGTTCTAACAGGACTGTAATGGAACCCTGGTGGCACAGTGGCTAAGCATTAAGGGTGCTAACGAAAAGGTCAGCAGTTTGAATCCACCAACCACTCCCTGAAAACCCTATGGGGCAGTTGTACCCTGTCCTATAGGGTTGCTGTGAGTAGCAATCAACTTGACAGCAATGAGTTCTTTTTTTTAACGGCTCTTGGGCTGAAGAGTGTGTGTCTTAGGCTGAGTTTTCTGGAGAAGCAAAACCAGTAAAGTGTATAAATATATAGAGTTGTATCAAGGAAATGGCTCATACTATTGTAGAAGCTGGAATGCCCTAAGTCCGTGGGTCAGGATAGAGGCATCTCCTGATTTACGTAGCCTCAGGGGCTGGTGAACCCAAGATTGGCAGGTCAGAGAGCAGGGCTCTTGCTCACAGGCTGTGAAGTTGGACAAATCCCAAGATCAGCAGGCAAGATGGCAGGTAAGCTGGTAGCACAAGTCCTGAGAACTGAAGGTCAGGTGAACTGGAGCCAACTGTAGGATCTAGAGCGAGCAAAAGCCCATGAGCCTTGCCAGAATGTCCACTTATATTCAAAGCAGGGCACATACCCAAGAAAATTTCCTTTCAACTGATTGGCTACCCACAGCAGATCCTATCATGGAAGTGGTTTCACAGTATAGCACAACTCATCATGGAAGTGATCACAACATCATATGACTGCCAAACCACTGAGAATCGTGGCCCTGCCAAGTTGACACACAAGCTTAACCACCCCAGTGTGCAACCAAGAGGGATCTGAAGGCACTTTTCTAGGGCAACATTGGAATGAAGAGTCCAGGAGTCTTGTCAACCAAAGTGCCAGTTTTCAGGGGGTAGGCAGAGATGGAAACTAAGCGAGGAGCAGTTGGGTAGAAATCAGACAGTAGAACTGAGCAGAGGGGTCAGGAGCAGAATTTAGAGAGATTTCCTGAGCCCAGGAGCATAACCACAGGGTGAGAAGTAAGTTTTTAATATTAAGGACAGATGGCCAGATGGCAGAGACAGCCCCTAGACACTGGCACTGTGGCCACCATCTTCACAGACTACATCAAGTGGTTTTTTTTTTCCTCCTGCAGTGATGGGGCATGTGGACTCGTTTGTGTTCTCTTGCCTTATGCCTTCCACGGGCAGACAGGCCTCTGAAACAGAGATTGGCTACCGCTGAGGGTATAGATCATGGAGGAGGTGTGAAGGGTTTCTTGGCCCCCCCACTTTCAGTCTCTTTCTTAAGCAATTTATCCTCCATACTGCACTAGCATAATGATTTTTCTACAGTATATTATCTTTGACCTCTCCTCTGGCGGGGAGCCTTAATGACTATTGTGGTCAAAAACTCTTAAAAATTTAAAATCTTCTACGGTATGGCTCCAACTTACTTTTTCAACTTTACGGGCCACTTCTACCACATACATATCTTACGTTCTAGCCCAGTTATACTTCTCAATGTTTCTTAAATATGCATTGCGCTTGCCCACTGTTGTGCCTTCTTCATTCGTGCTTTTCCCTGTCAAAATTCTACATAGGGCCCGATCCAGTCCTAGTTTTCCCCAGGACACCTCTTCAGAACCCTTTGATCAGATATAATCTTTCTCCCCTTTGAATTTCTACAGCCAAATTTCCTTCGCTTTTGAAATTTATTATTTCTAGGTATATTCTTGTTATTTCTACATTTGTCTTTCCCGTATTGTTAGATTGTGGCCATATTTGGGGAAGAAACTATGTTTTACTCATCTCTGAGTCCGCAGCACCTCACATAGTGCCTGCAACATCTAGGAGGGCACCTCATATGTCCATTGAGATGTGCTGATTTGGTGTGAACTGCATTGGATTAAGGGAAGAAGTGTGAGAAGTCAGGCCACGGTAGTGGCACTAGCAGAGGTACTATCATTGTCTCAAAAAGGCGTGTATATTTATGATGGAAGAAATGAGAGGACAGAGCACAGCGTTTCATAGTGGAGATCCTAATGGTCTGGGAGGGAGGGAGTGTGTAGACATACAGAAAAAGAAAATATAATCATATGACAGAAAGAAGTGCTTCTACTCCGGATGTCCTTTCTTTCCTGGTATCGTTTATTTTTGTAACAGACATTCTCCAGTCTACACTCACGATGTTCTTGCCAAAAAAAATATAACGGTGTAGGAAAAATGGATTTATTATTTTTTTTCATAATCACTAAACGTATGCAAGCAAGCACAAGACCATCTTGAATTGTTAATCCTTCAATTGGAGCAACTCATTTAAACTGCCTGAGTGATAGCATCACCAGCCACGTGCCTATTTCAAGCAAATTTCTGGACTGCAAGGGTCTCAACTGAATACAAATGTGCTCCATTCCTCCTCTCTTCCTCCTCCAAAGAGTAGTCCTTCATTTTTTTCCCCCAAGATAAATAAGCTAACTTTTTTAAAGTTAAACTCATAATTCTTGCTTAATTTTTTTTTTTTCATTCATCTTTGTGGCTTTTTATTTTGGCCCTCATATTGTACCCTCAAGTGTTGCAGGCATGTAAAGTAGTTGTTCATGTTTAACTTCCTAAGTCAGATTGTCTGGTTTCAAAGCTCACTTCTGCAGAAGTACTAGCCCCGTGACACTCAGCTAGCTCCCTTACCTGTTTCTGCTTTATTTCCTCATCTCTAAATCAGGGATAAATGAATAATTTCTTTTTATAAGGATCAGCACGAAGCTGGTTCTTATGAGGCAGAGGTTAAAGATTTCCCAAATGTCTAACTTTTCTAAGCTGGTATACCACTCCATTATCTCCAACATCAACTGCTGCCTCTCACCTCAGTACTCTTCCTTCTGTCTCTGGGTTCCCTAATCCGCTGCAACGTCTCACAGAATTCATGAGCCACATAAAGGAAATGATTCATGCAGTTGTAGAGACTAGCAAATCCCAGATTCTGAGTCAGGTGTAGACCTCTCTCTGGCCATTGGTCTCTGTCCAAAGACACTCAGCTTTCCCACTCCATGGGCCAGGAAGCTCACTGCGCTGTCTCCTGTGGGTCTCTGCTGCCGGTTTCTCCTCCTTTGGTAGTGGTAGTCTCTCCCCTTTGCTCTGAAATTGGCTCTCTTTTAAGGCAAAACTGACCAATCCCCTTGGTAGGTCACAATTACCCTATCATACAATCACCTGGGTGGGAGTTACCACAATCACCTGGGTGGGAGTTACAAGATCATGGCTAGGAAGGCCACATGCAAAAGTAATTAATCCACCGCAGGCCACCCTCTGGCTTTTCTAGTGATGGTTCTTTCATATTTGGAGAATAACACCCCCTCCCAATCATTTTACCAGTCCAAAACAGTCATTAACAATTAGTCCTTCAACAGGGCAAAGAGTCCAAAGGGTGAGTTTATTCAGGTACCAGTCATTCAGGTCTGCTGCAGGTTTCCAACTGATCTGGTCAGGTTCTCCAAAAGTCATCTTGTCTTCACCCTTTCTGACCTCTGACAAAATTCAGCTGAGAGAAGATTATTCCCTTGCTCTGAGCCTCTCTCGAGGTATCAGTATGATGTTAGGTTCCCCCCCATATAACCTATGTATTCATTCCTTTACCTTCAGATATTATTTCTCTTCCCTTCCATTTGTCATTTATTTTTACCCAAACTTTTCCATTTTGGGAACGAACATCCGGGTCACTGCTGTGCTAGTCCAGATTGCTGGTAGCAAAACCAGTCTAGCAAGTGCTTCCGCCTCTGTCCACTCCCATCCATGTTGGGTAGGGTTTTATAGGTACAACAATAGTGGACTATCTCGGCCACTAGGCAATACAACACTATTCACTGTCAACCTCAATTTTGGCAGATGGGGGAAAGGTACAATCCATCCCATCAGGCACTTGGAAATTCTGGCATACACATTCAGGGGTATACTTACAGTCTTTTGCTTAAGGATCACCCCTGCTTCTGGCACCCACAGCTGCACTCCTGGTCCTGGAACCACAGCATCTAGCAGGAAAAGAACAATTTTAGGTGATGTGGGGAAGAACTCTACAGTGGCATCAGAATACACCCCCACTCACTCTTCTCAGGTCCCACAGAGAAGCATAGGAATCTGTCCAGTGCTGATCCTCCCTTTGTCCCCCACATGTTGAATGTGAGCACCCACTCATGAAAGCGTGTGAGCCAGCCCTTCATGCCTTTATCTCCCCTCATTTTGGATAACAAATGTTTCAATTGACCATTCCAATTCTCTAGCAAACCATTACTTTGAGGGTGGTATGCAGCATGGTATGTCCATTTAATATGATGTTTCTTGGCTGCATGCCGTGGGCTGTAAAGTGTGTTCCTTAGTCTAATGAAATATAAGTCGGCGGCCCAAATTGTACTGTATCTTTTGTTTCAATCCCTTAATGGTATTTTTGGTCTTTGAATCTGTTATGGCACATGCAAAGCCCAGTCCAGAGTAAGTATCTATTCCTGTGAGGACCCGTTTGTAGCCACCTGGTACCACCAGTGTCATTGGTCCAATATAATCAACTTGTCAGCCATGTGCAGGGCCTTCCCCCCAGGGAATCTTCCCTATAGCTGTCTGCAGATGGCCTAAATTTGGTCCAGTCTGAGCTATGACCACAGGCCTCAGGGCTGACCCAGAAATGAAAAATTGAGTGGGAACAACAGGCAGTTCCTCTATAACCACTGGCCTCTAAGAAGGCAATCCAGGAGGGAAATGAGCAAAACCAAGAAACTATGGAAATCAGGGAGTATAAAAAAATAGTGTAAAGGAATTGCTTCAATTTGTAGATTGGTATTGTCAGATTGCCAAGAAACCTTTACTAAAACGAATTGTGACAGTGACTAATTTAGGGGCAGTGTCTTTAGCTTCAAATGTTGCAGAATAGAAGAGTATATTTGGGTTGATGCAAGACACTATGGAACAGTCATGAATCATGATACAGGATCCATTTACACAGCAGGTTAACCCAGAGGGGATGGCCAGCCTGATAGACTGGATAAAATTTGTGGTGAGATATGTTTACCCTGAGAAGGGAAACTGTCCCTCTTCCCCTCTCCCCCTCTAAATACCCAATGGAACATTCCAGAAGAAATAGGTGATGTGCTGCTTATTCAGCCCATGCTGGAATGGCTTTATGTTGATCATGATAGTCATTCAATGAGTATGCCCCTTACATAGGTCATGGTAGATATAGTAATCAAGGGAGCACCTTCTACATGGGCACCCAGGCAAACTTGCTACCATGAAACAAAGCAACAGTCAGAGGAGACTTATTGGATCTGTTGGCACAGCTTCCCCACATGGGTCTTACAGATGCAAGAAACATAAGGATGATTTATAGGAGAATAGGAAGAAGCAATAGGGAAAAACTTAACCCAGCAGGAAAGAGATTTTTAGGTGGTTACTAAGAAATGGGATGAATATAGTGGACATTGATGGATTTGAGACAAAGGTTCTAAGGCAGCACTACAGAATGTTGGGTGGACCAGTGGAAATTCCTGCTGGTTCCCCAATGTTAAAGAGGCCTAAACAAGTCTGTCCTATTTTCCCCAGCCAGAAAGTATTTAATGATGAGAATTCCCACCTGGGACCATTTGAAGCAGAGGCTCAGCTGGCTGATCAAGATAAGGATTGACAAGGAAGCCAAGGTCTTCTGGTCCAGCTCCCAGCAGGGGACCCAAGGCCATATGCACATGTGTGGGTGAAATGGCCTGGGGTTGGGGAAGAGAATTTCTTGGGGCTCCTGGACACAGGAGGTCAATGTACTGTAATCTCAAAACGTGTCAATAAAATCTTGAAGGGGCCTAAGATTAGACTGGGGGGATATTGGGATGCAACAGTTGATGGAACTAAGGTGAATGTTTGGATAAGAATTGGAAGATTGTATGAAGTAGTTGCATCTCCCTTACCTGAATGTATTATTGCTATGGATATTATGTCTAATTGGGGAACATTCCCTCTACCTGATGTTGTAAAACTGAAGGTGTGTAAGTCTGTCCTATGTCAGTATTGATCGGACATGCTAAGTGGGAACCACTAGAATTGCTCGAACCCACTCAGGTTGTTAATTTGAAACAGGAGAAGACCAAAGGAGATTACTGCCTTGATTAAAGATATGCTAAACACTGGAGCATTGGTGCCAACAATTCTCTGTATAACAGCCCTGCATGGCCCATGAAAAAAGCAGGTGGCCCATGGAGGTTGACAATACACTATCGAGGCCTAAATAAAGCAGTGCCACCTATAACTTCAGCTGTTCCAGGTAAGGTATCAATTGTGGAAAAAATACAGCAGGCTAAAGGAGACTGGTATTCACTGATTGATCTTGTAAATGCCTTTTTCTCCATACCAATCTCAGAAAAAAGCCAGCTACAGTTTGCTTTCACTACTTTGCCACAGGGTTACCTGAATGCACCAGCTTACTGTCATAGTTTGGTTAGAAGAGACTTGGACTTGGTGCGGATCTCAAGTACAATGATACATTACATCGACGATATTATATTAATATCAAGCACTGAAGAACAGGCTAGGGGTGATTTGAATACAGTGGTGGCCCACATGACCAGCAGAGGCTGGTTCATAAATCCAGCAAAAATTCAGAGCCCTGCACAGTGAAATTCTTGGGAATAACTTGGGCAGGAGCCACCTGTGACATTCCACAGGCAACTAAGATTAAGTTATTGTTGCTACCTACCCCCAAGACTAAGCAGAAAGCCCAAGGTTTGGTTGGTTTATTTGAATTTTGGAGAATTCATGTTTCACATCTAGGAACATTGCTGGCCCCCATCCATAAAATCACTCGGAAGAAAATTGCATTCGAATGGGGCCCAGAGAAAGAGCAGACTGTGTCTGAATTACGAAAAGCGGTTTCACTTTTGCTGCCTTTAGGCCCTTATGATCCACATTCAGACATGATTTTGGAGGTGTCTGGCACACGTGCTTATGCATACTGGAGCTTATGGCAAAAACCTGAGACTGCTGCTCTACAGCAACCACTGGGATTCTGGACTAGGAAGTTTCCAGATGCTGCAGCACGAGACACACCATCTGAAAGGCAATTACTCGCCTGCTACTGGGTGTTGATTGAGATTGCCTCAATGACAAAAGGACGTAAAATCATCATGAGACCTGAAATACCTATAATGTCTCGGGTGATATCAGAGAAACACTCTAGTAAGGAAGACTGTGCCCAAAATAGTTCCATAATAAAATGGAAACGGTTTATACAAGGACAAGCTACTGGGGGAATGCAGAGAAGCACCTATCATACCCACGAGCAGGTAGCCTCTTTTCCCATAGTTCCTACCCTGGAACCACCTGAGAAGCTAATAGAGCTCAGTGTTACATGGACGGTGCCCTATGAACAACTCTCTGCTGACCAGCAGAAGGCTGCTTAGTTTAAGGGTGCCCAGGGTACATGGTCAACATGTGATGTGGAAAGCTGCTGTGTTAAGACCAGCAGATGGAAAGGCTCTGATTGAAGATGGTAAGAACAGGTCAGCTCAATAGGCTGAACTGCATGCTGTTTTCCTAGCCTTGATGGAAGAATTGTGCAATGATGAGAGTTCGTACGTTTGGATTTTTATTGATTCGTGGGCGGTGGCCAATGGCCTGGCTGTATGGTCAGGCAAATGGGTGATGGAAAATTGAACACTTAAGAGGACACCCATATGGGGCATGAACCTATGGAAAGCACTCTGGGAACTTAGGGGGCACATCAGAGTAGAGCATGTCAATACCCATCGGAAAAGAAACCCTTCCTAGACTGGAAGGCAATTGGAATCAGCAAGGAGAACTGTGGGTACGCTCACTCGAGGTGGCCAATTGAGTCCACGAAATGAGTGGGCATGAGAGTGCTGCAGCAATGCAGAGATGGGCTGAATCTAGACACATTCCCCTTGCACCCTCTGAGGCACAAAATGCCAATAAGGACGGCTCTGTCTGCTAGCAAGAAAGACAGGGATGATGATAACATTGCGGTCAAGCCATTAAGTGAGTTAATGTCTACAAGGTACTTAGGACAGAGTTTGGTGGACAGTAAATATTATCTGTATGAACTCTAACTTGTTGCTAAGCTTAGAACTGAGCCTCGCCCTCTAGAGCTTTTTAAAACTCTAGTGCCGCATGGTTATTTCTTTGTCAAATCGTGATCTCTAGTCTGTCTTTCCAAGTTGTTCCTATGCAGAGCCATTTCTTCTCTATCGTGTGTCTATGCAGTGTTTATTTTTCATCCCCGAGGTATCACTGTCCCCTTGTTCATGTGGAAACTTCACTCAGCTCTGATGCGTAGCTCTCTTCATTGTCTTAGATTGAGAATAGTCAAGGCTAATACCCCATGCTGCACTTTGCGTAGAGGCTGAGAGGAAACTTTCCACTGTGAATGGCACTATGCTATTGGTTAGAGGCATAATGAAAGTTTTTACCTTTCCCCATAGCATTCAGGGAGAAGAGGCAGGGCCTTGGTGGAGGAGCAGTTTGATTTGAAAGAGCAAATTCTAACAACAGCAGAGAGACTAGGGGAAGAGCTGTTAGGCAGCCTTCCAAGTATACCACACTGTTGATTCTAACAGCAAAGGGGCTCTCTTTCTAACCACTCAGTTTATATTGCTGAGCCCTCATGACAAAGGCGAGAGGATGGAGTTCACTATTATAGATGTGGCTTCTGTGCTAGAGTTAGCCAACATGTTAATTCCTGAGATTAAAATTAAAAAAAACATGTATGTGATTTGTGCTTCTTGGGAAGCTTTTCACTTCTGTCAAAAGGGGAAAATAGTAAAGGTAATGTGTGCTCGCTCCTTTGGTTCCAGTCAACAGTGAAATCAGACTAAATTGGAAGCTGTTTATACCCATCGACCCAGCATAGAGCTGCGCCCCTCCTGGGCACTGAATAACGTTAGTTTACTCTGAGACACCTTCCCATTTTCTGTTCAGGCTATCCTATGCAGAGTGATTTCCATTCTTTTATGTATTAATAATCCCCTAGTTGCCACAAATGCAGTGTGTGTTCTAGGTAGAGTTTAGTCAATTATTTTTTAAAAGATAAATGATCATTTGCTTTTTCTGGGACACAGTCTCTTTTCTTATGTAAAAAAAAAAAAAAGCAATGGCCCTTTTTGCTGGCATATTGCATAGAGATTTCATATCTTATTCTTATTTATCACCAACATTTATTCTTATCTATTATTCCCAAGATATTTCAGCCTATCTGTTTTTCATTCCCAATGAATAGTTGTGCTTTTGGAATAATTTTTCTTAGGATGAGTATATCTTAGTTTACATACAGTTTGCATTTTTTCAAGTTCAGTCTCTTCTTTACATATTTAAAGCCTCGGGGCTTTGTTTTCCATTTCCAAGTTTTCATCATGTGTAATGTTTTCTCATTTGGTATCATCACCATCACAGGCTAATTTCTTCCTTTTCCCAGATCATGCAACCGTGATCACGATCAGAGGCTCAGAGACAACGCTTCGCAGATACTTATTAATTCTTGAGTAATAAACTGAAAGTCTGATCAGCTTGTTTCCACAGTGAACACAGAGCAAATTTTCAGATGCCAACAATCAGAAAGTAGTATTCTGAGGATTGTCCCGCCCTGCCTTCATCCATTAATATTTATAGTGGTTCTCATTCTGATTCTAACTCTTGCCAAAGCCATGGTACCTGCTTCTGATTTCTGGGATTAGGATAGGTGCACAAAAAATGAAACTGGGCAGCAAGAAAGGAACTCGGGGATGGATAATTCAAGGAGTGCTCACAAAGAAACAAGGGAGGAGGGTTAGGGTCAGCCCTTCTGAATTAAAAAGAATATTCAAACTCACAAAATCTGTTCATTGGGTCTGGCCTCATCAGTTTGGCAGAGGAGAAAAGGAATAGACTCAAACTGCCTGGGCTGGTGAATCAACCCAGAAGCCTGTTAGTTGTATGATCTTAGACAAGAAATTTAAGCTTGTCTTTCATCTCCTTTTCCTCTTGATTTTTTTTTTTTGTTCTCCTCTCTCTTCCTCCTTTTTTTGGGAGAAGGGGGAGGGGCTGGATGGTGGGAACCAAATCACTCACAGACACACTATATCTGAGCTGTGGTTGTATGTATCTTTTAAAATTATGAGTTATTTCAACCATAAAGAAAAGTATAAAGATTAATATACAATAAAATCCATGTACCCACCATCTAATGTATCTAATTTTAACATTTTTTGCTATGTTTTTCTTCAGATATTATTTTAAAAGGAAAGAAAACATAATAGATCCCATTTTAGTCTACTGCATACTTTTCTCTGATCCCATTTTTTCCCTCTTCCTGCATTTGACATTTATCACTTATGAAAAATTTGATACTTCATATGTATGAATCTATGAACAATATATTGCGTCGTTTTGCAAGTTTTTATACTTAACATAAATGATATCATGACGTACATATCCTGCTGCAACTTGACTTTGTCACCAACATTGTTTCTGGAATTTAGCTTTGTTTATGCACATAGCATCTGTTGCAAAAGACCCCTTTAAAATGTTAAAAAGCAAAGATGTCTCTTTAAGAACTGAGGTGCAACTGACCCAAGCTATGGTGTTTTCAGTCGCCTCATATGCATGTGAAAGCTGGACAATGAATAAAGAAGACTGAAGAATTGAAGCCTTTGAATTTTGGTGTTGGCAAAGAACATTGAATATACCATGGCCTGCCAAAAGAATGAACAAATTTATCTTGGAAGAAGTACAGCCAGAATGCTCCTTAGAGGCAAGAGTGGTGACACTTTGTCTCGCATACTTTGGACATGTTATCAGGAGGGATCAGTCCCTGAAGAAGGACACCATGCTTGGTAAAGTAGAGGGTCAGTGGAAAAGAGGAAGGCCCTTAACGATATGGATTGACACAGTGGCTGCAACAGTGGGCTCAAGAATAACAACAATTGTCAGGTTGGTGCAGGACTGGACAGTGCTTCGTTCTGTTGTACATAGGATCGCCATGAGTTGGAATTGACTCGATGGCACCTAACAACAACAGCATGGGCATAGCTCTACTTCATTTATTCACGTTACTGGTTGTATAGCGTTCCATCATGCCATTAATTTGTCACTCCATGCTCCTGGTGATGTATATTTTATGTTTTCAGTTTCTTCATCATTACAGATTTGAAATATGATAAATATTTTTAATATACATCCTTGTGTACTTGTATAACAGTATATCTTGGATGTATACCTAGGAGTAGTGTTGCTAGGTTGAAGGAATGCATATGTTTAACTCTGCTGGATTTTGCCAGATATCGTTCCAGTGATTGTGCCAATTTATACTCCCCAAAACAATATAAGAAAGTTGCCATTGTTCCAAGGTTTTGGCAATCTGTCAAGCTGTGAAAAGGAATATCATTATTGTTTTCATTTTAATTTCCCTAAGTACTGGAGCCCTGGTGGTGAAGTGGTTAAGAGATCGGCTGCTGACCAAAAGGTTGGCGGTTCGAATCCACAAGCTGCTCCTTGGAAACCCTATGGGGCAGTTCTACTCTGTCCTATAGGTTCACTATGAATCAGAATCTGTTAGACAGCAAAAGGTTTTGTTTAGGTACTGCCTCCAGTACTCAACCGTAAAAGCTTGTCTGGTTTTAGTTATTCCAAGGGGGAGGGAAGCTATATTACCCCCGAATGAAGTAAAGTGGTTGAAGAGAGAACGGCTTCTTTTCTGTTGAGTCTTATCATTCTAACCCATCCAGAGGGTTTTGACAAGTGATTCCCTTCCCTGGTTTGGGTTTTCGTTTTTGAGTACTGGCACAGTTGAGCATCTATTCATACATTTAAGTAATCATTTGGTTTGACTTTCTATGAGTTATGTGTTTATGTAAATACCATGTTGCTGGGTAATTTTTAATGTAATCTTTCAATCTGTCTTTTAACTAGCATGTGTAACCCACATACATTTATTGTGATTACTAAAATAAGTGATTTTATTTCTACCGTGTTATTTTGTGTTTTTTCTTGACTCTGCTCTTTCTATGCTTTTTTCCCCTCTTTTTACTTTTATTTTATTTTGTATTTATATTTATTTTACTTTCATTCATTTCCCCTCCTCTACTCTTTGAAATTTTTGCTTTTGTCTTTTAAAGGTCACTCTTAACTTTTTAATGTACATGTTTGACACAACAAAGCCTCTATTATTCTCCTGAGCCCACAGGAAGATTAGGATTGATTTTTTTTTTTACCTTTTTAATTTTACATTTTATTGTTCAGTGTTTAAGATTTGCTTGGTATTATACTCACCAGTTAGCTATAATTGTTAATGTTGATTTTAAACTTAATGCTTTTCTAGATTAACAGCATTATAAACAATTTTATTTGCTCATCATTCTTTCCTATATTTCAACCCTTCCTTTTGGGTTGAGAATCCTTCTTCTTAAAGTACATTCTTTATTGGTTCTTTAATCGAGTGTCTATTAGTGGAAAACTCTCTGACTTAGTTTGTCTGAGTTGTCTTTATTGCACTCTGACTCATGAATGATGGTCTAGATTGGTACAGAATCTGAGGCTGACCATTATTTTCTTTTAGTACTTCAATAACATTATTCCATTGTTTTCTTATTTCTATTGTTGCTGTTGAGAAATATATTGTTCATCCAATTATTATTCCTTTGTATATGATCTGCTTTTTTTTTGGAATACTTTTAAGATCTTCTCTTTGGTGTTTTGCAGCTTCGTAGTTGGTATCTAAGTATAGGTTTATTTTTCTTACTCTGCTCATATTCTGTGCATTCTGAACTGTGTCTTTCTTCAATCCTTGAAAATCCTATACTGTTATCTCTTCAGCTAATACCTGTCCCACTTATTATTTTCTCCTTTTGGAACTCCCATTAGACATGTGTTGAGTCTTATTCTGTTTTCCATACTCTTCAACTCTCTTTTGTATTTTTTATGTCTTTATTTCTCTAAATTTAATTCTTGGTAATTTCATCACAAATACTTTCATGTTCATTAATTATCTCTTCACTTGTATCTGTTCTGCATTACCTGTTCACTGAGTTTGTTTAGTTTTTTACTAATTTTTTTTCAGGCATTCAAAAGATATGGAAAATACTGTAATGAATCCTTTGGAACTCACCATCAAGCTTCAGAAATAAAAACTTTATGTATTTTGTTGATTGTTTTTCATTTAAATCACTAATTTTTTATTTATAGATGTTCCACTTTGTTCTTTTTCAAAATTTTCCGTGATTTATATATAATGTCTTGTTCCTCTTTATAATTTGACATTTCTTCCATCATACCTTAAATAATTAAAAGTATTTATTTTGTAGTCTCTTCAATAATTCTATCACTTGAAGGTCTTAAGAGTATAATACTATTATTCGTTTTATATGCTGACTCTTGTTTACTGAGATTTTCCTAATGTGTTTTATAATTTTGGATTACAAGCTAATTCAGCAATGCTTTCTCTACTTAAAAATAGAGAAGCCTGGGTAGTCCCTGAGGGGGTCTAAACTCTTGGCCCTTCAAGCACTTCAATGGCCCATACCTGAGACTGAATGATAAAGTCAGTCCACAGTGAAATTACCTGATCCCAAATCAGCTGAAGAGATAGAGGTTCTGTATGCTTTGGGACACTTAACTCTCATTTTCCAACATTGAATTGGAAAATTTTATATGAAGTTTAAAAATTAATCTATGGGAGAGGCGGGGCCAAGATGGCGGACTAGGTGGACGCTACCGCGGATCCCTCTTGCAAGAAAGACTCGGAAAAACAAGTGAATCGATCACATACATAACAATCTACGAACTCTGAACAACAAACACAGATTTAGAGACGGAGAATGAACAAATACGGGGAGACAGCGATTGTCTTCAGAGCCAGGAGCCAGCGTACCAGCGGATTTTCTGGAAAAACTAGTTTCCCAGTGATGGCTCAGAGACAGCAGTCCATATCAAACCACATAAAGAAGCAGAGGCCATGACAGCTTCTCCAACTCCCCAAACAAAAGAATCAAAATCTTTCCCAAATGAAGATACAATCCTGGAATTATCAGATACAGAATATAAAAAACTAATTTACAGAATGCTTAAAGACATCACAAATGAAATTAGGCTAACTGCAGAAAAAGCCAAGGAACACACTGATAAAACTGTTGAAGAACTCAAAAAGATTACTCAAGAACATAGTGGAAAAATTAATAAGTTGCAAGAATCCATAGAGAGACAGCAAGTAGAAATCCAAAAGATTAACAATAAAATTACAGAATTAGACAACGCAATAGGAAGTCAGAGGAGCAGACTCGAGCAACTAGAATGTAGACTGGGACATCTGGAGGACCAGGGAATCAACACCAACATAGCTGAAAAAAAATCAGATAAAAGAATTAAAAAAAATGAAGAAACCCTAAGAATCATGTGGGACTCTATCAAGAAGGATAACTTGCGAGTGATTGGAGTCCCAGAACAGGGAAGGGGGACAGAAAACACAGAGAAAATAGTTGAAGAACTCCTGACACAAAACTTCCCTGACATCATGAAAGACGAAAGGATATCTATCCAAAATGCTCATCGAATCCCATTTAAGATTGATCCAAAAAGAAAAACACCAAGACATATTATCATCAAACTGGCCCAAACCAAAGATAAACAGAAAAATTTAAAAGCAGCCAGGGAGAAAATAAAGGTTTCCTTCAAGGGAGAATCAATAAGTTCAGACTACTCAGCAGAAACCATGCAGGCAAGAAGGGAATGGGACGACGTACACAGAGCACTGAAGGAGAAAAACTGCCAACCAAGGATCATATATCCAGCAAAACTCTCTCTGAAATATGAAGGAGAAATTAAGATATTTACAGATAAACACAAATTTAGAGAATTTCCAAAAACCAAACCAAGGCTACAAGAAATGCTAAAGGAGATTGTTTGGTCAGATGACCAATAATATCAGGTACCAGCACAATACAAGGTCACAAAACAGAACGTCCTGATATCAGCTCAAATAGGGAAAGCACAAAAACAAACAAATTAAGATTAATTCTAAAAAATAAATAAATAAACAAAATAATACACATAACAGGGAATCATGGAAATCAATAGATAAAAGATCACAATAATCAAAAAGAGGGACTTAATATAGGAGGCATTGAACTGCCAGATGGAGAGTGATACAAGGCGATATAGAACGATACAAGTTAGGTTTTTACTTAGAAAAATAGGGGTAAATAATAAGGTAACCACAAAAAGGAATATCAACTCCATAACTCAAGAAAAAAGCCAAGAAAAACGTAACG
Organism: Elephas maximus indicus; assembly: GCF_024166365.1. Taxonomy (NCBI): domain Eukaryota; kingdom Metazoa; phylum Chordata; class Mammalia; order Proboscidea; family Elephantidae; genus Elephas; species Elephas maximus. The sequence continues at coordinate 8,928,901 of NC_064819.1, read as the reverse complement.
ACTCAACTAACATAAAGTTAAACATTATGAAAAGGAGGATCTCACAATCTACTAAGAAAAACGTCTCAGCACAAAAAAGTATGTGGAAAAATGAAATGGCCAACAACACACATGAAAAGGCATCAAAATGACAGCACTAAAAACTTATTTATCTATAATTACGCTGAATGTAAATGGAATAAATGCACCAATAAAGAGACAGAGAGTCACGGACTGGATAAAGAAACACGATCCATCTATATGCTGCCTACAAGAGACACACCTTAGACTTAGAGACACAAACAAACTAAAACTCAAAGGATGGAAAAAAATATATCAAGCAAACAATAAGCAAAAAAGAAGAGGAGTATCAATATTAATTTCCGACAAAATAGACTTCAGACTTAAATCCACCACAAAGGATAAAGAAGGACACTACAAAATGATAAAAGGGACAATTGATCAGGAAGACATAACCATATTAAATATTTATGCACCCAATGACAGGGCTGCAAGATACATAAATCAAATTTTAACAGAACTGAAAAGTGAGATAGACACCTCCACATTTATAGTAGGAGACTTCAACACACCACTTTCGGAGAAGGACAGGACATCCAGTAAGAAGCTCAATAGAGACACGGAAGACCTACTTACAACAATCAACCAACTTGACCTCGTTGACTTATACAGAACTCTCCACCCAAATGCTGCAAAATATACTTTTTTTTCTAGTGCGCATGGAACATTCTCTAGAACAGACCACATATTAGGTCATAAAACAAATCTTTGCAGAGTCCAAAACATCGAAATATTACAAAGCATCTTCTCAGACCACAAGGCAATGAAACTAGAAATCAATAACAGAAAAACTAGGGAAAAGAAATCAAATACTTGGAAACCGAACAATACCCTCCTGAAAAAAGGCTGGGTTATAGAAGACATCAAGGAGGGAATAAGGAAATTCATAGAATGCAACGAGAATGAAAATACTTCCTATCAAAACCTCTGGGACTCAGCAAAAGCAGTGCTCCGAGGCCAATTTATATCGATAAATGCACACATACAAAAAGAAGAAAGAGCCAAAATCAGAGAACTGTCCCGACAACCTGAACAAATAGAAAGTGAGCAACAAAAGAACCCATCAGGCACCAGAAGAAAACAAATAATAAAAATTAGAGCTGAACTAAATGAATTAGAGAACAGAAAAACAATTGAAAGAATTAACAAAGCCAAAAGGTGGTTCTTTGAAAAAATTAACAAAATTGATAAACCATTGGCTAGACTGACTAGAGAAAAACAGGAAAGGAAACAAATAACCCGAATAAGAAACGAGAAGGACCACATCACAACAGAGCCAAATGAAATTAAAAGAATCATTTTAGATTACTACGAAAAATTGTACTCTAACAAATTTGAAAACCTAGAAGAAATGGATAAATTCTTGGAAAAACACTACCTACCTAAACTAACACATTCAGAAGTAAAACAACTAAATAGACCCATAACAAAAAAAGAGATTGAAAGGGTAATTAAAAAACTTCCAACAAAAAAAAGTCCTGGCCCGGACGGCTTCACTGCAGAGTTCTACCAAACCTTCAGAGAAGACTTAACACCACTACTACTGAAAGTATTTCAAAGCATAGAAAAAGACGGAATACTACCCAACTCATTCTATGAAGCCACCATCTCCCTGATACCAAAACCAGGTAAAGACATTACAAAAAAAGAAAATTATAGACCTATATCTCTCATGAACATAGATGCAAAAATCCTCAACCAAATTCTAGCCAATAGATTCCAACAACATATCAAAAAAATAATTCACCCTGATCAAGTGGGATTTATACCAGGTATGCAAGGCTGGTTTAATATCAGAAAAACCATTAATGTAATCCATCACAGAAATAAATCAAAAGATAAAAACCACATGATCTTATCAATAGATGCAGAAAAGGCATTTGACAAAGTTCAACACCCATTTATGATAAAAAACTCTTACCAAAATAGGAATTGAAGGAAAATTCCTCAACATAATAAAGGGCATCTATGCAAAGCCAACAGCCAATATCACTCTAAATGGAGAGAACCTGAAAGCATTTCCCTTGAGAACGGGAACCAGACAAGGATGCCCTTCATCACCGCTTTTATTCAACATCGTGCTTGAAGTCCTAGCCAGGGCAATTAGGCTAGACAAAGAAATAAAGGGTATCCGGATTGGCAAGGAGGAAGTAAAGCTATCACTATTTGCAGATGACATGATCGTATACACGGAAAACCCTAAGGAATCCTCCAGAAAACTACCGAAACTAATAGAAGAGTTTGGCAGAGTCTCAGGTTATAAAATAAACATACAAAAATCACTTGGATTCCTCTACATCAACAAAAAGAACACCGAAGAGGAAGTAACCAAATCAATACCATTCACAGTAGCCCCCAAGAAGATAAAATACTTAGGAATAAATCTTACCAAGGATGTAAAAGACCTATACAAAGAAAACTACAAAGCTCTACTACAAGAAATTCAAAAGGACATACTTAAGTGGAAAAACATACCCTGCTCATGGATAGGAAGACTTAACATAGTAAAAATGTCTATTCTACCAAAAGCCATCTATACATATAACGCACTTCCGATCCAAATTCCAATGTCATATTTTAAGGGGTTAGAGAAACAAATCACCAATTTCATATGGAAGGGAAAGAAGCCTCGGATAAGCAAAGCATTACTGAAAAAGAAGAAGAAAGTGGGAGGCCTCACTCTACCTGATTTCAGAACCTATTATACAGCTACAGTAGTCAAAACAGCCTGGTACTGGTACAACAACAGGCACATAGACCAATGGAACAGAATTGAGAACCCAGATATAAATCCATCCATGTATGAGCAGCTGATATCTGACAAAGGCCCAGTGTCAGTTAATTGGGGAAAAGATAGTCTTTTTAACAAATGGTGCTGGCATAACTGGATATCCATTTGCAAAAGAATGAAACAGGACCCATACCTCACACCATGCACAAAAACTAACTCGAAGTGGATCAAAGACCTAAACATAAAGGCTAAAACGATAAAGATCATGGAAGAAAAAATAGGGACAACCCTAGGAGCCCTAATACAGGGCATAAACAGAATACAAAACATTACCAAAAATGATGAAGAGAAACCAGATAACTGGGAGCTCCTAAAAATCAAACACCTATGCTCATCTAAAGACTTCACCAAAAGAGTAAAAATACCACCTACAGACTGGGAAAGAATATTCAGCTATGACATCTCCGACCAGCGCCTGATCTCTAAAATCTACATGATTCTGTCAAAACTCAACCACAAAAAGACAAACAACCCAATCAAGAAGTGGGCAAAGGATATGAACACACATTTCACTAAAGAAGATATTCAGGCAGCCAACAGATATATGAGAAAACGCTCCCGATCAGTAGCCATTAGAGAAATGCAAATTAAAACTACGATGAGATTCCATCTCACACCAACTAGGCTGGCATTAATCCAAAAAACACAAAATAGTAAATGTTGGAGAGGCTGCGGAGAGATTGGAACTCTCATACACTGCTGGTGGGAATGTAAAATGGTACAACCACTTTGGAAATCCATCTGGCGCTATCTTAAACAGTTAGAAATAGAACTACCATACAACCCAGAAATCCCACTCCTCGGAATATACCCTAGAGATACAAGAGCCTTCACACAAACAGATATATGCACACCCATGTTTATTGCAGCTCTGTTTACAATAGCAAAAAGCTGGAAGCAACCAAGGTGTCCGTCAACGGATGAATGGGTAAATAAATTGTGGTATATTCACACAATGGAATACTACGCATCGATAAAGAACAGTGACGAATCTCTGAAACATTTCATAACATGGAGGAATCTGGAAGGCATTATGCTGAGCGAAATGAGTCAGAGGGAAAAGGACAAATATTGTATAAGACCACTATTATAAGATCTTGAGAAATAGAAAAAACGGAGAAGAACACATACTTTTGTGGTTACAAAGGGGGGAGGGAGGGAGGGAGGGAGAGGGTTTTTTATTGATCAATCAGTAGATAAGAACTACTTTAGGTGAAGGGAAAGACAACACTCAATACAAGGAAGGTCAGCCCAATTGGTCTGGACTAAAAGCAAAGAGGTTTCCGGGATAAAATGAAAGCTTCAAAGGTCAGCGGAGCAGGGGCTAGGGTCTAGGGAACATGGTTTGAGGGGACTTCTAAGTCAATTGGCAAAACAATTCTATTATGAAAACATTCTGTATCCCACTTTGAAATGTGGCGTCTGGGGTCCTAAATGCTAACAAGCGGCCATCTAAGATACATCAATTGGTCTCAATCCACCTGGAGCAAAGGAAAATGAAGAACACCAAGGTCACACAACAACTAAGAACCCAAGAGACAGAAAGAGCCACATGAACCAGAGACCTACATCATCCTGAGACCAGAAGAACTAGTTGGTGCCCGACCACAATCGATGACTGCCCTGACAGGGTTCACAACAGAGAACTCCTGAGGGAGCAGGAGATCAGTGGGATGCAGACCCCAAATTCTCATAAAAAGACCATACTTAATGGTCTGACTGCGACTAAAGGAATCCCGGAGGGAATGCTCCCCAGACCTTCTGTTGGCACAGGGCAGGATCCATCCCCGAAGACAACTCATCAGATATGAAAGGGACTGGGCAGCGGGGGGGAGAGAGATGCTGTTGAAGAGTGAGCTAATTAAATCAGGTGGACACTGGAAAGTGTGTTGGCAACTCTTGACTGGAGGGGGGGTGGGAAGATAGAGAGAGAGGGAAGATGGCAAAATTGGCACGAAACAAGAGACTGAAAGGGCTGACTCAACAGGGGAAGAGCAGGTGGGAGTATGGAGTAGGATGTATGTAAACTTACATGTGACAGACTGATTGGAATTGTAAATGTTCACTTGAAGCTTAATAAATGTTAATTTAAAAAAAAAAAATAGAGAAGCCTGGGTTGAGAACACGCCTTTCTAGAAAATTTTGTGTTTTTTTTTTTTTTTTTTTGGCCAGAAACCTATATGACAGTTCTACTCTGTCCTATAGGGATGCAATGAGTCAGAATCAAATTGATGGCACACACCAACAATAACAGCAGAGTTTAAGAGTGATAAATTCACACCCTACAATTTCACAGGGATACATTCCAGCTTGTAAGTTCTTAGGGTAAACTTTTTTTTTTTCTCCTAACAATGCCTAGGCTATGGCAGAAACAAAGTTTCTCTGCTATTTCCCTGTGGTAGTGAATATATATATATATATGTATTCACCCCTTCACTGAATTACAGCCTGTCGAGGTTCCTGATTTTAAAGGTAACTTAATTCTAGCTCTGTACCTTGCTTGATCTCCTGTCCTGTCTGAGCATAAAATCCTAGGGGCCTGAGTTACAGAAACCAGGAATCCTCCCCACCCCCAGGGTTGTTGCAGCCACAGCTTGTAGACTTATTTTCTTCTGGATTCATATTCCTCTTTGTTTTCGGTCCTTCAGGGATATGTCTCAGTTTTTTTATATGCTCAGCTCTTTAATGGATGTTTGTACTATTTTAGCCCACATTTCTGTGTGATTTCTGGTAGGGAGGTTTATTTGATTTTCTAGTCACCCAAAAAGAACTCCCACTTAACTTCTTTAAACTACTGTTTTATTATTTTTTAAATGCCAATGCTAATATATACATTGCAGCTTTTTTTAAAAAATGGAAACAATATATGCAAAGTACCTCTCTGTGTCTGGCAATGTCTTGCACGTAGTACATATTTGTCAAAATAGCTGTTACTATTTTTGCTATTTGTTAACACATGAATAACACACACACACACACACACAAAGCCATACAAAAAGTTTTAGATTATGTATTATCATTTAAAAAAAATACTTCTGGGGATATTCCATGGAGTAATAACTTGGATGGGAGCCCAAGTCTTGATTAGATTGCATAAATATTTGTTGAAGGCCCACAGTGGGCTTAGAACTCTGTTACATTCAGTAGGTTTCTTAGTTCTCTGTACAGGAGATATTGTCACTTTCTTCTGAATTTTGTGCCACTTTTCTTAAAAAAGTTTCCTAACATTTATGCTGAATCACAATGCCAATATTAAGGACAACAGAAGGTTTAACTTTATAATCTCTATTCTTTTTATCTTTTAGCCATTCTGCAGCTGTGTCATTCCCCCTGTGCTCCCTTTTGTCAACACAATAAAAAAAATTTGAGTATTTATAATGAATGCTATGTACACAGTGTTCAGGGCATGGTGAGGGATACAAATGTAGTGTAAAAACATGTTCCCATCCTCAGATGCTTTAGAATCTATTTGGAAAGATAAAGCATTCAAAATTATAAACACCACCACCAACAAAAATTCTGTGTAATTAAGTATGAAGTTTAGTTATATAAATGATAATGCTGAGAGTTCGAGAAGAGAAAAAAATGTGAACCTAGTATATTAGTCATCTAGTGCTGCTATAACAGAAATACCACAGGTGGATGGCTTTAACAAAGAGAAATTCTCCTAGTCTGTCTGAGTGGCAACCCCACTTCCTCAGCTTTGGGCAGCAGATCCGGCCCCGTTCCACTGGCACTCGTGAAAGGCAGCCTCCACACTCTGGAACTGAGTTGGTGAATGTCTAAGTCTTTGAAACCTAGAAGGCCATGGCCCCACTCTTTGAGACCCAGCAAGCTGTGGTTCTACCCTTTAAGACCCTAGAGGTCAATGGCCCCACCCTTTTAGACCGAGTCAGCTCTGCTTCCAGTGCTCCTTTGTTTCTTTAGCTTCTTCTTCCTGATTCCTTGGCCTCTCAGCCCCTCGGGCCTCATGGGCTGGCCTAGCTTTTCCCCTGCTCTGGCAGATATTCCAAAGCTCTTTAGCTCTACCAATAAGTTCCAGGAGGTACTCTACTCCTCCAGGAAGCCTTCTGCCTGAACACATTCAGCTCTCTTGCTTCATGAATTGGCTCCCACTGCCATCTCACACCTTTCTCCTGGTTCTGCTGCTCTCATTTCTCTGAGGCTGCTTCTCACCGTCTGTGCTGCTCTGGTGTTACAACTCTCCCAACTTCCTTAAGAGCCCTCATCAGAATTGTCTTTGAGATCTGTAATTCCACTAACAATCTCTTCAAGGCAATCTAGGCTTTTGCTATTCCAACCAAACCAAACTCATTTCCATCTAGTTGATTCCAACTCACGGCAACCATGTAGGACAGAGTAGAGCTGCCCCATATGGTTTCCAAGGAGTGCCTGGTGGATTTTATCTGCTGACCTTTTGGTTAGCAGCTGTAGCTTTTAACCACTACAACACCAGGTTTTGGCTTTTATAGGAACCTTAAAATCTTCCAGCTTCTACCCATTCACAGTTTCCAAACCACTTCCACATTTTAGATATCTGCTAGAGCAGCATCCCACTCCTGATACCAAATTCTGTTTTGGTCATCTAGTACTGCTATAACAGAAATACCACAAATGGATGGCTTTAACGAACAAATTTATTCTCTCACAGACTAGGAGGCTAGAAGTCCAAATTTAGGGTGCCAGCTTCTGGAGAAAGCTTTCTCTCTCTGTTTTGGGGGAAGGTCCTTGTCATCAATCTTTACCTGGTCTAGGAGCTTCTCAGTGCAGGAACCCTGGGTCCAAATGACATGCTGTACTTCCAGTTCTTCTTTCTTGGTGGTATGATGTCCACATCTCTCTGCTTGCTACTCTCTCTCCTTTTATCTCTTGTAACGTGAAAGGTGATGCAGGTTATACCCCAGCAAAACTCCCCTTACATCAGATCAGGACTGTGACCTGAGTAAGGGTGTTGCATCCCACTGTAATCCTCTTTAACATAACTCAATCTTACCTCATTAACTACAGGCAGAGATAGGATTTAACAACGTAGGAAAGCTGCATTAAATCACAAAATGGAGGACAACCACAGAATACTGGGAATCATGGCTTAGCCAAGTTGACACATATTTTGAGGGGACACAATTCAATCTGTGACACCTAGGATTGTTAGTAGAACATGGGTGAATTAACCAAGTGTCTGTCAATTTGTCATACTGTGGTGGCTTGCATGTTGCTATGATGCTGAAAGCTATGCCACCAGAATTTCAAATAACAGCCAGGTAACCCAGGGTGGATAGGTTTCAGAAGAGCTTCCAGACTAAGACAGACTAAGAAGAAAGACCTGGCAGTCTACTTCTGAAAAAATTGGCCAGTGAAAACCTTATGAATAATACCAGAATGTTGCCTGATATAGTAGAGGAAGGTGAGCCCCTCAGGTCGGAAGGCACTCAAAATATGACTGGGAAAGAGCTGCCTCCTCAAAGTAGAGTCGATCTTAATGAAGTGGATGTAGTAAAGCTTTTGGGACCTTCATTTGCTAACATGGCACACCTCAAAATGAGAAGAAACAGCTGCAAACATTCATTAATAACTGGAATATGAAATGTACGAAGTATGAATGTAGGAAAATTGGAAGTTGTCAAAAATGAAATGCAACATGTGAACATTGATATCCTAGGCATTGGTGAGCTGAAATGGGCTAGTATTGGCCATTCTGAATCAGACACTTATGTAGTCTACTACGCAAGGAATGACAAATTGAAGAGGAATGGCATTATAGTCCTCGTCAAAAAAGAGTATTTCAAGTCTACCCTGAAGTACATGCTGCCAGTGATAGGATAATATCCTTTACTAGGAAGACCAGTTAATAAAACTATTATGTGAATTTACAAACCAAACACTAATGTCAAAGCTGAGGAGATGGAAGACTTTTACCAACTTCTGCAGTCTGAAATTAATCAAGCATGTAATCAAATGTACTGTTAATCACTGGTGATTGGAATGTGAAAGTTGGAAATGAAGAAGGATTGATATTTAGAAAATATGGCCTTGGTGATAGAAATCCTGCCAGAGAGAGCATGACAGAATTTTACAAGACCAATGACTTCAAAGGTTTCAGGCTTGTGTGACTAGGTGTTCACATCTGTAACTGTGCCTCCCTGTAGGATTGCTTGGAGAATCAAGAGACCTGATGAATGGAAAGTGATTCGTAAATCATAAAGTACTGTAAAAACATAAGATGTCTGTATATTACATGGATGGGAATAAACATAGAGGAAAATGAGGGGATATGGTAGACTTCAGACATATTAAATCAATGTTGTTGGATGAGGTCCCCCTGAAGACTTTCTAGGTAAACTAGATATTGTGTTTGTGTCACGGTGGCTTGTCTTCCTAAACTTTGACCTGTTCTCCCATCCAGAATTGCTATGCATGCTGTGTTCTCTCTCCTCTGCCCAGAATTTTTTCTCCCTCAGGAGTGAGGGTCCTAAGCAAACATTAGGTGCCTAGAGACTCTTTAATAATTTCCCTAATTCCTTAACAGCATGTTGGAAAGATTGAAGGAAAGGAACAGAATACCAAGAGCTTTCGAAGCCTTAGTTTTCCAACTTTTTTATTCTTTTAACTCTTGCTGAAGTTGAAAATGCTTACAATGTCTCCTGAGTTCTTTTACAAAAAGAGGTGTATGTTCCTCCCATGGCCCCAGTCTCATCTCTGTTTATACTCTCTGAAGTATAAAGTATTGTTATATGTTCAGAGGCTCAAGCTGAATGATCTCTAGCACACAACCCCTTATGTTGAAAGGAAAACAAGTTTCATAGAAAACAAGCCTGTGATCAGCTACTTCAGACCATGAACTCACGTATGTTAGACATTTCTTTTTTCTGTCTTCAAACATAAGACAAATGTTAGGATGAGTCCATTGAAGCAGTATCTATTCTCTTTACACAGTTAATGTGTTATATGACTATGCAGCTCTGTCTACAACCTTTGTGGTACTTTTTCTCAATGCCCTACAGCAATACTTCTTTCATACTGTACCTCATCTTTCACTCTTGTCAACCATCCCTCCTCTCTCATCCAGGTCAACTCTTTATGCTAGATGAAAAAGTGTCATCTTTTCTGACAGAGTTAAGAGAACATAAAATGGGATGGCTACGGGCTGACTGTGAACAGTGTGTTGGTTTGAATTTCAGGATGAGTTTACAGGCTGATTCTTTGTCCCTGTCATGGAAAACAAAACAGGGCAGAACAGAATAGAATAAAACAAATCACTTAGTTCTTCACAATTAAAACAACCTATGAATTTCTTAAAGAGTTCTTTTTCAACTTTTTTCATAGGGATAAATACTTGGTCATACTGGTGATACATAATATTGCAATGCCTACTAATCCCCAGATCATCAACGTTCATTGGTTACATGAAGACTGAGTAATCTAAGCCCTCATTCACGACTGATGTAGCCAAATGGAACATTAAGAAAGAAAACAGTGCTGGTCTGTGGGTTCTAACACTAAGGCAAAGATCACAAAGCAATCAGAGTTGCCTGGCTGCTGAGGCAGCAGCTTACATCACAGGGACTAATAAATAGAAGCAATAGTTGTTTTGCAAGTTTTTATTCTGTTCACTGCTCCCCCTCACCATTTGACTTGTACTAGGAGGCTTCTTCATTTGTTGATGCCTGTCAGCTTTGCTCTGGAATTCTGAAAGCTCCTTGTTGTACTTAGGGTCCCTAAAAAAGGGGAAGAATCTAGGGACTCTATATTGCCCATCCGCCACCTAGACTGTAAGCGAGGAAGCTATGCTCTCTAAGCTCAAGTGTTGGCTCTGCCATTTACTCACTGGTTGATACCAAACTAGTTAGTTAACTTTTCTCTCAGTTTCTTAATCTGTAAAATGGGGATAACAGTAGTATCTATTTTACAGAGTTCTTAGGATGAAATAAGTACATACATATAAAATACATACATATTAAATGAATACATACATATCAAATGAGTACATACATACAGAATCTAGCAAATAACTGGAGCACAAATGTTAGTTTCATGTTAATTCATATTACTGTGACTATTATTGTTGGTTCTGGATCAGAAGATAGCCTGTGAATCCAAATGGGAGAGACATTTCTCCCTTCCAAGTCCTCAGTTACACTATACCAAGCTTTTTCTCATCTCCTTATCTTCTCAATGGAGCCCTGGTGGCTCAGTGGTTGAGAGCTTGGCTGCTAACCAGAAAGTCAGCAGTTCAAATTCTACTCTGTCCTATAGGGTCGTTTTGAGTTGGAATTGACAGCAACAGGTTTGTGTGTGTGTGTGTTTTTAAATCTTCTCAATAAACCTCTTTCCTAACTAATTTGCTTCAATTCAGCATGTGGCTATGTGCATACGCACACACACACACACACACACACTAGTTAAGACAGGGAATTTTGGGTTGCAAGAAATAGAAACACACTGAAGCTAGCCTAAGAAAAGGGGAATTTATTTTGAGTTTGATCACACCAGGCATTCATGAATAGGAAACACAGGCCCCCAGAACACTGAATCTATAATGTCATAGTATTTCATAGCGGCTACCCCCTTTGTCTCTCATATTGGCTTTATGGCCTCTGTTCTTTTCTTTTTCGTGTATGTCTACTTTCTTCTCCTGCTTCTGTCTATTTATCAGCATGCGCAAGCCCCCCTCCCCCATTCTGGCCCTCACGACTTTTCAGTTTAAGTGCCAACATCATCAAACTGGACTCTCTCTGTCTTATGGTCTCAATTTTCCAAAGACAGACTAAAAACCTGTGTGCTTGGGCTCACTTTGGGCTGGTTTATCTTGAGACTGTCATCCCCTGGTTCAGGCAGCTGTGTCTGGAGAAAGAGAAAACAGGCCATAGACATTGTCCTAAACCCATTGCCGTCGAGTCAATTTCAACTCATAGCGACCCTATAGGACAGAGTAGAACTACCCCACAGGGTTTCCAAAGAGTGTCTGTTAGATTTGAACCACCAACATTTTGGTTAGCAACCAAATTCTTAGCCCCTACACCACCAGGGCTCCAGAAACATGGTAGACAGGAGAAATAGTCTCTTAGATGAATTTCTAGATGAGCAGGACATTCCTGGAACCTTTGGTTTAACTGGTGATCAGCCAAGCTTCACTGTAAGGAATAAAAATGGGGACTTGTATGAATCCTCTTTAGGATGTTTAGTTTTAATGGATTTGGTCATGTCCTTCAGAGAGCATCTGATAGCTCTAAGTTATGGTACAATTCAAATTATTTCACCTGGCTAGTGGCTCTTTTTATCCTTGGTTGTTTTCTAGGCCTATGGTAAAAGGTCTGGTGGTGTAATAGTTAAGCAGTCAGTTGCTGACCTAAAGGTTGATGCTTCGAACCCACTCAGTGGCTCCACGAGAGGAAGACCTAGAGATATGCGCCCATAAAGATTACAGCCTAGAAAACCCTACGTCGCTGTTCTGCTCTGTCACATGGGACCACTATGAGTCGAAATTGACAAGACGGCACTTAAGAACAACAACATGGTAAAAGCTTCTTTCTATTTAGTCCTTTATTCATCTTAGAATGCTGGTTCTATTGTCTTTGGACCTCAATATTATCTTTTATTGACTTATGAATTTACCAACTTCTTTTCCCTGTTTATGTTTCTGTCATATATCTGACCATACTGCCTTCTTCTTTACCCAGGTTTTGAATCAAGGAACATTTCCTAGTCCTAGCTACACCTAGATTGTGTGCCTTAAAACATGAAATGATATGCAATAATAACATTTAAATTTTAATACTAGCTACAGTGAAACACTCTTGGCTGTGTTCTTGGTCCTGGATGCACACAGATTAGGTGGTTGGTCTTCTCTTGTCATTTTCCTATCTGGATCTTAGTGTATTCCTCTGTAACATAAGAGAGGAAATTAGATAGTCTTTAGCGTTTTCTTTGGTGCTGAGGTACTAAATTTCCAGCCACCAATATTTCTAGCTTGAATACCTACGTAGCATTGGGTTTAAGCCTCAGGTTTGATGATGCTGCAACCTTCTCTCTCATGCACACTGGCTGTACTGAGTGCCCTTGGTGGCTGACTCAGGCCATGAGGGGGAAACATATAGGCAGGGTTGGGAATGGATTAGAACGGAATGGACTATTTGACAGACTATGAAGAAAGTTAATTCAGGAGACATAAGTGCATTTCAATAGTGTAGAACGTTTTAATGTGGTACTAGCATTTTTTTTTTTTTTTTTTTTTAGCATTGGGTTGAGACCATAGATTAGGAAGCTATATTCTTTAAGTTCAAATTATGGCTCTGACATTTACTCAGTGAGTGACAATGAAGTATTTACTTAACCTATCTCTCAGTGTCTTCATCTATAAAGTGGGGATAACAATAACAGCTATTTTGCTGGGTTGTTGACATTTAATGAGTGTATACATACAGAATGCTCAGAACCTAGTCCATAAAAAAAAAAAAAAAGTCCATAGCATTAATCTTAACTGACATCAGTTAGAATTATTATTATTGACCCAAGATCAGAAGACCTGAGTTGCTATCTCTGCAGTCACTTTCTTTGTGCCTTGGGGAAGATATTTCCTTCCTCCAGACACCAGTTTCATTACCTATAAATGAAGCTCTTAGACTAGATCCTTTCTGGCTCTGCCAAAGAGCATGGTCTCAGCTAAAGATGGACTATAGACTAAGTGACCAGGGATTTCCATGATTCTTCCCCATCTTGTTCAGCTTCCTAGAGCAGGTTCCATTGCTAGGATGTTTGTTAAGTTTTTTCCTTCCATGGGTGTGAATAATTAATTGCCACTATCATTAAGACTCCTAGCAACAAAGTTCTGTCCCACGTCTCCCGTGGTGCAGCGTGTACTTCCTGGACAGATGAAGAAATAACAGTGTGTGAGAAATCTGTTAGCAATTAGCACGGCTAACTGAACTTTCTCAGGAGGATACACAGCATCCCCTTCCAAGAACAAGGGTTCTGTTCCTCCACACCAAAGAGAACCATCTGATGTACTCAGGATTTAACAAATGAACTGAAGCGCTAATGAGGTGGAGACACGATACATGGACAGTTTTCTCCTGAGGGATTTGTGGGGCAAGCCACCTCCTGAGATCACATCAACTGTGTTGCTATTATTTAATGAGAGTCCACACCTCCTCCAGTAGGGGAGTGTTCACAGCTCGTTTTTCACCTGTCTGGCAGAGCCTAAGACCTGCTTGCTCCTCTGGTTTCAGTTCTAGAGTCTGGGCATGAAAGATGCAGTAGGAACCATTAGCCTCTCCCTATGGTTGTTAACCTCTATGGGTCAACTTGGTAATTGTCCCTCAGTGGGGAGTTCTCCCTACATGATGAGAAATTCCAAATGGGTCAGTGAGCACAGAAAAGCTAGGTTATTAAAAAGCTTCAGAACCCTAAAGGTGGTCTGGGGATGAGAACACAAGCCATGGATAGCTGGTGGGGTTTTAGAAATTAGAATTGGAATGGCTGTGACCATTCAAATGATGTGGGTCAGACTTACTAAGGTCACTTGGTCCCTTTTCCTCTAGAGAATGCTGTGAGCTCCAGGGATGTTTTAACTGCCACTTTCTCTCCGTGTGCAGGTCAGTCCACTGGAGGGTAGATAAACATGCTGACTGTGGAACGTTAAGCTGGGACGGGCTGAGAAAGGCTCATGTGTCTCCTAATTCTTTCTCTTGGTCCTCCTGTTCCATATTCTTCCTCTGTTCTCCTGCCCTCCCAATTCTCTCTACTGCCCTCATCTGTTTTTTACCTAAGACCCAAATATCAAAGGCTCAGGACCTGCTTCACTATGGTGGTCATGATTGCTGTGCAGAAAAGTGTGGACTATTTTATTGAGGATTATATTAAAGATTTGCTTCTCTTGACACCAGGAATAGTGGTTTTGTAAAAAAAAAAAAAAAAAAAAAGAAGCGAGAGAGAGAATAAACAAGTTTGAGGCTCACCTTTCTATGACTGACAGCTTCTGTCCAAGTCTTGATGATTTTATGTGAAATAGTTCACGCTGGCGATAGGAGTGGTAACGAGGAATACTTATGTGAGTACGGTGGTGTGGGAGGGAGGGTAGGATGTGGAGAGAGGAGGGAGAGGGGGTGCTGGAGAGTAAAGGTTGCTTATAGGCCTAGGAATTACTTAAGATAATATACTTTTATTACTGAAAGTTTGGGATTGAAAAGGGAATAATAAAATAGTAATAAAAAATGTGCTAAAATGAACTTGATGCAAATGAGATGCAGAGAGTACCCTGGATGTGTTGGAAGAGGATGTCAGTAATTGGAAAGAGTACATTCTGGCCTACGCATGGCCAATGCCAATCTCTTCAAGAATTCTCTGGAGCCTCTTACTGCAAAACCATTTGCAGCTGAACAGGGATTTTTTTTCTTTCCATCAGTTAGAGAGCTGTGAAATTTTTATCTATTTTTGTGTTTGTTCTATTGGGAAATGGACAAATCCTGGAGAGGAATCAGGAAAAAGCATTGCAGGCACTCCACGCTCACCCTTAAATTCAGCCAAATCACCTTAATCCAGCAAATGCCTGGCAGGAGAGAAGACATGGTGGTTTTTGTAGTTGGGAGATATGTTCAGCAAAGAGCAAGTTCAGGGCACCCAGCTGACCCTGGGGTCTGATCTTTGTTCTGTGAAGTACGTTCCTCAACACAATAGAATGCTGGGTATACTAAAAGCAAGATGTTCAGTCTCCCTCCCTCTACCAGATCTTTTTATACTCCAGTTACTTCCTGGTGCTGCCTCATTGGCCCTGAGGAGGAAGAACAGCTAATTAGGCTGGTCTGATATCAAGACCACCACTTGTCTGTTTGTTGTACTGTGGTGGCTTGCATGCTGCTGTGTGATGTTGGAAGCTATGCTACTGGTATTTCAAATACTGGTATTTCAAAAACCTGGTGGACAGGTTTCAGCAGAGCTTCCAGACTAAGACAGACTAGGAAGAAAGGTCTGGCAAACTACTTCCAAAAATTAGCCAATGAAAACCTTATGGATCACAACAGAATATTATCTAATCTAGAGCTAGAAGACAAGTCTCCTAGGTTGGAAGGCACTCAAGATACACAATGACGCTAGCTGTTGTAAAGATGGTGCAGGACCAGGCAGTATTTTGTTCTATCATATGTGGGGTCGCCATGAGTTGGAACCCACTGGAAGACAACTAACAACAACAACGATATCTAAGATGTGTTTAGCAGTCAGCAGTGTTCAAATCATGTAGCCATGCTCTGTGTCTCCTTTTTACTTCCTCCTTCCATGAAGCTGTTTGATGGGTTGAGTCTGACCCTTTCCTGGAGTGTCTCCATCTCTTTCTGTCTCTGTACACATGCCAGAGTGTGCAGGTCATTGGAGACAAGTTCATCCTGGTGTTTAGGGAGAAGGTAGAAAGTCCTTTAGCTGTTAGATATGGGAGAAAAGTAAAAGGAGCCATGCTCCCAGATGCTAAGCCTCAAGGTCTACCCCTGCCTTTTCTAGAGAGCTCTTGCTTTGCTTAACCAATGGCAATTGAGAAGTCAACTGTCCTCAAGCATCACCCTTACCAGTGTCTCATTGCCTAGAAGCCCAAATGAAAGTTGGATCTAAGAAGCCTCTAAGGATAAGAGGACAAATGGCTCTGGTCATTGCTATGCTTCCTATTTGTCTGCTGCTTCTTATGCAACTTTAAACTTCCCTAAGGCTGGTGGGTATGGGTGCCTGGAAGAGCAGGACTTGACATAGCCCTTTCGTTCTTTCTGTAGATATGGAAAAATCACAATCTTACGTTTACCGCTAGATGACAGAAATGTTGCAAAAATTCCTATTGCAAAAATTTCTAATCTAAAACCAGAGAAATTGAAGTATGACTGGGTTGTAGATATGATAATATGCTTTGCTAATTTGCTCTGGGCAGAGATAGTAAGCCAGGATGGTAGAACTATGGAAACAGATTTGTGAGGAAACAAAAAAAAAAACCAAAAACTTGAGACTCAGAAGACTAGAAGACTCAGAGGAAGGCTTTTTTTGAGGTGTTTATGGAATTGTTGTAGACCAAAAGAAGGAAAGCCTGATTTAGGGAGGTTTTATGGCAGAGCCCAGGGCAGCTGCAGAGTCACGATTCATGTGTGTAGATATATAGAAGGTGGGGTTTTCCTTAGAGAAGAGGATGTTATTTTCTGGTGACTAATGGACCTGTGTTCTAAAGCAGAGGCTGTGAGCAAGAAGACATGAAGAAGGAAAACTGGGAAAAGGGATCTTAGATCTGAATCTTTCATAAACCAAGACCCCCCCCCTCACTGAAAGTACAGTGCTTTGGGCGCTTTAAACTTTGGGGTGTGATTTGTTAATATACACAGGATCTGGGAGGTATATTATCCAGGGTAGTAGTGCAGCTTGGTGGAGTGAAGAATAGAGATCCTAGGATCATGCCGTTTGGGAGAGGGCAACTCACACTCTTGGTGAACCTTCAGAAAGTAACGCAAATTGCAACCACAGAGTGATAGAAAAATTTTAGATGGCTTGTGAATTCAAATCTTGATTGTGCCAGTAATTTGCCATATGACCTTAGGAAAGTTTCTTCCCTTCATTAGCTTCTTGTCTGCAGATGAGGAGCTGGTCACACATCTGCTAAGTCTCCTTCTTTTAGCCCTAACTTTCTATGATCCTGTAATGTATGTCGAGGATGTGTTCTGGGCTGTGATTTGTCACAGAGATCTTATGTCTTCACTAAGCACATGACAGGCTCTCTGTTTCTGTTGTCAACTCAGCAGCATGGCTGCCCCTTTATGAACACTCATCATTAACAACCCCCCCTCCCACCACCACCATGATGCCATGATTTTTTGGAACTACATTTCCCAGATTTCCTTCCCAACAGATCCTGGGTTGGGTTTGGCTAATGAGAAGCACTTGTATAAGATTTAGAGGGAAAAAGGGAAAGAAAAGCCATGATTTTCTGAGGCAGCTGTAGGCAGGTATGTGGGTGAACCTTAGCAAATGGCAGCTACAGGGCTTTTTTAGTGGTTTCTGGGTTTCTCCTGGGTAACACCTTCTTTGGTACCACAGGCAGCTGAGATCATTGACGGTGACTTCTCTGTGATTTTTTCACTACTCAATTTCTTGGATTTTTTTTTGAAAGTTAGCACCAGCCTCACTGACCTTTTAGCTCCCCATCCCTTACGACAATGATTGTGTAAACCCCTAATTCTCTATGTTAAATCTCTTTTTGCTTGAAATGTCTTGGGTGGCTTCTGATTTCTTGACAAAATCCTGTTTGATAAAGTTTTTTGGTACCAGAATAGATTTTAGGAATCAGAACTTCAATTAGTTATATGATCAAGTTAAATCTGAAAGTAGAAATAACTTCATTGCCAGGAAAAATTGGAACGTAATACGATGGGAAAAACTTAAATTTTCACGTAGAAAAAGAACCAAACCTGTTGCTATTGAGTCGATTCTGACTCATGGTGACAGTACAGGACAGGGTAGAACTGCCCCATAGGGTTTCCAAAGAGCACCTGGTAAATTCGAACTGCTGACCTGTTTATTAACAGCCAAGCAGGGTTTCCAAATTTTCAAAAATATTTGCCCTAAAATAAGTGTATATTGGAAGGAAGTCTTTGGAAGATAAAATGGCTGTAGTAAAAAAATGTTGTGGAAGAAAATAGAGCTATGGGATAGATACTTCTCATTGAAAGGGAGAACTTTATGATGTTGTGGAATCTTTAAAATTGGAATGGGGACATTTAGATCAGTTCTGTTGAATATTTGAACCTCAGACTGCAAACCATTCTGAACTTCCATTGTCAGAAATTGTCCTTCCTCGCATCTATCAGGTGGGTTGGTCTCCTTTACTTAAAAACCCTGCAATAAACTTAACCAATGGCAATTGAGAAGTCAACTGTCCTCAAGCATCACCCTTACCAGTGTCTCATTGCCTAGAGACCCAAATGAAAGTTGGATTTCAGAAGCCTCCAAGGATAAGAGGACAAAAGTCTACACTCGAGATCTTGGAGTGACAGAGAACTAAGGGTAGTGCTCAGCCACCACATATAAGGAATGTGTGGCTCCGGTGATGACCATCAGGGCCAGAGTAATAAACAGAATGATTTCACATGCAGAGATTTTGGGGGACAGGTAGTTGATCCTGGTATCCCTAAGGCTGAATAGATGGGTAACCTATTAGAGTCTTATTTGATCTGAGTATTTGAAACAAGAACAAAATAAAATATGGTGGACAGAGAGTGTTATCTGAGTTAAAAAAAAAAAGTTGATTAAAATTCTCTTATAATTTCCAGACCTGGACTAGTACACAGACCCAAAGACACTCGAACAGAGGTGAGGCAGTCCCCACTCTAGGAAGAGCCCTGCAATGCTGCCACAGGTATATACTGTAAGTAGTCCCCCCAGCCTTTTCCAAAGGTGCCTGCTGCCATTTTTCCTCAGGAAAGAAACAAAAACAAGTTTTTTTTTTTTTTTTTTCCAGTTCCTGGACTGTAGCTATGAATTGACGCTAATCATGAAGTATCCAAAATCCCATTGTGGTTCACTAGTCAGAGTAAAGACTTATGGAGCCAGGTGATAAATAGAGTTTGGCTTTAGACTGTCTCACAGCAAGCCCAATGGGCCCACAACTCCACCCTGTGGTTATTTCTCCAATTCCTCAATGCATAATTGGAAAAGACACACTTGGCCACTGGAAAAACCCCAGTATGGCTCCCCGACTCTAAACTTAGGGCCATTATGACATGAAGGGCCAAATGGAAATGGAAGCCTGTGTAAATTTCTATCCCCCTCAAAATAGCAAGCCAAAAGTAATATCCAATCTCTGGGAAAATTGCACAATTAGTACTACCATAAAAACTTGAAAGATACAGGGGTGTGATTCTTATGCCATTGTCATTTAACATGTGTATTTGTCCTACACAGAGCACAGGCGGATCTTGGAGAATGACAATGAATTCTTTTAAGCCTAATCAGGTGATAACTCCAGTTTTAGCTGTTCAGATGTTATCTCTTTCCAAGAGCAGATATCTGCGTGTTAAGCCGATCTATTTACTGCTCTGGCCCTGTTGCCTTTTTTGCTGTACACACCACCTTGCCTCCACTACCTGCTAAGTAGTTATTTAACAACTGTTTTTATCTATGGTGATTAGCAAAGACCACCTGAAGCTGTTCCCTTCCCCTAACAAGGAAAGCAGTAGGACTTCCTTCATTTGCCTCACAGTTCTGTCAATTCCCTGACCCTTGCATATCCAGTCTGCAGGTACCTTGATCATCTCACTAAGCCACAGGCCATCAGACTGATTTTCTGCCTTGCTAGCATCCTATTGATTGCACCTGGTGGGTAGCCAATATTCTAGATGTGTTCATAAGTACATGTGTGCTGGGCGTGGAAATACGTTTTGTGAAAAGTCAGGGTTCATCATTTCAGTGCAATTTTGAGTTCAGTGGCCTAGTGTGTTGAACTATCCCCTATAAAACATAAGACAAATTGCTGCATTTGAATCCCCCCCACCCCCCGCCACTGCGATTGGAGCCCTCATGGTATAGTAGTTAAGAGTTTGGCCGCTAGCCAAAATGTTGGCAATTTGAATCCACCAGCTGCTCCTTGGAAACCCTATAGGACAGTTCTACTGTGTCTTATAGGGTCACTATGAGTCAGAATGGACTCAATAACATCAGGGTTTTTTTTTTTTTTTGGTAAGATAAGTGCAACATGGGTTGAATTCTTTGAATAACACATTTCAGTGTGATGTTTTGGTTTATTTACCAAATAACCCATAAGGCTGAGAGTTTTGAGAGGAGCCCAGAGCAAGAGAAGGCTCCTCAGCATTACAAGCTGTAGTACAAGCTGCTTTGGTACTTAAAAAAAAAAAAAAAAATACTTAAGCCTTATAAAATCAGATCCAACGAAGTGTTGTGACTATAGGAATGTTTTCTGGACTCCCAGGAAAGCCCTGACTAGAGAATCCCAGTGAAGACCTCTAGGGTTTTGACGTAACACCATACCATATTGAAAACAGCTCCATGCTTGCTACAAAATCTGGTCGAGACAGAATTCCTGATCATTGTACAACCTGAGACCAGGAAACCTGAACTCCCATCATCTCTTGAGTGTTGTCTGGTTAACCAAACCACAAAGCTGGGCATGTACAGCAGCATGCCATAATCAAGTGGAAGCGGTACATTGTGTCGGACTGGAATAAGTTTTGAAGACAGGAGTAAGTTGCTTGAGCAAGTGGTTTGGGCTCTTATGGCATCTACTTATTCTGTATTTCTCTTTCTCCTTCACCCAACACCTTTGGACTTATGGAAGCTCCTTATGATTGTTTGGAGAAGAAATAAACTAAGTTTCTGATTTACAGGTGATTTTGCATGAAGTTCCAGTACCAACAAGGAATGGATTCCTGTTGCATTGTAGGGATGGGCCTAGAGGACAGTAGGGAGGGGAAAACCTACCTATTGTGCAGAACTTTGTGCGATAGCCAGAGGTCCAGAACTACACTGCTTCAAAAACAGTGGCAAAAACTTTGGCTGGATGGTCAGAGACTTGGAAAGAATAAAATTAGAGGCTTCGTGACAGAGATCCCTGAGAAACTGTTAAGTCAATGGATGATCATAGACTTAAGGGTAGTTTTTACCCATGTGAATATTCACCAAAGGCCATCCACTGCAGAGAGAACTCATAATAATCACAGGGGCTAGGTGACACTCTGTGGATGGCTGTCAAACTTTCCCCAGCCACCCCAAAATTTGTCCATCAACCAAGTAGCCATGTTAGTAGGGATAGATGTTATTCATGAGCTCAGCAACGTGCATTTACCCTCAACAATGCTGATCTGGCTGCTACTGCTGAGTGTCCAACATGTCAACAGCAGAGACCAAAGCTGAGCTCCCAAGATGGCAACATTTCCCAAGAGGACCAGCCAGACACCTGGTGACAAGCTGATTACACTGGACTCTTTCCATCATTGAGGGTACAGCAATTTTTTCTTTCATTGGAATAGTGGCATAAATGGATATGGATCTGCCTTCCCCGTCAGCAACACTTCTGCCAGTACCACCATCTGTGAACTTATTGAATGCATTATTCAATGTCTTGGTATTGCACACATTTTTATTCTGACCAAGAAGTTTTATTTTATAGCCAAAAAACAAAAAAGGTGAGGAAAGAGCTCATATTTCATTAGCTTATTGTACTCCTCGTTCACTCAGAAGCAAGTGGCCTGGTAAAAAGACTTATTAAAACTTCAGTTGTAGTGAGTGACATTACCTAATGAATGGTAGTGCTGAAAAAAAAAAAAAAAAACAAGATGTGGTAAATGCTCAAAAACCAGCAACTCATATGATACCATTTATCCCGTGGCCAGAATATATGTGTCTAGAAAACCAAGTGGTGGAAGGTGAAATACTTTTTACTATTTCCTTTAATGAATCATCCACAAAATTTTTGGTTCCCTTCCCCACAACTTTGGAATCTGTTGCTTTAGAGGTTTTAGTTCCCAAAGGAGGAGTCATTTCACCAGGGGATATGACATTAGTTCTGGTCAACATTACTTCTGTGTAACATTAAGCTGGAAGTTGAGATTACTGTCTGACCATTTAGGTGTTTCTCATACCACTAAACCAAGGGACAAAGAAGCAAATTACTATACCACTTATGATTGATCCTGATTATGAAGGCAAAATAAGGTTGCAGTTATATAAGGGAGGCAAGGTGGGCTATGTTTGGAGCCTAGAGGATTCCAGGTGTGCATTCCATATCCAGTGGTAGAAGTTCGTGAAAGACTATAGCAGCTCAATACAGGCACCTTCGGGAATGAAAGTTTGGGTCATCCTAGCATGGCCAGCTTAGATGCTGACTGATGACAAGGTGAACATGGAATAAGTGGTAGATGAAGAAACTATGAAGTGTAACTATGGCCTTGATGACTGTGTTAGCTATGTAATTTTTCCTTCTGGATTTGTTATCTATCTGTCTTAAGCTGGGTTCTCTAGAGAAACAAAACCAGTGAAACATTGTATATATATATATATATACATACACACACACTTAGGAGGAGCCCTGGTAGTGCAATGGTTAAAGTGTTCAGCTGCTAACCAAAAGGTGTATATATATATATATATACACACACACATATATATAACAAGGAAATGTTTCAAGAAATTGCAGAAGCTGGAAAGTCCCAAGTCCATGGATCAGGTGTCAGGCTGGAGGCTTCTCCTGACTCCTGTAGCTACAGAGACCAATGAACCCAAGATCAGCAGGTCAGACAGCAGGCTGCTGGGTCATGGCTTGCAGAAGCTGGTGAATCCAAGATTGGCAGGTAAGATGGCAGACTGCTGGCTCAAATCCCAAGAACCTGAGTTCAGATGATGATGGGCCAATTGCAGGATCCAGAGCAGAGCAAAAGCCAGGGAGCTTTGCCAGAAAGTCCATATATATTGGATGCAGGCCATACCCCCAAGGAAACTCTCTTTCATCTGATTGTCTGCTCATACCAGATTTCGTCATAGAGGAGATTACATTCAGCACTTCATATCCACGGGTTCCATGTCTGTGAATTCAATTGACCATGGATCATTTGTTTGAGCATTGTTCGCTTTGTGTCTTGTTCATTTGTTACTTTTGCTGTGTGTTTTTTTTATGTCATTATTCCGTAGATAAGACACTATAACAACTATTTACATAACATTTACATTGTGTGAGGTATAATAAGTAATCTAGAGATGATTTAAAGTATACAGGAGGATGTGTGTAGGTTGTGTGCAAATGCTATGCCACTTTATATGAAGGCTTGATCATCTGCAGATTTTTGATTACCCTATGGGGCAGTTCTACTCTGTCCTATGGGGTTGCTATGAGTCAGAATTGACTGGATGGCAATGGGTTTGTTTGTTTGTTTTTAATGGCTAATGATATTGAGTATTTTTCATGTGTCTCTTGGCCATTTGAATATCCTTTGGTGAATTGTCTGTTCAAGTACTTTGCCCATGTTTTGATTGGATTGCCTGTATTTTTGTTGTTGTTTCCCTTGTTTTACATAAGGCATGTTGTTAGTAGTTAACATTCTAATTTAATCTTTAGTTGCTGGCTATTCAAGAAGGATTGTGACTAAGTTAGAAAAGGAATTAACACTACCCAAAGGTGAATACAGTGCCTGAAGGGACTTTGAGTCCTCATTTTTTGAAGAAAGGATGAGTACATATACATTTGTATGAGGGTAAGATGGATGATATTAGGTATTTACTTGAAGTTGTTGCTAATGGTGGTTACAAGACAAATACGAGTTGCAAGGCTTATATAAATTTAAGTTTAGGAATGGGATGGATTGTGCTAGATTAACTATCGTCCAGTCAACCTTAACATGTCTTCTGTAATCACAGGAAGGACTGCCAGAAACTGCATTTCCCAGAATCCCTTGCAAAGCATAATTCCAAGTTACAGTCTATCACTGAGAAGTTTTCCCAAGAGATCTGAAAGAGGGAAGAGAAGGAGAAGCCATTATTTTCTGGCTGCAGCTGTGGGCAGGCATATGGACGTTGCAGTTGCAACACAGGGTTTAACAAGTGCTTTTGGACATCCTCCTGGGAGTCACTCACATTGGGCTGCAGGCAGCTCTGGTCATTGGCAGTAGGTCCCCTATGATTCACGCACATCTGGGTTTTCTGAAAGCTGGCAGTGGCCACTTTGACCTTCACTTCTCAGCCCTAACAAAATTTGTGTACACCTCTAATTCACTTATGAAATCCCTTCCCATTTAAGATATATAGTTTCTGTTTTCCTGAGCGAACGGGTGTACTAAACCCATATTTGTTTTTTCTTCCTCCAGAAAATCCAGAATCCATGTTTCCTATATAGAATGAGATGGGTAAAGCAAGGCTATCTCCAGACAGTTGTTATTCAATGAAACTATTTTTGAATAATCTAAAATTAGCCTCTTTTGAAATGTCTAGAAGTAGAATCAGCCAGTTGTCCTCTTTGGAGTGGTTTCCAACTTGATGGCCAAGGTGCCCTGGGAGGTCTTGGTTTTATTGTTGGGGATCTCAAATCCCTAAGTGAACGAAGCACTCTACTGAGAATAAATTAAAAATATTCTTTCTCTCTGTCTCTACCTCTCCACATCCTCAACACACACACAAATACACAAAATTTGTTGTCTTCTGTGTTGGTCAATGATGTACAAATTTATTTTAAAACACTTTTTTTGGCATTATTGCAATTTCATTCATCATTATTATTTTTCTCTCAACTAGAGAACACTAATGAAGTACAGATCTTTAAAATCTTTTGACTCTGATAAGACATCCCCGTACCATAACAGTTGAGATCCACTGCCCTCAAGTAGGTAGACCCATGTGGTTTCCTTTTCATCTTGGGGCTTGGAATGGAAACAGCAAGGCGCTCATAAACAAAAAGGCAGCCTTATATTATATTTCTTGCTTCTTGCTGGCTATGGAATCTTGGATTAGCCATTTTTTTTTTTCTCACTGATCATCAGTGGTCTCTTCTGTACAGTGGGAATGGAAATAATTGTTAGATGTAGTAACATGAAATAAAATATAAAACAATCAGGTAATATAAGTGAAAATATTACACTGGTCAGCTCATCCTAGAAAAGTTCTTAGCCATTCATCTACAGACAATCAGCACATATATAACCCTTCTGTCACCAACCCAAGTTTCCCTTCAGCCAGCACCATAGACCAAGAAAGTAAATGTAATTGGGTAAAGAGTGCTTAAGCCTTGTTGATTTTGTTATTTGTTTATTTAAGGTTTCTTTTAAATATTTTTATAGATTGCTTATACCTTTCCTGTGGTATTAAGGTTATTCTGCTTATACTCTAAGCTAACACAAAGGGGAAAAGCATCATGAAACTATGGAGAATGTCTCATAGACCCCAAGGACAAGGAAGCAATTAAACCTTAATTAGATTCCACAATTGGAGTCCCTGGGTGGTGCCATGGTCAACAATGTGCTCTGCTGCTAACTGAAATATTGGAGGTTTAAGTCCACTCAGAGGTGCTCAGAAGACAGGCCTGGTGATCTATTTCCAAAAAATCAGCCATTGAAAACCCTGTGGAGCACAGTTCTACTCTGACGCACAGAGGGTCACTATGAGTCAAATGTGACTAGATGGTAACTGGTTTGGTTTGGTTAGAAACTAGGAATGGGATCTTTATCTCTTTCTGAAAGCATCTTTGTTTTTCTCTCTGAGATCTGCTTCTCTGATTATCATGGTAGAATATGGTTCATCACAGCTCCTGAGGTTACATGTTCTAGCGACTGCCCAAGAAGAAGCTAAGCTCTCTAAGTCCCAACTCCAGATTCTGATTTGACAGGATCTGATTGGTTCTTCTGAAGTCCAATGTCCGTCTCTGGTCCAAAAATATGTGGCCCAAAAGGTAGCCTTGTGAGTATAACAAGGCTGCTAGAGATTCATTCCGAATGGTGAGGACCAGCAGAGGTGGCCGGGGTGAGCAAGGCCAAGACCCCAAAGATTCTACGTGAACACCTAAGATCAGCCAAGAACTAAATGTCATGGATTTACTTCTCTGAAATGCTAGGTTCTGGTAATCTATGTGCTAAACTCTATATTATGTATTTGTACACTCATTCATCTATTTATGAATTCGTTGATAATTGCTCGGTGTTGGGCTCTGCGGCAGACATTGGAATACCATGGTGAGCTTGTTGTTGTTCTGTGCCCTGGAGGTGATTCCAACACATAGGGACCCTATTTGACAGAGTAGAACTGTCCCATAGGGCTTCCTAGGTTATAATCTTTAAGGGAGCCGATTGCCATGTCTTTCCTTCTACAGAGCTGCTGGTGGGTTTGAACCACCAATGTTTTGGTTAGCAGCTAAGTGCTTAATCATTGCGCCCAGGGCTCCTATGGTGATCTAGCTGAATATAAACCATACATCACAGTGCTTACAGTTTCATTCTCACTTGTCTAATTCTAAACCTCACAGTAATCCCATCTCATAAGCATTTTGGTTCCCATTTTATAGACAAAGATGTGGAAAAGCCAGATTTCTGGCACAAAGCCAGGGCTTTTTCTGTTTCCCCGGTGAGGACAGAAATTAACATGATATTTTTATGTAACAACTTTCAATGTACCAATTATGAATCATTTTTGTCACTACATCACATCATAAATTCTCCCAGGCAATTCTTTTTAGAATTGTTTAGTTACTGAATATGTTTGAAACTAATTAAAGTATACTTTAAAAAAGTATCCCATAATTGGGCTGGGCCTTCTCCCAAGTAATTTTAAATTAGTGAGGTCACTATTAATACAACCAACTATATTAATAAATGCATGAACATTTCTTGCGTGTATATCACATCCAACAAGCTCTAAGCAAAAATCAGATTTTTATATTTTATAGATGAGATAGGATTTTTACTCCTAATTACTCATTTGCCATGTTCTATACAAGCACTTACTGATAAAGATCAAAGACCACAGCCTTCAGTATGGATTACACCTCAACATAAAGAAAACAAAAATTCTCACAACTGGACCAATAAGCAACATCATGATAAACAGAGAAAAGATTGAAGCTGTCAAGGATTTCATTTTACTTAGATCCACAATCAACATCGATGGAAACAGCAGTTGAGAAATCAAATGACACATTGTATTGGGCAAATCTGCTGCAAAAGACTTCTTTAAAGTGCTAAAAAGCGAAGATATCACCTGGAAGACTAAGGTGCATGACCCAAGCCAGGGTATTTTCAATTGCTTCATATGCACGTGAAAGCTGGATGATGAATAAGGAAGACAGAAGAAGAACTGACACCTTTGAATTGTGGTATTGACAAAGAATATTGAATAGTCCAGGGACTGCCAAAAGAATGAAAAATCTGTCTTGGAAGAAGTACAACCAGAATGCTCCTTAGAAGCAAGGATAGAGACTATGTCTCACACACTTTAGACATGTTATCAGGATGGATGAGTCCCTGTGGAGGGTGAGCAAAAAAGAGGAAGACCGTCAACAAGATGGACTGGCACAGTGGCTGCAACAATGGGCTCAAACCTAGCAAACACAGAACTGGACACCATTTCCTCCTGTTGTACACAGGGTCGCTATGAGTCAGAACTGACTCCATGGCACCTAACAACAACAATTGTTGCTGTTAGGAGGGAGAGGATTTGTATCATTGTCAACCGAGAAGAGGAAAGTGAAAATAATGGCAGCCTGTGGTGCCACATGTAAGCTTGAAAGGCCATTCATATTGTTCCCAAACCAAAAACCAAACCCATTGCCATTGAGTCAAATCTGACTCAGAACTGCCCCATAGGGTTTCCAAGGAGTGGCTGGTGGATTCGAACTGCCAAACTTTTGGTTAGCAGCTGAGCTCTTAACCACTTAACCACTTAACCACCAGGACTCCTGGCACTGTTATTTTCATGCATTGTCTCATTTAATCCTTACAACCCCCCAATGAGGGAGTTATTATGATTTCAATTTTATGGAAAAAGAATCTATGTTTCAGAAGGTTAAGACACTGGGCCAAGAGTGAGGAGTCACAGCTTGAAGCCAGAGTTTTTTCACCATAGTGCGCATGCTGTCTCCACCACCCAATCCTGATTCTAAGAACTGTAGCTCCAGTGTACTGTATGTGGGAGATGAAATGTTAGCAGCCAAGCCTAGAATTTGTGAAGATCTTTCCCCTGGGCCAGAATTACTCCAATTCTTTGTCTACTTGTATAATGTTAGTTGCCGTCAAGTTGGCTCCAACTCATGGCAACTTTACATATGACAATGAAACACTGGCCAGTCCTGCACCATTTTCATAATTGGTATGTTTGAGTCCATTATTGTGGCTGTTACATCATGCCTTCCAACCTAGGGTGCTCATCTTCCAGCACCATATAGAACAGTATTCTGTTGTGACCCATAAGGTTTTCAATGGCTATTTTTTAGAAGTAGATTGCCATGCTTTTCTTCTTAGTCTTAGTCTAGAGCTCTGCTGAAGCCTGTCCACCATGAGTGACCCTGCTGGTGTTTGAAATACTGGTGGCATAGCTTCTAGCATCATAGCACACGTAAGCCATCATGGTATGACAAACTGACAGACAGGTGGTGGACTTGTATAATAGACACCCCTTTCTTTGAGAGTTTCTGGAATTAGTTAAATTAATAGCTGAGTGTTAGGACTGTCTGAGAACTCAGCTTGAACTGGCTAGAGCAAAAATGGGTCTCTGGAAAGGCAAACTGAATGTGCAGAAACCAGTGCAGAGCTGGAGACCTCACCAAACAGAGCCAGTGACCATACCACACCCCATCTCTTCTGTGTCTGCACATGGTAGGGCCACAGCCATGCAGTGTACTTCTGTACATCCAAAGAAGAAAGGAGGTGGATATGGGAGTTCCTTGATGGTGCCAATTGTTAACATGCTTAGCTGATAACTGAAAGTTGGAGGTTTGAGTCCACCCAGGGGTGTGTCAGAAGAAAAGCCAGGTGATCTCTTCTGAAAAATGAGCCATTGAAAACCCTATGGAGCACAGTTCTGCTCTGGGACACATGGGACCTCCAAGAGTCAGAACTGATTCTGTAGCAACTAGTTATGAGACAGGACTTCTCTCTCTCAGTTCTGGTATTTTAGACCCTTTAGAAAGCCCTTGGGGGGCCCAATTTGTGCCTCAAGTCTTTTCTATGACATAGTTACTGTGTGCATGTGTGGTCGAGGTGCAGTAATAGCACTGTCTAGGTCCTGTGCCCATGCCAGTGGCTAGGGGAAGCCAGAAACCCAGACCAGTTGCCGTTGAGCCAATTCTGACTCATAGCGACCCTATAGGACACAGTAGAACTGCCCCGTAGGGTTTCCAAGGAGCCGCTGGTGGATTCAAACTGCAGACCTTTTGGTTAGCAGTTAAGCTCTCAACCACTGCGCCACCAGGGCCCTGAGGGGGACTCTATAATCAGAGAGAGAGAGAGGAGAAGGGTGCTGGGCTCAAAAAGTAGGTGCTCACTATGAAAGCTAATAAATGAGAGCTCTGTGAGGGTTCTTCCAGTTTCCAAGGGCATGAGGTTGGGCCAAGGAGGATACCATAAACAGGAAGTACTTGCCAAGGACAGCTCTGCAGCTGTGATGGATACATGTCCGTGTGCCTAACCCCTACTCTGCTGATCATTGTACAGCTTTTGTGTACAGCACCAGAGACCAGAACATTGGTGTTCACCTCAATCAATGCTTCCCTGATTTTGCTACTCTATGGTTGTTAGGTGTTTTTGGTGGTTGTTAGTGCGGTCAAGTTTGTTCTGACTTATAGGGACCCAATGTACAACAGAACGAAACAACACAGGGTCCTGTACCATCCTCAGGGTTATTGCTATGTCTGAGCCCATTGTTGCAGCCACTGTGTCAATCCATCCCGTCAAGGGTCTTCCTCTTTTTTCGTTGACCCTCTGCCTTACCAAGCATGGTATCTTTATCCCCACCCCCATATATTCTCTCTCCAAAGGCCTGCAAATATTCTTAAATTATTTTTTAAAAACTGCCATTAAAACAAATCTGTTTATCCCCAAAGCTTGTTGGTTCTTTATGGATTCAGAGAATAGTTTTCTGATTTATTTCTTCTGTTTGGGCTTCTTCTGCCCTGCTAGTGGAATTTGAATGTAATCTTTCTGATCAATTATAATTAATTAGGCAGTATTCTTCCACAGTAATGGTGACTATAGAACAGTTATGGCGATCTGTGTGTTTCTCTCACTCTGAGCTGTAAGTAGAGATCAGTTTGCTAGATTGCTGTTAATTAATGTTTAGTTTGTCAAAACAACACAATGGGCTTAAAAATACATTTTGATAGGGCTGCTGCTGACTGCTCCTTGTGAATCTCTGCTGGCACAAGAAAATTGATGAGAAGGATAAGGCTGCCTTGCAAAGCTGCTGACGTTGGTGTGTAAGTCTGTGTCACTTGCTGGGAATGTGTGCGGTTCTGTGACTATATATTTATTTTTAGGACATATATACACGTGAGTATAACTGATAACTCAAGAGGACAAATGTGCGATCTGTAATTTAGTTCAGAGGGATGAAAACTTGCCAGTTGCAAAACGGTTGCTGTTTGGAGCCTGGATGATATTCATAGATAACACAAAGACTTCGTTTAATCAATAGTGTCAGTCTTCTTCCCAAACTCATAACTACAGTGCTAACAAGAACCCAAATAAAGTCTTTTGTGCTGTATGTTTTCAAATCACCTTCAGCTCTGGGAGCAGAGGTGCAAAGACATAACCCAAGTATTGGCAGCAGAGAGGAAAGAAGAGGGAGAAGCCCTGCAGCTCAAGTTGGATGATTGGGTAACTGAATAATGACTTTAAATAGAATGCTTCCCCAGCTCTGTGAGACTGGAATGAGCTTGCTCCCGAGAGCCAGGGCAAGAAAATGGACCTTTACGGCTCCCGCCTGCTTTGAACAGGCGTTCTTGGAAATAGCAGAGAGGAGTGTACCTAGGCTGTTTTCAAAGCAATAGGAGAAGCCTGTGGAGGGAGTGGGGTCCAGGGCTGACAGCCTTGAGAGCATGCAGCTGGGGATGGACACACTCCAATCATTTAACTTTGGGGGGAACACAGGACAGAGGGCTACTGGGTAGTGGGGGGAAACTGGACTCATTGGCTGTTTTTTGACTCCACTTGACAAATCAGGCTTTTGAATGCAGAACGGCTGTTCTGAAGAGGGTTTCGAGGGACACCTAAGCATATAATCAAAACATAATATTTGGAGAATCACACATACCCTTCCCTCTCCCCCCAGTTCCAGAATATTCTGATTTTCCACCAATCTCATACCCCTGAAGGGCATAAGAGTTTATTGTGTTTCGTTTTGTTGGCTTGTTTGTATTATTTATTTTTCATTTTTAACGTTTCTGGGTATTTCATTCTTACTTAGCCTTATCTCTAATTGCCTAATGATAGACATGGTCTCTAGTTCCGGGAACTTCATTCACCAACCAAGGAGTATGGCGTAGTGGCTAAGAGCATAGACTCTGGAGCCAACCCACCTTGGTTC
This sequence comes from Elephas maximus indicus, assembly GCF_024166365.1. NCBI lineage: Eukaryota > Metazoa > Chordata > Mammalia > Proboscidea > Elephantidae > Elephas > Elephas maximus. The sequence continues at coordinate 8,897,031 of NC_064819.1, read as the reverse complement.
CACTCAGATTGCCTTGGCTTTGCAACTTGTTTGTTGTGTAAAGCTGGGCAGTGTAGTTAACACACTGTACATATTTTCCTCTACTCTAAAATACATTTCTCATAATAATTCCTACTTCATAGTGTTGTTATGAGGGTTTGAAACAATATATAGAGTATTTAGATGAATTTTGGTATGTAGCCAGCACTATGGGCACTAGCTAGGGAAGTAGGACAACACAGTAATTAAGAGAGCAGACTGTGGTAGGGAGACTTTTCGGGTTCAAAACCTAGTTCCGCCACTTTGTGTCAGCTGTGTGCCTGGGCATGTCACCTAACCTCTGTGCCTTATTTGTGTCATCTGGAAATAGACATAATGATAGTAGCTACCTCAGAGGATTGCTGTGAGAATTATATTCATTAATTCATATAAGTACTTAGAATACTGCCAGTAGGATAGTGAGCCTACGTGTGTTATCGTTAGTATTATGATGATTCTTAAGTAATTATGAGAAGAATTCTTTGGTTTCAGAGATTGCGTGGGAGACAGCATGACAATGAAGGTCGGTGGTTCTGAAGGTGACTGTTCCTTACCTCAGTTTCCTCATCTGTAAAATGGGGATAAGAATAGAACCAACCTCACCAGAAGATAAAATGAGACACAGCATAAAGAGTGACTGGCACTGGCAAGTGGAAAATGAATGCTAACTAGTTTAATATGTTGTTGTTATAATTAGTGTGAAGGCAGACAACTGCTGTTCATACTTGTGAGACAGTCCTTACAGTCCTCTAGAGCTTACTGCTATCAAGGCTCCTCCCAAAATTCCCTTACAAAAGCATGGCTGTTTCTTGATTTTCCCCAACAAGGGGTTTCTTGAGGTCTCCTCTCAGACCTGCATGATGCGCTTTCCATATGGCTTTCTGGAACTGTTTTTTTTTTTTTTTTTAATTAAAAATAAAGTCTTGATTGGTAAAAAAAAAAAAAAAAATCCAAGGATGCTAGAAGACATATAAATTGCTAAACAGACTTAAAGTAACTATTGTACACTTACTATGTGTCAAGTCCTGTATAAAGTAACAGCTTTATTGATGTTTAATTTACACACCACAAGCCACCCTTTTAAAAGTCTACATTTCAGTGGGTTTTAGTATATCTAGAGTTGTGCAACCATCACCCTATCTAATTTTACAAAATTTTCATCACCCCAAGAACAAATCCCATACTATTTGCTTACTACTTCCATCTTCCCCCTAGCCCTAGGCAACCACTAATCTATTTTCTGTCTCTATGGATTTGCTCATTCCAGATGTTTCACATAAATGGAATCATATGACATGTGGCCTTTTATCATTGGCTTTTTTTCACTCGGCATGATGTTTTCCAGGGTCATCCAGGTTGTAGCATGTATGGGCACTTCATTCCTTTTTATTGTCAAGTAATATTCCATTGTATGGATAAGTTACATTTTGTTGAGTGCCTGCTGGACATTTAAGTTGTTTCCACTTTTTGGCTATTATGAATACTATTTCTATGAACATTTGTGTACAAGTTTTTAGAAAATAACCAGTAGAACAGAAACACATCAATGCCAGTTTTGGCCTAAGGAGTTTAGTATATAATCTGGATACTAATAAATTGATAGTTAACTATACTGGAAGTATCATCTCTCAGTTTTTATTTGTGTTTTTACTTTCTTTACGGTGTTTTTCTTTACTTAAGGTCACTGACTCTGAAGACAAGCTGCCTGGGTTCAAATGGCAGCCCAACCACATGCTAGCTATATGAACTTTGGGTGGGTTATTTAATGTCCTAGTGCTTCAGTTTCCTCATCTGTGAAGTGGGAATAACAATACAGTCATGTGCCACCTAACATCTGTTTAGGCAGCGTCCAACCCCATATACGTGGTCCATGGTCCCGTAAGTTTATAATAGTGTTCACCATATTTTGAGTCTAGAGCCATCTAGTTGTTCACTAAGGCAGTAGGAAAGAAATTTAACCAAGACCACTGTTACCAGGGAGAAGGGATGGCATGACTGGAGGAGTAATCTGGGGGGAATTAAGGAAGACAAGGATTAGAGCAGTGTATTAGTTTCCTAGGGTGGCCAAAGCAGGTTACTACAAATGGATGGCTTATAACAAGATAAAGTTATTGTCTCCCGGCTCTGGATGCCAGGAGTCCAAAATCAAGGTGTTGGCAGGGCCGGCTTCCCTCTGAAGTCTCTGGAGGAAAAGCAGTTCCATGCCTTTCTCTCAGCTTCTGGTGATCGCTGGCAATCCTTGGCATTCTTTGGCTTGTAGCTGCATTATTCCAATCTCTGCCTCCATCTTCACATGGCCTTCACCCTGTGCGTCTGAATCTCTTTCTCTTTACAAGGACACAGGTCATTGGATTTAGGGCCCACCCTAATCCTGATCGGAGAAGGGACATAGCCAATGTTACCAATGTAGTGAATGAAACAGCTTCCCGCATGCAACTCGTGTGTCTCATGTCTCTTGATAGTCATAATAAACACTTCTGTTACTGGCTTACAATGTACTATACTGTACGTTCTATGATTATTTTAACATGAACTTTCCCTACTTCCAAAAAAAAGTTTGCCAAGTAACAGTGTATGCTTTACCTCAGGGACGGCAGCATCCGATCTAGTCTATCGCGAGCATCACGAGTGTTGTAGCATTGTCTGTTTAATTTTCTTTTGAAAATATTACCATGAAGTGCATCATGGCTCCCAAATGCACCCAAATCAGTGCCGGCCATAGCAGCAGAAAGAGGCAAAGGAGAAGTATTGATTTGAAAGTGAAACCAAAGGTTATTAAGCAACAGGAAGGTGGAAAATCAGTGAATCCGATTGATTCTGTTGGCACAACGTCCAAATCACATAATGTCCTATTTCACAGAATGTATTGTGGGGGTTAAGCGATGCATGACTGTAGTGTCGACCTCAATGGGTTATTGGAGAATTAAATGAGATAAAACATGTAAAGTGCTGAGAACGGTGCCAGGGACATAATGAAAAAAAAAAAAAAAGAAACCATTGCTGTTGAGTCGATTTTGACTCATAGTGACCCTATAGGACAGAATAGAACTGCCCAAGAGGGTCTCCAAAGAGCCAACCTTTTGGTTAGCAGCCATAGCTCTTAATCACTGTGCCACTAGGGCTCCCAAAAAACTTGTTGCCTTCCAGTTGATTCCAACTCCTAGCAACCTTATAGCAAGTGTTATATGAGGACAGGGTTTTATTATTATATTCTTAATGCCTTACACTAGTGCCATGTTTAAGAAATCCTCCCTTACCCTGAGGTTATAAGATTATTCTTTGTGTGTTTCTAATCTTCTGTTTAACCTGTCCGTACTTAGTGGATTTTTTCAAGCCTGATTGATTTTCTTTTTTTATTACTGCCCCTTGTTTTCCTGCTGCTCCTCTTTTTAAAACACCTAATAAGCGTACGTATTTTATGTTCTGTCTCCAATAGATTATACCTGAAGTTTTATTGGTATGTGTGGACAGATCCTTGCTTGTTTCTGCTGGTGCTCAGCTACAGAACCTTTTATCTTGATTTTGTTTGTTTGTTTTTAAACTGTGAGCGTTTATTTTTCTTGAAACTTTTTTTCTGAAAGAGTTCTTTGAGGCTTCCATTGGATTAGGAGAGGACTGCAGCTTGTTCACCCAGGACTTTAAATCAGCTTCTGCAAGTATGATTTCTCAGCTACTCAGATAACATGAATGTAGACCAAACACTCACGAAGGCTGGCTTGTTGTTACACATTATCAGGTAATGTTTTTTCTCTTCTACCCAGGGTGGCAGGGTTGATTTCTCATTCATCCTCTCTCTAAGATGGAGCCCTTGGAGGCTTGGGGCTTGTCTTAGTCATCTAGTGCTGCTGTAACAGAAATACTACAAGTGGGTGGCTTTAACAAAGACAAGTTCATTCTCTCACAGCCCAGTAGGCTAAGTTTGAATTCAGGGTACCAGCTGCAGGGGAAAGCTTTCTCTCTCTGTCAGCTCTGGAGGAAGGCCCTTGTGATGGATCAGTCTTGCTTTGGTCTGGGAGCATCTCAGTGCAGGAATCTCAGGTCCAAAGGAAAAGGACACACTCTGCTACTGGCACTGCTTTCTTGGTGGTATGAGGTTCCCAGATCTCTCTGCTCCCTTCTTTCATTTATATCTCAAGAGAGATTGGCTTAAGACATTATCTAATCTTGTAGGTCTCATCAATCTAACTGCTGCTAATCCATTTCATTGACATCATAGTGATAGGATTTACAACACACAGGGAAATCACATCAGATGACAAAATGGTAGACAATCATAAAATACTGGGAAGCATAGCCTAACCAAGTTAACACATATTTTTGGGGGATACAATTCAATCCATGACACGGTTTTACCATTTTTTTCTCCCTTCATCCCCCGCCCCTCCCTCCTCCCTAACAGAGAAGCTTAGAGTCTTTAAGGTCTTCAAGAAAAAGGAAGCCTTTAAGGAAAAATCCAGTTCTGGTGCTTACTTACTTTCCAGGATTTTTTACTTCATTTTGATTATCGGGATATGTGGATTCCTTTTGTGCCAGTTTGGCAGTGTATTTAAACATGTATTTCTTTCTTTCTTTCTTTCTATCTATCCATCCATCCACCTATCTATTTATCTATCTATCCATCTAACTGCGGGTTGACTATGCGTAGGAATTGACAACAGTTTTTTTTTTTAATCTATCATCTGTCATCTATTTGTCTATCGTCTTTCTATCTATCATCTGTCTGGCTGTCTATCTATCATGTGTTTCAGTTGCTTCTATCAGATGGAGCTATTCAGAGTATTTAATTTAGAATATTACCAGAAATGGAAGTTTTTTTATTCCTTTCTTCTCTCCTTTCTCTTCTCCTACTCCTCTCTCCTCCCCTCCCATCCTCTCTGTTCCTGTCTTCTTTCCCTTCTTCATTTCCTCTCTCCCTTCCTTAGCTTGCATATCCTGGTTCAGCAAAACCAGTTTATACTGGAGTGAGGTGTAAAGAAAAAAGGCCTTTTATATGGGTGGTGGGCTTTAATTACTCTGTCACCAGTTTTCTTGCAAACTTTTTAGTTACTGAATTATATGTAAATAGTGCTGTAACTCCTCTGAGCAAAGTACAGCGCTTTATTTATTGTTATATGTACAGTGAACTAGAGAATTATCATAAGCCAATACTTACAAACTTTCCTTCTGGGTGTGTATAAAAATAAATAGCATTTACAGGAACATAAACTGCATACGTTAACTCTGTCTCTATCCTAAGCCTCTTGACTATATTCAATTCCACACCCATGGGCCAAATTTTCATCCCTCTAATCTTTGGATATGTCAGAGTTTCTTAGGCAACACTGAAATCTGTTTTCATAGGATTATTATAAACTGTGAATTAAAAATTTAAACTTGTCTTATTCTCCAGTCTCTGAGTCAGCTCCAATTTAGGGACCCAGTTTTCTCTGAGGATCAAGGATGATCATGACAGCTTGTTCAGTCTGAGTTGCAGTAGCAGAGTTGCAGACCTTGAAGCCCCCATGTTATAGGTTTCTCCAGAAAGACTATTTTGGCAGGGTTGAGACTGTATCATCCAGAAAGAATGGGCTGATCTGACTTTCACAAACCATTCAGATAAATTTAGCCTGGAGCTAGCACACAAAGCTCATATGCCCTCCACCCACCAAACATTTGTGAAATATCCACTGTGTGCCAGGGACTGAGACTCTACACTAGGGCCTAGAAATACAGCTGTGGATAAGACCATTTCCCTGACCTCAAGGAATTAATGGCTTAATGGGATGACCTGTGGGTTCCCTTAATACTCTGTCTTCTAAAAGGAATGCCATCCTACCATCTTTTCCCTCAGGCCTCTCTCAAACTCTGGAGGCATGGCTGATTTAATGAATATACAGTATGTATAAGGTTGTGATCCCAGTGGTAAGGCTTTGGCCACAGAGTAGTTTGACATTTTTAAAATCAAGACCTAGAGGTACATTTTGATATTTACTAATCATTTCTCTTAAACATTAGGAAGTGTTCTTGACTATTTATATTTAAATGTTTGTTCTATTTTCCAAATCTCCAAACTTGGAAACTGTTACTCTTTTATAATTGAAACTTTCCCACCTATCCCATCCTGATCTTGCCATCTTGTTTGCTCTCCCTCTTGTTAGGGAATGAGGCTGGGAGAGAAAAGTCAGGAGGCAGAGGGGAAGTTGTGAATGCCAGCATGTTCATTTCTATCTCATCACACCTACTTGTATAAAATAAGTTCTCTCCTCCAGCATATATATTTTGAGCTGTTCTTTATTTATTTCTTAGTATATTGTGGCCCATATTGGAAATGTGGGTGCTTGAAAACACCAGTTCTCAGGGAATCAGTGATGTTATCACATCTTGTGGGTAGAGCCATCTAGTTGGCCACTAAGGCAGTAGGAAAGGAAGTTTTAACCAAGACAACTGTTACCAGGGAGAAGGGATGGCATGACTGGAGGGGTAATCTGGTGGGAATTAAGGAAGACAAGGACTAGACAGGTGTATTAGTTTCCTAGGGCTGCCAAAGCAGATTACTACAAATGGATGGCTTATAACAAGATAAAGTCATTATCTCCTGGCTCTGGACACCAGAAGTCCAAAATCAAGGTGCTGGCAGGGCCATCCTCCCTCTGAAGTCTCTAGAGGAAAAGCTGTTCCATGCCTCTCTCTCAGCTTCTGGTGATCGCTGGCAATCCTTGGCATTCTTTGGCTTGTAGCTGCATTATTCCAATCTCTGCCTCCATCTTCACATGGCCTTCACCCTGTGTGTCTGAATCTCTTTCTCTTTACAAGGACACAGGTCATTGGATTTAGGGCCCACCCTAATCCAGCTGGTGAAGGATATTGAATATACCGTGGACTGCCAAAAAACGAACAAATCTGTCTTGGAAGAAGTACAGCCACAAACAAAACCCATGGAAGCAGCAGCCAAGAAATCAAATGTTGTAGTGCATTGGGCAAATATGCTGCAAAAGATCTCTTTGAAGTGTTAAATAGGAAAGATGTCACTTTGAAGACTAAGTTGCACCTGACCCAAGCCATGGTATTTTCAATCACCTCATATGCATGCAGAAGTTGGACAATGACTAAGGAAGACTGAAGAAGAATTGATGCCTTTGAATTATGGTGTTGGCAGAGAATATTGAATATACCATGGACCGCCAGAAGAATGAACAAATCTGTCTTGGAAGAAGTATAGCCAGAATGCTCCTTAGAAGCAAGGATGGTAAGACTTAGTCTCAAGTACTTTGGACATCTTATCAGGAGGGACCAGTCCCTGGAGAAGGACATCATGAAAAATAGGAAGACCCTCAACAAGATGTATTGACACAATGGCGGTGACAGTGGGCTCAAACATAGCAACAGTTGTGAGGATGGCGCAAGACTAGGTAGTGTTTTGTTCTGTTGTTACATGGGGTCTCTGTTAGTCAGAACTGACTTGAAGGCACTTAACAACAATAAAAGGATATGTGTGTCTTTAACATTACTATATATCGCCAAATTTCTCTCCAATATGGTTGAACCAGTATGTACTCCCACTAGCAGTGTACAAGTTCCTGTTTCTCCACAGGCTTGCCAGCACTTCTATCATCACACTTTTAAAATTTGCCAATCTGATGAGTGTGAAATGTTATTTTATTTTTGTTTTAATTTGCATTTTACTGCTTACTAATGAGGTTGAACATCTTTTTGTACCATTCTTGGTCATTCAAGTTTCCAATTCTGGAAATCACTTGTTCAGATACAATTCACTTTTTATGATGATAACTTATATGTACTAGTATAAGGATTGGGACTATGCACACAAAAATCAATTGTATCACAAATAATGCAGTGTTTGATTGCATTAATTGAAATACAGTGCCCACTGTCTTGTGATACTGTGTTTTATTCTAGATATCTGTTAAGGAGATTGTTATTGGGGTAGTAAGATGTCTCAAAATCCTGAAATATGAGAGATGATTGCAGCACTAAGGGCTGTTTTGCTTGAAGAAGAGCTGCCTTCAAACAGACATGACAGGTATTTTTCAAAAACTGAAAACCTATCTGGAGGCAGAGGCAGTGCCATCGAGTCGATTCCGACTCATAGCGACCCTATAAGACAGAATAGAACTGCCCCATAGAGTTTCCAAGGAGCACCTGGAGGATTCCAACTGCCGACCCTTTGATTAGCAGCCGTAGCACTTAACCACTACGCCAACCAGGGTTTCCCATATATGTCTCTAGAGAAGCAAAACCAGTAAAGTGTATAAATACACATATAGGGATTTATATCAAGGAAATGACTTATCAGTTTGTAAGACTAGAATGTCCCAAGTCTGTAGGTCAAGATAGAGGCTTCTTCTGATTCATGTAGCCACAGCGGGGGGAAACCAAGATTGGCAGGTCAGACAGCAGGACTGTTGCTCACAGGCTGCGAAGATTGTTGAACCCCAAGCAAGAAGGCAGGTAAGCCACTAGCTTTAGTCCCAAGAACTAGAGGTCAGACAAACAGGAGCAAGCTGCAGGATCCAGAGTGAGCAAAAACCCCTGAGTCTTGCCAGAAAGTCCACTTATATATTCAGTGCAGACCACACCCCCAAGGAAACTCCCTTTCAACTGATTAGCTACTCACAGCAGATCCCATCATGGAGGTGATAACATTATATCAAATCTCGTCATGGAAGTGATTACATCATCATACAACTGCCAGATTATAACTTCCAAACCACTGAGAATCATGGCCCAGCCAAGTTGACACACAACCTAAAGGATGACACTATGTTTTAATGTTGTGTCAGAGAAGCCAAAGCCACTGGGTAGAAATTTCGAGGACGAATATTTAAATTCAAAATCAGGAAGACTTTTTATTTATTCTGGAAGGAATTGGTTGCCTGGTCCCTGAACATGTTTAAGCTGCGGTTTGACTGTCCCTATGTCGGGAATGCAATGAGAAGATTATTCTACAGGACAAGATCTAGAAGGAAATATCTCTAGTCCAACTCAAAATTCTATGTTTTTATGTAACAAACAATTCCTAGAATGAAGTTCCAGGAAATCCACAAATGAGTCATTTCTAGCATTTCTGATCATGGTTGCTCAGTCAAAACATTGCCTGAGGTAATAGTGAGTCAGTCTTTAATTTTTCTAAAATTCCTCAGCTAACAAATGAGCCTAAATTCGCTAAACCAATGTGCAGCATCAACTCCAAATTCATGCTTAATTTCCATAATAGCAATTTAACTTTACCCTACTCCCGCTTCCACACCAGTAGCACTCTGCCTTTCAGGATCCTCTGATTTACCGTGTTGTTGTTGTTGTTAGGTGCTGTCAAGTCAGTTCTGACTCATAGTGACCCTATGCACAACAGAACAAAACACTGCCCGGTCCTGCGCCATCCTTACAATCGTTGTTATGCTTGAGCTCATTGTTGCAGCCGCTGTCAGTCCACCTTGTTGAAGGTCTTTCTCTTTTCCGCTGACCCTGTAGTTTGCCAAGCATGATGTCCTTCTGTAGGGACTGATCCCTCCTGACAACATGTCCAAAGTATGTAAGACGCAGTCTCGCCATCCTTGCTTCTAAGGAGCATTCTGGTTGTGCTTCTTCTAAGATAAATTTGTTCTTTTGGCAGTCCATGGCATATTCAATATTATTTGCCAGCACTGCAATTAAAAGGTGTCAACTCTTCTTCAGTCTTCCTTATTCATTGTCCAGCTCTCACATGCATATGATGTGATTGAAAATACTGTGGCTTGGGTTAGGTGCACCTTAGTCTTCGGGGTGACGTCTTTGCTCTTCAACACTTTGAAGAGGTCCTTTGCAGAAGATTTGCCCAATGCAATGCATCTTTTGATTTCTTGACTGCTGCTTCCATGGCTGTTGATTGTGGAGCCAGGTAAAATAAAATCCTTGACAACTTCAATCTTTTCTCTGTTTATCATGATGTTGCTCATTGGTCCAGTTGTGAGGATTTTTATTTTCTTTATGTTGAGGTGTGATCCATACTGATTTACTGTAGCTAGATAATAAAAATACCCAGTGATACTATTTTATTATTTTTTTTATAGAAGAGGATGCAAGACAATAAGATAAAAATGGTAAATAACTCATTGCTGTTGAGTTGATTCCAACTCATAGTGACCCTATAGGACAGGGTAGAACTGCCCCCATAGGGTTTCCAAGACTGTAAATCTTTATGAAAACAGACTGCCACATTTTTCTTCCATGGAGTTCCTGGGTGAAATGACCTTTTGGTTAGCAGCTGAGTGCTTAACCACTGTGTCACCAGGGCTCATAGGGGCTTCTTATAATGGGTTTTGAAGAAATATTATGCTGGGTTTAGGACATGTAATAGTTGAAGGGAGAAGCCCAGAGAGGAGAAAAGAAATAAGAACCAGCTGGTGAGAAATGTAGAAGAGCAGGAGTGCTAACACTAAGAAGACTAGGAAATAAAGGGATTGAGGGAGGGAAAAAAGCGGAAGATTTATGTAAATACAAAGAATCAAAAGACAGCTTTGAGAAAAAAAACAACATAATTATGATTCTGAGAGTATAAGATTTTGGCTACATCATTAATTTGGATTCACTGGCAGCAGTAAGTGAAGAAGCTAGAAGGAAGTTTGCTAGAGTTGATTGAAAGGTCTGTATCTGCTCTGCATTGTTCTCTAGCACACTCTCTTTCCTTCCTAGAGGGTGTATTGGGCGTGGCAGCAACCTGGAGCTCAGAAGGACCTGAAAGGTGCAGGGCACCGAAATTTGGGCATCTTCATTATTTTCTCCTGAAAAACCCAGAAAACACTTTTGTCATTTATAATGATTCCAAACATTTAAAGTGAAGAGTTTGTAAACATGAAAGGATGTACAGAAAGGAGACCAGGAAACTGGGGAGTTAAACAGCTAATGGTAGAGAAAAATAGTGATCTCCTCTAAGCAGCAACAGGAGTAGTGGTCTGGGAAAGGCTTACCTTTTGGATTACTGAGCCAAGTGTGTCCCGGGTACTGGCATAACATAGTTTATAAAGAAAATGTTCTATACTCTACTTTGGTGAGTACTGTCTGGGGTCTTAAAAGCCTGTGAGCGGCCATCTAAGAAACTCCACTGATTTCACCTTTGGGAGCAAGGAAGCATGAAGAAAATCAAAGATACAAGGGAAAGATTAGTCCAAAGGACAAATGGTCCACATCTACTACGGCCTCCACCAGACTGAGCCCAGGACAGCTACTTGGAGTCCGGCTACCACCACCAGCTGCTCCGACAGGGATCACAATAGAAGGGCCTGGACAGAGCTGGAGAAAAATGTAGAACAAAATTCTAACTCACAAAAAAAGAACAGACTTACTGGCCTGACAAAGATGAGAAACCCCAAGCATATGGCCCCCGGACACTCTTTTAGCTCAGTAATGAAGTCTCTCCTGAGGTTTACCCTTTAGCCAAAGATTAGACAGGCTTATAAAACAAAACGAGACTAAAGGGGTGCAGTAGCCCAGAGGCAAGGACTAGAAGGCAGGAGGGGACAGGAAAGCTGATAATAGGGAATCCAGGTTTGAGAAGAGAGCGTGTTAACGTATCATGTGGTTGTAAACCAATGTTATAAAACAATATGTGTACTAACTGTTCAATGAGAAATCAGTTTGTTCTATAAACCTTCATCTAAAGTACAATTAAAAAAATTGTTAAAGAGAAAAAAAAAAATTCTCCCCTGACATTGGAGTCCCTGGATGGTAGAATGTTTCAGTGCTGAGCTACTCACTGAAAGGTTGGTGGTTCGAATCCACCCAGAGGCACCATGGAAGAAAGGCCTGGAGATGAACTTCAGAAAGATCACAGCCATTGAAAACCCTATGGAGTACAGCTCTACTCTGGACACACCTGATATTGCCATAAATTGTAAGCAACTGGTGCTTTTTTTTTTACTTTAGAAACTTAAAACTATCAGAACAAAGACATTTTGAAAGGAAAGGAGAGAATGGAAAAAAAAAAAAAGATAGATTAAGTGCAAGATAGGGCAAGAGAGAAGAGAAGGCCCTGGTGCTGGGCGGGCAGGTGTGTTCCTGCCAAAGCTAGGTGGATGTGTGCCTAGAATTCCTCGGGATTTGCTCTCAGGTTGGGCTGGAGAAATCAGTCCCTTGACTTGAGTTTATAGTCACACCTTTATATTGTGAATTCAGCTTGGGGGCCAGCTCTTTTCTCGTACTCTTGTTCAGTGTGAATTTATTTCTAGTTTCTCAAGACAGCCTGCTTTAGTTTCAGGATTCTAGCCTGACTCTTCCATAAATCCCTTGACTTGAGACAGTTTGGGGCAAGCAGTCAGAAGAGGACAGGCTCAATGTTCAGATAGAGCTGAGGCTGAGTCTCAGCCCTGACATTTTCCAAGTGCTGTGACTTTGGGTGCATCTTAACTTCTCTGATGATCTGTTTTCTCTGCTGTAAAATGGGGTGATTTGGAGATTTACAAGAGGGGGTGTGTGTACTGTAGTTGGCACCTCCACCACAAGTTGCTGTCAATCCAGTTCCCACTCATGGCAACTCTGTGTGTGTCAGAGTAGAACTGTGTTCCATAGGGTTTTTGGTGACTGATTTTTTAGAAGTAGGTCACCAGGCCTTTCTTGCAAGGCACACCTGAGTAGATTTGAACCTCCGACTCTTCAGCTAGCAGCCAAGCATGTTAACTGTTTGCACCACCCAGGGATTCCAGGTGGCACCTAAACCAAAAAAAAAAAAAAAAAACCCACCGCCGTTGAGTCGATTCCGACTCATAGCAACCCTATAGGACAGAGTAGAACTGCCCCCACAGAGTTTCCGAGGAGTGCCTGGCGGATTTGAACTACTGACCTCTTGGTTAGCAGCTGTAGCACTTAACTACTACGCCACCAGGGTTTCCAGGTGGCACCTAACCAGTACTAAATGTTGGTGTCCACTCTTCCCTGCCTAATCATATATTATCTTGAATAAAACTTCTTTCCCATTTCAAAATTCCTTATGGCTTTCTCAGTCTTCTCTTTGGCCAGCTTTCTTGGTGTTCTTTAAGTGTGTGTGAAAAGCCATTTTGTTTCCTGACAGAGTCATCAGCAGCTTACATACATATCCAAGTACATTCAAAGGAGCTCGGTTTGTCACTGCGATTCCTGGCTTCCCCATTGCCACTAATTCTACAAGATACATTTGCACGCAGTGCTCAGAGACCACTAAAGCTCCTTAAAACCCTGCAATCACATATAATACCATTCAGTTATACCCTCCCAAATTTACAGGGTACTGCAACCAAATTACTTGGCTCATTCGAGATGAATTCCTTATGAGGCTGGGCTCTGCATAAAACAGAGCTGAAAGTCTGCCTCTATGCCTCTTCATTCTCACAGAAATTGTAGTCCATTATAGGCCAGCCAGGAGGGATCTATTACTTGTGGTTAAGGGAAGCTCTTTCAGACAGTTCTCCTTAAGGGCCTAGGGTTGTAGATACGGGCCTCGGATTTGCATCTGTGTTGTGACAGAGTGATTATGCGTGTTGTGAATAAACATGCTTGTGTACGCATGTCTGCTGTCACAGCAATGAGGATCATTCAATAAATACCGGGTTAAGAGCATGCCAGCGTCTTCCTAACAGCTGGCACAGCTGAAAAACTCTCCTGCCTTATTAACACTCCACTTATCTGGAATCTGCTCAGCGAGCAGAAACAACTTCATAAATTCCTGCAATTTGCATTCCACCTTACCATTGCTCGTTACCGTTGACCTCACTCCCTACTATGCTGAGAGCTGACTGGCCTCCCATGGTCCTGCCTGCTCAATGTCCCTCCCTGCTGCCCATCAGCATCAGAGCCAGAGTTGGGGTGAACATTGTTACTGCTCGCTGTCAGGGCTCAAGAAGGAATCACGACAAAAATTGTTGTTTTCTTCACTCTGGAGAAAGTGACACTTCCAGATTTGTAACCTCTTCCTTCGGAGGCAGGCAGCAATTTGGTTGTCCAAGGGGCCATTCTAATCCCCTCTCACTGCCTTTCCAGAGATTAGTCGATTATGTTTGAGATGTATGTTAATTTCTCTCTAATCATTCTAATCTACTTCCCCGACCTTTTACTTGTCTCTCCCTGGGCCTTTCTCTTTTATTCTACTCCGTGTTTTCAGCTGTTTCATTAGCCACAGTTCACAATTCATAGCATCCTAGTTAAATACTTTCAGGCCACGTGCCTTTTCTCTTTGGTGCATGGTGTAGAGGGAAGCTGATTCGTTCTTCCCCCTGCTGTCCCCCCAATGCTTCTCCATTGCCCCACACATTATCCTTGATTGAAAATGGTCATCTGTCACCCGTCTGAGGTTCCTCACACACCGCCCTGCAGCTCCCGGTTCCCTGATCCCCCGCGCACTAGGGAGGCCTTAGAACCTGATGCAGTAGAACTCTGAGCAGTGGCCTCATTAACAATCACACCACGGAGTTGGTTTTATTTTTTTCCCTCCCTGACTTGATGAAAACAAAACAAGAAGAGGTGGAGAGGGAGGAGGGAGGAGAGGTAGAAGTGAATTGCTTAATGGAGACACTCAGTCTGAATATTTAATATGCAGATTTTATTGAATAAAAGGTGAAAAAGTGGTTCTTGTTTGTTGCTTGCCTGTCAAACCATGGCAAACAAGCATTCTTTTCCCTGACTGGAGCTTTTTATTACTGTATGGATTCTAGAGTGTAATTATGCCCTATATCTGGGCTGCATTATACACACAATTACAATTCCCCAGCTGAACTATTTATTTATTACCAAGGGAGATATTTGTTCAGCCTCCTTGGAGGGTTTTCTCACTGTGGCTCTCATTGTTTTGCCCTTCATCAAGATGGAATGTTTGGGAGGAGCCCCTTGCTCTGGGCCCCTCACTCTCCTGTTGACGGTTTGGATGAACTTTTCAGACACATTTATTCATGATGTTGGACCAAGATCCTGGGCAAAAGAAATTTGAGGGCTATAAGTGTTTGAGAATGTTTGCGTTGTTTTCAGAGCTTTCAGGGGAAAGACTTTTTATTCTAGCTATTATCATCTTTGAAGAAGAGTTCAGCTTATGAAATCTGATTTGGAGTCACTTTAGAAAATAGCTTTCCCTAGGTAAAGCCTGTCTGCCCAGTAGTTCATAAAGAAAGAGCCCACAGCTAAATAGAATACAAGTCAACAGACATTTGTTGAGGACTTTACCATGAGCCAGGCACTGTGCTGGGCACTGGGGATGTAGAGATTGAGTTAGACCCAGTCCTTACCAGGGAAGATCTCAGAATTCAGCCTGGGAAACAGGTCTATAATTAATTATGAGAAATCTAGTAAGTCCCACAATATTGGTTCATTCATTCTCTTATTCACTCACTTTAATATTTGACAAGTTCATACTATGTCCAAGGATTGGGCTGGGATACAGATATACTGGGAAAAACAGATATGGGCTTTGTCCTCAGGTTTCTACCCTTATTCTAGGAGGGTGAAGGAATACCAACAGATAATAAGAAAGCAAATAAATAATGAAGATGATTTTAGACATGGACGATTGCCATAAAAAATAAAACAGAGAAATATGATTGGAAATGTATGAAGGTGGAGAAGGGAAGAGATGGGTGCGTAGGCATGAGCTAGAGGACGACCTGGGGGAAGAAGGTTTTGGACAGAGGGAACAGCTAGTGCAAGAGTTCTGAGGCAAGGGCTGCAGGAAGGTGGGGGGATGGGCATAGTGAGGGAGAGAGGGAATGACGGGAGGTAAAGATATGGGGGCGTGGGGTGTTATGACCAGATCATTTATGGCCCTATGTTGTTGTTGTTAGGTGCCATTGAGTCGGTTCCAACTCATAGCGACCCTATGCACAACAGAACCAAACACCGCCCGGTCCTGCGCCATCCTTACAATCGTTATGCTTGAGCTCATTGTTACAGCCACTGTATCAATCCACCTTGTTGAGGGTCTTCCTCTTTTCCGCTGACCCTGTACTCTGCCAAGCATGACGTCCTTCTCCAGGGCCTCATCCCTCCTGACAACATGTCAAAAATATGTAAGACGCAGTCTCGCCTTCCTTGCCTCTAAGGAGCATTCTGCCCACACTTCTTCCAAGACAGATTTGTTTGTTCTTTTGGCAGTCCATGGTATATTCAATATTCTTCACCAACACCACAATTCAAAGGTGTCAACTCTTCTTCAGTCTTCCTTATTCATTGTCCAGGTTTCACATGCATATGATGTGATTGAAAATACCATGGCTGGGGTCAGGAGCACCTTAGTCTTCAGGGTGAAATCTTTGCTCTTCAACACATTGAAGAGGTTCTTTGCAGCAGATTTGCCCAATGCAATGCATCTTTTGATTTCTTGACTGCTGCTTCCACGGCTGTTGATTGTGGATCCAAGTAAAATGAAATCCTTGACAACTTCAATCTTTTCTCTGTTTATCATGATGTTGCTCATTGGTCCAGTTGTGAGGATTTTTGTTTTCTTTATGTTGAGGTGTAATCCATACTGAAGGCTGTGGTCTTTGATCTTCATTAGTAAGTGCTTCAAGCCCTCTTCACTTTCAGCAAGCAAGGTTGTGTCATATGCATAACGCAGGTTGTTAATGAGTCTTCCTCCAATCCTGATGCTCCGTTCTTTATATATAGTCCAGCTTCTTGTATTATTTGTTCAGCATACAGATTGAATAGGTATGGTGAAAGAATACAACCCTGATGCACACCTTTCCTGACTTTAAACCAATCAGTATCCCCTTGTTCTGTCCGAACAACTGCCTCCTGATCCATGTAAAGGTTCCTCATGAGCACAATTAAGTGTTCTGGAATTCCCATTCTCTGCAATGTTATACATAATTTGTTATGATCCACACAGTCGGAAGACTTTGCACAGTCAATAAGACACAGGTAAACATCCTTCCGGTATTCTCTGCTTTCAGCCAGGATCCATCTGACATCAGCAATGATATCCCTGGTTCCACGTCCTCTTCTGAAACCGGCCTGAATTTCTGGCAGTTCCCTGTCGATGTACTGCTGCAGCCGTTTTTGAATGATCTTCAGCAACATTTTGCTTGCGTGTGATATTAATGATATTGTTCTATAATTTCCATATTCGGTTGGATCACCTTTCTTGGCATAGGCATAAATATGAATCTCTTCCAGTCAGTTGGCCGATGGTACTGAAGGAAGAAGTCCAAGCTGCTCTGAAGGCATTGGTGAAAAATGAGGCTCCAGGAATTGATGGAATATCAATTGAGATGTTTCAACAAACAGATGCAGTGCTGGAGGTGCTCACTCGTCTATGCCAAGAAATATGGAATACAGCATCCTGGCCAACTGACTATGGCCCTATAGAAGGTTCAAATCCACCCAGAGGCACCTCAGAAAAAAAGACTTGGTGATCTACTTCTGAAGGTCACAGCCATTGAAAATCCTATGAGTTCTACCATTTACTCTGAAACACGCGAGGTCACCATGAATGGACTCAAGGGCAACTGTTTTTTTAGGCTGTGGAAAGGAGCTTGAGTTTTATTCTAAATTCTATATTCAGGGTAAAGTCATTAGATACATGCTGATAGGACTGTAACGGGCCTCCACTCTTCCTTGGTACGACTTCCGATAGTCCAGCCAGATGTTCCCTCGCTACAGCAGCTGGAGAAGAAACTGAAATGACTGGGATCCCTCACCTCTCTTTCCACAAGGGTTATGGTCGTTCTTGCTTATCAGCAAGTATCTTATTTTTCATTTGGGACTGTCTTTGTTCCTGTCCATTTTCAAGGCTGGTTTTCCAATCTTCCATGTATTCTGTGAACCTCAAAATTACTTCTAACAAATTCTTTTTGGCTTAAGGTAGCAAGGTTTTGTTGAACCAGAAAACTCTGTAACAAGGAGGCCCTTAGTACTTTCTTCCTCCTTTTTATGCAGGCTGTGTGGTTCATGAGGCAAGACACGTAGGTCTTTCTCAGTCTCATACCATCAGTCTTAAACTTAGCTACAAAATATCCCAGATTCTGGATATAGTTTATCAAATAGCATGGTTTTCTGGTGTTCTATGCTTTTTTTTTTTTATGCTTTAGTCTTTTTCAGTTTTTTCTTCTTTTTTTAATGCTTTAGTCTTTTTCAGTGTCTTCATTGGTACTTCAGTGGAAAAGTGGGAAAAGCTAAATCAGGAATTCATTTAAAACTTTACTTCAATTTTAGCTGCTTTTGGGATCAAATAAGCAAGGAAATTGTTATATTTTTATCTCTTTCTGTGCTATGTTGGTCCAGGTTGTCTCCTGAAAAATTTTGGTCTACCTCCCAAAGTTTGCCTTATCCAATAGTGTTGGCCTGCTACATTGGATATTTGAGGAATTTTAGAGAACTCTGACTGAAGGCAATTTTGAAGTGGCCAGAGAAGAAAAACATCTTTAGAAATCTGATTTTCTTTTTTAATATATCTTGTTTCTAAACAAGTTATGTCTAGACTCTATTCCTTCTCTAAATCTCAGGATTCAAACATTGATGGTTGCCTCTGAATGATTTTCTAATTCTTCTGTATCTTTTTTGTTTTGTAAAAATGTGTTCGGCTGGTGCCAGAGTAATTTTCATATTGCTCTAGCTGAAAAGCTCAAAACTTAATTTTGGAGACTTTGTTACTTCAGTCTTCCTACCTCTGGATATCTGCTTTTTTTTTTTTTCCTTTTTGTGAGTCTCTCAAATATTCTTTTCTTTCTCCTCAGTTTTTATCTCTCAAACTTATAATACACTTTTTGAAATATGATTATTCTAAGAAGAAATCAACCGTTTTAATTGGGATTTAAATACATTTTCCCATTTGAATATTTTCTCTCCAGCATTTTGCTTTAATTAAGATGACACACATTTGCAAATAGGTTCTCATCCTTTCTCTTGCTAATTTCCATTTTTAGTTTGGTTTGTCAATAAACTCAGGCCAAAGACAATGAAGTCCAAAGACAGAAGATGTATGAATCTTTGGTACTTTGAATATCTTTTCTTTTACAGGTTATGCTTTTAGTTAAATTTCTATCGAAAGAGTTGGAGAGAAGGAAGAGGTAGATATAATTAGCTGTGGGAGTATGCCACTATGAAGGCCATGACATTAATTAGGATCTTTGAAGTGTTATAAGGGCAAGCAATGTTCTTTGCTGCCTTTTTGTACTCCCTTAGCACCTTTATTTTGAGTGAGAGATTTTAATGTCTTTTTTTTTTTTTTTTAAACAAAGGGAAGTAACTTGTTCAAAAATCCTAAACCACAAAGAAATAATCTAAAGCCATGTAGAAAATGTGTAACCCAGCAACAAAACTGACTACAACATCAACGAATGGGGGGATAGATAAGAAAATAGAGGTTATAATACAAGTTGATAAGTGATCTTCTAATGGGTTAGATTCAAAATGCTTTAGTAGAGGAAGACCTTTATTCTAACTTGGAATGGAGGGTGGCTCCCAAAGGAAGGGGGTTTAAGTGAGCCCTGAAGAATAAGTTAAGAGTTCGCCAAGCAGAGACAGAGTGGAAGTTCTAGGCAGAGGGAACATGTTTATTTACAAAGGCTTGAAGATCATCATATGGTGCGTGTTGGCACCTTCAGTATGGCTGGAGCAAGACCCAACAAGAGATGATATTGGAGAGGGAACTAGAAAGCTCTACAATATGCCTAAGACTATCATCATGTGAAATGCAGATTTCACCTTCTTATCGTCTCTTCCCCACTGATTACTCTGGCTTTGAGTCCTGGTTTTCTCATTGTTTTAATGTAAATATTAATATCTTCTTGGCAAGACTGTGGTCAGGATTGATTGAGAGAGCATGTACGTGGTACACAGGACAGTATGAGTGTTGTGGGGAGAATTCCAAGATTTCTTCTTAAAGATTTTCTGCCCAATTCTCTGTGACTGAAAATATGGCATTGCATCCATGATTGTTACACTATATAACAAAAGGACTTGCAAATGTAAGTAAGGTTACTAATCAGTTGACTTTAAGTTAATAAAAAACAAGATTATCCTAGTAGGCCCCATGTAGTCACATAAAAAAACCCAACATGGATCTTTTAAAAGCACAAGAGGAAGTCAAACAGAGAAGGGTTCAATGAACCTTCGGTGGCTTGAGGGTGGAGGTCCCCATTCAAGGAACATGGGAGGCCTCTAGAGGCTAAGAACAATCCCTGGTTGACAGCCAGCAAAGAAACAGGGAACTCCATCTCACATCTCAAGGAATTGTAATTCTTTCAAAAATCTAAATCAGTTTGGAAGTAGATTCTTCCTGAGTCTGCACATAAGATGTCAATCATGCTTACAGGTTGATCGTTGGCCTTGTGAGGACCTAAGCAGAGAACCCAGTAAAGCCCACCAGACTTCTGATGTATAGAACTGTGAGATGATAAATGCTATAAGTTTGTAGTAATTTGTTACACAGTGATGGAAAATGAATACAATTAGTATTAAACACATAAAGGCTTAGGAATTGGACAGATCTGACTTTTGGAGTTTTCTGCTTACCATTTTTATGATTATGGGCAAGTTATTTAACCTCTCTGAGCCTAAGATTCCTCATCCATACAAAACGATGGAACTAGAAATAGTACCTATCCTATAAAATTAATATGAAGACCAACTGAGGAAAAGCATTGAAGAAAAGTACTTACCTCAGGGTAAACATGCAATAAATGTTAGCTGTATTTATTATGGAAACCCTGGCGGCGTAGTGGTTAAGTGCTATGGCTGCTAACCAAAATGTCAGCAGTTTGAATCCACCAGGCGCTCCTTGGAAACTCTGTGGGGCAGTTCTACCCTGCCCTGTAGGGTGGCTATGAGTCGGAATCGACTCGACAGCAGCAGGTTTGGTTTGGTATTTATTATTGCTTTTGCTATTGCCATTTAGATTTTGTAAAATACCTAGTAGAGTGTAAAATATTTAGCATATGTGTTAGCTGCCGTGGAGACAGCCCCTAACTCCTGTTGACCTCCAACTCATGACGACCCCAAGTACAATGGAACAAAAAGGCTGCCTGGTCTTGCACTGACCCCATGATCAGTTGTGGATCTAATGTAAAAAACCACCCAACCCTGTTACCATTGGGTCCATTCCAACTCATAGCCACCCTATAGGACAGAGTAGAACAGTCCCATAGAGTTTCCAAAGAGCACCTGGTAGATTCGAACTATCCACCTTTTGGTTAGCAGCAGTAGCTCTTAAGCACTATGCCACCAGGGTTTCTGGATCTGACATAAAAAAAAAAAAAAATAGTATGTGCTTAATCAGTGTTAGTGTCTTTCTGCTTTCCTTTATCTTCCCTTTGTTTCCTTGGCAGCCCCCAGTTCTACTAACTGCCCTATTCTCGCCTATCTCCTCCACTTTGTGAATATTGATTTTGAGACTGGAAGGGAAACATTTATCATTCTTAATTGCAATAAAATCATTACAATGGTGTTAAACATTCAAATAGAAATTAAATTCCACTGCATAATGCAAAGACAGGTATTAATCTGTGCCTGTAGCCAAACCCAGCACAAGTGATATGGGTAAAACGGATGTGATACATTAATAACACGATGCTAGGGAAGGAACTTCGATCTGAGCAAAATAGTTATACTTACAGGCAAGTTTTTTTTTTTTTTCCCCAAAATGGAGAATCAGCAGATAAATTCCTGTAGCAAAATGACAAAGTAGAAAAGAAACCTTAAAAAAAAAATAGAGAAAACATTTAATTTCTAAGAAATTATCAACACTGCCTGTAGAAGATAAAATTGCAAAGCGAAGATTTAAGGGTTTATGTTTATTTCCACACAAATTCACAGGAAAGTTGATTGGTTAACGTACTGTCTGCATCTCTGGTCAAATAGGATCTCAGCCCTTGAGACTAGCAGGGGAGACTCTCAACCAGGGTCAGGTGCAGGTTTTGTGAGGCTTGTAGCTGAGATCATTTTTGGAGCCTTCAGAAAAGGAGTTCCTGGACGGGGCAAAGGGTTAATGCAGTTGGCTTCTAACCGAAAGGTTGGAGGTTTGAGTCCACCCAAAGGCCTAGTGAACTGCTTCTGAAAAATCAGCCATTGAAAACCCTGTGTTCTACTTTGACACACATACAGTTGTCATGAGTCAGAATCAACTCAATGAAAACTGACTTTAAGGAAAAGATGAAATTATAAATTCAACTTAGATAGCAGAGTGAACACTTAGAATGAGAGAATAAATCATGTTCATTATAAATTTTTTAGAAAAATGTAACACATGCCACAAACATCACAAAATCTAGGAAAATGGCTTATTATTGTCATTAATTACCTGCCTAATATATCTCTATAATATATACCTTTGATTGCATTTTTTTCTATCATTTCTTCACTTGAGGACAATTTTGTAATATGATTTTCTATAAAGAGAATTTAGATTTTCCTTCAGCATGGTTTTGTTTATAATTGTTTAAAAAAGAATTTTCAGCTTCAAAACATGGTCTTGGGAATGCCTAGTCTATAACTTGTCTTGCTCAGAAAGTGCATCTCACCCAAGGGCAAGCCTCGGAAAACTCCGGTCTTTTGATCACTCTTGGCATGGCTGCCGGAGCTGCTGCCTTAGCAGCTGGTCTTCCTCCTCAGGTCCTCAATGTCCCATCCTTTCCCTCAGCACCTTCCCTCTGGGTTTCAAAGAGCAGCATGTCTTTCGGATCCTTCTTGAAGTCAAAGATGTTGTCCTGATGCTCATTAAGGTCTACCATGGACAACTGTTGTTGAGGCTGGATAGATGTAGAAGTACTTCTGGAAGGGTAGCAAACCACCGGAGGATGACCCCCCAGGCTAGGGCAGCACTCCATGCCTCCTTGGGGTGCTGGAGCTGCTGCTTCTTTCTTGACTTCCCGGGGAGAACCTGACCAGCCTTGGAGGGAGTTGGGCGAGTGAGGCGCCGTGCAGCTTAAGCTTCATTAGTATCATGCTAAATCCACCTCTTCTCCCAGTCTATCCTCAATCTATTTTACCAGCCTGCCAAACATGACAAATGGTTGCTCTCAAAGATGCTTTACCTTTCCCACTGCTTGGCCTCAATTGCTCCAGTACTTCAATCTGCTGAGATCTTTCAAAGCCTAGCTCAAATGTTACTTCCTCATGAAATCTTTCCTGATCCTCCTTATAACATGAAATCTTGCCTATATCTGAACCACTTTAGTGCCTATTGTCCTCAGTCTTCAGAGGGAGTTCTCCAATATTGTTTTGCATATTGTTAATATTATATATATTCATATAAAAAACCAAACCCAGTGCCATTGAGTCGATTCTGACTCATAGCTACTCATGAAAAATGAGTAGATGAATTTCTCCAGCTAAATAGAAATCAAGTCTCAAAATAAATAAATAAAAAAACATATGAAAGGCATTTAATTTTCAGATTACGAGTTCATTCAACACATACTTACTATGTGAAAACTGAAGGTAAAATAATAAGTCAAACCCATTGCCATGTAGTCAATTCTGACCCATAGTGACCTATAGGGCAGAATAGAACTGCCCCTCAGGGTTTCCAAGAGCAGCTGGTGGATTCGAACTGCTGACCTTTTGGTTAGCAGCCATAGCACTTAACCACTGTGCCACCAGGGCTCCAAACAAGTCCAAGTCACACCTTTATGGAGCTTACAGCTTTTTTCTAGGCTAATACTAATTTCAGTTATGGTAGGGGTAAGAATTTTGTAGGGAAAGTGTGTCATTACAAGCTGGTAGCAAACAGGGTTCTTGTGTGTATTTCTATGGATGTGGTGTTTCATACGAGATTGAAAGAAGATTAGCAGTTAGCCAGGTAAGGGATGACTGGAAGAGTTCATGAAAGAAGGAATAGCATGTGCAAAGGCCCTGAGGTAGGAAGGATATTGCTGCATATAAAAGCTCTGAAGAATTTTGAACATCTCTATTGTAATAATTTGTTTCCATGGCTGTCTCTTCTAATTCTGTGAATTCCTAGAATAGACAGATGATTTCTGAGGCATTTCTGCATCTGCACGGCCTATCACGTGCTCATTAAATATTTGCTTAACTGAATCAAACCTCATTTGTTAAATGAAGGAAAGCAGAGGGGCTTTGTCAGTGCACACAAAATGATCAAACTAATTTTCCATATTTCATCAATTCTAAGATTAACATATTTTCACAATTTAAAATCTCTGAAATTGTGAAAATTTTTACAATTGATAACTTTTTACAGCTATATTTGGCATGCTTTTTTTTTTTCCTTAGTAGAATATAAAACAATGGTGGTTATAATCAACGGTGTATTACGTTCCTCAAAACATGGTGGATGCCTTCAGATGGCTAAATCATTCACTGTTAATTTGAACAAATAGGTGAGTGATTTTAACAGTTTTTAATATTTCAGACTTATTTTTCAAGTCATTAATTTGCATCCATCAGTAGATAAAGTATTACTCAGGGCTAATTGAATTGCAGGGGTAGAAAAAGTTAAAAGAAGCTAGTTCCACTTTTATGTATTTTAGAGTGTAGTGAAAACCTATTATTTTGTCTGTCCTGGTATATACCATGACTTTCTTCTCACTTCTGGAAACTTCTGCCTTATTCTCTAGGATATGGCCTTTCTTCCTTCCATTCCATCCAACGGTTACTATGGAAAGGATGTTGTTAACACAGTGTGATCCTGTTCCCTGGCCACGTTCAATCGGTCCCGGTTGCAGTTGAATCAAAAATATTTCCTTTCAGAGGATTTTGGATTTGTGACCTTGAGACATACCATGAGAACATCGTACCAATGTGACCTTGAGTACCTGGCCAGTAAGGTAGAAAATTTGTGAAGTCTTGATGTCCACATTCTGTCATGGAAACTGAGAAGCAGAGGAAGTTTCTCTGTGGCCAGAGAGTAGAGACAAGCAGACATACACTCAGGGCAGAAACATGCGTGTGCACGCGCACACACACACGTACACACACATACACACACATGCACACAATGGCATTGGGGCCTGTCTGCATTTCTGTCCACGGCCTTGATAAGACAACAAGTAACTTTATGGTACCTTCACTATTGACTTATGTTCCTAGTAATTGCGACCAAATCACAAACAATTGAAACTAAAAGAGGCTTAATTTATACATTCAGCGTCTCAGATTCTAGGGGCTTAAATGTCTCCAGTGATAGAGAACTCACCATCTCCCAGGGACTCCCTTCCAATGTAGGAAAGTGATGAGTATTTGGACATTCTTTTATATGAGGTGAAATATCTCACACGAATTCTGCAAATTGTTGCGAGTTCTATATGCCAGGGCCAAACTGAGTCTATCCCGTCTCCTACTTGATAGTCCTTCTGTCTTGTTAGTGACTATTGTATCCCCTAAGCCTTCTTTTTCCAGGAGAGACATCCCGGGCTCATCAAATTATGTCTGTTTTCTTTGTTCATTTCGGTGAGTAAGAGAAAGAAAGTGTTAAAACTAACAAAAACAAAATGGCAACCCGAAACAGCTGACTTCTGGAGTGCATTTATTTTGTGCCAGGCACTGCGTTTCATGCTTTGTGTACAATAATTCACTGAATCTTCACAACAGCCTGATAAGACAGGGACTTTATCGTTCCAATTTGCTGATAAGGCAACCGAGGCTTAGGGAGACTAAGTAATTTACCCAAAGTCATCCAGTCAGTAAGTAGCACAGCGTGTGTGTGAACAGTCTGAGTCCAGAGCTTGAGAAATGTTGTTTCATAACTATGGGATAGGATTGCTCAGGTTTGCTTTGGTGAAAGAAAAATATCTTCAAAAAACTCAGTGTTAGTTTTCTGAAATTCTGTAACATGGGCTGAAAAATGGTCTCATCAAAACAGCATATTATGAAATGAATTTACCCATTATAGTTACCCGTTCCCCTGGTGAAAATGTCCTCAAGATGTGGCAGAACCTGCCAGTCCCAGAATAGACCCATCTGTTACTCTGGGTCTCCTGGACAAGATTCTCATGGGAGACATGTTTCTCATTCCTTCGGGACATTGCTGAACAGAATTTCTTTTTCTTTTTTCTAACATTTGTTAATCACTCTCAAGATGCTAAGTGTTGAGCAAACCGGCTATGAAGAGGGAGCTACCCAGTTAGAAACACGAACACACATATGTTTTATCAAAAGAAAAAAAAAAATGTCCTGCTGATTTTCCATTCCCCTAAGGTGAACATACTGAAGAGGTACAATGTAGTGAGGACAAGATAGGAAATAGGTGGAAGGGGACAATGGGGAGATATTTTTGGGGTGGTGTCTTAGGTTGGGCTCTCTAGAGAAGTAAAACAGTAAAATATATATAGAGAGAGAGATTTATGGAAATGGGAGGGAGGTCTCAGGTCTCTGGAATTCCTAGGCATCTTTATTATAATAATTCCAGTGGCTCAGGAGAAGTGGCTGTGCTGAGTAGTGTGTGCGTGTGTGGGTGTGGGGGGGGTTGGTGGGTGGGAAATATACATACATATATATACGTGTGTGTGCGTATGTAAATAATAATAGAATCACAAGGATGAAAGGGACATTAACTTCGATTTTTTTTTCTCCTGCCTCCAGACAGTATCATGCTGAAATGACAGGATAGATGTTGTTTTTGAGACCTTGAACTTGAAGTCATTTCCTGGAAATCCTTGTCTGAGGGCTGTTGCTTCCTCTCAGTGGTAGGTAACCAGATCCACAACACACTATCCTTTGCAAAAGGAGGGTGGGGCAGATATACGTGAGTATTTTCACTTACATGGATGACTGCATAAGTGGCCTGTGTTTCGTTAGCTTCACCAGGCAAATCAAAGCTAATATCGTGGGAAAATCATTACAAATTCTTGACTGACGTTTCTGTTGTCAAATACAGGTTCTCTATACTGGTGTTAAGGAGGCCTTTGTCCTTATTGGGGCCCTGGTAGTGCAGTGGTTAAGCCTTTGGCTGCTAACCAGAAGGTCGGTAGTTTGAATCCACCAGCTGCTCCTTGAAAACTCTGTGAGGCATTTCTACTCTGACCAGTAGGATCACTATGGAATCGACTCTAAGGCCACGAGTTTGGTTTGTTTTTTTCCTGGTTTGTCCTTATTAAAGATTTTATTGTAGAGTAGTGTTTGAAGATCTGGGTCCTTGATGGGAAATGAAAAATATGTAAAATTCATGAAGATTTCTAACTCAACTTCATTTAAATTCTTATTTAAATATGATATCAGTGTTTTGGATTAGACATACCAAAAAATCAAATTAATTTGCTTATTGTTCTTCCCTGTGAAGGGCCTTCATAGACACCTTGAAGCCTTATTTGTCATGAATTTACCCAGACAGAGTAAAAATTTGAGACACCCCTGTACAAGCGAAGCTTTTGACTAGAAACACCAAAGTACTGGCTGTAACTCCAGACTCCAATTGCAGTCTACCCCATCCAGATAACTATTTACAATAATTCCTGGGATTCTTTGATTTGGAGTTTTGAAAAGGTAAGTTTATTTCAGAAACATTTTGGCATTATAGAGTCAGAATGATAATTTACTATATACAGTTATTTTGAGTATATTGTGGTAGATTGTGTGACTCATATTCAGGGACCCTCCCTGAGGAGGATTATCTATCCCTGCCCTGCTGAACTCAAAAGTGACCATATGACTTGCCTGGGCCAATGAAAAGGAGCCCCTTGTAACATAGTGGTTAAAGTGCTTGACTGCTAACCAAAAGTTTGGTCCCTGCATGGGAAAAAGATGTGGCAGCCTGTTTCTGTAAAGATATACAGCATTGGAAACGTATGGGGCAGTTCTGCTCTGTTCTGTATCATTCTTTTGAGTTGGAATTGACTCGATGGCAGTGAGTTTGGTGTGGGTTGGGCCAGAGAAATGAGAACAGAAGTGATGTATTTCACTTCTAAGTAGAAGCTTTAAGAGCTAGTATGTGGCTTGCCACATTCTTTTTCCCTCTGACATGACTACCAGCAATGTTTCGGATGGAAGTTACTCTACCAGTCTAAAACTGGGGACAGCAATATGGCCAATCATGATAGAAGGTAATGTGAACAAGAAAGAAGCCCTTGTGAGATTTTGGGATAATTTGTTATTATGGCATATCTTAACCTATCCTGACTAATACATACCTAAGACAAAGTACTTGTACCATGTCATAGGGCAATCTGAATTTCCCAAAACTTGCACACTGAAGAAATAGTGAACCTCTTATTCCATTTATAGCTAAAAGAATTGTTTCTGTCATAGCTTAATATGTTTTTGCTTGTTTCTGATTTATTGATCCCATCTTTCTGTTGTTGTTAGGTGCCATTGAGTTGTTTCCAACTCATAGCAACCCTATATGACAGAGTAGAACTGCCATATAGGGTTTTTGTGGCTATATGGGAGCAGATCACCAGCTCTTTCTCTCACAGAGCTGCTGGGTAGGTTTGAACTGCCAGCCTTTCAGTTAGCAGCCAAGTACTTTACCATTGTGCCATCAGGGCCTCCTTCTCCTTCTGTACCCTCTTATTTTTGCTCAGCAGTGATCTGTTCCAGGATGGTCACTCAAGATATTTAATGTTAATTACATAGAACACTAATCTTTTTTATTGTTATAGCTCCAAATTCGTATTTTAAGTTGTCTTTTCCAACTCTTTCTATACTACTGGTTAACTCTGTTTTTATTTGTAAGAATTTCTCTGACCCAGTTTTTTTTTTTTTTTTCCTTGCCCCCAAAGACTGTACAACATGGCTGGCCCCAATTATGTAATTATTTCTCCAGGAATGGCCTTTTTCTTTATCTCAGTGGAATTGCAATTTTCTTCTTTATCTGAAGGCTTCCTGTGTTTTGCCACATGGAACCATAGTATTAAGATAGGGAATCATTCCTGTCTTTTTTACTAGAAGATTTCCAGGTTGAGTTTAATCTCCTTTTGGGTTTCATCATTGATCAGAGTGATGGGTACTATATTGTTGCCTGTATAAACTTTCCTCCAGCCTTAACCAGTCAAGGTTCTCACTATTTAACTTTTCATGCTCACTCTCTGCTAGGTTGCATTTATACTATTAAATAATAAATCCAAAAGAAATGCTTCTCAAGTGAATTCAAAATGCAAAGGAAACATGGCCACTTAGAAAATACTAGAGCAGCTCAGAGCCTTCCCCTACTCAACTTTGATTTTTCTTCAAATTTTGAAATTTGATTAAGATTTTTAAACATTTTATATCCCCATTTCTCCAAAACATCAGCTCAGAGAAGCGTAGTTTGTGAAAGGGAGACTTGCCCATTTCAGAATCTAGTTCCTTCACTTCAGTTAGCAAGCTGCTTGGGACTAGGGCATGATGGGTGATGGCAAGAGAATCTCAGCTACACAGACTTTTGATTAAGTGTTGAATGGTGCTGAGTTGAGGACATTATTATTCACCAAAATGCATCCTAGAAACCATGAAAGGCAGGCATAAACTTCAGGTTTTAATACTAATTAGAGGCATCTGTTTCCCAGGTGTGAGGTGTTTATCTGTGAAAAAAGGGAGATAGTGAAGCAGAAAAGAAGCACGCTAGAGCCAATAAATGATTGAGTGGATTTGGGAAAGGAGGGCAAAATAAGGGAGATAAAATAAGATGTTGTGGTGAATATGAAGAGCTTGGAGGACAGCCCTAAAGTTCGTTTCTGCACATGAGGCTGAAAGTAAGACGGAGTGTGTGCTGTGCTACCTGTTTTTTAATTCAAGTTCTCTCTCTTTGTTTTTGGTGAGGGCCGTATAAGAATCTTTAGACTGAAAAATGTACTTTTTTTGCTGCAACTTATGAACCCCAGGAGGGCTAATGAATCTATATACTTATGTGCATTGCTAAGCCTATCTCTTCATTATTCAGCACTTAGAAGGAACCTTGAAAACAGGAAGCACAAATCTCATGCTTTCCTTTCCCAAAAGTTGAAGCAATACAGCAAGATAGCATCTGATTTGGGAGAGAGCACAAATGTCTGTATATTTTCTCAGGTTTTCCTGAGGTGTTTTGCCCTACTGTCAGTGAACGTAACATGAAGGCAACAGAGTGTGATTTGGGATCCAGAGACCTGAGTTCTAGTCCTTGTTCTGCCTTTTCATGGTTGAGTAACCTTAGGAAATGCAGTTAGTCTCTCTGGCCCTTAGATTCTTGTCTGCAATTAAAAGAAACTTAACAAAGATTCCCTTTAAGGTTTCTATCATATCTATGGTTTTATTTTAAAGCTCATGATCCAACTCAGTTCTCTAAATCCTTTTTTGCATACTGACTATGTGTTAGACCCTAGAGTAATACAAATATAATTTATCATGTTCTCAAACCGCTCACAGTGGGACCAGTGCTACAAGGAGACAAATGACCAAGATACTGTGTTACTGTGGAAGAGAGGTAGGTTAAACTATCTAGAAGGGTTAAGGAATATCTCTCAATGGGCGTAACGTGGGAACGCAATTTTGAAGTATAAATAAGAGTCATCATGTAGACAAGGAAGAGGACATTTGATGGCACTGTGCAGCTCAGAGGTCTTCTCCATGGACGTTGGTAAGTCTTCTAGGCTATAGGATCCCCTTTCCTTCAATATCGAGTTCCTAACTCATCCTCTGCAGTGGACCCTCGAGCCCCTGATAGAAATCTGTGCATGTGTATGTGTTTTTGGTATGTTGTTAGAGGCTATTTGGTGTGTTGTTAGAGGCTATTGAATTGGCACTGACTCATGGCGGTCTCATGAACAACACAATGAAAGCTGCCTGGTCCTGTGCCATCCCCATGATTGGTTCCGGAGTGGACCATTGTGACCCAAAAGATTTTCACCGGCTGATTTTCAGAAGTATATCTCTAGGCCTTTTTTCTTAGCACATCTTTGTCTGGAAGCTCTGCTGACATCTTAGCAACACATGAGCCTCCTCTGATATACAGGTGGTAGCTTCACATGAACTGCGTTAGCCTGGAATCAATCCCAGGTCTCCAGCATGGTGGGCGAAAATTCTGCCACAGAACCACCACTGCCCTCTTTTGGTATAAAAACCAAACCAAGCCCGTTGTCTTCGAGTCAATTCTGACTCATAGTGACCCTATAGGACAGAGTAGAATTGCCCCATAGGGCTTCCAAGGAGTGGCTGGTGGATTCGAACTGCCAACCTTTTGGATAGCAGCCTAGCTCTTAACCACTGCGCACCCGGGGCTCCTTTGGTATGAGGGGGGCATTTATTCTCTTCCAAGCCATTTCGCACTGAGGGGTGTTTCTTCATTTTTGCCTGCAGTATCCATAGCTCTTGGCTCCTGAAGCTGCCACCCTCACCTACCCATTCCCACTTTTCCTCTCCTTTTGTCTACCTAAATACCACTAATACAAGGTAGTTAAAAACAGACTTTACTGAAGGTTTGGAGGAAGTGGAGGAAAACTATAGATTAAGAGGGAAGGCAACTTTAGAGTCAATGTCCTTGTAGAAATACCCATCACAGGGAATTTTTCACTGGCCCTAGTCTCAGGTTACAGGAGCTTTTCGCATCCCTCTTCATGTTTACACCATTCTCCCCAGGGGTATCCCTTACAAACCCCCAAGTTCCTAACAATTAGGCAGAGCAATTCATATTTTTTTTCTCACCCTCACCCTCTGGCTATGCTCAGGCACCTTGGATTTCTCTATTAAAAGCAACCATTAAGATTTGTTAAGTGTTCTCCTTGACTAATCCTTATAGCTAAGAGTGGGGGCACATTTGCCTCTATGACTATGTTAGTTCAAATTAAAAGCCAAGATAAGATTCATTTAAATCAGACAGATGTTTTAACCCTCTTGTTGAAGTGTTGAAGTGAGACAGTTCGTGGCTGCTGTTGTGGTCCTATTTCACAAAGGCTGAAGACAGCAGGCTGTTTCTAACTTATTTCTTTATCAACCTTGGCCTACATTCCCAAGGTAGTCCCATGATCCAATATGGTGCCCCAACTGCATTACAAGATAAAAGAATGAATGAAGAAGAAAAAAACAATGGGTAAGACACCATAAAAACAGCTGCCTTTGAGTTGATTCTGACTCATGGCGGACCCATGTGTATCAGAGTAGAACTGTGCTCCATAAGGTTTTCAATGGTTGATTTTTTTGGAATTAGATTTCCAGGTTTTATCCCAAGGCACCTGAGTGGACTTAAAACTCCAAATATTAGATTAGTAGCTCAGCATGTTAAAGTTTTATGGAAGCTGCCTTAAACTACTTAAATGTCATTACCAGAATTTAGCCCTGTGGAATACTAAAACAAAACAAAAAAACCAAACCCATTGTTGTTGAGTTGATTATGACTCATATCAATCCTATCGGACAGAGAAGAAATGCCCCATAGAGTTTCCAAGAAGCGCCTGGTGGATTTAAGCTGCCGACTTTTTGGTTACCAGCCATAGCCCTTAACCAATATGCCACCAGTGGGATACTGTGTGATTTAAAATCAGGAAAGGTATGTGTCAGGGTTGTATAGTTTCCCCATACTTATTCAATCTACGCTGAGCAAATAATCTGAGAAACTGGACTATGTGAAGAAGAATGTGGCATCAGGATAGGAGGAAGACTCATTAACAACCTGTGATATGCAGATGACACAACCTTGCTTGCTGAAAGCAAAGAGGACTTGAAGCACTTACTAATGAAGATCAAAGACTAGGGGCCTTCAGTATGGATTATGCCTCAACCTAAAGAAAACAAAAATTCTCACAACTGGACCAATGACCAACATCATGATAAAAGGAGAAAAGGTTGAAGTTGTCAAGGATTTCATTTTACTTGGATCCACAATCAACAGCCATGGAAGCGGCAGTCAAGAAATCGAAAGACGCATTGCATTGGGCAAATCTGCTGCGAGAGACCTCTTTAAAGTGTTAAAAAGTAAAGATGTCACTTTAAGGACTAATGTGTGCCTGACCCAAACTAGGTGTTTTCAACTGCCTCATATGCATGCAAAAGCTGGACAATGAATAAGGAAGACCAAAGAAGAATTGACACCTTTGAATTGCGGTGTTGGTGAAGAGTATTGACTATACCATGGACTGCCAGATGAAGGAACAAATAAGGAAATCTCCTTAGAAGTGAGGATAGTGAGCCTTCCTCTCACGTACTTTGAACGTGTTATCAGGAGGGACTAGCTCTGGAGAAGGACATTGTGTTTGGTAAAGTGAAGGGTCAGCAGAAATGAGGAAGACCTTGAACAAGACGGATTGACATAGCAGCTGCAACAACGGACTCAAACATAGCAGTGATTATGAGGATGGCATAGGACCAGGCAGTGTTTTGTTCTGTTGTACATAGGGTCGCTATGGCTTGGTGGTGCCTAACAACAACAACAAAAGCCCTGTGGTCACATGATTACACTTAGCTGCAAGGGAGGCTGAGAAATGGAGCCTCTATTCTAGTCACAGCTACAAACTGAGGGTTCTGTTAATACAGGGGGGAAGAATGGATACTAAGGGACGTTCAGACATCTCAGTCACAATTTCTTTCCTGTGATGCCGAAGGTAGAATGGGAAGGCTCTCAGTAGCTTTTAGTTTGTCTTTACGGTAACTATTTAATAGTATTAGTGTGATTCTTTGTGAATCCTTTAAAGTTTCTTCCGATTCCTCTGAAAGGATGGATATAAAAGCTAGGCACAGAGCTCTTTCTAATGAGGGCCTCATCAAATCCTTAATCTCTGTTTAATCACTGGCCGACTGTGAGCCTTTTGCGTTACCATCATTGGGATTAGAGTTGTTTTGTAAACAGCATCATGCGTTGGTTGTCTGTTTATTTCACTTTGACAGTCAAATTTTTCCTTTTCTTCTGTTGTTATTTTGGCATTGTGTGACTCTAATAATCTCTCATATATTCTTTTTTTTCTTAAGTTGAATTTTGTATTCTTTCCCTTCAAGCTCTTTTTAATGAGAACATTAAATCTGAACGAGAGCTAAATTGCAAGGGGTTTAACGGAGTATCATAACTGCCTTAATAAGGCCATTGTATGAGAGCTGCTGGATATACTTGATATTTGTCTAGTTATAATCATTAATTCATTCTTTTATTCATTACACACACACATATATTTTTCCCTACACTATGTTCGGTACTGTGCTATGGCCCAGAAATTAAAAGGTGTTAACTTTAAGGCAGATATGGCTCCTGACCTCATGGGGCTTACTTTCTAGAAGAGAGATCATAACAAATAAAGAAAAATACATTAATTATTTACCTCTTGTAACATTAGCTCTGAAGAAATGAATGAGGATTCTGAAATAGAGAGTAATGGGAGTGGAGACCTACATTAGGAATAGTGGCCTTGGGAAAGAGCCCTCTGGAGAGATGGCCTTGAAACTGAGGCTTAAAGGACAGGAAGGAGCCAATCATGGGAAGAGTTTGGGGGACAGCAAATGCAGTGATCTTGAGATAGGGAAGACCTTGGTCTGTTGGAGTTGCTGAAAACAGAACAATGTGGGTGGAGTGTTGAGAGGGTCGGTATAATGCTTGCATTCGAAATGCAAGTTTGTTCCAACACTCTTGATAGGAAAAAATTTAAGCGTAATGTGAATTTCACATTTGCTTGTGTGAGATTTTGTCTAAGACAAACACTAAGTGGACTCAGAAAACTGCACTCTGATGAACTGAATGGCGTAGGAATATACCAAATGCACACGTGCACCCATCTCAAACATCTATCAGCTCCCTCATTTCACTGCATACATTGTAAGTCACACGTATTCACCTGCCTGGTGTAGCTGGTGCGCCAGCTTTCCTTCTGATATCTACCACTTCACAGTAACTCACGAGCTGCAGCTCTTCTGGCACCCACTTCCACAAGCAAACTTCAGCTCCTTTGAAGAGGAAATGCCATATTTAGTGTAATGTTTATTTATTTATTAACCATTTAACATGCGTAAACTGTGCTACCATTTTGTTAGGTTTGGGTCCGATGTGTCACTGATGAAGGTTTTGAGGGTCGTGTCCCTAGCCCCATTTTTCCTGTAAGTGTTATGGTTCTCATTGTGTAATTTTGCACAGTGCAGTGGTTTTTGCGAATGCATGGGTTCTATTATAGCAGCGTTGACTGTATCAGAGGAGGTTGAAATACACTGGGGCCAGATCCTCATACATAGCCTTACACACGCTGTAAGGAACTTGAATTTTCCCTGATTATAATGGGAAAACCCCAGAATATTTTAAGCAGGGGAGTAACATGATCTGATTCATGTGACCGTATGTTTCATAGTGAGGGCTAAGAGTGGAGGCAGCGAGACTAGTTGGGAGACTTCATAGTGGTCCAGGTGAGAGGTGTTGGTGGCTTGGATTACGGTGAAAACATTGAAGTAGGAGGAGGTGTTTGAAATTAAGCTACGGTTTGGCTCGCTGTCTGGATGCTTACCAGCTCTTGTCTAAGAGCCAACATAAATTTCTAACATCTAGACTGTATCTGTGGCTCAAATCCTACAATCCCTGGTTAATGTGGCCTCATCTAAAAAAAGAAATACTGTCCCTTTTTGAGGGAATCTAGGCTGTTTTATCATTTTTCTTCTCCAGTGTTAATACCACTCAAGATCACTTTCAAGAAATAAGAGCGCCCTTGAAGATATCTTTTGTAATCAAAAATGCTAATTTATTTTCACTGATTCCATTCCTCTCTTTTAAGATACACTTCGGATTAATAAAATAAATTACAACACACAATGACTTGAATCCTGGGATGCTTAAAGAATTAACTGAAACAAAACCTTCTGAAAATTCTGAGAGGCTTGCTGAGGGGCCCATGATACCAGATGCCATAAACCAGGCAGCATAATGTTCATATCTAGAAATACAAGAATAATAGGAGCATTACTTTTCAAAGTCTGAGGGGGAGTACAGGGTAGTGAGGGGAAATCAAAATGACTCTTAAAAGTACTAATCTTGTCAAACTAACTTTTTTCCTACAACAGCGTGAAAGTTATAATGTGTCTTGGTGCTTGTAGCACTTTGATTAGGCATTTGAATGACATTTCCCTCAACAGTCTGGGCAAATTGGTTTGGAACAGTTTCTCACTTTGGGGTACCTGGGTCAGAGGGAGGTCAAGCCCTACAGAGATACTGATGAGTCCAGTCACCAGGGGTGGGAGGGTCTGGCTCTGGATAAATGGAGAGTAAAATGCCCATGTGAGGCAGAACAGGACAGGACAGCCTGACCTTGTGAACATCAACCATTACTGAGTACATCAACCATTACTGAGTATTATTAAGATATGAGGAATAGAGATGGATGTCATGGTGAGGCCCTGTGGCACGCCAGCCACTCCAGGCAACTGACTGAGTTTTGAAGTCCGGGCCTGGGGTATGAGGGGTATGGAACATGAAGTCAAAGGTGAGGCTAGGTACTCCTTCAACGTTTTACCTTCTGTCTCTTCTTCCAGAGGAGCAGGGACACCATCCTGGGGAATCAGGTGTGCAAAAGGTAGGTTGGAACTTAAAAAAAAGTCATTTTTATTTTATTTTTTCCAATGTGGCTGAGATTAACTAATCATTAACAAAGTCAGGCAGGGTAACAAACTAATGAATAAGTAAGAGTCACTTGTAATTAAATGAACAACAGCCAATTACATACAAATAATTAAAGTATAAAAGGTCTTTATCAGTTTGTACTCTAAAGCAGGGTAAAAGGAGGGAAAATACTGCTTACTTCATTTCTTCATCTTATCTTTTTTACACTTTAAATTTATAATTATTATGATTATAATAAACCAAAAAAAAAAAAAAAAACCTGTTGCTATCAGGTTGATTCTGACTCATGGAGATCCCATGTGTTACAAAGTACAACTACTCCACAGGATTTTCTTGGTTGTTATCTTAGGGAAACAGTCACAGGCTTTTCTTCCACAGCACTACTGGGTGGATTCAAACTGGCAGCCTTTCATAGCAGCTGAGCACAAACTGTTTGTGACACCCAGGAACCTATGATTATAATACCTGTTTTAAATCATGCTTATCAACAATATTACATAATCTGTAAGATGGGTATGTTTTTCAGCAAAAAAAAAAAAAAAAAAAAGAGAGAGGCTCTCTGAGAGAATAAAAATAAAAATGGCTATGATTTATTGAACACTTAATATGTGATGGGCCCTATCTTAAGCATACTTTATTCATTATCTACGTTAATCTGTATCCCCTAGATTTAGCATTACAGAAACTGAGACTCAGAAAGGTTCTGTAACGTACTCGAAGTCCCAGAGCTAAGGAATGACTATTGCTGAATGAATTCTACAACTAGTTTATGCAAACATTCCTATGAGTCGGAGTCAACTGTATGGCAATGGGTAAGGGTACAGAAGAAAAGAGAAAGAGACCTCTTCTCTGAACGCCTTGAACAATTTTAGAAGTGATACTAAGTGCTTGGAAACCCTGGTGGTGTAGTGGTTAAGTGCTATGGCTGCTAAGCAAAGAGTCAGCGGTTCCAATCCACCAGGCGCTCCTTGGAAACTCTATGGGGCAGTTCTACTCTGTCCTATAAGGTCACTATAAGTCGGAATTGACGGCACTGGGTCTGGTCTGGTCTGACTAAGTACTTATCTACTCCATTCTTTTGAGAACAGGGTATTTTCTATGTTTGGACAAATGAAACTGAAGGCAGATGTAATATTCATGGCACTTTTTGGACCATGGCTTGGCTGTTCTGGTTCCAGACTTTCTGGGGGGAGTCAGTCTCTCTGTGTGGTCTCCGGGATTGTCTGAATTGAGAATCTGTAAGCGTTAATCCCTACAGCCCAAGTGTATGATGGAGTTCAGGTGAGTCCTAGTAGCCAACACACTATATCGCCATCCTCCGTCCCCGCCTGTCTATTCTGCCACAGCAGGCCCTGATTGGTCCATCTCCCTCAAGGATGTTGTAACAAGCAAGGCTTCTCCCTGGCACAGTTATTTTCTGCCAAGATGCCGTATAAGAAATAAAGTCAGTCATTATTATTTGTTTGACTATTTTATTTTTTGCTAGAAATAGTCTTTGCTAGCCCTTAAGAGTCAAAATATTCTTTTAGGTAGGTCTTACCGATCATTAGGGTTATCTTTTATTAACTATATATTTCAAACTAAGTCCTACTTAATTTAAAATATGTTATGAATCAGAATCAACTCGACTGCAACGCGTTTGGTTTGATTTTTATAGCGATTTGACTTCATTTTCTTTTTAGAAAGGAAAAACTTCTCAAAAATACTCCATGTACTGTTGTTTATTTGAATAGATATAACATGCCAAAGTTGATGTCCTTAATAGCTGTGATTAACATAGTTAAATACTTCTCCAATGAATTCTGAAGCATTTTTCTTTTGTTTGAAGTTTTAACATAGTTTAGACGGGAAGCTTTGAGAAGCCAGACTGGAAGTTTTATTCTTATGCTTTTTGCTGATTGAAACATCATTGTATAGATGGATATTTCAGAAGTGGAGTACCCTCTCTCCCAAGAGTAAGAATCAGTTCAAAATTCTCTAATTGAGAAAACACGTCTTCCTTCAGCTACATTTGTCCTTGAGAGGCAAATGCCAGACGTGGAAAGTATCGTGTTCTCAGAAGAATAGAAGATATGGGTAGTTGGTATCACCTCCAAAATTATATTTTATGATTTTAAAAATCCAGGTCGGTCCCACAAGGAAACCAATTCTACTCAAGATCTACCCTTAGGCATAAATTGAGTTTAATTTGTGTGGCCAAACTTATTTTCTCGCATCCTGCAAAAGGAAACTTCAGTTCAGCCCAGACCTTGTCACGGTGCTCAATTAAAAGTCTGAACTAATAAAGCTGCCTTCAATGGTTGACAGAGCCAGGAATGTGACCTCATCACCCAGCTATACCTCTCTGATCCTGGATTTAAATTTCCATAAAGGACAGATAGGAACTAGCAAATTCCTGTTTTCTTGATAACATACCTCATTCACAGTTAGAACGTTCAATGCCTTGGCTCACAACTTTATCTACCAATCTACAGTATGTTCTGAAGCTGGTTAAATTAACTTAGCAATCAAAATGCTGAGCTTGATAGCTCATTTATCTTTCTGTCTTACAACTCGACATTACAATACGGCAGTGATTGATCTTGCATCTTCCAGGTACCATATAGTATAAAAACTAAGAGAAGATTAATTAAAAGCTGTCTTACCCGGACAGGTTTTTAAATAAGTTTTAGATTTACACTATATATCAGCCAAAGCAGAAAGAGA
The DNA here is from genome assembly GCF_024166365.1 of Elephas maximus indicus. Classification (NCBI taxonomy): domain Eukaryota; kingdom Metazoa; phylum Chordata; class Mammalia; order Proboscidea; family Elephantidae; genus Elephas; species Elephas maximus. The sequence continues at coordinate 8,857,958 of NC_064819.1, read as the reverse complement.
TTCTAAGGCTGGGAGCTCTGTCGCACCAACTGGGCTTTTCTTTTATGTGGAATATGTATGCCGTGGTCCTGATGACCATTATTGTCCTTTAACACACGTTGAATAACAAAATGTGGAAGGCAGCACCTGGGACAAACGTCCTCTGTTGTTGTTGTTGTTAGGTGCCCTCGAGTTGGTTCTGACTCATAGCGACCCTATGCACAACAGAACGAAACACCGCCTGGTCCTGAGCCATCCTTACAATCGTTGTTATGCGTGAGCTCACTGTTGCAGCCACTGTGTCAATCCACCTCATTGAGGGTCTTCCTTTTTTCTGCTGACCCTGTACTCTGCCAAGCATGATGTCCTTCTCCAGGGACTCATCCCTCCTGACAACATGTCCAAAGTATGTAAGACGCAGTCTCGCCATCCTTGCCTCTAAGGAGCATTCTGGTTGTACTTCTTCTAAGACAGATTTGTTTGTTCTTTTGGCAGTCCATGGTATATTCAATATTCTTCACCAACACCACAATTCAAAGGCATCAATTCTTCTTCAGTCTTCCTTATTCATTGTCCAGCTTTCACATGCATATGATGTGATTGAAAATACCATGGCTTAGGTCAGGGGCACTTTAGTCTTCAAGGTGACATCTTTGCTCTTCAACACTTTAAAGAGGTCCTTTGCAGCAGATTTACCCAATGCAGTGCACCTTTTGATTTCTTGACTGCTGCTTCCATGGCTGTTGATCATGGATCCAAGTAAAATGAAATCCTTGACAACTTCAATCTTTTCTCCGTTTATCATGATGTTGCTCATTGGCCCAGTTGTGAGGATTTTTGTTTTCTTTATGTTGAGGTGCAATGCATACTGAAGGCTGTGGTCTTTGATCCTCATTAGTAGGTGCTTCAAGTCCTCTTCACTTTCAGCAAGCAAGGTTGTGTCATCTGCATAACGCAGGTTGTTAATGAGTCTCCCTCCTATCCTGATGCCCCGTTCTTCTTCATGTAGTCCAGGTTCTCGATCATTTGCTCAGCATACAGATTGAATAGGTATGGTGAAAAATACAACCCTGACACACACCTTTCCTGACTTTAAACGTTCTCTAGTTGTCTCCAGTCTGAGGCATCATCACGCACACCCAGAGAACGTGTTGCCCAAATAGACCATGTGCAAAATTGTCACTTCTTAAACTTAGGTCTATATTTTTCCTTTGATTTTGTGCGTTTGAGGGATTTTGAGTGGCTATCATGAAGGAAACTGATATTTCAACCAAAGCCTGGGAAACAGGAAATACTGCAATATGAATATCTAACACTTAAGGGAGAGTGTTTTAGGAATTGGTGGCTGGTTTTGTAGCTTAGTGAAAAACTACTGTGTCATATGACTTACATTAGCTCCAATTTTTAGAATAATTTTAATAAATTAGGAATTACTATCCCCATTTTACAGATGAAGAAACTTAAATCATGAAGCATGAATTTATTGGGCCAAAACCTGGGGGCTAGCAATCAGCAGAGCTGAGATTTGTATTATAGGGAAGAATATGGCAGGAGAATTTTTGTCCATCTCTGCGCTGGATATTCACCAAGCGGTGGTCCTCAAAATGTGGTCTATGGAACTTGTTAGAAATGTCACATCTTGGGCCCTGCCCCAGACCTCCGGAGTCAGAAATCCTGGGGGTGGAGCTCAACAATCTGTATTTTAACAAGTTCCCTTTGTGGTGCATTTCAAATTGGAGAACTGCTGCCCTAGGAGATTGGAGTAACTCCTGTATCTCCTGCAAATTTTAAGTGGAATTTTTGCAAAATGGTGAACACAGCTACAGAGAGTTAATGAGAAAGATAATGAATGATCCAATTCTATAAGAGACTACACACAATCTCAGTTGATATGCCTCCTAAATTTTGCATGTATATTAAGATTTTGTAAAATGTATCGCTATGCAACTGTATCAGGAAACTGGTTTTTTTTAAAGGAAAAAAAATTGGGTGGCAAATTCTTTTGTAAAGTTAAAGCCCTGATTTATCTGTTTTGTAAGCAGATTTTTATGTATTGCATTTTCTTAGGAGGAGACAGATTGTATCTGGTAGGCTTATGCATTGGGAATGCTTCTGAAGAAATATTTGATTTGTTGATATGGGAGTCAAAATATGCTAGACCGTAGCAAACTGAAAAAATTGCCATTTTTACTGTAAATGCTTTTAAAATGAAATTTGATACTTTTCCCGTAGTTTAATTTCCAGGCCCATCAGACCCCTTTTCTCCCTGAGGAAACCCTGGTGGCATAATGGTTAAGTGCTATAGCTGCTAATCAAAAGGTCAGCAGTTTGAATCCGCCAGGTGCTCCTTGGAAACTCTCTGGGGGAATTCTACTCTGTTCTAGAGGGTTGCTATGAATTGAAATCAACTCGATGGCAATGGGGTTTGGTTCTCCCCCTCCCCAAAGGTGGCGCAAAGAAGGATGAAGCAGCATGGTGTACTAAGCACGTGAGTCTGTGCACCGCTCTCCCACTTACCAGCTCTATGACCTTGGTAAGTTCCATGCTCTTGGAGATAAAGTACCATGAGACTGTGGTCAAAATTCTCTAGGCCAGTGTATTAGTTTCTTAGAGCTGCATAAAAAGTACCACAAACTGAGTGGCTTATCAGAGCAGAAATTTATGGTCTCACAGTTCTCGAGTTCGTGAAGTTGGCGAGGCCACATTCTCTCAGAAGGCTCTAGGCAAGATTCATCCTTGTCTCTCCAGGCTTCTGCTAGCCCCAGAAGCTCCTTGGCTTGAAGCTGCAGCATCACATGGTGTTTTTCCCTCTGTGTATCTCTGTCTCGTATATGTCTCTTCTCCTCCTTTGTAAGGACACCACTGATATTGGACTCGCCCTACTCCAGTATGGCCTGATGTTAACTGAACATCATCAAAGACCCTATTTCCAGACAAAGTCACTTTCACAGGTACAGGGGCTGGGACTTCAACATATCTTTTTGGGGAACACAATTCAATCCAAAGCAGCCAATGTTTCTCAAACTTGGGTGTGCATCAGAATCACATGGAGATCTAGTTAAAACACAGATTGTCTGGGGCATGGCCTAAGAATTTGCATTTCTAACAAATTCTCAGGTAATACTAATAATACCACAGGTGCAGAGACCCCAATTAAGAATCACTGCTTTGTACTGTAAGCCTTTTCAAAGTGGTCCTTGGTGAAGGTCACGTAGGTTACTCATGGGAAGAGGCAAGAGGAGGAAGTAATGCCAGGTGAAGAATTTTTTCTCTAGGCTGCCCCTGTAAGCCTGGACCAATGACTCCAGATGGGAAAGTTTTGTTTGTTTTTCAGGGCACAGGACCCATCCCTCTGTAGTCTTGTAGTATAAAATCAAGATCCCTTCCTACAGTGGGGATGATGCCTCTAAGGCCATATTCAGGCTCCCTATGTAGGAAGGTGGCCATGAATCAGAATCGACCCAACAGCAACAGGTTTAATTCAGGAAGGGGCAGGGGATCAGTGACAGAACCAAATCCTAACCTGTTAACTAAGAGTGTAAAAGTAGAAGCTGGCCACTCATTAATCAAACTTCTCTTTGTGGTCTCTTTGGTTTCCAAGTTTTGCTATTATTTCCTCTGGAGATCCCTCCTTAGTTAATTAGTAAATGAAATTTTGTATGTAAAACATCCACAGAGTAGATGCCAGTGAGAGGCAACTAACATTAAGAATGTGCAAAGCATGGGCAGAATTTTCCCGCGCGTGAACCCAGGGCATGGAGAGCAGTGCAGGAGGTGGCTCCACAAGGCCTGGTGCCCTCCTCTTAGGAGGGGAGGGGCTTTTCGCTGGTGTCCCTGCTTTAGCTGACAGGCTGATTTCAGGTTGGGCTGCGGGGATGCCTGGTTGCTGTGTTCCATGATCCATGTACAGAGACATGGCAAGAGAAGGAGTTGCAAACCGGTTTAAGGAGCTACTTAGTAAGGACATGCCTATGGTCAAAGAGAAGCACACTGGTGGAGCAGTGGTTAAGTGCCTGGCATCTAAATGAAGGGTCGCCAATACAAACCTACCAGCCACTCCTTGGGAGAAAGATGTGGCAGTCTGCTTCCGTAAAGATTACAACCTACCCTGCCCTACAGGGTCGGTATGAGTTAGCATCAACTTGACGGCAGTGGGTTTGGTTTTTTATGGTATGGTTAGAGAGGAGGCACAGTCACTCATTGATACTATCTTTCTGTTCAGAGAGATGCCCGGTCTTCTGTAATACGGTGTCCTTCAAAGTACTAAGGGACTAAAATACATGCATGGTAACCTTTCCAACACTACTGCAATGAAAAAGGTTTATGTCTTTATGGATGTAAATGTTTAAACAAATCAGTTGACAATTCTGTATGATATAATAGATTTTAAGCAATGACATACAAATTATAGTTCGACATTTAAAAAATGATTTTGAATTAAGATATTCTAATTCATTGAAATTAAATTACCCAGGAAAAAGCAGAGAAGGAGAGTCGAGCTATCTTCTCCTAGATTGAAAGCAAATAGAAATATTATTAGGCATTGCAATATAGAAGGTAAATTCCTTGTGGCTATTCCTTTTCTGTCTCTAACAATATGTTATCAAGAATACTAATAAACAATTATAATAGCCCTGGTATGGCTAAGCACTTGACTCTAACCAGAAGGTCGGCAGTCAAACCCACTTGAGAACTCTGTGGGAGAAAGACCTGGCGGTCTGCAACCAAAGATCACAGGCAAGAAAACCCTTTGGGGCAGTTCTGCTCATCATATGGGGTTGCTGTGGGTCAGAATTGACAGCACTCAACATTGACTGACTGCTCACTATGTACCAGGCATAAGCACTTCACATTTATTAATTCATTTAATTCTCACAACAAGCCTTTGGTGTAGGTACTAGTTTTATTGCTGAGGCAAGGAGGGTTCAGTGATTTGCCCAAGGTCACACAGCTGGTAGGTGACAAAGCCAGGATTCAAATTCAGGGCTCTTTCTTGAGGACTCTTGTTCTAACCCTGGTGCTTCACTGGCTTCACAGCAAGATGGTTTCTGATGTGGTTTTCTCTGTGACCTTCTGTGGCCTCTAGAACCTTGGTTGGCTAGAATATCCTCTATCTCTAGGGGATGAGGGCAACCCTCACAGTGTCCCCTTTTACTGGCCTATGCCTGCTCATCAGACCTTTCCTGCTGCACCCGCACCCCAAATAATACCTAACATATGTACTCGTTGCTTTATGTAATTGACTTTTATCTTTGCCTCAGAACTTTATTCCTTATTGGGAAACCGTTTATCCCATGTCTGTGTGTAAACCAGGCACCCTGCCCCACAGGGTCCAGGGCAAATAGGAAGGGACTATTATCTCCCCCATGTCTCTGGGACTCCCTGGGGGCTTCTTCCTTTTCTCTCACCCTTGCTCTCATCCATGCAATCATTCCACTGTCTACCAGCTTCTCTCTTTAGATCTTAACCCCAGTTTTCAATCTTCTTGCTGGTCCCCTGGAGTTGAAGATAAATATCAACTTCCCTCCTTTGCTTTTTTATCTTTGGCAAAGACTGAGTTTGGATTTACCTTCTGACTCTTCTCGTTTTAGGCAACTTCAGGAAAATACCCACACGGGACCCTGTTCTGGCCTATGATGGTCCCATTCAGGGGAAAAGAAGGAGAAGGAAATTTAGTCTCATTCAAACAATTTTGATAGTAACATCCTCTCCCATCACCCCTCAGCTGACACCTACTCTAGCATGCATAAGGTGTCCCTGGGACTGACTTTTCATGTCTTCTCTTTTTTATTAGTGAAAAGTGGAAACATTCTAGCATTACACTTTAAATGATGTTTTATTGAATTCATTTTTCCTGTAGGGATTCTCTGACAGGTGGAACAAACCTGGCCTGGCAGGGACACAACAGCCTTTTCTAAAACTCTTCAAGTCAGACACACACACAAAACCTGAGAGAGGAAACGATGGACAAATTGCACCCAAAGTTCCAATCTTCTTTGTTTGTTCAGGCTGTTCGGGATATCATTATCACGTTAATGGGATTTTCTTATTTCTATTTGCAGATCCTTTTGTGGGCACGTTGTAATCTGATTTGAAATGAAGGGAAGAAATCTTCCCTCATTTTCATCTTTCTGGAAGCTTAGCTCTCACGCTCGATGTGTTGAGCCAATGGATTTATCGGCTATTGTGAAATAGTCCTTCACTTTTTCTTTTCTTTTGCCCCTAATGTTTTGAATTCTCTTTCTTTAATTCTGATTTTGTCAATTAGGTGTCACTTATCTGTGTTCTAAGGAGCCTTGGTGGTGCAGTGGTTAAGCACTTGGCTGCTAACCCAAAGGCCTGTGGTTCGAATCTGCCAGCTGCTCTTTGGGAGAAAGATGCGGCAGACTGCTTCGACAAACATTACAGTTTTGAAAACCTTATGGGGCAGTTGTACTCTGTCCTATACGGTTGCTATGAGTTAGAATTGACATGAGGGCAGTGGGTTTTTTGGTTTATCTATGTTCTGGGTGACTTTAGGCCAGAAGACCCTAGAGGTCCCTGTAGACAAAGTAAGGTAGGAAGTGAAAGCTAAGAGTTTGGGGATAACTCAGGCAGAAAAAAAAAAAAAAAAAAGAAACCCTTCCATTTTAACTGTATTTAAGTGTGTTCCTTCCTACTCCATCAAAGGAGTTAAATTGACTGTAAGCATGCTTCCAGGTTCACCGCAAAAGAACTTAATTCTTCATTTGATTTTACCCAGAGAGAATGCTTTTATAGCATCGTGATTCAGGGATGATAATTTCATTTGAAAATGGTGTGTTTTAAGCTGTAAACAAATATTATTTTCCAGACTCTAAAGATAAGTTGAGAGGAGGCTCAAGGCATCTGGTGCTAAATCCGGAGCCTAATTTCAACCGGGTTTCTTTATGGAGCCATGACCGTGCCAGGATATGGAAATTTTATCCTGTGCTAGCAATAAGAGGGAGCAACAACCTTAACAGGAGTTGATCAGAAGTCCCAATCAAATATCATGTCTGTACTCTTGGAAAATTACAACTCATATAACAGATCTTATAGAAAATCTTTTCGTTTCTATGAATTTCACTAAATCAGAGAATTTTCCTGCTACTCTATTTGGTTTCCTTCCTCCCATGAATAATTACTCTTTTAAGTGACAGAATCACTTTGATATTGCATCACCTTTATTAAGATCCTGGCAAAGATTAATCCATGCAGATATTCTGGGTACGTGGCTCATATGTTTCAGGACTGTGACTGGGACAGAGCTAGCAGTCCACCTTTATCCTGGCATCCAGGCTTATTTGAATCTAAATTATGTAACCAGAGGGTGTCTCCTTGCACTCCCTCAGGCCTTACTGAAGATGGTGAGGAATATTCCTGGAGTTATTGTGTGTCCTCCCATCAACTCACTACTGCCCTGTTGGGGCTTAGCAAATTCCCGATGCAATGAGAAAAACATGCAATAACAAATTCATCCATCTTTAATTCCTCCTCTTGTCCATTTTCTCTGATTGTCTCATGTCTCTCCTCTCATAGCTTGTATCTCTTCCCTCTTCGTCTCCCTCTTCTCTCATTTGATCCCATTTGCTTTTCCTTTTTCAAAATGCTTTCTTTTCTGTACACTTTTTCTGTCCCTTTGAGATTAGTGCTCCTTCTCTTTGGGACCAAACTTCCATCCCTCCCTGTTCTTCAGTTTGTTTCCCCCTTTTTCTGGTAAATGAGCAGAGATGGTTTTCCTTTTGTGGTCTGGAGTAAACTGGACTGATTTTAAGGCTTCACTTAAAATGAACTCCCAGATGAGATTGGGTGCTTTGAAGGTGGTATGGTTGTGGACATCCAAACTACCTTGAGGGAGTGAATTACTGGGCTGAGGCCTGGGGACCATGGTCTTGGGGGATACCTAGCTCAGTTGGTATAACATAGTTTATAGAGAAAATGTTCTACATCCCACTTTGGTGAGTAGTGTCTGGGATCTTAAATGGTTGTGAGTGGCCATCTAATACACTCCAATGGTCCCACCTCATCTGGAGCAAGGGAGAATGAAGAAAACCAAAGACACAAGGGAAAGAATAGTCCAAAGGACTAATGGACCACTACTACCACAGCCTCCACCAGACTAAGTCCTGCACAATTAGATGGTGCCTGGCTACTACCATTGGCTGCTCTGACAGAGCTGGAGAAAAATGTAGAAAAAGATACTAATCCACAAAAAAAGACCAGATTAGACATGCCCATAAAACAAACAATAATACACGCAGTTCAACCATGTATATGAGACTAAATGGGCACACCAGCCCGTGGGCACGGGTTAGGAGGCATGAGGCAACAGGAAAGCTGGACAAATGGAAATGAGGAACCAATGTTGAGGAGAGGAGAGCATTGACACAGCCCAGGGTTGACAGCCAATGTCACAAAGCAATATGTGTATTAATTGTTTAATGAGAAATTAATCTGCTCTATAAACTTTCATCTAAAGCACAACTAAAAAAATCAGTTCCCATACCCCCATTCCCCAATAAATAGATGAATCTGCTGCAATTTGACCAGTCTCTTCTCCTTTGTGTGTGTATCACACATGTGCTTAGTGGGGTGTGTGTATTTCCTATACACGAAGCAAGGAGGAAAAGTAGCGTGAAGTTGATCACCCTATCCTCTCAGGAGTACCAAGTAATATGGTTCAGGGTCCTTGGGGTTGTTACTGGCTCCCAGTCTGACATGTTTATTTTGCTATTAGGATAAAGTCGAAGGGAAGACACTTTAGCCTCTTCTCTGTTCTCTGACTTCTGTTTTCAGCTATCTTTTTACTCCTAATCAAGCCACTGAGATGCTTCACTTAAAGGCAGGGGCAGAGCCTTTGGGTCATGCTGTAGTCTGAGCACTTTGAAAGGCACTGAAAGCAAAGAAGGCTGGGTACTGCCATTCTTGCACATTATATTTAATGGTTTCACCTCTTGGGAGTTTGCTTTTTGAAAGTGGTTCAACCATGCAGGGCCTATCACTTCCCTTCCTTTCTCCCCTCCACCCCATCCTGTCTCTCTCTGTCACATACACAGAGTTTAACACTTGTGTCCTTATAGACTCTTAGAATGAGGAAGCAAAAATAAAGTTAATTTAGAATTACTTCGTTTTATTGATGAGGATATCGACTTATGTAAAGATAAGGAAATTTGCTTAAGGTCACTAAGAAAATTGGTAATAATTACAGGGACTATATTTTCCAGTCCGAAACTGAAACCTATACTCTGCCAATAATCGTCATGGTTTAATAATAACAACAATAACAATAATAATAATTGCTGCCATCAATGAACATCTGTATGTGCCAGGTATTGTGCAAAGCACATTACATCTTAATTGATCTCCCCTACAACCCTCTACATGGTGGGCTATTATTTTTTTTTTAATCCTAATTTTATAGATAATGAAGGATCAGGCAGAAATTCACTTCATAGGAGGCAAAGCTAGGTTAAGAAGCTCTGGCAGTACAATGGGTAAGCACTTGGCTGCTAACCAGAAGGCTGGCAGTTCAAACCCACCCAACAGCTCCACAGGAGAAAGACCTGGCGATCTGCTCCCATAAAGATCACAGCCTAAAAAATCCTATGGGGTAGTTCTACTCTGTCACGTGGGGTTGCTATGATTTGAAAATTGACTCAACAGCTCCTAAAGACTACCCATAAAAAAAAAAAAAAAATTTTTTTTTTTTACCCATATAGTTCTACTCTGTCACGTGGGGTTGCTATGATTTGAAAATTGACTCAACAGCTCCTAAAGACTACCCATAAAAAAAAAAAAAAAATTTTTTTTTTTTACCCATATAGCTGGGTTTAAAACCAAGTACCTCTAATTCTAAAACTCGTCGTGTGCTGGAGCCAGCTTGTACTGGCTCATGAGAGCCAATCGTTAACATTTCTTCCCAACTCACTTTTCAATGACATTACTTTAGCTTGAAATTAGCCACAATAGAAGTATTTACACCGTGGAAATTGGCAAACACTACAAACTAGGGCATGGCTGTTGTTTGCCAGAGAACCAGTTGTCAAACACTTACTAACACACTCCTATCTGATTGGGATTTTATAATATTGTCCTTTCAAGAGTGGAATAGGATTTTTAAAAATTATGACTCGTCTAAGAAAATCTGAATCATGTAATCACTGTACTGTTAGTGGAAAATCCTAAACAAAAAGTCAGATGTCTGTATACTCCTAATTTAGAGCTCTTTTTGCCATCCTTTGCTGGAATTTACTTTCTATTATAATTTTAAGTCCACCAGCTGTGTTAGACAAGGAGCATTTGGTTGAAGGAACAGAAATCTACTCAAGCCAGTGTAAGCAGACAAAAGGTAATAGATTGGGAAGATCCAGGGTCACTAGTAATACCCACCTCACGGTCCTAGGGCAGGAAGTGTGACCTCCTGAGGGAGTAGACCGTGGGCTGGAAAGTGAAGTCTGAGCACCTTCTCCTCATCACTCCTGAACTGCCTGGTTCCTTGTCATTGCCTCTCTCTGTATGTCTCCCCATATGTGATACAGCCAACCCCCTGCTTCACTGGGTTCCCATTCCAAGCAAGAGCCACTAGACTCAGTGTTTGAGGCTCCAATTCCTCAGTTTCCAGGAGAGAAACACTTTTCAGCCCAAAATGAGTCAGCTGTTTAATCAGCAGGGGCAGGCGAGAATTGTCCATCTTGTAAGTAAGGCTATGGTAGAGAGGTGTCTCTAGGAAGAGAAGACAGCAGTGGGGAGGAAATGATCTTTGTCTTTTGTCCATTGACTCAGGAGCGGGAGAGGGTAAAATAAAGATGGAGGAAAACTAAATTGTAAGCAATGTGAAGGGAGAATCTGGGTTTTACTCATCTCTAAATATCTGGCAGCAAGCTTGGGTGGCACGAACAGTTTGTGATCCACTGCTAACCTAAAGGTTGGTGGTTCAAACCCACCAGCAACTCTGTAGAAGAAAGCCTGGGTGAATGGCTTCTGTAAAAATTACAGCCAAGCAAACCTTCTGGAGCAGTTTTACTCTGTAACACATGGGATTGCATGAGTTGGGGGCTGACTTGATGGCAGCTAACAACAACAGCAAAATATCTGGCATCTCGCCCTGCGGTTGCAGCTTAATAGAAGTTGAAAGGGAGGAGATGGCTCCCACGGCCAATAATACCTCTCCAAACTGGAAAAAAAAAAAAAAAAAAAGCAACTGTCTCAACAAGTGGAGATGGGAGACTAGAAAATAGTCTACAAACAAAACCATTCTGGGGTTGATACAGACTGCTACCAATGAGTTCCGCATTGATCCGTGTTGGCCACTAAGCTATTTAAAACAATGCAAAAGGCTGATGATGTCATTTCAAACATCCAGATGTGACCTGGGCATTTCCTTCAGCTAGAATTCCAGCTCAACACAAAAGTTGACTATTTTCAAATTCTCTCTCACGTTGCTCTTCCCTCTTACAAGGTTATGACTAAAAGCAGAACCCATCTAAAAATAATCACTTTTGAAATTACATGCAAATAGAATAAATCATCCCAAATTGAAGAAAATGACCACGTTTTTAATAGTCAATCTTTAGAAAATAGCTTTTAAAATAAGTGCAGTAGCATCCGTACTTTTTTTAAGGTTAACGAGGAGCAAAATATGTGCCTTCAGGATCAGGAGCTCTTGAGTTCAAATGATCAATGCGATTGGACGAACTTCTTAGTCTGCCTGTTGGACTTAACATCTCGTAAGAAGATATTTTATTCGTGATGTTAGAATGCTACTGCCTAAAGCCTTCGCTTGTTCTACAAAGTATTGTTAAGATTAAAAATAATTGCAAAAAAAACAGTCGAAATTTTCCAAAATTATAGGAAGCATGCTGATGGTTTAGTCTGAGGACTTGAATTTACTCCCCTCTTTTTGGTATCTGAATTTATCATGAATACTTTACCTTTGTAGTGCTATACATAGAATATAACCAACTATTAATTCTGCAAGAACTGATTATCCACATCAAGATTTACTCACAGCGCATCTTGCTTTTAACTTTCAGGTAACATAACCTTTTCTGCTTTAGCAGCTCCTCTGATGAGATTATCGCCATCTCATTAAGTTTATTCTTACATGGAATTGCGGCCCGCTAGGAACTGGAGGCTTTTTTCTTAGGAACTGGAGGAGGTACATTCTGGTTGACTTATTTTAAGGTAAAATAAAACAATTGATTACCCTGGTCTTTCTAACTTCTCTTCCCCTTTCTCTTCCTCTTGTTCCCCACCTTTCTCTTGCCAGGTGTGAGACAGATGGTCACACTGGATAGAAAAAACAAGCGCCCTTTAATACAGCTGCTGCTTTTCTCTTGTCTCACCTGTGGTGTTGCATTTAGCCAGTTACCAATGGGAAAAACTATGTGAAGAGAGTAGATGGGGAAATATACAGGGATGCTTTTCTTCCAGTATACATTGGAATGGCCATGCAGGTTGTTAAAACACTGCAATACTGTTGTACTGGTTGATGAATAGCCACTGCTCGGAGCTCCCTGATCACTTAACTGCTCCCCTCAATGTAAAAATGGTGTGGGGCGGTATCTGACCTCTAACTTCACCAGGAGGAAGCGGAATCAAGATCTACAGCCCAAGCCTGATTCCTCTGAGGCGGAGGTCAGGCATGCCTCCTGTCTCCGCCATCTTTACCTCCTCTCTCTGCCATCTTTACCAGCTCACTTCCACGGCACTATTTCTCTGCTGGGTTTGATAATTCATGGGAATGGACACACAGAACTCATAGGCCATACTTATGATTATGGGGTTTACTAGGGAAGTAACAGGCTACAATCCAGGTTCAGGAAGGCTCAGGATACAGTTCTTTCATCAGAACAGCCTCTTCCAGTCCTGCTCACAGGCATGTCCCTCAGCCTCTGCCCTGCTTGGGAAAGTGTTACAAACCTCTTTTAGCTCCTGCCATTAGGCCCCCAGAGGCACCTCAGGCACGTAGCTTTCTTGTTCCATGGGCTGGGAAGCCACTGCATGATCTCATGGTGGTCTCTCCTGGCACCACGTCTCACTGTCTTCAGGGTTACAGCTGGCTCTATCAATCTCTTTGTTCCGGGAGCTTCTCAGCACAGGAATCCAGGGTTCAAAGGATACTCTGTTCCTGGCTGCTCTTTCTTGGCAGCAGGATTCTCTCTTTCCTGCTTCTGGGGTGGCTCATTTCAAGCCCAGCGGAATGGCAAAACTGACCAATCCCTTTGGTGGGCCACAATTACTCTATTTTCACAGTTGCAAGACCATGGTGAGAAAGACCACACAAAAGTGATCCATAGCACCGCAGTCATCTACCACCCTGGTTTCCTGTGTTCCAACTCTGGAATATCCTGGGCTTTCCTACAACCCAGTAGGATTGATACATGGAATAGCGAAGAACATTTTAGGAACTTTCTTCAGCTGTACTGCTAGCATCCTTTCTATTTGGCCATGCCATGTTGTGTAGGTTTTTATATATTTTGAATACCAGCTTTGGTCAGCTAGCTATTTTGAGACTATTCAAGCCACCTCTTTTGCATTAAGTGTTCTGTTTTCTCAGAACTCAAGACAGTTGTGTTTGAAAATATGAGAATGCATTCCAAAGTCAAATTTCATATTATCCTCCATTTCTGATTACCAACCCATGTAACTGTTATCCTCTTGGAGTTTAAATGCTTCAGAATTTATTCTAAGCTCATGACGTCTGCCCATCTTTATACCCTCCACAGAATCTAAGTGCTCTACACAGACACTTTATGCAGAAGGAGTGGCTCTGTGGTGGGATGCTCAGGTCTAGTAGTGTAAACCTCCATGTGGTGAAACTGACAAGACTTCTGAGAGTATGCAAAACAGAATAAACATACAAGAGACCCAACGATGAGCAGCCAATAGAACCAAACTATGCAGATGAGCTGATGACCCCTGGGTTCTGGACAATGCAATAGCTTCCTGATTGGCCTCCCTCCATTAACACTTGCCCTCTTTAAAATGCAAATTTGATCAGGCCACCATATGCTTAAAACTGTCCATAGCTTTCCGCTGCTTTTAGGATTAAGTCTGAAATTCTCAGTGTGGCCTAGAGAGCCTTGCATGATCTGACTGCAGCCTCCCTCTTGCTTCATGTCGTGCCTCACCATGCCCCCCTTACACTCTGAGTGCAGCCTTGGTTTTCTTTTGGTTCCTCAGTTTAAGATGCTCCTTCCCTCCTCAGGTCCTTTATACACCCCACTGCCTTGGCCTGGAATGTTATCCTGTGCACCATTTCTCTTCCTTCCTTGATCTATACACTCATTCTAAACTGTATTAGGCTCCCCTGTTATATGCTCTGATACCTGCTTGAACTGTTATTCATAGCAGTAGCCATATGTTCTAATTACAGAAGCATGTCTGTTTCCTTCACTCCATTCTTACACCCATAAGGACAGGAATGAACCTAGTCTGTCTCTTCCCTATTGTATCACCAGGTCTATCAGAGAGCTTGGCACGTGGTAGGCCCTCAACAAATATTTGTTGAAAGAATGACTTACTGATAAGCTAGAAAGGCTTTGTGATCAATGAGCAGGTTGAAGTTTCTACTACCAGGTCTAGCTTGACCTAAAATGAATTTAGAAATTTGGACTAGAGCAGAAAATGGTAAAACCTGCCCTACAATGAGTTGTTCTTGTAGAGCTACAGAGAAAGTCTTGGCTTCTTAACAGAGCCATGGCCCAGGGTGTTCCAGGCTCATATTCCCAGAGAGAGACCGTGATGTATCTCAGGAGAAAGGAAATTGCTCCCAAAGTCTGACTTTAACACCTCCTGAGTGATGGGATCTGATCTGGTTTCTTAGTTTCCTTTAACACATCACACATCCTACTAGAAAGCATTCTCACTGATAAATGGCAGAGATTATTTTTGCCTGCCTTAATACCCACTTTTCCCTTCCTCCTCAGTAACAGAACCCTGATTTTATTCAAGATGGTACTACATCCATCTAAAAGTTTATATTTTTTCAGCCTCCCTTGAAGCTATAGGTATCTATGTGATTAAGTTCTGGTGAATTAGATGTAAGTGGTATTGTGTGGGACTTCTGGGAAGGCTATAAGGAGATATTATCTTCCCTTGTTTTCCTTGCCGTTAGCTAGGATGTGACTATGATGTCTAGAGACTGAGAAGCCATGTTGATCTATGCGGTAAACTTGAGGATGGACCCACATATTAATAAAACCAAACCCAAACCCAGTGCCATCAAGTCGATTCCAACTCATGGCGACCCTGTAGGGCAGAGTAGAACTGCCGCATAGAGTTTCCAAGGGGCGCCTGGTGGATTCGAACTGCTGGCCCTTTGGTTAGCAGCCGTAGCCCTTAACCACTACGCCACCAGGGTTTCCCCACATATTAGTAGCACAGCATAAATATAAGAGGCTTGGTTCCTGATGGCACATAGAGCCATTATCCTGTTAATCCCTAATTTTCTGCTTCTTGACTTCTTTTACTGTTTTTAAAAACCACTGCTGTCAAGTTGATTCTGACTCATAGAGGCTCTGTAGGACAGAGTAGAACTACCCCACTGGGTTTCCAAGGCTGTAAATCTTTACAGAAGCAGACTGCCCCATCTTTCTCCTGCAGAGCAGCTGGTGGGTTTCAGCTGCCAACCTTTTGGTTAGTAGTTGAGCATTTTAACCACTGCACCACCAGAGTTCCTTTTACTACTTTTAAAGCCACTCTTATTTGTTTGTTTTTATTTTATCTTTAACTCAACCTAATACTTATATATTTTAGAAGAGTGGTTAAAAGCATGATTTCTGATGATAGGCAGCCTCAGTACAAATCTCAGCTCTGCCAGTCATTAGCTGAGGACCTTGGATAACCAAACCAAATCATTGCCATCAAATCGATGCCAACTCATAGCAACCCTATAGGTCAGAGTAGAACTGGCCCCATAGGGTTCCCAAGGAGTGGTTAGCGGATTTGAACTTCCAACCTTTTGGTTAGCAGCCGAGCTCTTAACCACTGCACCACCAGGGCTTCATAGATCTTGGATAAATTCTTTAATTTCTTCGAGCCTCAATTTTCTGAACTGTAAGATGGGGTAACATACTAGTATCTACCTGGAAGTGTTGCTGAGATAATTGTGATATATGTGAAATGAGTAGCAATGTGTCTGGCAACCAGTAAGTTCAACAAATGTCAGTTATGACCGTCACTGTTTTCATTCAGCTTTCATACACGGAAGTGGCCCTGCCAAATGTTTTCCTCTTTATTCAGCTACCCAGACATCAGGTTTGGAATAGTCAACATGAAGTATTCCTCCTTCTTCTGAACTCCAATTAATATCCTGTTACTGGAATTTAGTCTAATATCTAATACGGTTTACTCATTTGATTGTTTTCTCTTTTATGTAGGTTTCATTGTGACAATTCCCCAAAGTTGTGACTTTCAATATCTGACTATATACCCATGACTCTGCTTCATACCTTCTCTTTCTTTCTAAGTCTTTTCTGTGAGTTCTGTCTACTGCAACCTCCCTTTTATTTATTCATTCCCTATCTCCTAAAATTCTTTCCTCTCCATTAATTAGAATCTTATTCACACTTTCAGGCCAACGTAAATTCCTGTTTCCTCTGCATAATTTCCCCAAATATTGCATCCTCAATAATCTCTTCTCTTCTGGCCTCCAGCAAAACTGATAGTCTCTTTTCCCTGTCTTAGGACCAGTTTTTTCCATTGGTTTTTGTGAGTCTTGTCTTTACAACTAGACTGTACGTGCCTTGAAGGCATGGAACAGATTTTAGGTAATCATAGAGAGAGTATAATAAAGAGCCTTTCATGGCCAAGTGCTTTCTGAGAGGTCAAGGGGAATGTGGGCTTTCCAAAGTATGAAAGCACTTTAGATACAGAAAGATTTTTCTCAAAAATCAATAAGCAAAGAAAAGCACATTAAACACAAATTGAGAAAGGCTATTTAAAAAAATCTTGTTTAATTTGCATTTGAGGCTTGCTCAAAAATATTTAGGTAATGCTTATGCATTACTTATTTAATATATTTCTTTAATAAAAATGGCAAAATTTGTAGTTAAGTGTAGATGGCAGAGTAGCTTCCTAATTCAAGAAGATACAGTGTTTTATAATGCGCTTGTTAAATGACCTCTGCCTACTCTGAGCACCAGAATGTTAACTGCACCTGACCCTGGAGACTACCTATTTTAGTTAAATAATAACTGAAGATTTTTTCACACTAGATGTTGTAATTGACAATAGGGGCTGTTGAGTGAGAATGAGTAAACTTACACTAGGATAGAGTCAGAGCTTCCTAAAAAGTTAATTTAACCATGAATGTATACCACAAACTCCAATAACATGCAAGATTTTTCTAGTATTAAGTCTAATTCCTTTTCTTAAAGGAACTGATGAAATACTTGAGCAAGCCATCTTCTATTTCTTGTGTTTGGGCTCCAAATTGTCCATCGTTTTAGTTGACAGTGCTTTTCATTACAAGTGACAGAATACCTAACTCAAATTGGTTTAATTAAAAAAGAGAATTTGCTGATTCCTATAACTGAACACCTACAGGGCTTTAGGTGTGGCTGATCCAGCACTCACCTGCTGTCACCAGAAATGTGATTCTCTTTCTCCACTTGGTCCCACATCCTCACGCCTGGCTTTGTTATTAGACTCCCATCCATTCTCAGATTCACTGTAGAAGCTCTCTCTTGCTCATCTTCAGAGGGAAAGAGATCAGGGACATTTCCCTAACAAAGCCAAATGAAAGTCTTAGAATTAATTGAGTGTTTTTGGCTTGATTGATATGATATGGGTGTAGTATCCATCCCTCAACCAGTCACTGTGCCCGGGGCTTGGAGTGTGCTAATGGGCTTAGCCCAGGTCTTGTGCTCCATTCTGTGCCTGAGGGTGGAGTCAGCTTCACTGAAAATATATAGACTGAGGTGGGGGAGAGTAGATCCTCAAATGAAAGGGATCGTCACTTGTATCACTTGAAGGGAGTATATGCTAACAGAAACAAATCTACAAATGTGTCTTACAGCCATTGATTCACTTCTTTATCCCATATTATGCATATCTTATTTCAGAATGGGCAATCCTTTGCCTTGATGATTTTATTCTATCAGTAGAATAAAATATCTTTGCCTCTGAAGATGAGCAAGAGAGAGCTTCTACAGTGAATCTGAGAATGAGTGGGGGTCTAATAACAAAGCCAAGCGTGAGGATAAGGGGCCAAGTGGAGAAAGAGAATCACATTCCTGGTGACAGCAGGTGAGTGCTGGATCAGCCACACCTAAAGGCCTGTAGGTGTTCAGTTCTAGCAGTAGGTCTCTATGAGTTAATAATCTACTCAGTGGCACTTAACAATAACAACAACAATAAAAACAGAGAATTCTGTCTCTCTATGACCACTCAGGATTTAAACTTTAATTGCAAAACTTCATAAACTATGCTTCTGTGTTCTTAATTTGCTACCATACAGATTGAACAATATCAGGTTTTAGGGAGCTAAACTATAAGATGTATGTACCAGCACCTAGTAGATACTCAATAAATATTTGTGGACACAATAGAGGTTTCCTCTCCTTCAGTACAGTTTCTGCAAAAGGTATTCTGTAGGACTAATGCTGATGTATGTGTCCTCTGTATCTTGGCTGCACTTGGTATAGGACAAGTTTTATAGATCACCTTAAACTTTGGTAGAAAAAACATACTTTCAGAGACTGCTCCTTGAAAAGTTCTCAACACACATAGAAGTCACTGACTCATTGTTATTTCCCGCTTCTCAGAAATAACTCATATTCCTGTTTCCTGAGGCTCTTCTGGGGTTCCTCTATTTAACTTCTTCACGTCCCACTAACTGTGAGTTGCTATCAACTAGGCTTTCGTATTCGTTGGTAGAAGGAATAGCTTTGCAGTGGTACTGATGGTATTTCTAGACTTGAGGGCAGGAAGAAAATGGGATCTTGCACTTCTGAGCCTTGTCGGTGAATGCCACTATTTATATGGAGGTTTTTGTGTGTCAGTCATTGTCTTATGTAAGTTTGTTCCATGCAACAGTCATAGGTCAATAAAGGAGTGCTGGAGGAGGCTTGCGGTTTCCATCCATAGGTTAGGAATTCATGGAGGTGTTACCAACTGCCAATCTGACACAAAGGGTCCTTGTCTTTTCCTGAGTAAGAATACACGTGAAAGACAAACTGTATCTTCAGCAAGCTTTATTTTGCTTGAGTCAAGCAAAAGGAGTCAGCGGGGATCTAATCCTCTCCAAAAGACTGACTCAAAAAGGGAAGCAAGGCTAGGGCTTATATGTGTTTGGTGGAGATGATAGAGTAATGAATATTTAGTCGGCTTCTTTCAAGGGGTGGGTACTTCTCAGAATGGTGGTGCATGTTAATTAGGTTGCACTCGGATCTGGAATCCAAGATGGAACCCGCTGATGTTCAAGATGGAGTCCTCTCAGCCGCCCTTGGCATCACTTATTATGGGATATAGCACAAGCGCACTGATCTTTGGCTCTACATCACCATCGTAGGAGGGGTAAGGAAGGTTAAACAGTGGTCACACTTTGTTCTTCTGTGCATGCGGGAGCCTGTGAAGGGGGAAGGGACTAGAAAAACACTAAGGAGAACATAGTAATTCATGGGTTGTTTCAGCCTTATCTCATGTTGACAGGGTGTGGTTCCTGTTTACCCAACTTCTAGATGGTAATCTTTTAACAGCTCTTTTGTTCCACCAGCACAATCTGTCTCAGAGATTTCATTCATTTTCAGTTATGTAGATCCCATAGTTGGCAAACCAGAACCAACAAACCCTGAACTCGCTTCCTGATGAGCAACTTCTCTTGCTGTTCATGGCACATCGTGTTTCACAAGATGCTTACACGCCGGTGCATTTGTTTCTTTGATGGTTACAACAGCGTTGGGAGGTAGCTGGGGCAGGGGTTGCTGTGCTTGTTTTACCAGTGAGGACGCTGAGATTCAGACAGAGGTACATGATTTACCGGAAAATCCACAGTTAAGGGGTCCCTGAGTGGTACAAATGGTTAAGGTGCACAGCTGTTAACCAAAAGGTTGGAGGTTCGAGTTCACCCAGAGGCACCTCAGAAGGAAGTCCTAGTGATCTACTTCTGAAAAAAATCAGCCACTGAAAACCCTATGGAGCACAGTTCTACCCTGACACATATGGGGTCGCCATGAGTCAGAGACGTCTAGATGGCAAGTGGTCCACAGTTAAAAGAATGCAGAGCGGGAACCAAGCCACTAGCTCATCCACGGCATCAAGCTTGGGCACCTTGCTTCTAGAGTCGATTCTAAGCTCCTGACAAAGGATCCCTATTGATGTTCACTCTGTGGCTGTTGTGTCATCATCCCTAGCTATCTATGCATCCACACTAGGGTCTCAGCTGCCAAGCTAGACTTGAAATAGTAGAAAGGTGCCCCAGGAGGTTCTGCTTGGTCCAGGCAAGATCTACTCAATGCTTCTTCATCGCATCCACCTGCAATTCAAAGACTTTGTGCTGGTCATCTTCCATGTCTGTCTGTAAGCCTTCTGCACTCTTCTTTCCTCTCTTCATGTATCCTTTATGCCTCTTCTTTTTATTATTGAGGCTGGTTTGAATGAGACAGATGTGTGACAATATATCTCTTTACCCTGTGGCCTAATTACATGTCTAGCTTGCTGACATCCAGGGAGAGACAAGTTGATTCATTCATTTTTATATTTTTTACTATAGTGTGAAAGTATTGAAAAGTAAATTACTAAAATTTTAGAAAATAAACTTTCTTTTTCCTGATACATACTTTCCAAAATTGTAAGCACACATACTCATTGTATCAGACTTTTTTCACTTAATTTTATTTCATAAGCATTTTTACCAGTTTTCTACCCATTCAGCACTGAGCACCTACTATGTGCTAGGTGCTGATCTTGGCTATTTTTAATGTTCTTCTCAGTTGATGGACCATGATTCACCCAGTTATTTATATGTAGATGTACATTTCCCCACCATTATAAATAGGAGTACAATGAATACATTCGGATATACAGCTTTTTCTACGTTTTTCTTAGGATAGATTTCAATAAGTAGAGTTACTGGGTCAAAAAGCTTGAATATTTTGGTCACCATTAGTATGTGTTGTGAAATTGCTTTCTAGAAAAGTTGTTCAAATTTACAAAGCTATCAGTATTGTATGAGAATATCAATTTCACCAGACCCCCATCAGTGTTTGATTTTATTGTTTAAAAAAAATGCTAAGAGGCAAAAAAAAGCTATCTTTTTTAAACTTGAAATTCTTGCTTAACTTGGGAAAGCTGAACATTTTTGCAAAATTTACTTTTCAGTTTATTTGTTAATTGTCTGTTGTCTTTTAGGACAGACGGTTTATAAATCATGCTGCTGCAGTTTAAATAGCCGCAGCAACCAAGCTCTTGGGGGGTGACCAGCCCTCCCAGGCTATGACTTTGATTCCTTCTCCTGTCCTTACCCTCTTGCAGGCTAATGTGGCAATGGCGTTGTTGCATCTATTTCTGCAAAGATGTTAATGGTCCCTTTTCCCTCTGTTTTGACAAAGCAGCTGTGAAGGAGCAAGCATACCAGTGTGAAGGAAGTGCCACAAGAAAAAAACCTACGGTGGCAGGAAATTACTCTAATAGAGTGAAAATTAAGAAAAGACTGATGGCACAGCCTGTTTCCAGGAAAAAGGCAGTATTTTCACCCCTTAGCAATTATTAGAGTCAATTTGGTAGTTCTTAAAAAAAAAAAAAAAAAAAAGATTTGAACCTGAAAGGGGTTCAAGAGGAAGGATAAAAGGATAGAAAATATTTAATTTTGTTTAATAAGAAAATTATTCTAATCTTTACCACCGAACAGAAAATGTAGCTCTTCAAAACTTTTTCTTTGTCTTTTTTATTTTGTGCAAAAAACAAATTGTCTCTTTTTAGGCTGTACATTTTTGCACTCAGGTGGAGGATAGACACCTGCAGAAAGAAAGGATCAAAGCCTTTTTATTCTTTATTTGCAGGGAAAAAAAAAAAAAAAGGTAAGAATTTCAAGCCACTGATCGGTGATGATAATTGGGGTCCATGAGGTAACTCTTCTGGAGTTAGAGAAGTGGAGCAGAGGATGGCAAATTTCTTTAGCCTCTGAGGAGTGAGTGTGTGTGTCCTTCCTGATGCTGTGTTAGAAGTGCAAAGCCCGAGTCCTTAAGGCTTGCTGTCCCCATCCCCCAATTACCTTCTTACACATCTACCCTTAGGACTTAAGTATAAAGGGCCAGTCAGTTGACTGTATTTCATCTACCCTCTGTCCGATTTACTTTGGCTTTAGAAGTCTTGGATTGAATAAGAAACCTAGCGAGGGCTGAAGCAATGCTCTTCTTTTGTGTGGAGAATAAACCAAACCAAACCCAACATTGCTGTTGAGTCGATTCAGACTCTTGGTGACTCCATGTGTTACACAGTAGAACTTCTCTGTAGGGTTTTCTTGGTGTAATCATTATGGAAGCAGGTTACCAGGCCTTTCTTCTGCGGCATTGCTGGGTGGGTTTGAACCACCAACCTTTATGTTAGTAGTCAAGGACAAACCATCTGTACCACCCAAGGGCCTGTGTATGGAGAATATTCAATATTTGTTTAATTTAGTCTATGCATATTTTTGACACGTAATAACTGAACAGTTAAAAAGAAAGGAAGCATCTTTCCTTTACTTCCAAAAAGTAAGGCCTGTGTTTATTTGGTTAAAGGAATAGGTACATAATGGAGAATAGTAATAGTGGATACTAAATGGTGAACTCTAAGGCAAGGTCATGCCTTGCTCACCTCTATGACTCTATTCTTGGCCCAGAGGTGTTCAACACCTGTTTATTGAACAGGAGTAAATACTACAGAGAACAGCTTCCTTTTCATTCCCTGGGGTTTCCTTCTGAGGATGATTAGACAGCCATTAGTGTTTTCAATAGATTCAATTTGCTTTTATTAAATTCATAGAAATTTTGTCCATTTATAACGTCACAGATTTCAGGGCCTGAAGAGGTCTCAGAGCTCAACTCCTCTAAACTAATCCTCTGTGTTGGCCAGAATTGAGTTACAAAGATTCTGAAAATTCAGAAACAGTGGGTAAAATAACAAGGCGGGATTTAATAGGAATTCAGTCGACACTCTGTGAACTTTTTGCAGCATATCGTGTGTGAAAAGCAAATTGATAATGAGGCCTCAAAAATGCGTAAGACCCAATCCTTAATCTAAGTTTCTTAATAAGAAGTAATAGAGGTAGATGTAAATTCTGGCTTCGATATTAAAAAAAAAAAAACAAAAACACCAATTATACTTGCTCATTAATTTATTCATGCCCTCAATTATATTTATGATTCATTCATTGAGAGATGTCATTTCAGCATCTAAAGTATATCAGACACAGTACATGATGGGGAGTATCTGCCCAAGTAGAAAAGACCCAGGGGCTTTATTCAACCTTCTGGCTTGAATGCTTCCAGGGATGGATGTTCTTTGCCTCTCTTAGGCGGCCATGCATTTTTAAATAGTATACCTAAAAACTTCTTTTTTAAATATTGACTTCCATGAACTGGTCCTCTTCTACCAAAAGCTATAGAAAAATTATAACTCCTTTTCCACAGTATAATCCTGCAAATAATTGTCTGAAACCCTGCTTATCTTGTGTCTTAGTCATCTACTGCTGCTATAACAGAAATACCACAAGTGGATGGCTTTAACAAAGAGGAATGTATTCTCTCAAGCTCTAGT
Source organism: Elephas maximus indicus (assembly GCF_024166365.1). Classification (NCBI taxonomy): domain Eukaryota; kingdom Metazoa; phylum Chordata; class Mammalia; order Proboscidea; family Elephantidae; genus Elephas; species Elephas maximus. The sequence continues at coordinate 8,834,237 of NC_064819.1, read as the reverse complement.
AGGTTACAAGTCCAAATTCTGGGTGTCAGCTCCAGGGCAAGGCTTTCTCTCTGTGGGCTCTGGAGGAAGGTCTTTGTCATCAGTCTTCCCCCGTGGAGGAGCTTCTCCATGTAGGGATCCCGGGTCCAAAGGACACCCACTACTGGCTCTTGTTTCTTGGTGGTATGAGGTCCCCCCCCCGTCTCTCAGTTCACTTTTCTCTTTTATATCTCAAAAGAGATTGGCTTAAGACACAACGTAACCTTGTAGATTGAGTCCTGCCTCATTAACATAACAGCCTTAATCCCACCTCGTCAACATCATAGATTTACAACACACAGGAAAATCACATCAGGTGACAAAATGGAGGACAATCGCACAATACTGGGAACCATGGCCTAGCCAAGTTGACAGACATTTTTGGGGGACACAACTTTTAAGACTTAATTTGAACATCTTCTCCTCTGTGAAGCCTTCCTAGCTCCCCAGGAATTGTTTCTTTTCCTGTTTTACTACCATTGAGTCCTAAAACTTGTTATGTGTAAACATCTTAGGGAACAGTTAAAAATGTAGAGCCTGGAGCCACTTTCCTGTATATTTATAAAGCTTCACAGAAAATTGTGAGACAATTGGTTAACCAACTAGCATTTGTTAACTACTGTATGAAAACCCATTGCCTTCGCGTTGATTCCGACACATAGTGACCGTATAGTACAGAGTAGAGCTGCCCCATAGTGTTTCCAAGGAGTGGCTGGTGGATTCAAACTGCAGACCTTTTTGGCTAGCAGCTGAATGCTTAACCACTGCACCACCTAAACCTGCATTTATGGAGCACCTACTATTTGCTTTAGATAAGTGTTTCCTTGTTAGTTCTCATACCTATGCATTTTCATTTTTCTGTAAATATCTCCATCATCAGTTATTGAATTGTTATTTAATTATCTCATTATCTATCTGTATTCCCCACCATACAGAAAAGTTTTAATTCATTTTTGATATAATTGTATTTATTTCGTTCTTGTTAATTCATTGTTGATATTCCCAAATCTTTGCCACAGTCCGTGGCACCCCATAAGTGACTGTTCAAGGAATGAGGGAAAAAAATGAAATGAAAATTGAGATACAATTGCTTGAGCATCAAGGAAAAGCCTAGCATCCATATCCTACTCTGGGGCAGGAAAATTAAATCAAGCTTTGTGCTAGGTTATAGCTTCTATTACTGCATTAGTTGGAGTCCTAGAGGGAATAGGCCATTACCCTGGGAGCTGGAAACCTGGCTAATGGTCAGTTTGGCCACCAAATAACTGCTGAGGCCCAAGATTCCTCATCTGCGAAGAGAGGGAACTGACCTACAAAATCAGCTGGCTTCCCCCCAGCACCACAATTTATTTAGAGACCCTGATATCAGCCCCTGGACCTGCTAAAGAGGAGGAAGATATATTCAATGAAAAAGAGTGAGTCAGGCACTGAGAGGTTGACTCCTGGCAAGGTGGGAGTAACCAAACCAAAAATCCATTGTCATTGAGTTGATTTCGACTCAGAGCAACTCTATAGGACAGAGTAGAACTCCCCCATAAAGTTTCCAAGGAGTGGCTGGTGGATTTGAACTGCTGACCTTTTGGTTAGCGGCCTAGCTCTTAACCACTGCACCACCAGGGCTGTCTAATGGTCTCCTATTGTAGCTGGAGGAATGCTGAGGAATGTTTTTGGTGAAGACTATTTAAAACTGTTGTCTTCCCTCTTATCCAAGTAGGGGGATGGGAGCAAGAAGGTGGATTGGTTAACTTTACCAGGTCCTTTTGAGATCTTTAGATCATCTTTATCATCTGTTGGCTGTCAGATCAACAGATTTCATTGAAGGGACAGTGAGGCCCTTCATTTCAGGGACTTGCTTTGAGTGGTTTGAAGCCATTACCCCCTGATGGCTCTGCTATACTCCTGGAGCCCTGGCATATGCAGAGCAGCTATTTAAAATTCAAGCTGCATAGAGCCAGTGAGAGCTCCCAACAGAAAAGAGAATTAACTGTTTGGTGTATTTTAATAAGTGAGTTAGCAAAGATCATGTGAATTGATTTTCAGTTTGGCTAACTTTCTTGCAGGGCTTGTGTGGAAAAATTAAATGCAAACAGACAGTGTATTTACCAAAGAGGAATACACCTTGAAGTGCATATTAGGGTTCTCAAATGTGATTTATGTAATGCATTGGAGCTTTTCTCTCCCTGCACTGTCAAGAACATGTGTCAGAACTAGAGGTGGACATTACTGAAAAAAATATGATCAAATACAGGGCTAGCACACTGAGGACCTATTCCTCTAATAAGTACATTTGGGACCATCCCAGTATCTGCCTGTTAGCCCAAAGGTGGCTGCCTGAGCCTCAGGCTCCACGGACACTTGAGAGTGACACTACATTTTTACTGACACTGGGTGGGACACCGCACTTAACAGTGGGTCATATTTATTCCATTGTACTTGCTTGGGGAAGAGTGGGTAAGACATGCACCAAAAAGGTGAGTTCATCTAGTTTTACCTCAAGGATGTTCCCTGTCTGATAATAACTATAAAAAGAGAACTTAAAATCAGCTCTAATTCTAATTCTTTGCTAATGCTTCTTCCTCTTCTATCTTCACTATCCTTGTCCTTTGCTTTCTAACACGGAAGCGCAGCTGTTTATATGTTTTTGGCTGGTGGATATTTTTCCTCCTGCTGAGAAGGACGCTTGAGGAGAGAAACACAGAGAAGTGTGATGAAGGAAGGGACCAAGACCCTAGTCTGTCATGTTTCCTGAACAAACGTCTTTTGTCCCCCTCTCCATCTTGGGGACACCTTTGGGTTGGAATCCGATACAGGTTTGTGCTATTATGTTTCTTTCTTACTGTGCCAGGCACGTAGTAAGTGCTCATTCATTGCTGTTGAATGACTGAATGAATAACATCTCATGAACTATGAAGTGATAAACATCCATTCTTTTATTTTCAACAGTTAGACCTTTCCTCCCTTGAGCATCTCTCAGTTTGTCATACTGTGGGGGATTGTGTGTTGCTGTGATGTTGGAAGCTATTCCACTGGAATTAAAATAACCATCAGGGTCACCCATGGCAGACAGGTCTCACCTGATTTTCCAGACTAAGACAGACTAGGAAGAAGGATCTGGTGGCTACTTCTGAGAAGAATTAGCCAGTGAGAACCTCGTGCATAGCAGCAGAACATTGTCTGATATAGTGCCAGAAGATGAGCCCCTCAGGTTGGAAGGCACTCAGAAGATGACTGGGGAAGAGCTGCCTCCTCAAAGTAGAGTTGGCCTTAATGACGTGGATGGAGTCAAGCTTTCAGGACCTTGATTTGCTGATGTGGCACAACTCAAAATGAGAAGAAACAGCTGCAAACACCCATTAATAATGGGAATGTGGAATATATGAAGTATAAGTCTAGGAAAATTGGAAATTTTCAAAAATGAAATGGAATGCATAAACACTGGTATCCTAGGCATTAGTGAGCTGAAATGGACTGGTGTTGGCCATTTTGGATAGGGCGATCATATGGTCTACTATGCCGGGAATGGCAATTTGAAGAGGAATGGCATTGGATTCATCATCAAAAAGAACACTTCAAGATCTATCCTGAAATTCAATAGTACAACTATTATTCAAATTTACGAATCAACCACTAAGGCCAAAGATGAAGATATTGAAGATTTTTACCAACTTCTGCAAGTCTGAAATTGATCGAACATGCAATCAGGATGCATTGATAATTATTGGTGATTGGAATGCGAAAGTTGGAAACAAAGAAGAAGGATCGGTAGTGGGAAAATATGGTCTTGATGATAGAAATGATGCTGGAGATGGCATGATAGAATTTTGCAAGACTAATGACTCCTTCATTGCAAATACTTTTTTTCAACAACATAAACGGCGACTATACACATGGATCTCACTGGATGGAATACACCGGAATCAAATCGACTACATCTGTGGAAAAAGATGATGGAAAAGCTCAATATCAGTCAGAACATAACAACTATTGTGGGGAAGGCGAGGGACGGACAGTGTTTCGTTCTGTTGTGCATAGAATCGCTATGAGTTGGAACCAACTTGAGGGCACCTAACAACAACAGGCCTTTCCTGGTATCATAAACTTCTGGGCTCTTGAAAAGCACTGACTTTTGACTGACTGTCCAGTTGAAATTTAAAAGTCTAAAAAGTTAGTGACTTATTTCATTATTATTGAGCCAAATAAGACCAGAAACATATTGTGCCCAAGGAGGAGAAGCTGATCTTAATGAAACATGAGAATTGAAATGACAATGCTATGTCACATTCTTTATAGCTCTAAGAAGTAAGGACAGATAACTCCAAGCAGCACATTCACAGTAAAGTGATGAAAATCCAAATAGGAGTTAGGAAAAAAAAAAAAAAAAAATGCTGGAGAAACGGTGGAAAAAAGGAACTGTCGTAGTTTTACTGATCAGGAAATAGTGGGGGTTGTGTGCATGGCTGCCTCTGTGCACACCTGGGCAGTGGAAGTGGTTAGGGTTTGATAATCTCTGCCCTCTTGTTGGCTTCCTCTGCTGCTTCAGGCGCCCCTTAACCCAGGTGTCCCAGGTCAGCACACTAAGGCCTCGATGACTTGGCCTTTCATTTCCAAGGCCTTCCCCACCCTGCGTGTCAGAACTTACCATGTTCGGGTCTGCCTTTTTAGGGGCTGCTTAGGTGACCAACTTGCTTGCATCTGGGGAATTAAATTTTAGTAAGACTTGATGGTTTGGTATTTTACTTTCTGGGGTTATTTGCATTTTAACTGGGTATGCATGAACTCTTTGTTTAGCTCAAAGAAATAAATTAGTGATGCTTGAATTTCCAACCATACTGGTAGGCAAAGTAGATATTTTTCTCAGGTTTATCTTCCAATGCCAGCCTTCAAATCATGTGACTGCCTCCTACATGGGCATAGCACATTCCTCCTCTTTCTTCTTCCTCCTCTTCTGCTTCTTAGTCTTTATCTTTCCCCCTCTTCTGCCTCCTTCTCATCTTCTTCCTATTCCTCTTTATCTTCAAATTCTTCTTTTTAACAGGTCTGAGTAGACCCCAAGGCCACTGGGTGGTGCAAATGGTTTACACTTGGCTATTAACCAAAAGATTGGTGGTTCAAATTCACCCCATGGTGCCATTAAAGAAAGGCCTAGGGATCTACTTTCGTAAGACTATAACCATTGAAAACCTTATGGTGCAGTTCTAGACTGAAACATGTGGGGTTGCTATGAGCCAGAATTGACTCATGGCTTTGGGTTTGGTTTTCTTGGTTTTAAGTAGATCCTTGAGTCAGAAGTTCAGAAGTTGCACTCAGCATTGCTTTGTGGTTGAAGGAAAGCTGTCACAATGTCCTTGGTCTTAAAACCAAACTGGAAAATGGAGATAGTTGTGGGTGAGCTGGAGGAAGAAAATGCTGAGGCTTAGTGCCTTGGTACTTGGATTCAGCCCCTCTAAATCACCACCATATTTACACCTTGGTAAGCTGAGAAGGTTCCCAAAATGCTATGCTTCCTACCATAGAGGGCTATTATGTGGAGGATTTGGTCTACCGTGTTCTCCTCTGTGGAAGACAGAACTGGAAGAATAGGGTTAAATGTAGTAATAGACATAAGGTTAAGACAAAAGGAGGGCCTTATGGTAGTTAAGGTTTGAATAAATGATTGTGAGTAGTAGTTATTGCATAAGCCATCTCTTTGTTGTTGTTAGGTGTCATCAATTTGGTTCTGACTCATAGTGGCCTTATAGGACAGAGTAGAACTGCCCCGTAGGGTTTCCAAGGAACAGCTGGTAGATTTGAACTGCTGACCTTTTAGTTAGCAGCTGAGCTCTTAACCACAAGGCCACCAGGGCTCCAAACCATCTCTTTATGTACTTACAAATATCCACCTTCACCTTCTGTGGTTTGATAAAATTATTACTGAAGAGCAGTGGTCTTTTTTGGACTTGCGAAACTTTAGAGGCCCAAGGCCTCTCAATTATCTTATTATTTCTACTAACCAATTAGCGGCATAATCTATATCTATACTATCTGATATGGTAACCACTAGCCATAAATGGTCTCTGAAATGTAGCTAATCCAAATTGAAATCTATAAGTACATAAAATACACATTGGGTTTTGAAGACTTTGTAAAAAAAAAAAAAAAAAACTATGTCAAATATATCAGTATTTTTATATATGTTTATAAAATTTTTGTGTATTGGGTTATATAAAATACATTACTAAAATTAATTTTTTTGGCTTTTTTTTGTAGTTACTAGGGAATTTTAAATTACATACATGGCTCACATTTGTGGCTGGCATTATATTTCTATTTTAGATCAATATACATTCAGATTTCCTTTAAACATAGAAGAATATCATCTAGGCATATCTTATATTCACCTCTTTTGTGGATGATTGGTGACATCAACACCCCCAAAGTGTGCTTTGCTGTCAGCACAAGGGCTAAGGAGACAAGACCTTTTATATGTCACTTCTTGGAATCCTAGGAGACAGAGGAACCTTGGATGTGCAGTTTGGGTGTGTGCTCAAGGAGGAGCTGACGGGGATCTCTCCTCAGTGAGAGACATGAGAGCTGTAAAGGACAGGCTTTCATTTTGGGGGAAGAGAACATTTTATTCTGTATACCACATGAAAAGTAATATCTTTAATTAAAGTGACAAGGGTTCAGTGAGGGATGAGAGAACCTCACCTGGGATGATTCAGATTTGTATTTTGATTCAGGATTTCTTCCCTGTTATAGGTCATTCAAATTATTACCTGCCTAGATAAAAAAAAAAAAAAATTTTTTTTTTTTTTAGATAGCCGATTAGGCTACAAGACCTATCGCATGATCTCTATGTGTTACTTTGGATTGGATTTGGCTGTAAGTAACAATAAAATAAAATAAAAATTATGGAATTAAAAAGATAGAAACATACTTCTCTCTCATATAAAATGTGGTGGTACAGAGTTCTGAATTGGTATAGTGGCTTCGTTCCAAGGACCTAGGCTCCTGCTAGCTCCTTACTCTACCATCCCTAGGTGTGACCCTCCCTCTCCTGATCTGAGATGACATCCTCCACATTCCAAGAGTCAAAGAAGAGAAAAGAACAAGAAAGAAGAGGGGCAAAATTTCTGCAATATTTGTGTCTTAAGGAGTTTCAAAATCAGACATATAGCACTTCTACTTAATGACTTATTGGCCAGATTTTAGTCTATATGAACATGTGCCTAGCCAAAAATTCTGTCACTGTGAAAGAAAGGTAGGAGTCTGTGTGGCACAAGTGCTTTGTGGTCAGCTGCCAACCTAAAGGCTGATGGCTTGAACCCACCCAAGAACTCCTCAGAGGAAAGGTCTGTCAAACTGATCCCATAAAGATTGTTGTTGTTGTTGTGTGCTTTTGAGCAGATTCTGACTCATGTTGTTGTTGTTAGGTGCTGTTGAGTCGGTTCCAACTCAAAGCGACCCTATATGGCAGAGTAGAACTGTCCCATAAGGTTTCCTAGGTTGTAAACTTTATGGGAGCAGATACAAGACCTTCTCTACTGCAGAATGGATTCCTGGAGCAATTGCCTTTCTAACTGCTGACCTTTCAGCAGCTGAATCATTCATTGTGCCACCAGGACTCCTTTATAACTAAGAAAATCCTATGAAGCAGCTCTACTCTGTAACACATGGGTCGCCATGAGTCAGAATCAACTCGATGGCAATGGGGATGAGAGGAAGATAGAATAGGCATTGTGGGACAATTAGTAGTCTTTGTAGATTGTGTTACACATTAAAAGGCAAAGTAGAGCTCTGCAACATGGTTATTTCATATAAGTCTATCTAGAAAAGCAGGAAAATCTGTTTCATGTTTCCACTCTGGTTTATGCTCTATGCAGGATGTATTTGGGCCTGATCCTGAAGAAAAGCAAGTTCTTTTTGGGAGATGACATCATATGCGAAATGATGATGATGATGATGATGATGACAATGTCGGTGGTGGTGATGATTATGGTGGTGATGATGGTGTCATTTGGGGAGGAATTGGGGCTATTAATCTGTTAACATGATTTGCCCAAGCTGGACACCAAGGTATTGACATGAGGCAGGGTCTGCTTGGCCCTAATAATGATTAGAGGGAGTCCTTTGCCTTGGGAACTGATGACTATGACAAAGGGATTTGCTGTGCCTGCCTGAAATCATCCTCCAGAATGAGAAATCAAGGTAATTGGCAGGGTTCCTGACTTAAGCCTAGGGTGGGCTAGCTTGGGCACATCCAGCTGGCTGAGGGGGGCAGCACACTCTACCTTTGCATGAAGGTCTGAGGGTCTGAGAAACAGTCACTGAATATGTGTGTATCCATCCCTCCTGTCACCATTCTGCTCCATGTTTGCAGAGAGCAAAGGCTTTATGTTGCCGCTAGGAAAGTGTCCCATATTAGAAGTTGTCAAGGCTTCAGATGAACCATGTTTCTTACTTATATCGGACTTTGCTGGAGCAATTGCCTTTCTGTATACACCTGTTGCTGTACACACAGTTTACCATAATTCCACTACCAAAAAAACCCAAACCTGTTGTCTTAACCTTATGTCTATTACTACATTTAACCCTGTTCTTCCAGTTCTGTCTTCCACAGAGGAGAACACAGTAGACCAAATCCTCCACATAATAGCCCTCTATGGTAGGGAAGCATAGCATTTCGGGAACCTTCTCAACTTACCAAGGTGTAAATACGGTGGTGATTTAGAGGGGCTGAATCCAAGTACCAAGGCACTAAGCCTCAGCATTTTCTTCCTCCAGCTCACCCACAACTATCTCCATTTTCCAGTTTGGTTTTAAGACCAAGGACATTGTGACAGCTTTCCTTCAACCACAAAGCAATGCTGAGTGCAACTTCTGAACTTCTGACTCAAGGATCTACTTAAAACCAAGAAAACCAAACCCAAAGCCATGAGTCAATTCTGGCTCATAGCAACCTTATAGGACAGGGTAGAGCTGCTCCACAGAGTTGCCAAAGAGTGCCTGGTGGATTCGAATTGCTGACCTTTTGGTTAGCAGCCGGAGCTCTTAACTACCACACCACCAGGGTTTCCAGCATAATTCCATAAGCATTTCCAAAAATTGAACTTTCTTCTCAGAGGGAGGAACCCTGGGGTTTCCTTTCTTCACCTTCTCAAAAGGACCCTCCTTACTGAGCACTTTACTAAAGGATCAGATTTTCCTTTTCCACTTAGGAAGATGATTTTCTTTTCACAAATTATTGCATTAAGGCCTTGAAGAAAAAGCCATTCCTTTAATGTATACAAAGGATATTTATAGCTCCTTTCAAAGGTCCCCAATTTCAAAAATTTGTGTGATTTCACAAGCTCCGCACACATTTTCCCAGATATTTATCATAGTATATTGTGAAGAAAGCATGTGGGTTTTTGAGTCAGACTAATTTGGTTTTCAATACTACCCATTTTTACCAGCTCTGCCATTTTTACTAGCTGTGTGGCCTTGGTTAAGTCTCTTAACTATTCTGAGTCCTAGCTGTAAAATGATTTTCCTAATATCTGTCTTGCAGAGTTATTGTGAAGACGGCAATAATTTATGTAAAGCACTTAATGTAATATCTGGTATTAAAAAGAAGCTCAGTTATCTCTATTATTATTATTTTAGGCATCAGATCCCAAACTACATAATGTTGAAGATTTTTGTCTCCTTAAACAGTGTCATATTCCAAAAGGATATCATTTATTGTGAATTAAAATCCTTTCCTGTCTTTCTTCCTCCCCCTCTCTGCCCTTTGTTTCTTCCTCCTTAATTTCTTTCCCCTCTTTTTTCTCTACTGTTTATCTCCTATGTTCTGTTGTCCCATTCCTGTACGAAACACTTCTGTAAGTTTTGCCCCCCAAAAAGCCCAGTGCCATCCAGTTGATTCCAACTCATAGTGACCATATAGGACAGAGTAGAACTGCCCCATAGAGTTTCCAAGGAGCGCCTGGAGGATTTGAACTGCCAACCCTTTGGTTAGCAGCCGTAGCACTTAACCACTATGCCACCAGGATTTCCAGTTTTGCCCCAGTGGTTCACTATTTTTCTTATCACCAAATCCCATCAGTAATTGCAGAGTAGGACTCCACGACTGGATTTCAAACACTAAGAATGTCAAATCGTCCTTTCGTTTCCATTAAGCCGTAATTGTCAGTTTCCATCTTACAGCTTCATGGTGTAGGGGTTAAGCCGAGTGAAGCCAGGCTTGAGTTTTTTCCTGGTGTTGACAATAGGCTGTTGACAAGAAGATCAGATTCTGAGCCTCTTGCACTCTCTTGTTTCTTTGCCTTGGGGGTAGGAGAAGGAACTGGCAAGTAACGGAGATGGATGGAGCAGGATAGGTGTAAAAAGCAAGAGGCCAGGCTCTGCTGTGTCCTGTTGCTAGGCAACAGCATGCAGGGACCAGACACATGCATATGTCTGCTAGCATCCTGTTGTCTTAGCAACGGAACATTTGGGAGGAGGAGAACTGGGTTCAAATTATTCATAGTTCCCTGGATGCTAGGGTACCCCTAGGCTTGAACCCCACGTCTTTATAATCTTAATTTTCCTACGTTCACTGATGTCGAAGTTTCCATCTTTTTTGTTGTTTTTTCTTTAGTTCATCACCCAACATTTGTACGAGGTCTTTTCTCAGAGCTCTACATTATCCAAGTCACATCGCAGCTCATTAGAGCCCATCCACCCCCAAGTCCTCTGGAGCTCCACATGGTAGGGCCTGTTCCGTGGAATGTAAAAATGATCCCTTGCTGGAAGTGCAGCCCTGTGGGACGGATATTAAATATTCACTTTTACGGAAATTTAAATTCTAGTTGTTTGGTACGTGGAATGATGATAAATCATTAGCATCAAGTCCAAGGATGTCATTGTGAGCTTCTTATTCAGTTACAAAGGGTAAGGAAAAGGACAGAGGACAAGATGTCCTCGCTTCTCCTACTAGACTTGGGTGTGATGTTCTGGAATTACTGCATTTCATCTTGTCTGTTTCTCCATCAGTCCTTCACACTTGATGAACTCCCCTAAGTGGGACCATGCCTTCTTTATCTCTGGGTGCTTCACCTCTGCCTCAGTTCCTGGCACATAGTAGATATATTTATTAAATGGGTCACTTGAGAATCCATACAGAGCGATACTGTGAGTGAAAAGACTTGGAGAGTACACAGCGTTATGCATAAATGTTAATTCCTATTGCTGCACACCTGGCTGCAATCTTGTGCTGTTTGGTCACTAGACTAGACCGTCTTGTTCCTGAGAACACCTCCTTCCTTTGTATTCTTGTGTTGGTAACTAGGTCCCTGTCTTGTTCTCCAAATCTTCTGAAGCTATTTCTTGTCTCAATCTCTTAAGATAGCTTTTTCCTGTCTTTATCAGAAGACTTCTAAACCAGCCCTATGGTGAGGTTCTGATTTTCCTAGTGCTGCCTCTTAGGTATTTTGCATTTTTCCTTAGCCTAAAATCTTCACCATTTTGTCTCACTGTCCTTCTGTTATATCTATAATCACAGGACTTCTTTGAGGTCATTCGTTTGTCTTGGTTCCCACATGATATTGCATGATCTATAGATGCTTAATACCAAAATTACATGCTATGGGGAAGCACTTAATTTTCCATCTTTTTCCACTGTAGCTAATCCTTCTAATTTGGGGTATGTCTTATGGAACCAGAGTCATTTCTAGGCATCTTCTTTTATATTATTATAGCAACTTTGGACCTGAAGTCTACCCATTTAGTCCCACTCTACTTCCATTGTCCTTCACAGGGCATGACATACTCGCTATGAAAAAAAAAAAAATTACAATGTGATCTAATTAAGGACTTCATTATTTACTGCCTTGTACTATAATTAATTATTTGTGAGAACAGATAACAAACATATATGCCATTATATGTAGAAAGAGAAAGCAAATATTTTTAAATTTTATTCAATATCTAGTGCAGGGTTAAGCACACAGTATTCAACAAAGAAAAGCTTTTAACATTTAGCAGTGAGATAGAACTTTCTTTTTGCTTAAGCCTTGGAATTTTTTTTCGGTATGGCAGTTACCAGCATATGGCCTAGTGGCTCAATGAAATGATTAGGGTCCTAAATAGGAGAGAAGAGACTCATTCCCTTTAAGTGGTCTGTTGTTCTCTTTATAGCAGGTTATGTTTTTATCCCATATGCCCTGCATTGTTATGCCTCTTCCTATCTTTTTAGTGGAGCCTTACTGAGATACTAGCCCAGGCACACCTGAGTGATTCTCTTAGCTAGCCCTCAAGGAATACCTGCCACAGATGCCTGCATGTAAGGATAAGGCAATGTGTCTGGAATTAGTAATCCTGGTAGGCCAGAAATTCAGTGGTTCATTCAAGTGGAATTTTTATCTATAGTTATATAAGCCACAACCAAATTAAACTAAGCAACACACGGATCTTCTTGAAGTCAACATTTTTTTCTGATACTGGTATGGAAACTTATTTCTTCACTGGAATCAATCGAGAGGCATGCATCTGTAAACACCCTGTTGAGCCACTGATAACCAAAGACCCTAAAAGAGGGAAATCAAACCCACCAAAGACAGATATTCCTATCCATCCCCTCCTTCCCGCCCCAGTCAATTTCCTTACACTACTGTAATAGATCCGGGCTGCAGGTTCTCCTAATCCTTCTCTAGGGGACCCAGCAGCTACTCTCCCCCTTGTTTGCAAAGAGACATTAGGTCAGAGGTGAGTGCAAAGCCTGCATGTTGGCCCTGATCAGATCCCCCAAAGGTGGCATGGGGTGGGGCAATCCAGAATTGGAGGAGGGCTGAGACATTGGTGCTGCTTTGGCAAGGATTTTGGTGTCCTCGATCTGTGAAGGAGCAGAGGAAGAGAGTTTTTTCTACCCTAACATTGTGCTAACCTTAAGCCACTTCTAGAGGACTTGATTTTGCAGAACAGCGTCTGGAAGAAGTGGGTAGATCAGCAGTCCTACATTGCTGGTTTTGAACTTCACTCTACTGAAATATAGTAAGCCTCTTCTCCTCTGGATGCTCTGGTACATATGAAGCTGGTATCTGCAAAGAATTAGACCAAGTGAGCTAGAGTCTGCCCTGTTGTGAAAAGCCTATTCTGCCCACTCAGGGAAAATACATGGCTCATGGTTACAGCTAGCAGCTGCAAATCACCACTAGGTTTTCATTGAAGACAGTGTCTTATTCAACCTCAAGTTCTTGTCTTTCAAATGACTGAAGAAAATACAAGATTGTGGGCGTCATCAAAGCATTCCTTCTATTCATGAAATGTGATTTCTGTGATCCCTCCCAACAGCATATATGAAACAAATCGGGGCTGTCTCCTTTTGTTTGGCCGGAGACTGAGGCTCCTCAGAGTTGTAAGGGAAAACCAGGCACCAGTGCCAAAGCACTCCTGAGAGTCCTCCAGAATGATGGAGACCCTTTCTCCATCTCCCTAACTTGGGAGCATACACAGATTTGCAACCTAACAATAGAAGGTATCTTTCCAGGGCAGGAGTCCCTGATAGGTACAAATGGTTAACTGACTCCGTGGCTAACCAAAAAGCTGGAGATTCGAGTCTACCCAGAGGCAGCTTGAAAGAAGGGCCTGGCAATCTACTTCCAAAAAAATCAGCCACTGAAAATCCTATGAAGCACAGTCCTACTCGGGGCTCGCCATGAGTTGGGGTCGACCAGATGGTAACTGTTTTATTTTGTTGTTATTGTTGTTGTGTGTTTCCAGGGCATGGCTTGGTGTCCTTGAAGCAGCAATTCAGCTTCTTAGGTCTATGGTGATGCAGACAGGGCTTTCAAATGCTCACCTCCGAAACAGCGGTCTAGGAAGCACTTGGTGGGATAGTGCAGTCATAAGAGGCCCTCTGATTTTAGGGTCCTGCAGATGCTCATGTCCTCAAAACTCCTTTAGGTTTGGCTTCCTGCAATGCTCCTCTTCTGATGCATACATGATAAGGAGAAATGCTGCCAGAGGCTCACCGAGAATAAAAGCGGCCCTCTTGAAAGTGCTTCCGTGTATGCACAGAGGAGCGATAAGCCTTGACATGTTCTATTGCTCTGCGCAGCGCCCGGGATATGTGTCCACCTTGCTCCTTGTCATGGCCTGAGTGTGGCTGCAGTACACGCTAGTGATCACTGTCCACCGTGCGGTGACTCTCTTCTGATTTTTGTACGAAAAAATTACCAGTTCATTCATCACGCATCGATCATTTTCCTCAGTGACTCATCATCTGAAAGTTTCATTCCTTGGTTCCCCTTCCTGAGGCTGGTAAATAGCATGTCATTCCAGCAAAAGGCGGAGGGGGCGGCAGCCCATCTGGACCCTCGGGTTTGATTTCATATTTATGAAACAGCTTAAATGTCAGTTTGAGTGAAAAACGACACCTTTCTCCAGCTTCTTACATTAGTGCCTGTGGCTGCCACTGAGTGTTCCTTTCTGTTTTTTTCTTTCAAGGCAGCTCCTGGCTTCCCGACTTGGCTCCCCTCAGGCAGAAATGGAAAGAGGCCTGGATGGATGGAGGCGACCACAACTAGCTGTCTTTGACAAGAGGAGAAAGACAGACAAAAAAAAAAAAAAGACCTAAGAGAAGAAACCTTCTGCTTTTGTAGGGGGTTTTTGATTCGTTGTGAGGAAATCTTGAGACTTCTACGGGTGATTATTAGCCCTCTAACTTTGCGGTTGAAAAAAAGTAAATAGGAAATTTTGGAAAATTAGGATTTAGAAGAAGAAATAATCTATGATTCTGCTGCTCTAACAATTGCTATGATCATTTGAGTGTATTATCTCCAACTCAATTTTTCTCAAGTTCGAAATAAAATGTGCATATATGGGACCTGGGGGTCGATGGCAGCTCAGGATTTTAAGAAAACCTTAGCCTGGGCCCAAGGAAGAAAGGTTGCCGCCCTGAGAAAAAACGTCAAGTGAGGTCACAAATAATTGTCTTCAAGGCTGTTTGTATGTGCCCCGGGAGTTAAGGAAAGTGTCACTAATGAAGGATTTTCTCTTGCTGGAAGGCTGGATAATTTGTGTGGCCTACAGCAATGACCTCATGGTGATGCATATGGGTTTGTGTGTCGGCGTGCACACCTCTTACATGGGGGTCTGCATTCCAGGCCCGGAATGAGAGAGGGCTGTACTCCCTGTTTAGCCTCAGTAGGCTCTGAGTTTCCTAAGGATGAAGGAGCCGCCTTTCTTTAGCCACTCTTTTGGGAGAGGGTAAGGACAAAGCGACAGCAGGGAAACGACACACTCCTGTCTTGTCTTAGGTAGATGTACCTTGAGAAACAGGTAGTAAAAGGCTTAGCTGCCCTAGTGAGAGATTTTAACAACATTCTAGTGAAAGGCCCCTGGGTGGCCCAAAAGGTTTGCACTCAGCTTATGAGTCAGAATTAACTCGACGGTAACAGGTTTGGTTTTTTTAGGTTGATGATCAAAGGGTTGGCAGTTTGAACCCACCTAGCAGCACAGCTGAAAAAAGGCCTGGTGATCTGCTTTTGTAAAGATCACAGCCAAGAAAACCCTATGGAGCAATTCTGCTCCTTAACATATGTGGTCTCTATGAGTTGGAATCGACCCAGCAGCACAAGGCAACGGCAGGGGAAAGAAGACAGCAGACAAGCTAAGCTAAGTGGAGAACTGAGGAGGCAATGGATCTGGCAGTAGTTATGTGGGTGGCGGGACTGAAAAGCAGAGCAGCTGCTAGTAGTGGAGGAAGTGCAACCTTAGGTGAGAGGGAAGGCAGCCTTACTCAAATCTCTCTGGGTGGTGGCCTCTGGTGGTGTCAGACAAGAGATATGAGCTCCAGGAGGTATAAATTAAATTAATTTTTTGAAAAGAACAATTAATTTAAAAAGAACCACAGGTTGACAGGGCATGAAAGGACACGAGGAGCTGCCCAGGATTGGGCTCCCTGGAGCCTGGAGTAGGGTCTGTCCACCCTGCGTGTCTCCTGCTCTGAGGGAGCTCCCTGGCCCAGGACCAGTCACCCAGGCAGCCTGGGTGCTGCCCGCCCCCCCCCCCCCGGTGCTTGAGGGAGGCATGGCACCCTCTCAGAGGAAGCCAGGAGAAGGGCCATGGAGAACACAGATGGGGAAACCAAGGCACAGCGGAAGCCAGGTCATGCCGTGTGTCTGGGATTTCCAGATATTTGCTGAACTGGAACTTGCAGGTCCCTGCAGGCTTGTTGATCCCTTGTACAAGACACAGCCGTGGGTGTGCAGGAATAGTGCAGGGGTGCGGCAGACACAGCGAGAGACACTGGATTGCAGACGGTTGGTGGGACGGCCATAAATATTAGTGTTCAGTTTGCTTTGTTCAAAGAAGGGGCATTTGGATGTGAGGCAAGTGAGATGCTTAGCTGTATTTGGAACACTGAGCTGTCTTTGTCCTCTCTAGAAGGAGGGCACCACTGAACTGTGGGGCGGGGTAAGTGGGAAGGAAGAAAACGTCATCTCAGTCCACAGGTAAACTGTAAGATCCTTCAGGCACTACAACTTCTAACTGTTAATGTGCGTCTTTAGATTGGGATTTGGACACAGTCCATGTTAATGGAAATAGCTAACTGGAGGACAAATAACGCTTTTATTTATAATCACGTCTGCATGTCCTTTCAGATTTTCTTGTACATTTGTACTTAGGTTCAAAGTTATTTAAGTACTTCTTTTTTTTTTTTTCTAGTCTAAGACTACCTACTCTTGATCATTGATTTTAATGGTTTTGTATATATATGTATGATTTTTTTATACATACATATTTCTTTTAGTTTTATGAATGGGTCCTAAATAATTTATTTCTTAATTGTAGGTCAGTTCTATTGCTTCTGATTTTGGTATTATAAGCAATGTTATGGTGAAAATTTCAATGCATATCCCTCCCTCAAATTTCTGGAGTTTTTTATTTGGACTATATTCCCAGAAATGGAATATTTGTGTCAAAGAGTATGAATACTCTTGGAACTCTTGATTTGTATGAGATAAGGTGGCTAGAAAAATTCAAAGGGCTGAAGCTTTGCTGAGGATCTTTGCAAAAACGCACCAAAGAGGATCAACAGATAAAGTATAATCAGGATCAAGCTTTAGAATTCTGACAGGGTCCTTTCTTAATTGTGACAGGACCACAACTTCTATTTGCCTGTGGCCCCAGGGAGAAAATTGGATCTTGGAAATTTCAAGGTGATGAGAGAAAAGAACATTATTGTCTTAGGCATCTAGTGCTGCTATAGAAGAAATACCACATGTGGATGGCTTTAACAAAGAGAAATTTATTTTCTCACAGACTAGTAGGCTAGAAGCCAAAATTCAGGGCTTCAGCTCAAGGGGAAGGCTTTCTCTGTTGGCTCTGGAGGAAGGGCCTTGTCATCAATCTTCCTCTGGACTAGGAGCTTCTCTGTGCAGGAACTCTGGGTCCAAAAGATGCGCTCTGCTCCCAGACTTCTTTCTTGGTGGTATGAGGTCCCCAGCTCTCTGCTTGCTTCCCTTTCCTTTTGTCTCTTGTAAGATAAAAGGTGGTTCAGGTCGTAATCCAGGGCAACTCCCTTTACATTGGATCAGGGATGTGACATTAGTAAGGGTATTACAATTCCACCCGAATCCTCTTTAACATAAAAATACAATCACAAAATGGAGGACAATTATACAATACTGGGAATCATGGCTAACCAAGTTGACACATATTTTGGGGGGACACAATGCAATCCATGACAATTATTAAAGAAAGCATGTTTGCTAAAGGCAAAGCCTGGACAAAGGAGAAAAAGGGAAAGACAAAGTGCCCTAGTTGCTAAGGCCTGAGCAAAAGCAGACAGAGAGTAACAGTATCCATGGGAGACAGAAAGTCATACAACTCCATTGTTCTGTACTGGTGACAGAGAGCGATACAGCCTTCAGGAGCTGGCAACACTGAGGCAGGAGTAACAACAACAACAAAAAAACCCAAGCCATTGAGGTGATTCCAACTCATAGCAACCACTGTAGGAGAGAGTAGAACTACCCCAAAGGGTTTCTAAGGAGCGGCTGGTGGATTCAAACTGCCAGGATTTTGGTTAGCAGCCAAGCTCTAACCATGGCAGGAGTAGGGAAGGAAAACCAAGCGGAAACAAGGAAAAACAAGCTGAAGCCAAATCCTAGTGGGGTATTACCACCCCCCCCACCCAAAAAAAAAAAAATCCAGGGCTAAACTCCGAGTAGTTCAAAGAATTGTTGTTGTTGTTAGGTGCCGTCGAGTTGGTTCCAACTCACAGCGACCCTATGCACAACAGAACGAAATGCTGCCCGGTCCTGTGCCATCCTTACAATCGTTGTTATGCTTGAGCTCATTGTTGCAGCCAGTGTGTCAATCCACCTTGTTGAGGGTCTTCCTCTTTTCTGCTGACCCTGTACTATGCCAAGCATGATATCCTTCTCCAGGGACTGGTCCCTCCTGACAACATGTCCAAAGTATGTAAGATGCAGCCTCACCATCCTTGCCTCTAAGGAGCATTCTGGCCACACTTCTTCCAAGACAGATTAGTTCATTCTTTTGGCAGTCCATGGTATATTCAATATTCTTTGCCAACACCACAATTCATAGGTGCCAACTCTTCTTCGGTCTTCCTTATTCATTGTCCGGCTTTCACATGCGTATGATGTGATTGAAAATACCATGGCTTGGGTCAGGCCCACCTTAGTCTTCAGGGTGACATCTTTGCTCTTCAACACTTTGAAGAGGTCCTTTGCAGCAGATTTGCCCAATGCAACGTGTCTTTTGATTTCTTGACTGCTGCTTCCATGGCTGTTGATTGTGGATCCAAGTAAAATGAAATCCTCGACAGCTTCAATCTTTTCTCCATTTATAATGATGTTGCTCATTGGTCCACTTGTGAGGATTTTTATTTTCTTTATGTTGAAGTGTAATCCATACTGAAGGCTGTGGTCTTTGACCTTCATTAGTAAGTGCTTCAAGTCCTCTTCACTTTCAGCAAGCAAGGTTGTGTCATCTGCATAATGGAGGTTGTTAATGAGTCTTCCTCCAATCCTGATGCCCTGTTGTTCTTCATATTGTCCATCTTCTCATATTATTTGTTCAGCATACAGATTAAGTAAGTATGGTGAAAGAATACAACCCTGACGCACACCCTTCCTGACTTTAAACCAATCAGTATCCCCTTGTTCTGTCCGAACAACTCCCTGTTGATCCATGTAAAGGTTCCTCATGAGCACAATTAAGTGTTCTGGAATTCCCATTCTTCGCAGTGTTATCCATAGTTGGTTATGATCCACACAGTCGAATGTCTTTGCATAGTCAATAAAACACAGGTAAACATCCTTCTGGTATTCTCTGCTTTCAGCCAGGATCCATCTGACATCAGCAATGATATCCCTGGTTCCACGTCCTCTTCTGAAACCAGCCTGAATTTCCGGCAGTTCCCTGTTGATGTACCGTTGCAGCCACTTTTGAATGATCTTCAGCAAAATTTTGCTTCCATGTGATATTAATGATATTGTTCTATAATTTCCACATTCGGTTGGATCACCTTTCTTGGGACTAGGCATAAATATGGATCTCTTCCAGTCAGTTGGCCAGGAAGCTGTCTTCCATATTTCTTGGCATAGATGAGTGAGCACCTCCAGTGCTGCATCTGTTTATTGAAACATCTCAATTGATAGTCCATCAATTCCTAGAGCCTTGTTTTTTGCCAATGCCTTCAGAGCAGCTTGGACTTTTTCCTTCAGTACCATTGGTTTCTGATCATATGCCACCTCTTGAAATGGTTGAATATCAACTAATTCTTTTTGGTATAAAGACTGTGTATTCCTTCCATCTTCTTTTGATGTTTCCTGCGTCAAAGAATAGGGCATTCTAATTGTGTCTTAAGAACATGAATGGACTGGTTTATAGTATCATTTTTTACTTTTTTCCGATTATAAATATAAAACCTGTTATAAGAGTATAGGAAAATAAGGAAGGAGATAGAAATATCACAATGTTTATACCAGAAAAAAGAACTCTTGTTAGGATTTCTATTTATTTCCTTCATGATACTCACAGATACACACAAACACAAATGGGATCATACTTCATAGATTGTCCTTTAAATTATTATACCATGTAGATATACTATAATGTGTTTTCAACTCTTATCTTGGTGGCGTTTGTTATTTTATTTTTCTATTATATCTACCAATAAGAGAAAAATGCTTTTACTTCAATTTTTGTTTCCTTTTTTGAAATTTTTTTCTAACCACATTTCGTGCCTTGAAATTATTAGGTCAAAGGACAGGGCAAATCTGAAGCTCTGTCACGTTTAGGCCAAAAGCAGTAACAGCACACCAGGAAGGAGGACTTGGCCATCTGCTTCTAAAAAATATTGGCCGGTGAAGACCTTATGAATAGCAGCAGAACCTTGTCTGATATAGTGCCAGAAGATAAGCCCCTCAGGTTGGAAGGCACTCAAAGTATGACACAAATCTCACCACACTTTTATAAACAGAAGATGTTGTTCTGTTTTAGAATCTTTGACAAGGCTTGCTTTGAAGGCAAGGGCTACCGATTCCCTCTTTACCTTTTACCTCTCAACCCAGCCTTGATTCTGAAATTAATTTATTCTAAGATAAAAGAAAAAAAAGCCTTCAAGGAAAGCCAACAAAACTAAGTAAAGCCTAAGTAAAGATGTACAAGAAAACCTGAAAGGACAAGCAGACATGATTACAAAGAAAAGCACCTTATACTACGAGAAAGAATATGTGCTGGAACGGGACCGAAGAGGAGTAGATTAAAAAACTCAGAAGGTGCTGGTTTTGTCGGTACCTTAAATTATTAAAAAGCATCAAGTGACAATAAGGAAAAGGAGTTATCAAGCCTTAATGATCTTGTTACAATTATGAGGAAGAATAAGAGTATGAGAGAGAGAGAGAGAGAGGGTCAACTCTGGTTTAGAAAAGAAGTCCTTCAAATCTAATTTGGAAATGAGTGGGAGATAAACCACAGGCAAATCAATACGTAATTTTGACTATCTTATCCTTGTATTTTATATAAGCTCAGAATCCTCTGACTAACTATCATTTTTATCAGGGGATGCAAATATGAAAAATCCAACCATCACAATTTTTTAGTATCAGAGCAATTATCTTTAGGTCTATAGACTATTCAGAATTATGTCCTTTGTTTTTATTTTGTTTATAAGTCTAATATCAAGACAATACTTTTTTAGAATTGGCTGATTTTCTTTTTTACCTATTGATTATAGTTTCTTTTATGTAGTCATGTTTAAAAAACAGTTCTCAAGGACTTTGATGTAAAACACACACACACTTCTTTAAAGCAGCGAAGCATGATAGAACTACAATTACTAATGTGAATCCCTTCTTACTTTCCTGAGCGATTCCTAATCCCCCTTGTTTTATCTCTAGACTTTGAGTATAACTCTCATTTTATATTTATACAATCTAATTCTATAATCACATCTCTTTGGACCCCCATATGGCTCTATGTCTTCAGGCTAAATCTGCCTTGAAGCCAGGATAGTAAGCCGTTCAGAGAAAAGATGGCGAGGAGCTGATTACTGACTGCTCTTTCTGTCCTGTGGTGAATGCAAGGCCCCTGCTCAGGGGAGGGACAGCACAAAGCGAGGCTCCCCATCCTGCTCAAAAACATTCCCTCTTATATTCCACCCATGACAGATTCATTTGCTAGTGGCTCTCCATCTTGTTCAGTTGGCAAAACACCTGGAAGAAGTGGTGTTCTGAGAAGAACTCCATGAAATATTGATATACTTAATTCCATTTACAAGCTAAGAAGAACACTTAGCCAACAGAAAATATGACTATATCATAAGCTGCAGTGTGAAATCATAGTCACATATGCCTATGAACTAAGGGAGATTCTGTTTTTCTGGTCAAATGAATTTGTCTTTTCATTTGTTAGGCCTCTCCCACAGCAAAACTCTAGCAGACATCAAAGATTTAAGAAAACCTTTCGTTTTCTCATGGTAAAAAATTTTTTAATTGGGAAAATTCTATTATCGAAATGTCTTTTCTTTGTAAATTCCAGTGTGAACAACTACCGTTATTTGACTTCAGCAACACTAGCATTGCCTGAGAACTACTAATTTGTTCTATTACCCTTCTCTTTTAAAATGCAAACATCCCCTTAGAGGGCAAGCTGGGCACCACTAACATCTTAGTGTGAATTACTTTGATCAGACAATCACCTAATGTCTAGTTATCTATTTGGTTTTCTTTCACCTACAGTATTTGTTTTTCAAGCTTATAAATTTCAGCTGCAGATTCCTTAGCTTCAAACATGTGTATTAACTGCATTTCCAATCTTGTAGGCTTACAACCTCAGGATCATCGCTGAATCTTCCTCTCCTTCACCTTTACCCATTTGTTTTGATTGTTTCATGTTTTATAACAAACTATTCCAATGCTTAGTGGCTTAAAACAACAACAGTCATTTATTTTGCTTCTGAATCTAAAATTTGAGTAGGGCTTGGAGAGGAAGGCATGTCTCTGCTCTACATGGAGTTTTCTGGGGCAGCTCTACTGAGGGCTGGATTTTCCACTTCTGACATGGCTCACATACATGGCTCATAAGTTGGTGCTGGCTTTGGCTTTAAAAAAAAAAGTGGTGCCTTTTTTTTTTTTTTTTTTGGCTTGGCTTAAAAAAAAGAAAAACAATTTTTTTTTTTTTTTGGCTTTAGGTGGTATTAATTCGCAAGGGCTGATTATGTGCCTTTCTCTCCCAAGTCTGTTTTCAGTGGCATCACATTTTGTGGTTTGAAATTGGCCATACCCATTGTGTTGAGTCGATTCCGATCCATAACGACTCTGTAGGACAGGGTAGAACTGTGCCACAGGGTTTCCAAAACTGTAAATCTTTATGAAAGCAGACTGCCACATCTTTCTCCTGTAGAGCCACTGGTGGGTTCAAACCACTGAGCTTTTGGTTAGCAGCCAAGCAATTAGCCACCGTGCCACCAAGGATCCTTTGAAATTAGCCATAGTGGGAGTGTTTACACTATGGAAATTGGCCAATGCTGCAAATCAAGTTTCTCCCCTCCCCAGCCAGTAGTGAAATATTTAAGAGCACATCGCTCGCTACAGCTGAGGACAGGGGCCTTAGGATTTCTCCGTGTGGGTCTCCCCACATGGGCTTCTTCACAACATAATGACGGAGTTCTATGAACAAGCATCCCAAGAGAGAGGGAACACCAGGTGGAAGCCGCATCATCTTTTATAACCTACTCCGAGAAAGCACATAGCATCATTTCCACTATATTGTATTAGTTCAAATGATCACAAAGGCCTTCCCAGCCAGGCTTGAGGGAGGGTACACACACTCCACTCCTTACTGGGAAAATGGCAAATTCCAGGTAAGCATGTCAGACCAGAAATATTGTGAACATTTTTGGAAAACACAATCTGCCATACCATTCTATCCAATCAATCAGACATGCATCGTTTTCTTCAATGTGTCTTGGAAATCTATAGGGATAATTTTTTATAAGTCAAGAAAGGGCATCAGATCATAGAAATTTTGTTGAACTGTATGAGCAAAGCTGAGGAGTTGCCGGAGAGCAATATTCATTAACAAAAAAGGGAAAGATCACCCTGCTTGAAGTAATGAGTTAGCCTTGGTGAGCACAGAGTACTCAAGTTAGCTAGGTAGGTTATGACAAAATCCTAGCTGACTTCTGTGTTAGTTTTCTTCTGCTGCGTAATGAGTTACCACAAATTTAGCAGCTTAAAACAATACAAATTTATTATCTTATAGTTTCTGTGGGCCAGGAGTCTGGCATCCTTTAGTAGAGTTCTTTGTTTCGGGTCTCCTAAGAATTAAATCAAAATATCAGTTGGCAGTGTACTCAATTTGAAGGCAAAGGTGTGTTTCCAAGCTCTCTCAAGTTGATGGCAGGATTTAATCCTTGTGGTTGTAGGACTACGGTCCCCATTGTCCTGCTAGCTCTCAGCTGGGGACTGCTGTCAGCTCCGAGAGGCTGTGTCCTTGCCGCATGGAGAACTTGCCTCAAGTTGAACCTCTCTCACTTTCAGAATCTCTCTGAATTCCTCTTTTTATGGCCAGTTGGAGAATTCTCCCTGCTTTTTTCAGGGCTTGTGGTACAGTGGTTAAAGCAATCGGCTACTAACTTAAAGGTCGGCAGTTCGAACCTACCAGTGGCTCTGCGGGAGAAAGATGTGGCAGTCTGCTTCAGTAGAGATTTACAGCCTTGGAAACTCTATGAGGCAGTTTTCCTCTTTCCTATAGGCTTGCTATCAGTTGGAATTGACTCAATCACAGTGGGTTTGGTTTTTGGTTTCTTATGTCATTAGATCAGGCCCACCTGGATACATAACCTAATCAATGAGTAAAATCTATTAAATTCACAGACCTGAGGATTATTTGGGAAAAGGGTGAGCAGGAAATCCTTGGGCCATCTTAGAATTCTCCCTATCACACTCTGGAGTGGCAAACTAAAGATATTGCCTTCTGAGTGGTTAATGACACGTTCCCAGCAGTGTGCTTGCCTGGTGACCTTGAGCAAGCCATATAAATTATCCAAGGCCCAGTTTCTTCACTAGGAAAAAAGATAATATCAATATTACTAACTTCTCTATCCTCAGGGCTGTCAGGAAGCTCAGGTGGATTAATGAATGTGACGATGTTTTGAAAAGCTCAGCACTCTGTTGGTTCTGTGTTGAAGGAGCGCCACTTGTCACACAATCCTATCATACTCTTCTATCAGGTTTCAGTTCCGATTCCATAGACTCTAGGTTTTTTCATCCTTCCACCAATCTTACCTTCCTCTGATCTCTCATAAGATTTTATCTGTTTGCCTTTTCTTACGCACTTTTGTATATTTTTTGTAGTTATTTATTTTGTAAAACAACTGCGATTTAGTGTAGCTTTTTATGCATATGTCTTATTTTGTTTTTTTTGGCCTGAGAGCTTCTTGAAGGCCTTTGCATTGCTCACAGAACCTGTGAAAAACCTAGCATAACTCCTCCCACACAATAATAATAATAAAAAAAAACCTTTGCCATTGAGTCGATTCCGACTCATAACGACCCTATAGGACAGAGTGGAACTGCCCCATATGGTTTCCAAGGAGCAGCTGGTGGATTTGAACTGCCCACCTTTTGATTGGCAGCCAAACTGCCACGCACTGCCATTGGGTCAGACAGCGTCTTTTTTCCATGAGAGCTGTACCAGCATTCATTCATTCATTCAATATTAATTGAGCTAGGTAGGTGGGGTCAGTACCACGACTAGAGACAGGCATGGATGCTGCCATCACTCAGTGGTCATCTGACAGAAGTGTTAGGTCAAAACTTATATTTACACTGAGCCAAGATATTTATTCCAGCAGAGTTCAGCTAAGCATATTCTATGTTAGACACTCTCACACAAATATATATAGTTATAGTTATATAACTTTGACCTAATGCTTTTGTCAGATGTCCATCAGAGAGCGTGAGTTCCTTGACGGCAGCAGCCATACTTCTCTCTAGGTGTGGTACTCAGTCCGCCTATCTAGCTCTGTAAATATTGACTGAATGAATGAATGCTGGTTCTGGTATGGCTCTCATGGAAAAAAGATTCTCTCTGATCCAATCCCATGAACTCACCCAATCTTATCCATTTCCCTATCTCTAAGGCAAACGTGAACTCATACATGTAGGACCTAGCAGGTTATAATCACAGCTCAGGTGTCTGACCACACTTCATATTCTAGTTTCAAGAATCAAAAGACCTGAGTTTCAGTGATGCGATTAATCCCAAAATATTCCAATTCCTGAACGCTGAGGTGGACTTCCTTCATAGGAGCTCAGTCTCCCACCAGGCAGCAACCTCAAATGGCTCTCCAGGCAGGCTCCCCTTCTGCAGACCCAGGGCTAGCTTTTTGTCCAGGGCAATCTGGATAAAATGTCACAAAGAGACAGTGTCAAAAAGGAAGCTTAGAAACCACAGCTCTGCATTGTCTGTAATAAAGTGTAAATCCCGTAAGGGTGGTGGAGGAGTGATAAAAATAGCAGGGTTATTATGCTCATCTCTAATGCATTTAATTTAACAATAGATTATTCCATTGTCACTAAATGAAGGGAAAGTAGGAGGATCTAATTCTAACTCTAGATTCCTTAATAAGTACTCATTGTCAGTAAAATCATTTACATTGTTCAGTCTCCAAATAAAAGAAGCGAGTGTGCAGTGGTATGCATACCCGCAGAGAACTGACGACTGTGAGGGGATGTCAGGCCCTGAGCAGAGTGAAACTGCACCCAGGAAGGAGGCTGACGACAAAGGGCTGTTTGTTCTGAAATGAAGTCCTTCACTGTGATGGAATCAAGGAGGTAGTGTTTTGGTGAGATGGAATTGACAAATGCTTGACTTTATCTACCTCCTCACACCCCCGTGAACGTGTGGCTTTGTGGCAGGATTTGGAGATGAGATTTTTCTCCCGTGTAGGCTCCTTGTCAGTATGAATGAAGACCCTGTTAGCGAGGCTGCACTAACGCCTGTCGCCTGTAGGCGGAGCTTTTGCTCTAGATTGAACCCCCTGCAGGTTCAAGGCAGGAGCTGCTCTCTGGACTGATGCCTGCTCTGGGCATGGCAGTGCGCAGGCGTGAGAAATCTCTGCACTCAGGAACACCTGATCAAAGAGCCCCAACACATATGTCCTCAAACCAAATCCACATATCCTCAGAATTTGCTAATCGTCCACTCATGTTCTACGGATAAGCCGAGCCAGAACCAGCTCACAGGAACGGGGGCATGGGTTACCACTCTGCTCAGGTTTACGGCCTGAAAAAAAAAAAAAAAAAAAATTTCTTTCTTGCTTCATTTCCCCCCTTTTCTTCCTCAAAGTAGTTAGAAATACCAAGTTTGAGGAGTTTTGAAAGAATTATAAGGGTCCATGGGTTTGTTGATGGCTGGGAGGGGGAAACCGTTTGGGAACCACGTAAATTTAAGTTCTTACTTTAGACAGAGAAATATTTCTAGTCATATCGTTTTAAAATTATAAACAGGCACAGAGAGGGCTCTCTTTACACACACGCGCACACACACACACGTAGAACTTGGACTCATACATGAAGGACCCAACAGTTGTTACAATCACAGCTTATGTGTCTGGCCACACCTCATAGTCTGGTCTCAGGAATCAAAAAGCCTGAGTTTCAGTGACAGCCATTTAACCCACTATGTTCCAGTTCCTGAATGTTGAAACAGTCTTCCTTCATAAGAGCTATGAAAGATGTATGTGTGTGTGTGTCGTGATCAAAAACATTAATTTTGCAGACTAGAATTCTGCAGTGCCCAACATGGTAACTGCTAGCCACATGTGACTATTTAAAATGAAATTTAAGTGAATTGAAAGTAAATACAATTAAAAATTCACGACCTCATTTTCACTAGTTACATTTCGAGTGGTCTATAGTCACATGAGGCTAGTGGCTACCACACTGGAAAGTATAGATATAAAACATGTCATCATCAGAGAAAGTTCTATTGAATAGCACTGGTATAAATAAAACAAAAGATAAATAAGAAATGAGAAGAAAAGGAGGGACAATTGCATATGGAAGGGCAAGAATGAGACATTGAGATATGACAACTGAGGGAGAAAGAATGAGAGAGACAGCTACACAAAGAGACAGATGGACACACACACACATACACAGACTGAAAGTCACAGATAGACTGGTGTGGCTGGAGAATGCTGTATAAAGACACAGACCTAGGGAGGCTTTCTGAAAGGCGTTCTAATTTTACAGAGCTCTAAAGCCAAAAACCAAACCAAACTTGTTGCCGTGGAGTCCATTCCGACTCATAGCAGTCCTACAGGATAGAGTAGAACTGCTCCATAGAGTTTACAAAGAGCACCTGGTAGATTCAAAATGCCAACCTTTTGGTTAGCAGCCATAGCTCTTAACCACTATGCCACCGGGGTAATGGTTTTTAAACCCATGTGGCAATTTTTGCTATTATAAGCAAAACGATGTCTAGGTGATATCACTTTTTCATACTTTTCATGTTGTCTAGAGGAAAATAAATCGAGAATTTCTGTTGACTCAGAGACTACAGATAATCTCTACCTAATCCATGCAATACCAACCCAACTGGTTGGAAAGTTTAAAATGAAAGATAGAGAGATAGAAGCTTTTCAGCCAGTTATATTGTCTAGACAAGATGAAACAGGTGATTTGGTTTATTCTAATTGAATTATAAATTATTTTGGTATCACATAATTATACTTGGAAGGTCATGGGGTGAGCAATGTCTAAAATTAGCTATTTGCATGTTAACTATATTAGACCAAAAATTATCTACCTAATACTGAAAGATCTTAGAATATGCATTTGATAGCTTCATTTTATAACAATTCTAATATTAGTAAGCTCTGCCAAAAAGTTCATACTTTTAGCTAAGCAGTAGTTCTTTTGCCGTATATACACCTGTTGCCTTTTGATCTTTCACTTAGTGTCTATGGAGAAGAAAGAAATTGTTTTAGCTGTTGTTGCCCATATAATGTTTCTTTGAACTCTGAAGGACTGTAAGGGGAATAATAATACTGAGAGTTTGGACTTCATTCCAGTCGTTGGCTTTTCCTTGTAAACTTTGCTGTTCTCACTGAAGTAATACAACAGGCAAGGCCAGTCCGTGCCTCCTCTCTAATGTCCAGTCCACAGGTCTTTAGCACTTGCAATTTGATTTAAATATTTTTTTTTCCCCTGGCATGGCCAGGCACTGAATAATTGATTCATGATACTGCCCTCCTTAAAATCATGAAATTTAAATCAGAATGCAGGTTTGTTAATTTACAGCTGGAGAAAAACCTAGCCTGAGACTGTGAGTTCACTCAGAAAAATGCATGACAGTTCAGAAGGTTTCTTGGTGAATATAGAAGCAGAGCTAGATGTCCTCAAGGGACAGTCCTGTCAAGCCTTGGTATCTTGATGAATTGTCTCTCTCCTCCCAAGAGATGTTTCTGTCTGAAGAGCCAGCACATTTCCAGTCTGTACACCCTCATCCCCGAGCATGGCAGGAGACAGACTAACCCCCTCTCCTCGGCTCTCCTCTCTGATGGCGTTGTCACCTGCCTTTGTTGTTGCATCAGTCTTTTCCTTTTTCATTTAGCACCCTTTTGTAACAGTTTACAGCCCACAAATTTACAGATTACTTGGCATTAATTACAGTTTAGGTTGGCTACCTCCTCATTTGGTATATATCTCCAAATCACCTTGTACCATAAGTTTCTTCTGGGGAAGTTTGTGTTTTTTTTTTTTTTGACAATTCTTCATTCATTTGCTTATTCATTTATTCAGTATTAATTCCTACTATTTCTGGGCATCAAGAGAAGCTCTGGGAATAATAAAGATGAATAAAACTCTTCCTGATTTTGTGGAATTCACATTCCAGTTCAGAGACAGATTCATAAATAAATATATCCACTGTTACATGTTCTATAGTCGAGATAACAGAAAGCAAACCAAACTCGTTGCCATTGAGTCAATTTTGACTCACGGCAACCCCACATGTTACAGAGTACAGCTGCTCCATGAGTTTTCTTGGCTGTAATCTTTACAGCAGTAGATTACTAGGTCTTTCCTCCATGGCATGACTGGCTAGGTTTGAACTACCAACCTCTATGCTCATAACCCATTGCCGTCAAGTTGGTTCAACTCATAGTGACCCTATAGGACAGAGTAGAACTGCCCTGTACGGTTTCCAAGGAGCAGCTGGTGGATTTGAAGTGCCCGCTCTTTAACCACTGCACCACCAGGGCTCCTTTAGGTTAGTTGTCAAGCGCAAATTGTTTGCATCGCCCAAACCAAAACTAAAACCATTGCCGTCAGGCTGATTCCAACTCAGAGTAATCCCATACGGTTTTCAAGGCTGTGAATCTTTATGGGAATCAGACACACCACAACTTCCTCCTGCAGAGCAGCTGGTGGGTTTGAACCTCTGACCTTTTGTTAGCAGCGAACTGCTTTAACCACTGAGCAACCAGGACTCTTTTGTGTCACCCAGGGACCTATAATAAATATAAGTAGAAATTATTTCGGGAGCAAAAAGAGGGTATTGACTGAGCATTTTGGAGAGTATATTCTTTGTTAACTTCATTTGCTATGAGAGATCTTCTCTAGCATCTGCTTCACTCTTTTTGTCCCATATCTTGGGACTAATAACAATAATGACAGCAATTGCAGTATTAATTATCATTTCTTGAGCATCTACCATGAACTTATTTAATATGCACTAAATAAATATGTTATATAATATAATCTTTATGAGAGCCCTAGAAGAAGATGGCTCTAGATAATGAAGGAGAAAACTAGGACTCAGAACACCTAGATACTTGCCCAAGGCCACCCACGTGGAAAGGGATAAAGGAGGTTGGAACCTCAACTTTGATGTCAAAACTCATGCTTATTTGACCATATCACATGCCACCTAAGGTGTCCTTGAGTACTTAGCGCTCTGAGTACATCCTCTGCCAAGTGTGTGTGTGAATCTGCTGGAGGATCCCCATGCATTTGGGTGGAACAAGTAGAACATCTAAAGCTAAACACCCTCCATGTCATACTCTGAGGGGAGACTACAGGCAGACACACTAGGATTGTGCTGTGAAATCAGAGGATAAATGAGGTAAACACATTGAATTATGAGACACGTCCATATTTAGAGACCCATCAAAAACATGTGATGGGTTTCCTGAACTTTGAAACCATTTGTAAAGTCAGAGGTCTTGTGTGTTCATTGGTTGAGTAGAGGCAGTATTGGGGACAGTGTTGCCTGCAACTGGTGTACCTGCCAATGACTGGATCTATCCTGGCTGGAACCATTACGACCTCACCTCTCTCATCTCAGTTAGGGTAACTCTGCTTTCTCATTTGCTCATAACCTACTGGTTTGATTCTATCTGTGAGGTTAAAACAGTGGAAAAATCGGCTTCCTGTGAAGAAACTGAGATGTGGAGCTTGAGGAGTTTTTAGCTGCAATCGAAGGACACATCTTGGAAGAGCATTGTGGGTCTGTGTTGGTTTTTCCAGGGAGTCTCCTATTTCCTCGGATCTTCAATTACCCCGTCAGTAAATATTTGTTTCCTTCCTAATCTGTAGTAATTGATTGCTGCTTCCAATATGTAATGTCTCACGCCCCTCCCCGCTTTGTCTTTTGTTAGTGTCTTCTGCTATCCTCTCTAGTCCCCTGGCTACCTCTTGAACATCGTCTGCCACAATTGGGACGTGAAGCACGTGGGAAAGTGCCACCAAGATCGGAAAAGCATCAGAAGGCACCCTTCTACCGTCCACTTCAGTTTTGGAGAAGCAGGGGAAAAGGGAAGGAATCTCATTCACGGGTATACATGCCGTGTAGTAAGGAGAAGGAATCTAATTCTTAAAGGGCACATACCACTCCCCAGCCCCTGATACACACATACACATTGGGTATATAGGGGATAGATAGGGGGAAGCACCTTATTTCAGTGTTCTCTTGTAAGGTCAATGCCCTGTACGCAACAGAGAGGGGAAGAAAGACAACATAGCAGTCTACGCCCTCTGCTGTCCTGCCCAGCATCCAGTAGCAGATGCAAAAGAAAAACATAAATGTAAGGATGAAAGGATTCAATTATATTGGATTGGTGAAAAGCTGGATGGATTTGTGGGTGGAGCCAAGGCTCGGACTCAGGAAAAGTAAGCCTTGGTCCTAACTTTGCCTTTTACTACCTATGAGACCTTGGCCATTTATATAATTTCTTCGCACCTTAACTTCCTCCTCTATCAGATGAAAATACTAATATATATATATACACATTTTTTTTTGCCTTGCCCTGGTTATTATGAAACTGGAAGTAGATAATGAGTGGGAATGCACATGGCAAATTCTAATATGCAAATGAAGTGCGATGTATCAAATTGTACAACAGTAAGTCCTCCGTCTACTCCTGTTTAGAAGGAATCAGCTAAGTTATAATTGTAAGAAACACAAAGGAAGGCTTATTTCTTCTTTTCTGAGCGTGAACTGATGTCTGGGCATTTTTTTTTTAAATTAACTTTTATTGAGCTTCAAGTGAACATTTACAAATCAAGTCAGACTGTCACATATAAGTTTATATACATCTTACTCCGTACACCCACTTGCTCTCCCCCTAATGAGTCAGCCCTTCCAGTCTCTCCTTTCGTGACATTTTTGCCAGCTTCCAACTCTCTCTATCCTCCCATACCCCCTCCAGACAGGAGATGCCAACACAGTCTCAAGTGTCCGCCTGATATAATTAGCTCGCTCTTCATCAGCATCTCTCTCCTACCCACTGTCCAGTCCCTTTCATGTCTGATGAGTTGTCTTCGGGGATGGTTCCTGTCCTGTGCCAACAGAAGGTTTGGGGACCATGACCGCCGGGATTCCTCTAGTCTCAGTCAGACCATTAAGTATGGTCTTTTTATGAGAATTTGGGGTCTGCATCCCACTGATCTCCTGCTCCCTCAGGGGTTCTCTGTTGTGCTCCCTGTCAGGGCAGTCATCGATTGTGGCCGGGCACCAACTAGTTCTTCTGGTCTCAGGATGATGTAGGTCTCTGGTTCATGTGGCCCTTTCTGTCTCTTGGGCTCTTAGTTGTTGTGTGACCTTGGTGTTCTTCATTCTCCTTTGCTCCAGGTGGGTTGAGAACAATTGATGCATCTTAGATGGCCGCTTGTTAGCATTTAAGACCCCAGATGCCACATTTCAAAGTGAGATGCAGAATGTTTTCATAATAGAATTATTTTGCCAATTGACTTAGAAGTCCCCTCAAACCATGTTCCCTAGACCCTAGCCCCTGCTCCGCTGACCTTTGAAGCATTCATTTTATCCCGGAAACCTCTTTGCTTTTAGTCCAGACCAATTGGGCTGACCTTCCTTGTATTGAGTGTTGTCTTTCCCTTCACCTAAAGTAGTTCTTATCTACTGATTGATCAATAAAAAACCCTCTCCCTCCCTCCCTCCCTCCCCCCTTTGTAACCACAAAAGTATGTGTTCTTCTCCGTTTTTTCTATTTCTCAAGATCTTATAATAGTGGTCTTATACAATATTTGTCCTTTTCCCTCTGACTCATTTCGCTCAGCATAATGCCTTCCAGATTCCTCCATGTTATGAAATGTTTCAGAGATTCGTCACTGTTCTTTATCGATGCGTAGTATTCCATTGTGTGAATATACCACAATTTATTTACCCATTCATCCGTTGATGGACACCTTGGTTGCTTCCAGCTTTTTGCTATTGTAAACAGAGCTGCAATAAACATGGGTGTGCATATTTCTGTTTGTGTGAAGGCTCCTGTTTCTCTAGGGTATGTTCTGAGGAGTGGGATTTCTGGGTTGTATGGTAGTTCTATTTCTAACTGTTTAAGATAATGCCAGATAGATTTGCAAAGTGGTTGTACCATTTTACATTCCCACCAGCAGTGTATAAGAGTTCCAATCTCTCCGCAGCCTCTCCAACATTTATTATTTTGTGTTTTTCGGATTAATGCCAGCCTTGTTGGAGTGAGATGGAATCTTATCGTGGTTTTAATTTGCATTTCTCTAATGGCTAATGATCGAGAGCATTTTCTCATGTATCTGTTAGCTGCCTGAATATCTTCTTTAGTGAAGTGTGTGTTCACATCCTTGGCCCACTTCTTGATTGGGTTGTTTGTCTTTTTGTGGTTGCGTTTTGACAGAATCATGTAGATTTTAGAGATGAGGCGCTGGTCGGAGATGTCATAGCTGAAAATTCTTTCCCAATCTGTAGGTGGTCTTTTTACTCTTTTGGTGAAATCTTTGATGAGCATAGGTGTTTGAATTTTAGGAGCTCCCAGTTATCTGGTTTCTCTTCGTCATTTCTGGTAATGTTTTGTATTCTGTTTATGCTTGGTATTAGGGCTTCTAAGGTTGTCCCTATTTTTTCTTCCATGATCTTTATCGTTTTAGTCTTTATGTTTAGGTCTTTGATCCACTTGGCGTTAGTTTTTGTGCTTGGTGTGAGGTATGGGTCCTGTTTCATTTTTTTGCAAAAGGATATCCAGTTATGCCAGCACCATTTGTTAAAAAGACTATCTTTTCCCCAGTTAACTCACACTGGGCCTTTGTCAAATATCAGCTGCTCATACATGGATGGATTTATATCTGGGTTCTCAATTCTGTTCCATTGGTCTATGTGCCTGTTGTTGTACCAATACCAGGCGGTTTTGACTACTGTGGCTATATAATAGGTTCTGAAATCAGGTAGAGTGAGGCCTCCCACTTTTCAGTAATGCTTTGCTTATCCGTGGCTTCTTTCCCTTCCATATGAAGTTGGTGATTTGTTTCTCTATCACCTTAAAAAATGACATTGGAATTTGGATCGGAAGTGCATTGTATGTATAGATGGCTTTTGGTAGAATAGACATTTTTACTACGTTAAGTCTTCCTATCCACGAGCAAGGTATGTTTTTCCGCTTAAGTATGTCCTTTTGAATTTCTTGTAGGAGAGCTTTGCAGTTTTCTTTGTATAGGTCTTTTACATCCTTGGTAAGATTTATTCCTAAGTATTTTATCTTCTTGGGGGCTACTGTGAATGGTATTGATTTGGTTATTTCCTCTTCGATGTTCTTTTTGTTGATGTAGAGGAATCCAAGTGATTTTTGTATGTTTATCTTATAACCTGAGACTCTGCCAAACTCTTCTATTAGTTTCAGTAGCTTTCTGGAGGATTCCTTAGGGTTTTCTGTGTATAAGATCATGTCATCTGCAAATAGAGATAATTTTACTTCCTCCTTGCCAATCCGGATGCCCTTTATTTCTTTGTCTAGCCTAATTGCTCTGGCTAGGACTTCTAGCACAATGTTGAATAAGAGTGGTGATAAAGGGCATCCTTGTCTGGTTCCCGTTCTCAAGGGAAATGCTTTCAGGTTCTCTCCATTTAGATTGATGTTGGCTGTTGGCTTTGCATAGATGCCCTTTATTATGTTGAGGAATTTTCCTTCAATTCCTATTTTGGTAAGAGCTTTTATCATGAATGGGTGTTGGACTTTGTCAAATGCCTTTTCTGCATCAATTGATAAGATCATGTGGTTTTTGTCTTTTGTTTTATTTATGTGGTGGATTACATTAATGGTTTTTCTAATATTAAACCAGCCTTGCATACCTGGTATAAATCCCACTTGGTCGTGGTGAATTATTTTTTTGATATGTTGTTGAATTCTATTGGCTAGAATTTTGTTGAGGATTTTTGCATCTATGTTCATGAGAGATATAGGTCTATAATTTTCTTTTTTTGTAATGTCTTTACCTGGTTTTGGTATCAGGGAGATGGTGGCTTCATAGAATGAGTTGGGTAGTATTCTGTCTTTTTCTATGCTTTGAAATACCGTTAGTAGTAGTGGCGTTAACTCTTCTCTGAAAGTTTGGTAGAACTCTGCAGTGAAGCCGGCCAGGCCAGGGCTTTTTTTTGTTGGGAGTTTTTTGATTACGGTTTCAATCTCTTTTTTTGTTATGGGTCTATTCAGTTGTTATACTTCTGAATGTGTTAGTTTAGGTAGGTAATGTTTTTCCAGGAATTCATCCATTTCTTCTAGGTTTGCAAATTTGTTGGAGTACAATTTTACGTAGTAATCTGAAATGATTCTTTTAATTTCAGTTGGATCTGTTGTGATGTGGCCCATCTCGTTTCTTATTCGGGTTATTTGTTTCCTTTCCTGTATTTCTTTAGTCAGTCTAGCCAATGGTTTATCAATTTTGTTAATTTTTTCAAAGAACCAGCTTTTGGCTTTGTTAATTCTTTCAATTGTTTTTCTGTTCTCTAATTCATTTAGTTCAGCTCTAATTTTTATTATTTGTTTTCTTCTGGTGCCTGATGGATTCTTTTGTTGCTCACTTTCTATTTGTTCAAGTTGTAGGGACAGTTCTCTGATTTTGGCTCTTTCTTCTTTTTGTATGTGTGCATTTATTGATATAAATTGGCCTCTGAGCACTGCTTTTGCTGTGTCCCAAAGGTTTTGATAGGAAGTATTTTCATTCTCGTTGCATTCTATGAATTTCCTTATTTCCTCCTTGATGTCTTCTGTAACCCAGTCTTTTTTCAGGAGGGTATTGTTCAGTTTCCAAGTATTTGATTTCTCTTCCCTAGTTTTTCTGTTATTGATTTCTAGGTTTATTGCCTTGTGGTCTGGGAAGATGCTTTGTAATATTTCGATGTTTTGGATTCTGCAAAGGTTTGTTTTATGACCTAATATGTGGTCTATTCTAGAGAATGTTCCATGTGTGCTAGGAAAAAAAGTATACTTTGCAGCAGTTGGGTGGAGAGTTCTGTATAAGTCAATGAGGTCAAGTTGGTTGATTGTTGTAATTAGGTCTTCCGTGTCTCTATTGAGCTTCTTACTGGATGTCCTGTCCTTCTCCGAAAGTGGTGTGTTGAAGTCTCCTACTATAATTGTGGAGGTGTCTATCTCACATTTCAGTTCTGTTAAAATTTGATTTATGTATCTTGCAGCCCTGTCATTGGGTGCATAAACATTTAATATGGTTATGTCTTCGTGATCAATTGTCCATTTTATCATTATGTAGTGTCCTTCTTTATCCTTTGTGGTGGATTTAAGTCTAAAGTCTATTTTATCAGAAATTAATATTGCTACTCCTCTTCTTTTTTGCTTATTGTTTGCTTGATATATTTTTTCCATCCTTTGAGTTTTAGTTTGTTTGTGTCTCTAAGTCTAAGGTGTGTCTCTTGTAGGCAGCATATAGACGGATCGTGTTTCTTTATCCAGTCCGAGACTCTCTGTCTCTTTATTGGTGCATTTAGTCCATTTACATTCAGCGTAATTATAGATAAATAAGTGTTTAGTGTTGTCATTTTGATGCCTTTTTATGTGTGTTGTTGACCATTTCATTTTTCCACTTACTTTTTTGTGCTGAGACTTTTTCTTAGTAAATTGTGAGATCCCCATTTTCGTAGTGTTTGACTTTATGTTTGTTGAGTCCTTACGTTTTTCTTGGCTTTTATCTTGAGTTATGGAGTTGTTATACCTCTTTATGGTTACCTTAATATTTACCCCTATTTTTCTAAGTAAAAACCTAACTTGTACTGTTCTATATCGTCTTGTATCACTCTCCATATGGCAGTTCTATGCCACCTGTATTTAGTCCCTCTTTTTGATTATTGTGATCTTTTACATATTGACTTCCATGATTCCCTGTTATGAGCATTTTTTTTTTATTAATCTTAATTTGTTTTTGTGATTTCCCTATTTGAGTTGATATCAGGATGTTCTGTTTTGTGACCTTGCGTTGTGCTGGTATCTGATAGTATTGGTTTTCTGACCAAACAATATCCTTTAGTATTTCTTGTAGCTTTGGTTTGGTTTTTGCAAATTCTCTAAGCTTGTGTTTATCTGTAAATATCTTAATTTTGCCTTCATATTTCAGAGAGAGTTTTGCTGGATATATGATCCTTGGCTGGCAGTTTTTCTCCTTCAGTGCTCTGTATATGTCATCCCACTGCTTTCTTGCCTGCATGGTTTCTGCTGAGTAGTCTGAAGTTATTCTTATTGATTCTCCCTTGAAGGAGACCTTTCTTTTCTCCCTGGCTGCTTTTAAAATTTTCTCTTTATCTTTGGTTTTGGCGAGTTTGATGATAATATGTCTTGGTGTTTTTCTTTTTGGATCAATCTTAAATGGGGTTTGATGAGCATCTTGGATAGATATCCTTTCGTCTTTCGTGATGTCGGGGAAGTTTTCTGTCAGCAGATCTTCAACTATTTTCTCTGTGTTTTTTGTCCTCCCTCCCTGTTCTGGGACTCCAATCACACGCAAGCTATGCTTCTTGATAGAGTCCCACATGATTCTTAGGGTTTCCTCATTTTTTTAAATTGTTTTATCTGATTATTTTTCAGCTGTATGTTGCTGTTAATTCCCTGGTCCTCCATATTTCCCAGTGTGCATTCTAATTGCTCGAGTCTGCTCCTCTGACTTCCTATGGCATTGTCTAATTCTGTAATTTTATTGTTAATCTTTTGGATTTCTACATGCTGTCTCTCTATGGATTCTTGCAACTTATTAATTTTTCCACTATGTTCTTGAATAATCTTTTTGAGTTCTTCAACAGTTTTACCAGTGTGTTCCTTGGCTTTTTCTGCAGTTTGCCTTATTTCATTTCTGATGTCCTGAAGCATTCTGTAAATTAGTTTTTTTGTATTCTGTATCTTTTTTTATTTGATAATTCCAGGATTGTATCTTCATTTGGGAAAGATTTTGATTCTTTTGTTTGGGGGGTTGTAGAAGCTGTCATGGTCTGCTTCTTTATGTGGTTTGATATCGACTGCTGTCTCTGAGCCATCAAAGATATAGTAGTGGTTTATTCTGTAATTGCTCGCTGAGTCTTATCTTGTTTTGTTTTCTTTCAATATACGTGGATGGGCTACTAGATTGTGCTGTCTTGTTTGTTGTAGCCCTTGACTTACTTATGACCTATTGCCAGCTGGTTTGGGCTGTTGCCAGATATATATGCCTGAGTCTATTCATTATTCTTGAGTAGAATCTGATTTTGGGTCAACAAGTGTGTGCTGCACCCTAACACCTATCCACCTCGAGAAGTAGTGGTGATAGTTGTGTGCACCAGATTCTATTAGCAGCTGAGTTTCACCCTCCGGGGAGGCAGGATGCTGACAGGGTTCCCCCAAGTGTCAGTGAGGTAGATATGTCTCTATTCCTATGGCACCTTGGTGGGAGGGCACTGCAGCTGTACCTTAGGCCCCCAATGCAAGTACCTCTACTGATTGGTAGACGTCACCCTCCTTAGACCCCTAAGGCAAGGGGCTAGGTGGTCTGGGGGTAGCTTCAGCCCTCAGCTCCCTGTTGTGGGTCAGTTAGGGCTCTGTTGAATAAGCAGAGATATCAGACCTGGGAAACTTGTTTTTCCAGAAAATCCGCTAAAAAAAAAAAATGCAGTCAGATCCCTATCAGAACTGCCTTTGGATTATAACCACCACCTTGTTCCCTGTAAGGATGAAATTCCGAGATTTGGATCATATATGCTTGGCTGTAGCTGGTTCTGTGTTTTAAGTCCAATTAGGGATGGATTTTTGTTCCATGGGTTTTTTGTGGTTCCTTCTCTCAGGCCGGAAGAATGGGTTAGGAAAAGACAAAAAAAAAAGGGGGGGGGAAGCAAAGCCGCCACGGAGCCGGAGCTGTTCTCCCTCTGGTTCAAGAAATTCCAATGTTAATGAAGCCGCCTGGGAAGGGTGGGGGAGGGTTCAGAGAAATAGGAGAGTAGCACCTCGGAATATAGCCAAAGTTGCTTTTCTTGCTTGGAATGACTATTTTATCTGAGATTCCCGAGGGGCGTGTCGCCTATGTGTGCTGGCTGTGTGGAGATTGCCCCCAAGGGTCTGGCCCGCTGAAGCCAAGGTCAGATCCTTCGCTGCCAGTCCAACACCCAGCGTCAAGGTTCCCCTGCTGGGACGCTGCACTCCCGGCTCTAAAATCAGTCACTGTCTCCCGGGGACTTCTCGTCCTGCCAGCCGCGTCGCTGCCACCCCCTCGGACCGGCTGGGCCCCCTTCCGGGGTTAGTTCAGGGGAGTAGGGCTGCGCCCCATGCTTGCGCCGTATCAGCGCCCAGTCAAAAGCCTGGCGCCAAGGTTCCCCAGCTGGGACACTGCACTCCCAGCTCCAAAACCAGTCACTGCCTCCTGGGGACTTCTCCCACCGGCCGCGTCACCACGCCACCCCCGCAGACCAGCTGGGCTTCCTCCTGGGGTGTGTTCGGGGGGGTAGGGCTACCCCCCTTGTTTGCGCGGTCAGCTCCCTTGGGCCCAGACCTAAGCCGGGCGCCAAGGTTACCTGACTGGGACGCTGGCTCCAGGCTCCGAAAACAGTCGCTGCCTCCCCGTATTTGTTCGTTCTCCATCTCTAAATCTGTGTTTGTTGTTCAGGGTTCGTAGATTGTTATGTATGTGATCGATTCACTTGTTTTTCCGAGTCTTTGTTGCAAGAGGGATCCAAGGTAGCGTCTACCTAGTCTGCCATCTTGGCCCCACCTCCCCCCATGTCTGGGCATTTGAAAGAAGTTTGCCAACCTTTGCAGCTCCAAGGGAATTTATTAAATGTGATAATTCCTTGCATTAAGAGGCAGCATAGTGCTTAATGACATGGACCTTTGAGCCACACATCCTAGGTTCAAATCCTGGTTCTGCCATTACCATTTGTGTGAGTTTTGGCAATTCCTATGACAGCTCTGTGCCTCAGTTTCCTCATCTGTAAAGTGTGAGCGCTATAACAATAGCCCCTCACAGGGTTGTTGTAAGGATTGAATGTGTTAATATACAGAAGTAACTTAGAAGGGTGACTGATACGTATTTGGTTTTATTATTACTATTATGTCACTTACTGCTTTTCCAGAATGTTTGCATATTACATCTCATTTGCCTGTCATCACAGTGACCTTGAGAGGAAGCAGTCACATTTTACAGGTGAGAAACCTATTGCTGCAGCCACTTACTGAAGCTCACACAGCTAATTAACGGCAGCATAGCAGTAAATGTCCAGAGCTTTTTTCGATAGACTTTGACTATTGTACCCTAAGATCCTCAAACTGGGAAAATGGCTAGAGACTCAAATGATGGTCAACCTACTTAACAAGCAGTCATAACAGGCTCATTACTTAGGCAAGAATTGAGACTTACTTTGGTTTGTAATCAGAATTTTTAAATGAAGTTGAGAATTCATTAAATCATTTAATACATGAAATTATACTAGAGTGTATTTTTAGCATTAAATAGTAATAATTTTTTTTTAAAGAAAACAGGAGTCTTCTTACTATTGAAAATTTATACCTTACCTCTTTCCACTGTGTTCCAACTGAAACATTCGTGATGTTCCAAATGGAACATAACCCCAAACCCAAGTCAAATTCTGATACATAGCGATCCTCTCGGACAGAGTAAAACTGCCCATGGGGTTTCCAAGCCTGTAATTTTTAGGAACCAGACTGCCTTGCCTTTCTCCCGTGAAGTGGTTGATGGGTTCGAACCACTGGTCTTTTTGGTTAGCAGCCAAGTGCTTAGCCACCGTGCCACCAGGCTTCCTCTATTGGAACACAGGGCTCAATGAATACTTCAGAGATTTAAAAAAATAGAACCAAACAACTCATTGCTGTTGAGTTGATTCCAACTTGTAGTGACCCTATAGGACAGAGTAGAACTACCCCATAGTGTTCCCAAGGATTGGCTGGTAGATTTGAACTGCCAAACTTTTGATCAGCTGCTAGAGCTCTTAACCAATGCACCATCAGGGCTCTAAAAAAGAAGAAAGAAAGAAAAAAAAAAAAAGGACACCAAACTCAGTGCTAAGCTACCCTTCTTTTTTCTGCTAGAGCTAATTCAGGTCAAATAGACATGTTTATTAAAATAGCTTTATTAGGTTGTTAAGGGGAAAATGTATATTTTTACAACTTAGATTACCTGCATTATTGACTACGAGAATATCAACGAAATAACTGGCACTGAGTTTTAGCCACTAAAATCTGAATTTGGGGGCCCATCTGAGAAGTCCAAGTGGCAGGTTTCTGGTGTTCATCCTGAAACTGGCTGATGGGTGGGGACTTGAACACAGGTGGACTGCATGTGGCTGAGGAGTGGGAGTCACTCACTATTGATTTAAATAAAATGCAAGAGGAAGACCCTCCCAGGGCAGCAGGGATCAGCTGCTAGTTCCTGAGAGACACTGAGTCTGGCTAAACATTTTCTGGGTTTCCTAATGCAGGAGTGGAAGCTTGTTGCATTATTACGTTTTCATTTTTTGACAAGAGAAAGCACATGCATCCACCTGAAGAGACCTTTTTTAAAATTCTGGAATCAAACCTAAGCAGACATTCAAGGAATGAGAATTTCTATAAAGAACTTTGAGTAACACAGTGGACAGTATCTTCAATGACAGCCCTTATAAAAGACACTAAAATCCTTCTTAAATAGACAATTCTTATTTCAACTTTCTATAGCAGCAGAAGGTATAACATTAAATTCTAACTTAGTGAAATCATTTTTTTTTTTTTTTTTTTGAGAAGGTGATGAGAATGAGCTGAGCTAATACATAAAGTCACTTTGTTTTCTGATAACACCTTAAACTAGAGTGAAACTAGAGAATCTAGATCGGGGTCAATTCCTGTGCCTCCAGGGGGCCTGGCCAGTACCATCAGTGACTGAGCTAGGCTGTGGCGACAGTGGTAAGTAGGAGACCATGGGCTCCAGCTGAATGGGAGCCATGTGAGAGTGTGGGCCAGTGTCATCAGACCTTCTGACCTTTCCAGAAAAGCAACACATCCTGATTAGGTATGTGTGATATCTTCCTATTTTATAGTATTGACAACTAATTCATATTAAAACAAACAAATAAAAAACAACATGACACATGAAAAATGACATATGCATGCGGGTTATTTAAGGCAGCATCACCTGTGCTGGCATGTTTGGAAATAGCCTAATATTCATTAATAAGGGACCAGTGAAATAAATCATGTCATAGCTATCAATGGAATACTACGCAGCTGTTTTAAAGCAAAAATGAAAAGTTCTTTATGTCCTGATATGGAAATCTCAAAGACATTGCTAATGAAAAAAGTCAAGGTGCAGGGGACTGGGTATAGTATGCTATCAGTAGTCCAGGTGTAGTTGAGTTGATTTTAACTCGTGTCTACCAGAGTAGAACTGTGCTCTGTAGAGTTTTTTTCAGAAGTAGATTGCCGGGCTTTTTTTCTGAGGTGGTGCTAGGGAGACTTGAACCTTCAAGCTTTCCATTAGCAGCTGAGCTCATTAACCATTTGCACCACTGAGGGAACCATATAATATGTGAGTGTTACATTTTGTTAAGAAAAGTGGGGGGAATTTCCTAGGCTGTAGGCTGTGATCTTTATAGGAGTAGATTGCCAGGTCTTTTCTCCTGCTAAGCAACGGGTGGGTTCAAATCTCCAACCTTTCAGTTAGCAGCTGAGTGCTTACCCGTCACGCCACCAAGGTTAGTCTGAATCAACCTAATGGCACACAACAACAACAACTTTATATATATAGATACACATATACACATACATAAGCATGTAGGTATATATCTCATTTACTTGTATATAGTTCATATATTTAGAATGATAAACAACGATTAATAACACTAGCTGACTAGGGTGGGGAACTGGAAAATGCTGAATAAGCGCACTCCTTTTTGTATATCCTTCAGAGGATCCCACATTGCTCTTATATCGTTCAGGTTTACAAAATGGACTTCTCCTCTCACCCAGAAAGAAGGTCAACCCTCACCTTCGTGTATAGTTGCTACGGGGGCGCCCACTGCTACAGGCAAAGTTATTTTTCAGGAAAGAGCTTTCAGTCTTTAAGTGCTTGTGGAGTTGGCTTGCTTGAGACCCTAAAGTTCTACCCCATATAACATGGAACGGAAAAGAATAACAAATGCTAAAAGCAAAGGAATTGTGACTTACTGAATTAATCATCCAGGCTCCAGTTCCATTTCATTTATCAATAAAGAAACAGGCATATTTGTGTAGCATATTAAATGTCCAACTTTAATTTCTCCCTCCACGCAGGCAGAAAACTCGTTCCTTGAACGCAAAAAATCCCATTTCCTTTTTCACTAGTTTCTCCAATGCCTGTTCACCAAAATACTCCCACATTCAAACAAACATATCATTTCTCTGATTCATAGGTTGGGAAATTAAGCTTCTTAAGTAGCTTCTACCCCCATGGGGATGGGGTGGAAGTGGTGGTGGGAACAGCTACTATTAATATAAATCCCATTGCTGTTGAGTTGATTCTGATTAATAGTGACCCTATAGGACAGAGTAGAACTGCCCCATAGGGTTTCCAAGGAGCAGCTGGTGGATTCGAATTGCTGACCTTTTGGTTAGCAGCCGAGTTCTTAACCACTGAACCATCAGGACTCCTCATGAACTACAGGGATGTTCAAAAATCTCTTCCAACCTCAGCCTCACTTTGCGGCCTCCACATTTGTGTGGTGTGTTAGCCAACAGCACATGCACGTTGGGAGGAGTCACACATTCTTTCCCCATTACCCATAGATGAACTGACCAAATTCATGCTCATTTAGGCCAGCCCTGGTGGCACAGTGGTTAAGAGCTTGGCTGCTAATCAAAAGGTCAGTAGTTCAAATCTACCAGCTGCTTCTTAGAAACCCTATGGGGCAGTTCTATGCTGTCCCATAGGGTTGCTGTAAGTCGGAATCGACTCAGTGGCAACGGGTTTTTTTTCTTTTTTATACTGAGTTAACCGTAGGCAGAACAGGAGTGAATCAAGGTAAGATGGACTTTGAATTCCCAAGTGGAATGAGTCGCAGAGCAGTAAGAACAATTATACATTGAGTTGTAACTTTAGTGCATTTGAATTGAGAATATGAATATAATCTAAGAAATCTAGTAATTTCAGGCTACTTTCTCTGTTGTTACACTAAAGTAAGTTTTCAAATGTAAAATAAGACAGTTCTCCTGGGTGTCCTCGGGAAGGTGCCCACTGACAAGAGAGAGTAAAGGAGACTTTTCTACATTTCTCTTCAAGCATCTGGATCATAGGCATTTACAAGAGGGGTGGTCGTTATCTAGGCCTGGCTACCATCCATGCCATGTGCCTGGACCCTTCTCAGAAGCTCAGAGAGTAGGTCCTTGTGTATTGTTACTTAATTGCATTCTCTCCATAGCTTCCAAGGGACTGAATGAGTTCCCTCCTGCCTTCATTTTCATCCTGATATCATACTCCCTGTACTAAGTGGTGGCCACAAACTGGAT
Source organism: Elephas maximus indicus (assembly GCF_024166365.1). Taxonomy (NCBI): domain Eukaryota; kingdom Metazoa; phylum Chordata; class Mammalia; order Proboscidea; family Elephantidae; genus Elephas; species Elephas maximus. The sequence continues at coordinate 8,789,464 of NC_064819.1, read as the reverse complement.
TTATTCTGTTTCTGAAATAGTAAGCTCTACCATGTCAGAAAGCTTTTGAACTTGGTATTTCCTTTTTTGGGAACATTATTCCCCCAGGTCTTTCCATGGTGGGTACCATCTTATCCTTAGGTTTCTGCTGAAATTTCACATACACAAGAGTTTTTCTTTGACCAACTCTCTTAAGTAATCACCCCATGACTCTATCACATTCTCTTATTTTTTCTTTCTGAAATATCATAATCTGCAATTATTGTTTGCCCATTCATACACTTATTTATTTTCTGTATCTCTGACTAGATTATAAATTTTATGAGAGCAAGAACTTGGCTTATTCATCACTGTACTCCAGGCACCTAGAACAGAGCCCAGAAAAGAAGTATTTACTGAATTAAAGAATGAAAACATTTTCCAGTACCTCTTCAGCTGGCAGAGCATGGGAGTGGAGCACCAGCTCCTGGAGTTGGGGAGGTGCGTCTGGTGGAGCCACAGAGTCTGACTGCACATTCATTCCACAGAGAAGATCTATAGCCCACTGGGCAACAATAAGAGGAAATGCATTGTAAAGACCATTCTGAATCTCTGGGGCGATTTTCCTCTATATGAAATGTAAGATTGGAGAACGTATATTTCCCTGGTGTGAAGGGACAGAATTTATTCCCTCCCTCTCTTTCTTTCTTTCTCCCTTCCACAGATATTTATTGTGCCTTAGAACTTAGTACGGTGACTGGCCTACAGTTCAGTATAACTGTGAGCAAGGCAGAGAGAATTCTCAGCCCTCATGTTACTTCTGGAGAGCTGACAGACAAGATCAGAGGCAATTGTGATTCAGTGAGGGAGGTTCTTAGACAGGAGATGGAAGTAAAAGGGGATTTTCCTCCTCACTTGGGTTCATGTATGGCAAAGAAGGGGGTGAGGAACATTTCAGGGATCACCACCTGGGTATCCAAAGACCCAAATAATTCAAAAACATGTTGTTTCACCAGGCAGCTCTCCTGCTGTGTACAGTTACAAATAATTGACTTAACATCTATTGACTGTGTCTGCCTTCTCGATATATTTATTCACTTCCTACCTGGTACTTGGAGGAATTTTTCAGGATTACACAGAAAAATTGGATCTGGAATAAAGGGGCTAGGGCTCAGATCATCACTTTGATATGAACCAGTCCCAGACTGTGTTTCTTTCCCTAGACTTCTGGTAGTGGGGGGTCAGCCATCTACTGGGAAATCTAGCTCCTCAGGCAATTCTCACGAATGCCAAGGTTTAAGCCAGTTGTGTTAGACTTTAAGCAATTTGACTTAGAAATTAAGTCTTTCCTCAAGGGTGCCCTATATCACCACTCCTATTTAACATTGTACTGGAAGTCCTAGCTACAGCAATAAGGCAAGAAAAAGAAATAAAGGGCATCCAAATTGATAATGGAGAAGTAAAACTGTCCCTATTTGTGGACAATATGATACTGCACAAAGAAAACCCCAAAGACTTCACAAGAAAACTACTGGAACTAATAGAAAAATTCAGCAGAGTAGCAGGATACAAGATGAACATACCAAAATCAGCTGGATTCCTATACACCAATAAAAAGAATGATGAAAGGAAATCAGGAAAACAATACCATGTATAATAGCTCCTAAAAAACTAAAATACTTAGGAATAAATCTAACCAGGGATGTACAATACCTGCACCAAGAAAACTACAGAACACTACTCCAAGAAATCGAAAGAGATCTACATAAATGGAAAAACATACCATGCTCATGGATAGGTAGACTCAACATTGAGAAAATTTCAATTCTACTTAAAGCAATCTACAAATGCAATGCAATCCCAATTCAAACACCAACAGCAGTCTTTAAAGAAATGGCAAAACTAATCATTAACTTTATATGGAAAGGGAACAGGCCCTGGATAAGTAAAGCATTACTGAAGAAGAATAAAGTAGGAAGACTTGCACTACCTGACCTCAGAACCTGCTATACAGCTCCTACTATACTGTCAAAACAGTGTGGTACTGGTACAATGGCAATGGAACAGAATTGAGAATCCAGATGTAAATCCATCCATCTATGGTCACCTGATCTTCAGGAAAGGCCCAAAGTCTACAAATGTGGAAAAGACGTATTTTTAACAAATGGTGCTGGCAAAGCTGGATGTCCATTTGCAAAAAAATGAAAAAAGACCCATACCTCACACCATACACGAAAACTAATTTAAAATGAATCAAAGACCTAAATATGAAACCAAAAACTATAAAGGCCATAGAAGAAAAAATAGGATCAATGCCAGAGGCCTTAATACATGGAATTAACAGGATACAAAACCATAACTAACAACCCACAAACTCCAGAGGATAAGCTAGATAACTTCGATCTTCTAAAAATTAAACACTTATGCTCATCGAAAGACTTCACAAAGAGTTAAAAGAGAACCTACAGACTGGGAAAAAATTTTGGCTATGACAAATTCCACAAAGGTCTAATCTTTAAAATCTACAGGAAAATCCAACACCTCTACAACAAAAAGACAAATAATCCAATTAAAAAAATGGGCAAAGGAAATGAACAGACACTCCATCAAAGAAAACATTCATGAGGCCAACAGACACATGAGGAAATGCTCAAGGTCACTAGGCATTAGAGAAATGCAAATCAAAGCCACAGTGAGATACCATCTCAGCCCGGCAGCATTGGCATGAACCAAAAAAAAAAAAAACCAGAAAATGACAAATGTTGGAGAGGCTGCAGGAGATTGGAACTCAATGTACCACTGGTGGGAATGCAAAATGATACAACCATTCTGGAAAAACGATACGGTGCTTCCTTAGAAAGTTAGAAATAGAAATACCATGTGATCCAGCAATCCCACTCCTAGGAATATATCCTAGAGAAATAAAAGCCATCACATGAATAAGCATGTGCACACCCATGTTCATTGCAGCACTGTTCATAATAGCAAAAAGATGGAAATAACCTAGGTGCCCATCAACAGATGAATGGATAAACAAACTATGGTACATACACACAATGGAGTGCTACCCAGTGATAAAGAACAATGATGAATTTGCAAAGCATCTCACAACATGGATGAATCTGGAAGGCATTATGCTGAATGAAACAAGTCAATCACAAAAGGACAAATATTGTATGAGACCACTACTATAAAAAACTCATTGAAAGGTTTACACACACAAAGAAACAATCTTTGATGGTTACGAGGGAGGGGAGGGGTAGGGATGGAAAAATGCTAAGTAGACAATAGATAAGTGGTAACTTTGGTGAAGGGTAAGACAGTACACAATACTGGGGAAGCCAGCACAGCTTGTCAAAGGCAAGGTCATGGAAGTTCCATAGGCACATCCAAACTCCCTGAGGGACTGAATTACTGTGCTGAGGGCTGTGGGGACCATGGTCTCGGGGGACATCTAGCTCAATTGGCATAACATAGTTTATAAAGGAAATGTTCTATATTTTACTTTGGTGTGTAGCGTCTGAGGTCTTAAAAGCCTGTGAGCGGCCATGTAAGATGCAACACTGGTCTCACCCTGTTGGGAGCAAGGAAGAGTGAAGAAAACCAAAGACAACAGAAAAATTAGTCCAAAGAATTAATGGACCACAACTACCACTGCCTCTACCAGACTGAATCCAGCACAACTAGATGGTGCCCAGCTACCACCACTGACTGCTCTGACAGGGATCACAATAGAGGGTCCCCAACAGAGTTGGGAAAAAATGTAGAACAAAATTCTAACTTGCAAAAAAAGACTAGATTTACTGGCCTGACAGAGACTGGAGAAACCCTGAGAATATGGCCTCTGGACACCCTCTTAGCTCAGTGATGAGTCACTCCTGAAGTTCTCCCTTTAGCCAAAGATTAGATAGGCTCACAAAACTAAATGAGACTAAATGGCCACATCAGCCCAGGGGCAAGGCAGGAGGGGACAGGAAAGCTGATGATTAGGAACCCAAAGGTTGAGAAGGGAGAGAGTTAACATGTCATGGGGCTGGTAACCAACGTCACAAAATGGTATGTATACTAATTGTTTAATGAGAAGTTAGTTTGTACTGTAAACCTTCATCTAAAGTACAATTTTAAAAAAAAAGATCATAGCAAAGAAAACCCTTTGGGGCAGTTCTACTCTGTCACATGGGGTCATTATGATTCAAAAATCGACTCCATGGCACCTAACAACAACAATACACTGCTACAATATATATATAAAATAACAGTGCTGTAGTGTTTGAATAATAAGTGTCATATTGTCTAAAGAAAGCAATGTGGCTGGAAACTAAGGAAAAAAAAAAAAAAGGAAAAAGTTAATTCTTTCCTGTTTAGCCTGGCATGTAGCAGGGATTCAATGAATATCTGTTAAATGTTAAATTTTGTGAGATAATCAAAGTGATTCAAAACCTCATTGAACTTCAGTTTCTTTAAGTATAGGTGACTTGAAAGATTGTAAAGAATATGAATAAAATCATACAGAAGACATCAGGCATTATAATATCCGGCCAGTGTAGGACTCCTACAAATGTTAGTTGAATCTGGATCTAGATGAGGAGTTAGGAGTAGACACTTTGGTGTACCCTGTGGTTAGTGTGGATTCTAACCTTTCTGCTTGTACCTTACTGGTTACGGAGGCTAGAGAGCTAAAATACACTTTTCCAGAATCCCTTGCAGGTAGAATCTGCGATGCCCTTGTTGGAGACAAATTATAAACTGATTTAAGTAGTGGAGAGACAAGGCATGAAACATTCATTTTTACTTGTAACTAGTAACAGAGACAGCCTGGTTTGGAGCTGATGGCTACAGTGGAGGCTTCCTGCATGTGCCAGGAGGGGCAGCTCCTTCAGTGAACTGATTCCACAGTATGTGGCTTTGGGATTATTCCAGGACACTAAGCCTGGGGTCTGTTTGTCCAGCAACCCATCCCCCTAGTAGTTTTCTAAGCCATTAAAATGCAGTGTAAGGAATCTCATATTGCTTTAACTAGTTGGAGTGTATTCTGTTTTCCAAAGCTAAACTGACTGGATGAACTCTGAGATTCCAGCTGTCTCTGACATTGTAGGATTCTATACTAGACAGTCAGGTATTTGAACCTATGTTGTGATTGACAAGTGTCAGCCTTGGGCACCAGCAACCACACAGAAAACTTCACTGAAGGAGGGTTTCACTTAGTTAAAGTCTTGTATGGTGATTTACTTGTACATGAGGAAAGCAGCAAACCTCGTTCTGTTTAAGCCTAAAAAAACCTACGGAGCCATTTTTCCAGGCTTAGTCAATTTTCTTTGCCTTTTCTTCTCGACCCTCCTCATCTACAATGGAGATGTTGCAGGCCAAGGCTCCTCAGCTTGGGACTAAGTCCTGCCTAGTTTCTTGCCTTCTACTGACCAAGAATGACCAGGAGAGGCTCAGATGTTCCACACCAACAAAGGTTTATTAGTGGCAGAAAGAAAGCACAGGCTTGCAAGTGGGGAACAGAGAGGGACCAGGCAACGCTAGCCTCTGTTCACCAAAACAAAGATTTTGCTGGGGCTTATATGAATTTGGTGAGGATAATAGAGTAATGAATATTTAGTAGGTTTCTTTCCAGGGATGGGTACTTCTCAGAATGGTGGTGCATAGTAAATTAGGTTGCACACGCATCTGGAATCCAAGATGGAACCCGTAGCAAAGGCTCCTGGGACTGGGCAGCAGGACTTATTATAATGTGTCGTGCCTGTGCAGCACCCCCCCCTTAGACTGCGGTGCCAGTTGCGGGTACTGGCATCAGGTGGAAGCCATCCATTGGTCACCTCCAGGATGTCTGCATATGCTCCAGGGGCCAGATCGGGCGGTCCTTCTGAAAAACATCTTACAAAGAAGTGCATTGTGAGCTGGGTGAGTTATTCTTTCTTTCTCGGGAATCCCAGGATGTGAATGCTGCATCATTAGCCAAGCACATAATTTTTGTAAGTTGAAAGTTGCAGGTGTTGCAGGGGTTTTTGACTAGGGGCTCTCTTCCCTATCTCAAAGACAGTCTACTTTGGTGGACTAAGGCTTTTTACACACAAATGATCCTCCACTGTTGATCTTATTCTCAGCAAGAGAAACTTGCCCAAAGAATTAATTTAAAATTAGGCCCATAGGGAGCATTTCAATGCAAAATTAATGAAGTCACTAGGACTAGGAGGTGATCACCAGGGAAGGGTTGAGAAGGAACCTAGAAATTCAGATGTAAGCTCTGGAGATTTTTGGATCCCGTTACCATTATTGATTAGAATTCTCCAGGTGCTGTGCAAAATTTGTCTATCGATCTTTCTATCTCTGTCTATCTGTCTGTCTGTCTGTCTGTCTATCTATCTATCTATCTATCTATCTATCTGTCTGTCTGTCTGTCTGTCTGTCTATCTATCTACCTACCTAAGTACTTACCTACCTACCTACCTATCATCTATCTATCTATCTATCTATCTATCTATCTATCTATCTATCTATCTATCTATCTATCTATCTATCTATCTATCTATCTATCATCTATCTATCTATCTATCTATCTATCTATCTATCTATCTATCTATCTATCTATCTATCTATCTATCTATCTATATCTATCATCTATCTATCTACCTATCATCTATCTATCATCTATCAATCTATCATCTATCAATCAATCTATCATCTGTCTATATCTATCGTCTATCATCTTTCTGTATTAATATTACTTTATGTGTTTGTGTGTGTTGTGTATGTATTCTGTATTAGTTTTTTTATTGCTGCCATAGAAAATTACCACAAATTTGGTGCCTTAAAACAATAGCTATTTATTATCTCATAATTCTGTGGGTTAGAAGTCTGGGCACAGTGAAACTCAGATGGACCCTCTCATCAGGCAGAAATCAAGGTGTTGGCTGGACTGGGCCCTTATCTGGAGGCTCTGAGGAAGATTCTGCTTCTGAGCTTACTCACGTTGCTGACAGAATTCAGTTCCTGGTGGTTGTAGGGCAGAAGTCTCTATTTCTTTGACACGTGATCCCCTTCATCTTGAAGCCAGCAGTGGCATGTCAAATCCTTCTTGTGCTTCAAATCTCTGACTTCTTCTTACTAGCCAAGAAATATCTTTGCTTTTAATGGTTCATGTAATTATATTAAGCCTTCTTGGGTAATCCAGGATAATCTCCATGTTTTCAGGTCAGCTAATTAGTAATCTTAACTATATCTGCAAAGCCTTTTTTTGCCATGCCATGTAACATATTCATGGAAGTAACCAAAGGGTGACCATCATGGGGGCCAAAATTCTGCCCTTGATATATATTATCTAAAAACAACAACAATAAAACTGAATCTGAGAAAAGCCCAGGCTAAATACCTTGCTCAAGGTCACATAGCTGATAAAAGGTGGGGCTGTGATACCATTCATTTTTTTCCACAAATATTTATTGAGTGCACACTATGTGCCAGGTACCATTCTAAAAGCAGAGGATATAGAAGTGAATTAAATAGGAAAAAAAAAAATCCTGCCTTCATAGAGTTTACATTCAACTGAATTTATTTGACTGCAAATCTTTCACTCTTGTCTGTTATGATCTGCTCCCTTCATGGTTTGTAGCTCTTTTCGTGGAGTTCCCAACACCAGCAGTGCCTTAGATTGAGAAAGAGTATGAATTGGACCTTACTGTGTCTGGGACCAACCCTAGGCACTCTAGTAGGCTGCCAGTTACAACTATACCTTTTTGTTACTTTGTTAGCTGCCGTCCAGTTGATTCTGACTCATAGCAACCCTGTGTGCGACAGAACGAAACACTGCCTGGTCCCGTGCCATCCTCACAATTGTTGCTGTGTTTCAGACCAGTGTTGCAGCCTGTGGTCAGTCCATCTCATCGAGGGTCTTGCATTTTTTTGCTGGCCCTCTACTTTACCAATCACGATGTCCTTCTCCAGGGATTGGTCCCTCCTGATAACATGTTCAAAGTATGAGAAACAAAGTATCACCATCTTTGCTTCTAAGGAGCATTCTGGCTTTACTTCCTCCAAGACAGATTTGTTCGTTCTTTTGACAGTCTGCAGTATATCCAATATTCTTTGCTAACACCATAATTCAAAGGCATCAATTCTTCTTTGGTCTTCCGTATTGATTTCCAGCTTTTGCATGCATATGAAGTTATTGACCATTGGGCCAGGTGAACCTTATCTCCAAAGAGTCATCTTTGCTTTTCAACACTTTAAAGAGTTTTTTTTGCAGCAGATTTACCCAATGCAATAAGTTGTTTGATTTTTTGACTTCTGCTTCCATGGGCATTGATTGTGGATCCAAATAAAATTCTTGACAACTCCAATCTTTTCTCCATTTGTCATGATGTTGCTTATCAGTTCAGTTGTGAGGATTTTTGTTTTCTTTATTTTGAGGTGTAATCTGTACTGAAGTCTGTAGTCTTTATTCTTCATCAGTAAGTGCTTGAAGTCTTCTTCATTTTCCGAAAGTAAGGTTGTATCATCTGTTTATCACAGGTTGTTAATGAGTTTTCCTCCAATCCTGATGCCCAGTTCTTCTTCATATAGTCCATCTTCCTGGATGATTTGCTCAGCATACAGACTGAAAAAGTATGGTGAAATGATACAACCCTTACACACACTTTCCTGATTTTAAGCCACACAGTATCTCCTTGTTCTGTTTGAACAACTTCTTCTTGGTCTATGTACAGTTTCTACATAAACACGATTAAGTGTTCTGGAATTCCCATTGTTCGAAATGTTATACATAATTTTTTTTATGATCTACATAGTCGAATATATTTGCATAGTCAATAAAGCACAGATAAACATCTTTCTGTTATTCTCTGTTTTCAGTCAAGATCCATCTGACATCAGCAGTGATATCCCTTGTTCCGTGTCCTTTTCTGAATCTGGCTTGAATTTCTGGCAGTTCCCTGTTGATGTACTGCTGCAACAATTTTTGAATTATCTTTAGCATAGTTTTACTTGTGTGTGATATTAATGATGTTGTTTGATAATTTTCACATTCTGTTGGATCAACTTTCTTTGGAATAGACACATATATGGGTTTCTTTCTGTTGGTTGGCCAGGTAGCTGTCTTCCAAATTTCTTGGCATAGATTAGTGAGCGCTTCCAGTGTTGTGTTTTTTTAAACATCACAATTGGTTTTCTGTCAATTCCTGGAGCCTTGTTTTCTGCCAATGTCTTCCACTATACCCTGCATGGAGCCAATTCAGAGAACTGGCTTCCATCCATCCTATGCTGCCTGGTGTCTCAGACCTCCTGCAGGAGGTGCTATCCTGCCTTGCACCTTTTGGCTCTCCTCCAAGAGTCTGGTCCTGCCTCTCTCTCCCAGATACTATCTGAGGATGCTGCTGTGAGTGTCCATCCTCTCTGGGCCACGTATCATCCAGCCCACTCTGCTGTATCACCCCTGGCAGGAGTGTCCCTGACCCTTACTCTGCTTGATGGAGCAGATCATGCTTATCTCTCTTTCTTGCCTGACTCATGACAGCCACTGAGCATTGATGCTGGCAATGAAGCCAGAGGCCCAGGAACAGCCTTTGATAAAATAGCTCCAGTTCCCCCTGCCCAGGCCTCAGGGATGGATGAACATCGCCTGAGCCCTTCTTATTATGACAGATGTGCTTTTGGAGACAATGGCTCCTACAAAGTCATGGATCTGGGAACAAGGGGAGGATGCTAAGTAAGCAAATTTGTTTAGCTCAGACAGAGAGTGGTAGAAAATGAAGACGAGAATTATAACATAGGAGATTGGAGATAGGAGTCCTATTTATTTACTATGTAGAAATTGCCAGTTTTGATAAGTTGCTTAAGGATTTATTAGTTTTTCACAAATACAATCTCAGAAGCAGACAAGTTTTGTAAGAATGAAAAAGATGAATCCTGTTAGTTTTACCTTCATGATAACTCTCACATTGCTCCCTTGCCTGTCCTTCCCCACGGCCATATCAGGTTTCCAAGCCCTATAGGATAAGGGGTTTAAATTATTCCCCAGATTGTTTCTTGATCTGATTTCCTTTCTTCTTCCCTCAAATTTTGCCCCATTCAGTCAGCAGCATTATTACCTGAGGGGAAGATGGTATCACAGAAAACAAACAAGTGGAATGACCAAATCTGCAGAGAACATGAGTCAAATTATTGGCTTTTAATTATCAAATGCTGAGGTTGATACACATGTAAGAATATGTGGTCAGTTTTTTCCTGCTCCCCTCCTCCTGCCCTTGCCTGTTTATATAAAACTTCCGCAGGCTGAAGGAGGTGAAATGCTTAGAGGGAGCTAGGAAGACATAGGTGCTGAGAATGTGCCACAATAGAAGGTACCCTTGCTTGTGGAGACCTGAGGGGGAGGTGGCCTGTGTCTCATGACACAGGTGAACCCTGAGAAGAACAAAATCATGTAGAGCTCCTGAGTCCCCCAGGCTTGGAAGCAACAGAGCAGTGAGGCTGCTTGGACTGTCTAGGCTGGTGGGTCTGAGGTAGCTTTGCAGAATTTCTCTGATAACTTGCGTGGGTAAGGGAACAGCTAAATGCTTCCCAAATATCCAGGAGGGTTGTGGGAGAGGCTGCGAGAACTGGGTGAGTGGGGCCTGTGATGATTGGAACAACTGGAGCGTTACAGTAGTCCTTAAGGACAATGACCGGAGGCCATCTGCGTTAAGAGCACTTGAGCTATTAGTAGATGCTCCTCCCCTCTGTGGGTACTGAGTCAGTCCCTCTCCTCCTGCTGCCAGGAACATAGATACCACATCAGCAAGAGATGAGGGAAGACCCTGAATGGACTGAGGTCACAAACTGACTGAAAACAAGCCACTGCTTCCATGTGGAGAGGGCACGCAAAATAGGAACTGAGTTGTGCAGTGATTAAGTGCTCAGCCGCTAACCCAAAGGTTGGCAGTTAGAACCCACCAACGGCTCCACTGGAGAAAGTTGTGGCAATCTGCTTCCATAAACATTTACAGGCAGTTCTACTCTGTCCTGTAGAGTCGCTATAAGTTGGAAGTGACTCAACAGCAGTGGGTTTGGTTTTTGGTGTTGTTTTGTAATACAAAAAAATAAGCTGCATTTCTTGCAGATCTGAGTCTGTGGGCTGAGTTTACTTATCAACTCTTCTCCCAAGTCTTTGAAGGCCCAGTTAGGAGCTGAGTTCATCATAGAGCTTTTCTGGGCTCCATAATGGAAACACTCTCCTCTTCCGCTGCCGTGATGCTGCCTCCCTAAAGGTATTATGGCTTTTCCCTCTCAGCCATCTCTGTATCCCACAAAGCCCTGGGTACTGACTCTTGCATAAGGCAAGAGCTTAGCAAATGATTTTGAATAAGTGAGTTATTTGATAATCTCTTACTTTGGGTGTATTAAAGTCACTATATAAATAGAGGGTGGGGGAGGAAAGCACAGAAAGGTGAAAGTTTATTGGGAAGAGCATTGGGCAAGGCAGGGTATCTGGGGACCCAGTGCTTCCTGTAGGTTCTACCACTAAGCAGCTATATGGTCCTAGCAAGTTGCTCAACCTTCCTGGGTATCAATTTCCCCAGATTTATGATGCCATACTAATATCTGTCCTGCCTACCTCAGAGTCACTGGAGCTCTGAAGAAAATAAAAATGGAATGTTCCATAGGAAAACCCACAGAATGTTATAAAAATGCCATAAAATGTGTGGTGGAATCTTTTGTTTGTTTGTTTGTTTAATTCATGGGTGTATGTGCTATGTGCACAGACCATAAATCCTTTGTGATCATGAACGCTGGACCTTGAACAGTCGTCTAGGTTCCAAGGAAAGGGAAGACCATGGACAGGGGCTCCATGCTTACCTGCCAACCTGAACGTGCACCGAATTTCCAAGATCCCTTGCTGCAAGTGGGTGCTGAATCTGAGAGGGACTAATGGTTCCCAAACTTGAGAGACTGTGTCTTGTCATTACACAATATGAAAACTGCAAAAGTGGTTTAGTGAAAGGAAGTAAATGTAGAAACATCTCCAGCTCCTCCCGGAAAAGACCAGCCATAGGAACACCTACAATATGTAAGATACCACCCTGCCAGTTTTTGAGCTGCTGAACACCTGTACGAGTAGATTCCACAATAGCCTTATGTGGTAAGAGTTGTTATTTTTGTTTTGCAGGCGAGGAAACTAAGGCTGCAGAGTTTAAATAACTTTCCCAGCCGATGCCATGTAAACTGGGATTCAAACTGAAGTTTCAGTTCAAAGCCCTAGCTTTTTCCATTACATTATATGAACTATGAATCTGATTTATTATTCGGAATTTCTTCTAAGCCTAATGTTTGCTTAAAAAAAAGAATAAGGAAAAAAGTCATTTCGACAGGTGAATTCTTTTAAATGGTATTCTTAGACATTATTGTGTTATGAGGTCCCAGTCTATTGCCAGGTTTTAGCTTTTAATTCTCCATGAAGACTGCCTTGCATTTGTAACCAATTTGGCCTAACATACTTTTCCCTCTCTCTAGTGAATATAGCCAAATATTTGCAACAATCCCCCAGATGAGTTGTGCTAACCAGGGGCTTGGTTGTTCTCATTGTTTTAAATGATTAAATTAAAATTTACCCCCAGTGGGTTAGAGCTCTGAAAACATAATATGTTGTTGGTCCCAGGCATGGGAAAATAATCTACACTGAAAGATAGAGGTCAGATTAATATAATTGTGGTGATCCCGACATCTCTGTGGACCAGGCGCTACAGTATGGGCAGCATATAGCCTGCCTGAGAAAGGCTTCCTGCCCTTGGGCAAGAAGGGAAGTAGTGCTTGTGGGGGTGGGGAAAGTACTACAAAAACAGGCAAGAGATAATTCATTGCAGGAAAGGAAGAGAAGGTTGAGACTGTAACTTTGAATGTTTCAAATACTTGGAGGTTTACACAGTGTATAAGGAAGATGTATTTCCTGAAATATAAGGTTCATGTGACATATCGCAAGGCCCCCAGGTGGTGCCAACGGCTTGCACTTATCTACTAACCTAAAGGTTGACGATTTGAACCCACCCACGAGCACTGTGGAAGAAAGTCCTGATGATTTGCTTCCGTAAATATTACAGCCAAGAAAACCCTATGGAGTAGTTCTACAATCTGTAACACATGGAGTTGCCAGGAGTTGGACTCAACTCGATGGCAACAGGTTTGTTTGTTTGCTTTGGTTTCACATATCACATGAAAATGTCATTCAGTTTATAAGCATTTTCTGAGCCTCTTTTCATTGCCCAACAAAGTGTTCATTCTAGTGGTAGACACACGTTTCTTATTTTCTTTTTCCTCCTGGTCACCTAAGCTTGCCTGAAATTTAATTGGGTCAGTCAGTCAGTCTGCAAATATTTAAAGAGCACACGCTATGCATAAAGCATTGTCCTCTGTGCTGGTGAGAGGAGAATTCTGCATCAAGAATCTCAGCTCTGTCCTCAGGGGCCTAGTTATATCCTGCAAGGGGCTAATTAACAACAACGCAAGGTAGGTATCATACAAAGATGAAATATGAAGGTCTTTCAGAGGAAAGAGAGATTATTATTTGTGGAAATCTGGTAATAATGCTTTCTGCAGGAAGTGATATTAAACCAGTGTTTACTTATGCGAACATGGGCAGGAGGCTACATTCTGAATAAGAAATTATCTGTACAGATGGAGAATGGAAGTAAAGAGGAGCCAAAGAAGAAGAGATTAAGGAGATAGGGGTAGAAACCTGAGTGCATTATTATAAAAACCAAGGAGGTAATTTTAGAAAGAAGGGGATGTTTTCATTTCCTGATGTAGCAAATTGCCACAATTTAACAACACAAATTTCTTGTCTCCAGTGCTGTAGGTCAGAATTCTGACACGTGTCTCACCAGGATAAAATCAAGGTGTTGCAGGGATGAGTTCCTTTTTGGAGGATGTAGGGGAAAATTCATTTCCTTGCTCCTTAGGGCCGTGGCAGAATTCAGTTCCTTGCAGTTGTAGAACCGAGGTCGTCATTTCCTTGCTTGTTGTCAGCTGAGGACCCTTCCCAGCTTCAAGATACTGCCTACGTTCATTGGCTTGTGGTTCTCTTATTCTGCCTTCAAAGTCAGCAACAATGGTTGAGCCCCTTTCATGCTTCAGGTCTCTCCCTCTGATGGAAGAAGTTCCATCACATTTCTCAGACTGACCCTTGACTTTAAGAGGCTCATCTGATTGTATCCAGCATGAAAATCTCTCTATCTCAAGACCTGTAACCTTCATCTCACTTGCAAAGTCCCTTTTGGCAGTGATATGCTCACAGGGTCCAAGGATTAGGATTTGGACATATTTTGGGGGATCATTATTCTGCCTACCACAGAGGTTAAGCCATATGATTCAAAGATATCAAATAGAATGAAAAATAAGAAAAAAAACTTTGGATTCAGTGTGTGGGAGTCTATAGGCGCCCTTTAGGATAAGCATTTCCATGAAACAGTGAGAGAAGAGGACAGCTTGCTGGCCTTAACAGAGGGTAAGTATGGACAAGAGGCGAAAGAGGAGCTATGCAATAGGCAGATCTTGTGTGGTTGTTCTGAGGGTTAAATGGGGGTAATGTACATAAAGAAGGAGCCCTGGCATTACAATGGTTAAATGCTTGACTCCTAACTGAAAGGTTAGTGGCTTGAACCCACTAGCAATTCCATGGGAGAAAAGACCTGGTGATCTGCTCCAGTAAAATTACAGCCTAGCAAACCCTATGGGGCAGTTCTCCTCTGTCCTATAGAGTCATTATGAGTCTGAATCGACTTGAAGGTACACAACAACAACAATGTAGATAGAGAGCTCAGCACAGGGATTTGCGGGTGGCTTGAGCTCAGTACTTGCTTATAAAAGGCAGACCTCTCTCTCCTGTAGTGTGTTGGCAACGTGAAGGGAAATGGCAGCATGCTTTAAGGCTGAAGGGAATCCCTGGGGAACTAGAGATGGAAGATGCAAGGGTGAGTGGAGGAGGAGGTAATTGAAGAATAGTTGTTTGCATAACTAAGAAGCTGGAAAGGCATGGAGCCAAGGGTTAGCCTTAAAACAGAGGGGGGAATCTTTGTACTTAACACAAGAGGGAAGAAGAGGATATATGAAAGCCATAGTTTAGAAGTAGAAAGGAGAGGAGGTGGAAATAATTATGTCAGTGAAGCCTCGGTTATCTGAAGGAGGGTCGTGGTTATTTGCATGTGTCCATGAGGGGTATGTTGGGGTGTTACTGGGGAGATAGTAAATCCACAATAGCTTGATTAAAAAGGTGCCAGAATCGTACATCATTCTTTTTTCCTTCTCCTCCATCTCATAGCAGACAGAAGATAGTCAACACACATCTCAGAAGTTTTCAACTCCTTCATTTCAGACCGAGTCAGACTGACTAACTGCCTTTAATTCTAAGTTTTCAGGAAGAGATAATTTGACTGGTTAAAATCAGTTCAGATGTTCCCATTTAAACCACTCAGCCACAACTGAGAGGATCCTAGCCTTGGGGGCAACACCTGGCAGTCATTTCCCAGAGAAGGGAGCAGTGGGTACTCCAATGGAGTACAGTAATGGGATAGTTTTAATCAGTATCATGAAGATGCCGGTCATGGCTAGATTATTCCTGGAGCTAGGGCTTGGGGACTTTACTGAGGTGTTACTGGTGGATCAGTGAATGGAAGAAAGCATGACAGGCCATTTTGAAGAGGCTGTTTCTAGCTTATGTCAAAAATGTTAAAAAAAAAAAGGGAAAAAGAATTACCAGGGGAAGGAGTAGTTTGAAATACGGAAAATGGAAAAGGCGAAAAGCAGCCTATTTGAAACTAGGCATTGTGCCAGCCTGTTGGCCTACCTCCATGACCAGGGCAGATATTTTATCCCTTGAGGTGGGCTGTGTTCACCTGGAACGCTACAATCACAGGTAGGATAGCGTATTCCAGGAGGAGTACCCAGCCCATTAAATTCACAAACACCAAAGAGGTTAAAATAATGCCAGGCATTAGTGTGGCTTTGCTCAGTGAATTTCCTTCCTTCAATTAACATGATTATTATCACTGTTATTAAATTAAATTATTTCATGTGTGAAAAAGCCAATTTTCAGAAATTAAATTGCCTGTAAAGTGTTTTCCATGCCTAAGTTACTGAAGACCAGAGTTTTGAAGATGCTACCAGAAAGACAACCCCCAAATACATAAATCCTTCACTCAGGTATGTTAATGAGATAATTGAAGGTACACGTACCTGCACAATTACTGTGTTCCATTTTCATGGCATGTATATCAGCCTATATAAATATTGAGGGCCATCATCGTGGGTACACCTGTATGCTTCTCTCTGGAAATGTAGCCATAAATGGGTTGAGACTCCTTCGTGAATGAAGGGCAGGAAAGGAGCTCTCATTTTAGAAGTAATACCACTTAAATATTTATGATAGGTTTCAAATCACTGAGAATATTAGTTCTTAATGAGAACATCAATAGGCCCAGAGCTAGAAAGAGGTGAAAGCCACTGCTGGTCTTCTAATGCATCAGCTTAAATGGTCCCACTGATACAGGCCCACACTCGACTGTCTTTGTTATGCATTACCAAGAAGGAGAAATAAATCTCAGCATGAGGTTTGCTGGAGCAAAATAATTCACCTCAATGATATCTCTGCTATCCTAAATTTCGTTCTTTCCCTCAGAGTCT
The DNA here is from genome assembly GCF_024166365.1 of Elephas maximus indicus. Classification (NCBI taxonomy): domain Eukaryota; kingdom Metazoa; phylum Chordata; class Mammalia; order Proboscidea; family Elephantidae; genus Elephas; species Elephas maximus. The sequence continues at coordinate 8,772,859 of NC_064819.1, read as the reverse complement.
GCTACATCAGCCCACACTGATTGTCTTTGACTACAAAGTCAAGAATTTAATGGATTTAACTTCTTTTCATAGAAAATTTCTCAAGTGGAAACTTTTTATGCCTAATAACTTACCCTCTTTTGCAAAAGACATTGCCTAACAGTGTTATAATCATATATGAATTCAAAGCCAATTTAAGATCAGGTATCCATCTGGTTATAGGTATGTTGTTAAGTATTTTGCCTTCTGTTGATATTACTTTAAGTAGAAACTTATTCTTTTTTTTTTTTTTACAGTGACTTAAGATTTCACTTAAAGATGGCCAAATAATTAACATTTAAAAATAAGACCATTATAGTTTCCTCCTCTTTTAACATTTCATAGAGCAGAACAACCTAATAGAACTTTCTGTGATGATGGAAATGTTTTATATTTGTGCTGCCCAACACAGTCTCCATGAGATACATTTGGCTGTTGAGAACTTGAAATTTTGCTAGTATGCCTGAGGAAATGAATTTTAAATTGTATAATTTCAATTTAAATTCCCACATGTGGCTCTTGTCTGCTCTATTGGATGGTACAGATATAGAACATTTTCATCATCTCAGAAAGTTTTGTTGGACAGTTCCATTCCAGGGATTGTAAAGTTCCTCAAGACCAGGGAGCGTGCAGTCTTCTTGGTAACCTTCAGCTCCTTACATGGTACTGAAAATGCGGTAGCTCTTGACAATTTTTTTTTTTTTCTTGACAACACTTATTGCTTGATCAACTTCTTAATAGGAAAGCCTGCTTTTTGAAGGGCCCATTTTTCATTTCTGGCCTCATTATAAAATGTACTTCCAACACTTGCTAGTTGAGAATTGCTGTATTTCTCTTTCTCAATTTCTAGCCAGCAATTATAGTTACAACCACACAGTGTGATGCCTTTGCTGGCTTGCTCCGTCACACTCCCTGATATAGGTAACTAATTTTAAAAAAAAGCAAAAAAACTTAGACTGTGCTTCTCTGCTACATTTATCAAAAGAAGTATAATATTTTAATCAGTGTACATGACTGAGAGTAAGATTTAAAGGAAATCTAATATTTAGATACAGTGCAGTGTCTCTCAGTAAACTTCATATGTAATGGATCACTGCTTAATCTAATTCTGATTTTTTTCCAGGGTATGGTAATTAGAATGAAATCACCCTAACATGGCATGTGTTCCACAGTGCCTGTCTGCTTCAGGTCTTTAAGAAAGCTTGGTACTCAAAGCCCCTGCAGACAGCCTGACTAGCCTGATACTTGTCCTACACGCAGGGTTTTCTCCCTAAAAATGGTTGAGATGTGCTTTTCTCCACATGAATTTAAATACAATGAGAAGAAATTATGGCCCTTTTTATGGTTATGTGAACCTATAGAGCTGATTCAATTGTTCTACATTATAACTCTGTTATGTACTATAAAGCTGTATTTAAAAATTAACATCTGTGGAAAAGGATATGGGTCTTTTAAAAAGAGGTTATTCTAGATCAGAGATCACACTGGAAAACTGGAAGCCTTTTAAAGGAAGATGGAAGTCTATCAGAGTAGCTTAGTATATGAAGCAGTTTAGAACAAGGGCCCTGGAGTCAGAAAATCAATTTGAACCTGACCACAGATTACTAATGTTGTGACCTTAGGCAAATTATTATCTCTGTACCTTAGTTTAGTCATCAATAAAATGGGGGTATTAGTAATACCTATAAAAAAATTTTTTTTTCTTTTTTATATCATAAGGTCACTGTGACGATTTAAAGACATATAGTGAGCGCTCAATAAGGGTTACCTATTTTTTATTAGTACTGTATATTATTGTTATTGACCTAGGGTGTTGAGGGAGAACCAAGGCAAAGACAAGGGCACAGGTTGTTTCAGGTCTGGTCCTCCAGTCTTGAAACCTCTGTGTTCTTCATAACTGGGGTTCCATGAACACATCAGGCATTTCAGACTTGTTCTAATTGAACTTCTTCTAGACATAGGAGATGAGTAAGTCTCTCCAGACTCACCCCGTGGAACTTAGTATGGAACGCTAACCGTCTTGCAAATCTAACCCTTACAATATACATGCCTCCATCTTGGAATGTAAATTTCTTAATTGTTCCTTTTATCTGAGTTCCCCTTCTTCCCTGCTCCCTTACATCGGAGCTTTGACCATGATTTCTTAACTGCCTTCCTACTATGAGGTTTCCTCCCACAAATTGAGGTCACACCCATGACTCTAGCCTGATGAGTGGGGCTCTCCTACATTTCGGTGTCCCATCTGAACTCTTGAAGATAGTCCATCCTAAATTCCTTGTCACTTCCCTCCTCCCATTTCATATCAGAACCTCCCGTGCCCCTCATACTGGGGACCACTATTTCTTGCCTCAACTACAGGAAATTACCACAACCCTTAAAATAGTGCTTTATTTGAGCTATTTCCCTCAGATTTGGCCCTACCCCCATTCCCTGCTTAGGCCATCTGGTCAGAGACCCGCAATGAATGCTATATATACATTTTTTGTTCAACTAATATTTAAGATGGGCTCAAGCATAACAATGATCGTGAAGATGGTTCAGGACCAAGGTAGTGTTTCGTTCTGTTGTACATAGGATCACTATGAGTCGGAACCAAGTCTACAGCACCTAACAACAACAACAAAATATTTGCTGTCCACTTACTTTTTGCTCTTCTAGACATGTGAGATAATGTGCAGAACATGACGAAGTCCTCACTCTCATGAAGCTCATTTGAAGCCAGTTGCTAACATGTTTTGTGTGTGTGTTACCTTATTTTGAATTTTCTGCCATTGTTGTGTGCTTGCCATCTTGTAGAGATTTTTGCAACAGATATGATTTATTAAAACACGGCATATAATAATCATAGAAATTTATTTTACAACTGTCCTATGTTGTTTGTTATGCACCATTTTGTTACTGTAGTCACCATGACCAGCTAGCTAGTGTGTCTGTCAGCAATGAAGAGTTCTGGTTGATTACATTACTTTTGAGTCTGGTTGATTCAAATGTCACTCAGCTATGAACATTCAAAAGACAGAAATTTGCTCTCTTGTGGTGAAATAGTGGTGTCTTTTTAGACAAGTAGAAAATATTACATAGTAGATTTTATTTGTTCTAGGTTAATATCCAATATCATCAGTTTAGCAGATTCTGCTGAACAAAATGCACAAAAATAATGCCTTACCCCATGTACAAAAAGGGTGAGCATGCATGCACATTTATATTGGATAAACGCAAACCACTCGTGTGTATTAGCATCTTCATATTAGATTATAGAGTGTTTTGCAAGGAAGCCTTCTTTTATTCAAACTCAACCAACAAACAGGGATCTCAGTTAATGGTTGTTTATCTAGCTATCCATTAACTAATCAATCTATCTACTATCAATCTATTGATCTGTCTATCTATGAGTATATATATAAAAAATTTTCCATTTCAACATCTTTTATGTGTAAAACTCAGTGACATTAATTACATTCATCATGTTCTGCAACCATCACCTCTGTTTCCAGATTTTTCCATCGCCTTTAACAGAAGCTCAGTGCCCCCCAAACAATGGCTCCCCATTCCCCCTCCCTCCCACTGCTTGTAACTACTAATAGACAATGGTTGTATTTTGAGGATGCCTAAAATTTTTTAAATGATTGGCTTGAAATTCCAGGAGTTTATTTTTGTTTTTTCTTCTGACCATCAATCAACTATATCACCCTAGCTTGCTGGCTCACCTTCATCAGAAAGGAGGTAGCGTGTTAAACTGGTTGGCACAGAGTTGTTACACATGTACTCACTGATTATTGAAATGACCGTGGCTATTTTGAATAGAAGAGTGAGCCATAGTGTTTTTGAGTTGAGTAAGAACTTTTTCAAATCGTTTAGCATGTGACTGTCATAGCAAAGGAGGCCGAGACTTTGGGAGGGAAGAAAGTATGTCCAAAGTCATGCATCTGGAAGTTAGTGTCAAGGCGGAGCCTAGAACCCCAGGGACCAAAAGCTCCACGGTGCTTTCAATTTTTTTTTTTTATTGTTGTAAAAATATAGATAACACGACATTTGCCAATTCGGTATTTTTTGTGCGTACAATTCAGGGAGACAAATTACATCAGTCATGTTGTGCACCATCACCAATATTTCTTGCCAAATTTTCAATCACCATAAACAGAAACTCACTGCTCCCTAAACACTGATTTCTCCCTTTTCCCCTCCCTTTGCTCCTCGTAATCGCTATTAAACTCTAATGGCTATACACTTGCCGATTCTAGGTATTTCATATTAGTAATATGATACAATATTTGTCCTTCTGTGAATGACTTATTTCACACAGCACAATGTTTTCAAGGTTCATCTATGTTGTAGCCAATATTAGGACTTCATTTCTCTTTACTGCTGAGTAACAATCCATTGTATGTATTGTAGAGATTTATGGTTCTCATCTTCTGGTGCACTGAAATTAGCTGAGGAGTTAAAACAAACAAACAAACAAAAAAACCCACTAATGCCCAGCTCCCACTCCAGAGATTCAGATTTTTGGATTTAATTGGCTTGCGGGGTAGAGCTGGCAGCCCAGGCAATGAGATTTTTAGTGTGCAGCCAGGGTCGAGCATCTCTGACATAGATATGGTAACTGTGGAGAGAGAACTAGGTATTGTGCTCCTAAGTCAGAGAGATCAATAACAAGGAGACACACCACCTTCAGTTAGGAAGGGCCATCTTGAGGCTTAGCGTCGATGAAGGGTACCATGGAAATGACTGTCATAGACTTACAGCATCATAGACTTGTAGGCTATTAAACTGGAAGAAACCAACACCAAGTAGTTTATCTAATGAGAAAAATAATATACCAGGAGGAAGCAAATTTTAAAGCCATTTAAAGACTTGGAAATGTTAATGGCTAAGTGGGTTATTATCAGGTGACAGGCAAAAATTGCCAGTATTGATAAGAGGGCTGCTCAAAAGGTAGAAAAACATTCTGCTTTATTATTGAAAAAAATCCAAGCTTGCTAACTAAGAGCTATGTTTAACTAAAGGAAATTGTAGGGGGAAATAGGGGCAAACAAATCTAAATCCTGCATTGTTGCTGTTGTCAGCTGCTGTTAATTCCGACTCATAGCAATCTTATGTACCACAGAAAGAAACACTGCCCATTCCTGTGCCACCCTCACAATCGTTGCTGTGTTTGATCCCATCGTTGCAGCCACTGTGTCAATCCATTTCACTGAGGGTCTTCCTCTTTTTAGATGACCCTCTGCTTTACTATACATAATGTTTTTCTTCAGGGATTGGTCTCTCCTGAGAACATGTCCAAAGTGCATGAGACAAACTCTTACCATCCTTGTTTTTAAGCAGCATTCTAGTTGTATATCCTCCAAGACAGATTTGTTCGATCTTCTGGCAGTTCATGGTACATTCAATACCCTTCACCAACATCACGGTTCAAATGCGTCAATTCTTCAGTCTTCCTTATTCATTGTCCAACTTTTACTTGCATAAAAGGCAACTGGAAACACTATGGCTTGAGCAAGGCGCACCTTAGTACTCAAGACAACATCTTTGCTTTTTGGACATGAAAGAGGTCTTTCAACATATTTGCCCAGTGCGATATGTCTTTTGACTTCTTAACTGCTGCTTTCATGGATTTTGATTGTGGATCCAAGTAAAATGAAATTCTTGACAACTTCAGTCTTTCCTCCATTTATCATGATGTTGCTTATTGGTCCAGTTGTGAGATTTTTGTTTTCTTTATGTTGAGGCGTAATTCATACTGAAGGTTGTAGTCTTTGATCTTCATCAGTAAGTGCTTCAACTCCTCTTCACTTTCACTAAGCAAGGTGTGTCATTTGCATAATGCAGGTTGTTAATGAGTCTTTCTCCAATGCTGCTCAGGTTACTTGCTCAGCATGTAGTTTGAATAGGTATGGCGAAAGGATACAACCCTGATGCACACCTTTCATGATTTAAACCGTGCAGTATTCCCTTGTTCTGTGTGAACTACAGCCTCTTGGTCTATGTACAGGTTCCACACGAGCACAATTAAGTTTCTGGAATCCCCATTCTATGTGATGTTATCCACAATTTTTTATGATTCACACAGTTGAATGCCTTTGCATAGTCAGTAAAACACAGGTAAACATCCTTCAGGCATTCTCTGCTTTCAGCCAGGATCCATCTGGCATCAGCAATGATATCCCTGGTTCCACATCCTCTTCTGAACCTGGCTTGAATTTCTGGCCGTTCTCTGTCAATGTACTGCTGCTACGTTTTTTAAATTATCTTCAGCAAAATTTTACTTTCTGTGATATTAATGGTATTGTTCAATAATTTCCACATTCTGTTGGATCACCATTGTTTGGAATGGACACAAATATGGATCTCTTCCAGTCAGTTGGCTAAGTAGCTGTCTTTCAAATTTCTTGGCATAGACGAGTGAGCACTTCCAGCACTGTGTCCATTTGTAGAAACATCTCCATTGGCATTCTGTCAATTCCTAGAGCCTTGTTTTTTGCCAGTGCCTCCAGTGCAGCTTTGACTTCTTTCGTCAGTACCATTGTTTCTTGATCACATGCTACCTCCTGAAATGGTTGAATGTCAACAAATTCTTTTTGGTGCAGTGACTCTGTTTTCCTTCCATCTCCTTTTGGAACTTCCTGCATCATTCAATATTTTTCATATAGAATCCTTCCATATTGCAACTTGAGGCTTGAATTTTTTCTTCAGTTCTTTCAGCTTGAGAAATGCTCAGCATGTTCTTCCTTTTTAGTTTTCTAGCTTCAGGTTCTTGCACATCTCATTATAATACTTTTCTTTCTCTTCCTGAGCTCTTCTTTGAAATCTTCTGTTCAGCTCTTTCATGTCATCATTTCTCCTGTTCACTTTAGATACTGTATGTTTAAGAACAAGTTTCAGAGTCTCCACTGACACCCATTTTAGTTTTTTCTTTCTTTCCTGTCTTTTTGATGATCTTTTGCTTTCTCCATGCATTATACCATCCCACAACTCATCTGGTCTTCCGTCGTTAGTGTTCAATGCATCAAATCTATTCTTGAGATGGTCTCTAAATTCAGGTGGGGTATACTCAAGTTTGTACTTTGCCTCTTGTGTACTTGTTCTAATTTTCTTCAGTTTCAACTTGAACTTGCATATGAGCGATAGTTGGCCCCTGGCCATGTTCAGCTTCTCCATTGTCTCTTTCCACAGATGTAGTAGATTTGATTCCTGTGTATTCCATCCAGTGAAGTTCACGTGTATGGTCACCATTCATGCTGTTGAAAAGAAATATTTCCAATTAGTAGGTCATTGGTCTTACAAAATTCTATTATGAGATCTGCTGCATCGTTTTTTTTTTCACCAAGGCCTTATTTTCCAACCACTGATTCTTCTTTTTTGTTTCTAACTTTCACATTTCAATTGCCAGTAATTATCAATGCATCTTGATTACATGTTTGATCAATTTAAGACGGAGAAGTTGGTAAAAATCTTCAATTTCTTCATCTTTGGCATTAGTGTTTGGTGCGTAAATTTGGATAATAGTTGTATTAATTGATCTTCATTGTAGGCTTATGGATATTATGCTATCACTGACAGCATTGTAATTCAAGATAGATCTTGAAATGTTCTTTTTGACGATGAATGGGAACCCCGTTCCTTTTTAATTTGTCATTGCTGGCATAGTAGACCATATCATTGTCTAATTCAAAACAGCCAATACTAGTTGATTTCGGCTCACTAATGCCTAGGATATGGATCTTCAAGTGTTCCATTTCATTTTTGACAACTTCCAACTTTCCTACATTCGTACTTCATATATTCCACATATCGATTACTAATGGGTATTTGCAGTTGTTTCTTCTTATTTTGAGTCTTGCTACATCTGCATATGAATGTCCAGAAAACTTGTTTACCTCCAGGTCATTAAGGTTGACTCTGTTTTAGGGAGGCAGCTCTTCCCCAGTCATATTTTGAGTGCCTTCCAGCCTGAGGGACTCATCTTTTAGCACTATATCAGACAGTGTTCTGCTGATATTCGTAACGTTTTCATTGGCCAATTTTTTTTTTAGAAGTAGATCCCTAAGTCCTTCTTTCTAGTTTGTGCTAGTCTAGAAACTCTGCTGAAACCTGTCTACCATGGGTAACCCTGCTGGTATTTGAAATACCAGAGGTGTAGCTTCTAGCATCACAACAACATGTAAGCCACCACAGCAAGACAAACGGACAGAGGAGTGGTGGAATCCCACACTGATTTCTTCAAAAGTCATTACAATCTTTAATCTCCTACATGTCTTCATAATGAGTCTTACAACATTTTCTCAGAGAAATCTTTCTGAAATCTTGACCCTATCAAAGGAATATCTTCATCTGCTGATTCATTTTAGCAGGAATTTTAAGAAAGATGGAAACTTTGTACAGTAGAACTTTATGATGGGCCATATTAAATAAAATTTTATTTATAGGCTGGTGTGTTGCCTTGTTTGATTGATATATATATGCACTGTATAAAGCTTTATGCAATATAATATATAGGTGTAGCATTTATAATTAATTAAATATCATGCTTATGACCGTTCATATAAAGAAGCTGGGCATCAGGCCCTTGGTTAAGGACAGAAACAATCTTATAAGATTGCTTTTACAGGAAAATAAGATTTAAGTTACTTCTCGTAGGCTTACAAGATCTGATTCAGTAAACATCCTGGTAAACAACCCAGTAAAATTGCTATAAAATGCTTTTTCTGCTTTCTACAAGAGAAATGGGCAGATATATAATTTTTTTTTTTTTTTTTCTGTTTCCTAGCCATAGCATTTTCTGGTTATGTTTTAGGAACTTAGGAATTCAAATGAACTCTTTCAGGCCTTAAGTCTTTCATTTGCTTAATTCATTTGGTGACAAGTGTTAACTTAGCATCTACTGTGAATTATATTTTGGGGAGAGGAAAACAGCAGAGAGGTAAAGGTGCTTATTCCCTTGTAATAAGATACCATGACTAATATCATAAAAAAATACAATTTAAGTCCAGTGTTTAAGGGAGTTTATTGTATCATTTATGATTGGCATTCTGGAAGAAATAACACACAACCTAGGCTTCACAAGATTTCAGTAGGAAGAGATGGATAGGACACTGAAGACTGAGAAAATGATATGAGAAAAGAGGGAGGTGGGAAAAGATAAGATGAGTTTGGGGAATAGTGAGTAACCCCATTTTCTTGAACATAGAGATGTATGTGGTCAGTAAAGGGTATTAGTTTAGAAAAACAGGACTTTGAATAGCTAGAGTCAAGCTTTAAGAAGGTTATAGAGTTTGATTTGCAGGAAAAGAAAGGCTGGAGGGAGGCAGCATTTAGTTAGAAGATGGAGGGGGGGCAGGTAGAGAGAAGCATGGGTAAAAGATACCTTGCGAAGCTAGAGCACTATTTAGTGAGGCTGGTTCAGTCATCCTGGAGGTGTGTGTTGTGAATGGCAGGAGGCCTGGTTTTTAACCCTAGTGGAGTGAATTCCCCACCCAGGGCTCCAGCTCCCCAGGAGGAAGTTCTTTGACACATTTCTATTCTCAGATGTGCATAAGGAAAGGGAGTGTTACCTTCAAGCATGAACTCTTCGAGACTGGTCTGCGTTCCATGAAAGGATTGCTTCTCAGAGCAGCCTCGGAAAACTGGGAATTTGCCAACTGTAAATGGAGTTCAGACCTTAAAAAGCTCCAGGTTACTGCAAAGGTTGTACCCATGATGCCTGCAATGAATTTAATGTACCCTGAGAGCCCTTCCAGCTCTGTGTGGATAGATGGCATGAAATCAATACGGGGTCCTGCCTGCTTTCTGAACTACATACCAAGTGGGGAGATACAATGTTTGTGACCCAAAAAGTCCCCATTACCTACACTGACTCGCTAGGCAGTTTTAGGCAATTGACTTGTTATTGAAACATTCATTTCTGTGGAGAATGCATTCTAGGACAGGAAGCCTTTCATGGTGGGCCCCTTTAGGGATCCTAATTCAGCTTGCATTTTCTGGAAAGTTCTGGGTAGTTTGCCTTCTAGGAAAGCAAATTCCCTGTGCCAGCCTCTGTAATCTTCTATTTTCACTTCCAGAGTGGATCATTCAGAATGTCTAATGAAGAGTTCAGAGGAAAGTCGTAGAGCTACGTGACTTTTTTATTTCCCCAAGCTTATGTTTGTTTGTTTTCCCCTTCAGGGTAGGCCTACTGATCTCCCAGGGCACAGAAGTGAGAAGTCTTACCTCTATACTTGTCTCCCAAGAGTGCTGGCTAGAGACAGGCTTATACCTGATTGCAGTGGAGAATAGTTCACCTGTCACCGCTGACCCTGCTGGCTGACAGGGAATGAAAACTCAAAGACAACTTTGGAAACAGCA